>NC_079192.1:31974841-32626460 GCF_029499605.1 Hyla sarda
AGAAACAAAAATGATATTCAAGGGAGGACATGTAAGACGGTTTTAGGCAGCTGAAATATAGCTACATTGCAGAGAACATGGGGGGTCCAAGGGGATAAGTTAGTTTTGGCTGGAGTTCCCCTTCTCCTAATCTAAATAGGTCCAAAATGTTGCTTTTGTCAAAATCCCTTGCATGGTCCTATTGATGCCCTAAAGTTTGGTGATCATGAGGCAGCCCCCCACACCATAGATGTGCCCATGCTTGGATCCCCTTATGATGTCCACTTTAACAGCCAGGTGAGAATTGGACCCTATACAGAATCCAATCAATATAAACATTGCAATAACTGTATATAGTCTGTCCAGAGAGTCTTAAGGAGCCTTCATCAGAGAAAATATATTTACCCCTGTACAGGTATTGGACTGCAGAGGACTGGGGTACAGTTATTGCGTCTAAGGAAGCACCTTAAAGGGGTACTCCGCCCCTAGACATCTTATTCGCTATCCAAAGGATAGGGGATAAGATGTCTGATCATGTGGGTCCCCATCTTGGCTGCGGCACCCCAGACATCACGGAGCGAACTTCACGTGACGGATGGCTGGTGATGCGGGGCGGAGGCTTGTGAAGTCACGGCCATGCCCCCTCAATGCAAGTCTATGGGAGGGGGCGTGACTACCGTCACGCCCCCTCCCACAGACTTGCATTGAGGGGGCGTGGCCATGACAGCAGGAGTGGGCGCGCGGCCGTGACGTCACGAGCCCCCGGCGCTGCACCCAACGCTCTAAACAAGTGCTGCACGGAGATCGCCGGGGGTCCCAGTGGCGGGACCCCCGCTATTAGACATCTTATCCCCTATCCTTTGGATAGGGGATAAGATGTCCAGGGGCAGAGTACCCCTTTAAGACTGAGACATCTGGAAGAATAAATGTCCAGAGAAGACATGTTAAGCCCTACCATAAGTCCTGTGTCATGCCTACCATAAGTCTTGTCTGCCTTCTACGGAAGCCTGTGAGATCAAGCCACAGGCTGGATCGCACAGGCTGTACTGTGCAGCTGATCGGGTCATACTGTGCTGCAGTACAAATGTATTGCAGCATAGTATAACCTGTAAAAAGTGTAAAAAATAAAATGAAAATTTATTCAATAAAAGTGCAAAGTGTAAAAAAAAAATAAAAAAAATGCCCCTTTCCCAATAAAAGCCCTGTATTATCATCAAAAAAGATCAAAAACACAAATCATATATATAATAGATATTGTCCCGTCCGTAATGACGTGTACTATAAAACTATAATGTAAATTATCCCGCATGGTGAACGTAGTAAAAAAAATAACGCAAAATTTGCCCATTTTGGTATAAATAGCAGAATCAAAAAGCCGCAAAAAATAAGCCCTTACTCAGTGGCATCGGACGAAAAATAAAAAGTTACGGCTGTTGGAAAATAAATGGCAGAAAAAGAATTTTGCTCAGAAAAGGAAAAAGAACATAGAAAGCCATATAAAATGGGTATCGCCATAATCGTACTGACCCACAGAATAAATATAACATCACTTTTACCAGTGTACACCATTAAAAAAAAAAAAAAAACGCCAGCAATTTTCCGGTTTTTCACAATATTTTTGGAGTTTTTCACAAAAAATGCTGCATTTGTCCACAAAAATGCATCACTTATATAAAGTACAATATGTCATGAAAAACTCAGAATCGTTCCGATCAGAAAAAGCCTTCTAAAGTTATTAAAATTTAAAGAGATACATGTCAAATAAAAAAATAAAAGCTTTAAGGAACTGTGATCACTCCTGAAAAATGCCGGTGGGCAAAGAAATACACAGAAATTGTTATAAACAGATGAGGCGAGAATGTGTCGTGTCCAGTCAGGATTTGGCCCAGAAGATGATGTCCAGTATTCCAGGGCAGAGTCTTTGCATAAATATTATTTAATTGTTCCTAAAAGTTTACAAAATCCTTATAATTCTAGGTACTTTAGGAACATCTGACTAAGGGTATGTTCACACTACGTAATTCTGTAGGAACGGAATTACGTGCTGTGAACATAAACATCTGTGTGAATGGGTCCTCCGCGAGACCCGTTCACACTGCTGAATTTCAGCGGCGGACAATTCCGCCGCTGAAATTGTTCCGCGCAAGGAAAGAAACATGTTCATTCTTTGCGCGGAAGTCCGCAAACACTGCATAGCCTTCAAATGGGGACGGCGCAGTGCCGCGCGGTCCTACCGCCGAAGCATTGCGGCGGCGGCCAGAATGGAATCTCCACTCGCGGAATTCTGCAGGCGGGGATTCCGTTCATTATCCGTAGTGTGAAAAACACAGAAGCAGAAAACTTTGTAAAAAAAACTAAATTTGTGTCAGTCTTGTAGAATACCATAGACCAGTGGTCTTCAACCTGCGGACCTCCAGATGGTGCAAAACTACAACTCCCAGCATGCCCGGACAGCCGTTGGCTGTCCGGGCATGCTGGGAGTTGTAGTTTTGCACCATCTGGAGGTCCGCAGGTTGAAGAGCACAAGCCATAAACGACATAACTGTACAGTATGAAAACGTTCAGTCATTATGGGATACATAGTGGTATCAGAGTACTTACCATTGTAGAGAAGAGAAGACAGTGTTGTCTCGTCCTCTGTCCCACTGCACAGAGTCATCCACATAAACAGCAACAGACACTTGCAGTGAAGGGTTCGGGGTTTCTCGGACATGGTCATGGTGCAGGATGGACCGGTCCAGCTGGGCATGTTGTCCTTTATTCAGTGCACATGTCTCGGTCCTTCAGCATTAGTTTCTGTGCCCCTGAATACATTGCTATATGGTGTGTGGCTGCGGCTGGTTAGAGTCCTCAGACTATGTGAGTGCTGTGCTGCTCCCAGTGGCACTAGTGTCTCTATCTCGGTCTCTGTTGTATCTGACATCTATTCTGAATACACAGGCGAGATGTTCCAGTTTCTGCTCTGCAGTGTCAGAAGAGGCTGTCTGTGTCCAAGGGATTACTATGGGACGAGCTCGGTTATGTCACAGGCAGTGTTTATGTGGTTTGCAACTGGGATGAATTTAAAGGGGTTCTGTGCTCTCTGAGCAGCAATCGGAGCAGGGGTATTGGGGCGCGTTCACACGGAGGAATTTAAAGGGTACCTCTCATCAAAAAAAACTTTTGATATATTATAGATTAATGTATGCAGAATAACTTTACAATTGCATGTTATTAAAAAAATATGCTTCTTTCTATTTAATTTTCCACTTTGAAGAAATGACCACTAGGGGTCTCCCTACCAGTCCTGGCAGCAAGCATTTCAGACTCATGCTGGAGTCCTAAACACTACGAGCTGCCAGTCTGCTTTGTTCACAAAGGAAAACACTCAGAGCTGTCAGCCTGCTTTGTTCACAGCCTGTTTGGCTGTGAACAAAGCAGGCTGGCAGCTCTGAGTGTTTAGGACTTCAGAATGAGTCAGAAATGCTTGCTGATAGGACTGATCGGGAAAAATACAATAGAAAGAAGCATATTTTTCATTAACATGCTAATGGAAAGTTATTCAACATTCATTAATCTAAAATATATCAAAAGTTTATTTGATGAGAGGTACCCTTTAACCCAGCATTTTTCCGTTTTTGCATTTTCATTTTTTCCTCATCACCTTCCAAAAATTCATAACGCTTTCAATTTTGCACATAAAATTCCATATGATGGCTTATTTTTTTGCGCCACCCATTCTACTTTGCAGGGACATTAGTCATTTTACCAAAAAATCCACGGCGAAACGGGAAAAAAATTTCATTGGGCGACAAAATTGAAGAAAAAATAAAATTTTGTAACTTTTGGGGGCTTCCGTTTGTACGCAGTGCATTTTTTTGTAAAAATGACACCTGATCTTTATTCTGTAGGTCCATATGATTGAAATGATACCCTACTTATATAGGTTTGATTTCGTCGGACTTCTGGAAAAAATCATAACTACATGCAGGAAAATGTATACGTTTAAAATTGTCATCTTCTGACCCCTATAACTTTTTTATTTTTCCGCGTACCGGCCGGTATAAGGACTCATTTTTTGCGCAGTGATCGGACTTTTTGATCGCTTTTTATAAAAAATTTTATGATATAAAAAGTGACCAAAAATACGCTATTTTGGACTTTGGAATTTTTTTGCGTGTACGCCATTGACCGTGCGGTTTAATTAACGATATATTTTTATAGTTCGGACATTTACGCACGGCTATACCACATATGTTTATTTTTATTTTCACAGTTTTTTTTATGGGAAAAGGGGGGTGATTCAAACTTTTAATAGGGAAGAGGTTAAATGACCTTTATTACCTTTTTTTCCCTTTTTTTTTTTGCAGTGTTATAGCTCCCATAGGGACCTATAACACTGCACACACTGATCTTTTACCCTGATCCCTGCAAAGCCATAGCTTTGCATGGATCAGCGAGATAGGGGCTCGATTGCTCAAGCCTGTAGCTCAGGCTTGGAGCAATCAAACGCCGATCGGATGCAACCTGGTATGTCATCATTCATCTCTTGAACAACAACCACCATCATTTGTTCTCACCGCTGCATATCTGTTTAGCTGTATTTAAATAATCAACCTGGTATGTCACTCATCTTGTGATTGTGTACTCCCATTCCCCCATCATTGCATTGTCATGTATATTTATTACTGTTATCTGGAAAGTGTTTCTCCCCACCATTTTTCACACCTGATTGCTCTCCTCTGCCAATCTTCTGGCTTACCCTAGCACTATATATTAGAGGCTATAGGTCTTTTGACCTTAGGTCTGGAGACATTCAAATATGCCATCTAAAACTGCCATCTAAAGTGCTTCTTAAGTGTGACATCAAGAATTATACCAGAATTCAACCAGAAGGGAACAAATGGGAACTAACTCAACACTATAACTACAAAAGTAAGTCAATCTTTTTCAGAAAAAAACAAAAAAAAACAAACATGCACTCACTTATTACTTACATCATTGCGATACATTTTCTCTTATATCCCCCACCGATTTCTCCGGTGGACTCTATATACATCTGTCCATGCCTCCTTCCCTCACCTATGTATTGCTCGCATGCACTGCTCACCATCATAAACCACCCAAAGTCACCTCATTCCATGGTACAGCACAGAAGTCGCTCCATCACTTCACCCAGCCATCTGCTCTCCCTCTTCTTTCTTCTGCTTTTAGCTGCTGGGAACATTGCTCCTAACCCTGGCCCACCTTTCACTAATATTTGCTCTACACTACCTGCCTCTTGCGGAACCACTGCAAACTTTAACTGCGCTCTCCTAAACTCTCGATCTGTGTGCAATAAGCTCACCCAGATTCATGACTTATTTCTCACTAATTCTCTTAATCTGCTGGCTCTCACAGAAACATGGATACAACCTTCTGACACTGCTTCTCTCGCTGCTTTATCTTACGGTGACCTTCACTTTTCCCATACCCCCAGATCTGACACCAGGCATGGTGGAGGAGTTGGGGTGCTTCTAGCCCTACAATGCACTTTTCAAGTCATCCCCCCCATTACCCTCACTCACATTTCTCTCTTTTGAGGTTCACACCCTCAGGCTCTTCCGCCCATTGTCTCTCAGAGTGGCGGTCATCTATCGTCCTCCTGGTTCGCCCCAAATGTTCCTGGATCATTTTGCCACCTGGCTCCCTCACTTTCTTTCCTCAGAAACACCTACACTCATCATGGGTGATTTTAATATCCCCAATGATACCCCAATCTCCTCTTCTGCCTCTCGGCTTCTGTCTCTAACCTCTTCCTTTGCCCTTTCACAGCTTACTGACTCTACCACACACAAGGATGGGAATACACTGGACTTGATCTTCTCTAGACTTTGTTCTGTCTCTAAATTCACTAATTCTCCTTTTGAGCTCTCTGACCACAACCTTCTCTCGTTCTCTATCAGTAACTCCTATCCGCTTCCGGACACTCCAACCTTGTACACTTACAGAAACCTGCGTGCCATAAACACCATAAATTTATAGACATTCTACAATCTTCACTATCACCAATCTCTTCTCTCTCCTGCCCTAATCTAGCAGCCAAACATTACCATGACACCCTAAAGTCTACCCTGGATCAAATGGCACCCTCTAAAACACCAACCTCCCGACACAGACGGCAGAAACCCTGGCACACGCTAACAATCCGCTTTCTCAGGCGATGCTCTAGGTGTGCTGAACGTCTGTGGAGGAAAGACTTCTTCAGACTTTCTGCACTATAAATTCATGCTTAAATCCTATTACTCTGCTCTTCATCTCGCCAAACAAACATATTTTACCTCCTTTACTTTACCTTCATCTCCTCTCTGTTTAACAACCCAAAACGCCTTTTTGACAAGTTCAACTCTCTCCTTCGGCCTAAAGTACAGACCCCACTCACTGATCTCTGTGCTGAAGACCTGGTCAAATACTTCAAAACTAAAATCGATGACATTCGTGATGAAATCCTCTCCCAGTCCCCTAAAAGTTCTGATCCAATTCCCAGCCACGTCTCCTCTTCATCACTCTCAGTTTTTGAACCTGTAACGGAGGATGAGGTTTCCAGGCTCCTCTCCTCCGCCCGCCCCACTACCTGCTCTAGTGACCCCATGCCTTCACACCTCATCCAGTCTCTCTCTCTCCTGCTATCAGCTGTCACCTAACTAAAATCTTTAACCTCTCCCTCTCTTCTGGGGTCTTTCCCTCCTCCTTCAAACACTCTATCATAACCCCACTATTGAAAAAAACATCTCTGGACCCGTCCTGTGCAGCCAACTATCGACCCGTCTCAAATCTCCCCTTTATCTCCAAACTTCTGGAATGCTTGGTCTACTCCCGCCTTATCCGCTTTCTCTCCGAGAACTCTCTCCTTGACCCCTTACAGTCTGGTTTCCGCTCCCTTCACTCCACAGAAACGGCCCTAACCAAAGTCACTAACGATCTTCTGACAGCCAAATCAAATGGCAATTTCTCTTTACTGATTCTCTTGGACCTGTCTGCGGCTTTTGACACTGTGGATCACCAACTCATCCTCAGTAGTCTCCGCTCCATCAGTCTCAAGGACTCTGACTGACTGTCTCTCTGCCGTCTCAGACATCATGTCCTCTTTATATCTGAAACTAAATCTTTCTAAAACAGAACTTCTTGTTTTTTCTCCATCAACTGATACTGTACCTAACCCTGACATTTCCATCTCGGTATGTGGAACTACCATAACTCCCGGGCAGCAGGCTCACTGTCTTGGAGTTATACTTGACTCTGATCTGTCTTTCACTCCCCATATTCAGTCTCTTTCACGTTCTTGTCACCTGCATCTCAAATACATTTCCAGAATCCGCCCGTTTCTCACTACTGAAACTGCTAAAACTCTCATTATTGCTTTGATTATCTCCCGCCTCGACTACTGCAACTCTTTACTAATAGGCCTTCCTTTCTCCAAACTCTCTCCTCTTCAGTCCATCCTTAATGCCGCAGCAAGACTCATCTTCCTGTCCAGTCGCTACACCGACGCCTCCTCCCTGTGCCAGTCACTACACTGGTTACCAATTCAGTCCAGAATACAGTACAAAATCCTCAGTCTCACACACAAAGCTCTCCACAATGCTGCACCTCCCTACATCTCCTCTCTCATCTCTGTCTACCATCCTACACGTTCTCGCCGATCTGCTAATGATCTCACACTAACACTAACTAATCTTCTATAATCCGAACTTATCACTCCCGTCTCCAAAACTTCACTCGTGCTGCATCGGTTCTCTGGAATGCTGTCCCTCAATCCCTCAGACTCAACAACAACATCCATAGTTTCAAACGTGGACTAAAAACACATCTCTTCATATCCTCAACATATTCCCACACCTCTTGTTTGAATAGTTATTGTGTAATATTATGTCTGATAGTTGTCTTTGTTTGTACCCCATAATTGTAAGCGCTGCTGAATCTGTAGGTGCTATATAAATAAATAAAATAATAATAATGGATCAGCGAGATAGGGGCTCGATTGGTCAAACCTGTAGCTCAGGCTTGGAGCAATCAAACACCGATCGGATGCGACGGAGCAAGGTAAGGGGACCTCCGCTCGCGTCCTAGCTTATCGGGACATCGCGATTTTATCGCGATGTCCCGATCAGCCCGAATGAGCTGCCGGGAAGCGTTTACTTTCATTTTCAGCACGGCGATCAACTTTGATCGCCGTGTCTGAAAGGTTAATAGTGCACGCGCTGTTAGCCCAGGGCCCCGACTATGAATAGCAGCCGGGACCGACCCGGCGTCACGCCGTTTTAAACACCGGGACCGGGCGCAGGGCGTACAGGTACACCCTGCGTCCTTAAGAGGTTAAGAGGAATTTACTTGAGTAATTCCGCTTGCTTTTTCTGCTCCAATTTATTCATCAAGTCATTTTCAATTGAATTGAATTCATTTTCTGTTGTCCTGATCACACTGAGGAATTTCTGCTAGCATAATTCCGATGCTGAATCCCATTGACTTCAATGATCTTTTAGGCTAGGTTCACACTGCGGAATCTCCGTGCAGAAAATTTCCGACCAGAGATTCCGAGTGCAGCCAGCACAGACTGAATCAGTCTCCAATAGACAGCAATGTGTTCTGCAAGTATTTCCGCCTGAAGAAAGAGCAACGCCATTCTTCAGGCGGAAATTGTCAAGCGGATTTTCCGTTCACAAATTCTGCTTCACAAATTCCGAAGTGTGCATTTGCGAACGGAAATCCATTCACTATACAGTACATTTTAGTAAGCGGAATTTCTGCCTGCAATTTCAAAGCGGAATTGCAGGCGGAAATTCCGTAGTGTGAACCTAGCCTTACTCGTGGATTCCGCCTGAAGAATGAACATGTTCTATCTTCAGACAGAATCCACAAGTAAGGCTGGGTTCACACTGCAAAATTTCTGGGCAGAATTTCTGCCGGAGATCGAGCCAGCGGCGCTAGGACCGGGCAGACTGCATTGCTGCCCCCATAGACTGCAATGTATTTCTGGCTGGATTTTTTGGGAGATCTGCTCAGAAATGCATTGCCATCTATGGGGACAGCAATGTAGTCCTCGCGGTCCTAGTGCCGCTGGCTCGATCTCCTGCAGAAATTCTGCCCAGAAATCCCACAGTGTGAACCTAGCCTCAAAGCCCATTGAAGTCAACGGGATTTTTTTTTTCCTGACAAAATCCATTTCGCGCAGAATTCAGGTGGAATTCACACGGAATTTGTGTGGAATCCAGAAAAGTAGAATTAAATAGCCTCCTCCTTCATTCCTCTTCATTTCCGCGTGGAAATTCTGCACGATGGATAAAATGACTGAAGTCAACAATTTCCTTACCAAAATTATTCCTCATTAATTCCTCAGTGTGAACGCACCCTAGGCCAGTGGTTCTCAACCTTTTTCGCGACTGTACCCCCAAAAGGGTGAAAGTATGTCCTCGGTACCCCTCGTGCGTAAGTTTGCGCGAAACTTACGCACGAGGGGTACCTGCGGACAAAATAAGTCATAAAAGTACTTCATTTCATAATGGCGTGTGCTTACCTTTCTAATGCGATACTTAATCCCCTTTTGCTATTATCCCCCCTCCATCTTAATCCCCTTTTGCCATTATCCCCCCTCCATCTTAACCCCCCTTTGCTATTATCCCCCCTCCATATTAATCTCCTTGTGCCATTATCCCCCCCCCCCTCTCCATCTTAATCCCCTTGTGCTATTATTCCCCTCTCCAATCCCCCTGGGCCAATATATGAGGTACGTACAATAATACCCTCCCATACTGCGGTGTTACACTTAGTTTAACATGCTTACCCGGCCTGTGTCTATCCCGTTTGGTGGGAGTCGGAGGGCAGCACTGAGGTTGACGTCCTTCTGCGCTATGACGACTTCTCCGCGCAACCTCAGGGATGTCACACGTCAGGGCCGGCAGCCACTGCAGCTCACGTAAACTGGCTGCGGATAACCCTTGACGCACCCCTAGGGCACCCCTGGTTGAAAACCCCTGCCTTAGGCAGAAGAGCATGTAAAATGTCTTTATTAGAAAATGACTTTCTGTAGGGCGCTTTCTTTTTTAGGATTATGTCGGACCCCTACATTGTGAGTGAACTTTACAAGTAGAGTAAGGCTTTGTTGACATTCAGGATTTTCTCTCAGCATTTCCTCACTGAAAATAATCCTCAACAGGTCCTTCCACTGACCTTATAGGGGCTTTGAAAATTCTGCCATCTGAACGCAGCCTAAGGGGGGTCTATTCACACGGCAGAATTTCGGTTGCGGAATTCCGCCTCAAATTAAAGCCCATAGACTTCTATGGGATTCCGCACTCCCATTTACACTTCTGAATTTCTGCTTGCGGAATTCCGCAAGTGGAAATTCAGAAGTGTTAATGGGAGTGCGGAATCCCATAGAAGTCTATGGGCTTTAATTTTAGGTGGAATTCCGCAAGCGTAAATACAGAAGTGTGAATGGGAGTGAGGAATCCCATAGAAGTCTATGGGCTTTAATTTGAGGCGGAATTCCACAACCGAAATTCAGAAGTGTAATTGGGAGTGCGGAATCCCATAGAAGTCTATGGGCTTTAACTTGAAGCAGAATTCAGCAAGCAGAAATTCTGCCATGTGAATAGACCCTAAGGCTAGGTTCACACTGCGGAATCTACAAACGGAAAATTTCCGCCCGGAGATTCCAAGTCCGGCGAGCGGACACTGCAGTCTCCAATAGACTGCAATGTGTTCCGCGAGAATTTCCACTTGAAGAATGAGCAACGCCATTCTTCTGGCAGAAATTTTAAAGCAGATATTCCATTAACAAGTTCCGCTTCAAAAGTTCAGATTCAGCTTGGAAATTCTGCAACATGAAGGTAACATTGTGGTGAATGGATTTTTAGCAGTCCCATTGACCCGCAGTGAAAATTCTGCATTCCGGAATCTGAAAAATAATGACCATCTCAATTCATTTTGCTGAATTCCACGGCAGAATCCTATTGAGATTCCTCTGTGTGAACACTGCCGGAACACTGCTTGTCCAATCTATATTTAATCCGCTGCTCTTTTCAGACATGTGA
Source organism: Hyla sarda (assembly GCF_029499605.1). Lineage (NCBI taxonomy): Eukaryota > Metazoa > Chordata > Amphibia > Anura > Hylidae > Hyla > Hyla sarda. The sequence goes on from NC_079192.1 coordinate 31,985,872, forward strand.
GGATTTTTTCAATTGCATGCAGAATTGGTTCAAAATTGCAGTGGAAATTTTGCTGCGGAAATTCAGTGTATAATTCTGGTTTTTGCCAGGAGACAAAAAAACTGTACTGCTCCTTTTTGATCATTTGCATACCAGACCAGAGTACCAGCAAGAGACCCAGAGAGAAAACAGAAATGACTGGAAACTGTCATTTCTGTTCCCAGTCATTTCATTGCCCCCATGCCTAGCCCAGGATCCAGCGGTATACCTTCGGGTGGTATTGAGGATAAACCACGCCCTGGCATCACGAATGCAATGCCATCTGCCCCTAGGGTAATTCCATCTGCCCTGCATCGCACCCTCTACCACATTGACTTTACATTTGTATATGCAAGAGTTATAAACAAGATTCTGCTTCACCATTAGCAGAATACAAGCTGCTGGCCACCTTAAAGAGTAATGATGGGCACCCATTGCTTCCTTCTTCATTATCACATTGTTCTCGCTCATAAGAGGAGGGGACAATAGGATCACACTGCATAGGATCTGGTTTGCTCCTACTATAGAACAAACCAGAGTTCACCTATAGCAGACCCTGTTCCCGAGACTTTGGTGCCAATAGCTACACCAGTGACTTCTTCTCCAGATGGTGATAGAGGTACAGTACTAAGGATAACAGCCACAAAAGTCCACCTACATGTACCAAAAAAAGAGAAGTAAACTACTCAGGTAGTAAGGGATTAGCAGTAAAATAGAGCTACGTACAGTTCCATTGTTCGGGAGGGAAGGGATACAGTCCAAGTTCAAACTATATCCCTACTATTTTGATCGAGAAGAAGACAAAGAAAGGCAGATGCCAATTGCCCCATACTAGGAAGGTTCAGAATTTTCAAAAAGGTTCAAAAGAATCCCCAAAGTAATCCTTCCCAATTACAAATATAGTAATAAGAATAAATCCCTGGATAATAGTTTTGTCCTTATAAATCTAGTGTCCATAACCTATAATGTTATTGTGGTGTCCCAGTACGGGATATGCTCCTACAGTCCTGTCAGGTTGAGTCCCTGTACGTCCTCAGGGCTCTCCTGCAGTGTTCCCCCATAATGTGAATAGGTTGTATATTAAGTCACATGATTGTGGTCACATGATTGTTAGTCACATGTTTAAGTCATATGTTTGTTACCCAGAGAGCACCAAGTGACCAGGTGACCCGCAGGGAGCCTATGGGCTCCTTGCACAGCCCCCTTTTATAAGATCATTCTCTCTTGTGATTCTTTTCCTGCTGAGGTTCAGTCCAGACGTCTCAGGGTCAGTGTCCAGCACATCTGGAGGCCTCAACCTAAACTGCAGCCACAAGTCAGTAACTCAAGTCGTCTTTATCATCTGTCATCATCTTCAGTCAAGTCAATTGTAGTCAGCGTGGCCTGCACCTATAGTCTGTCAAGTCACTGCAAGTCCCAGCAAGCTGCGAGGTCCCCCCGTGTTACTGGTCACCTCCACGGGATCCTGACCGAACTGTATAGACTGTACCATCTGTCTACCTCAGTAAAAGCTACCAGTAACCTTAACCTGGCCTTGGACTATTATTTGCCCTGCCTAACCTAGAACTAGTGGTGTTACCTTTGGGTGATTAAGGTTAAATCACGCCCTGGCATCACGAACATGAAGGGGTTAATACCTTCTACCTGTGGGCAACACCATCTGCCCCTTACACCTCACATTACACCCCGAGGCTCACCACATTATTACTCTCCAAAAATGCACCCAGGCCCCTTCTGACCTTTTTTTATTGAGTTCACCATGAGCACGTCGTCTGGGAGAAAGTTCCATAGTCTCACTGCCCTTAGAGTAAAGAACCCTGTCTACGATAATGGCATCATCATATTTTATGATATAAGGCTGTTTTATGTATCAAGCACGTCATTTATGGGTCATTTATGGTGATACCAAGTATTTTCTTACATCTGGCTATACATGTTGGATTATGCAGTGTTACTTTGGTTGAGTTTTTTTTGTCATTATATATATACCTCTTTACCTATTCTAAAAATGGTCAGATTATGTACACATTGGACAGTTCACATACTGTAATTACTGACTGTTATTGTGCTGCATTTGCCAATAACATTAGGGGGTACTTACCTCTTTGTCCCTAAAACTCTATCTATTGGCTGTAAATAAGGTACCTGTCCTTTGTCACTTGAGGCTATTTTTTAACATATGAGCTAAATCCTTACCCCTGATGAACCTGTTTATTAACCGAACAGGGGAAACGCGTTGGGAGTTATAGGGTTAGCTAGCTCAGCACCCTTTATCCATTAGGGTTGCAGCAGCTCCTTGCATTTTTTTTAAACAAATTAATCACTATTTGTGTTTCACCACTACATTTTTTTAGATTTTTTCACCTAGTGTATATATATATATATATATATATATATATATATATATAGAAAAAAACAAGAGACCAGCAGCACACAGAAATAAGGTGCAAAAAAGGTGAAAAATTAATTGCATCATCCCAGTGTACAAAAGAAGCGACGTTTCAGCGACCTCTCGTCGCCGTTCTCAAGCTCAACTGAATAGATCCCTGTGTAGTCATATATGTGCAGTTAATTACATAATTGCTTAATCTAATAATGAACATACAGTACATAAATAAATATATACAAAATGTACATACATAAATACAAATGTGATTTTATACCAACAGACAAGTGTCCGTATTATATTAAAGTGCAATAGTGATTTCATATTAACCCCGTGTGTTTAGGTTGTGTTTCTCTTAGGTGTGCATAACTGTGCCGTTGTGTTCCATAATTCTTTACTTCTTATTCACATTGATAAGTACAGTATTGCACTTACCCAGCAGAGCACCATAATCCACGTGTCATAATTGCCGGAGCGTGGGTACTAACTTAGTGCGCAGATGCGTATAGTCCACCAATCAAGTAAAGATTGGTCGCTGAAACGTCGCTTCTTTTGTACACTGGGATGATGCAATAAATTTTTCACCTTTTTTGCACCTTATTTCTGTGTGCTGCTGGTCTCTTGTTTTTCTCTAGTATATGTGAACCTCTCACCAGGGTACACACCCAGCGTGCACCATTATATTGTTTTTTCTGAAAATTGTTGTGCTGCTCTTCTGGAATTTTTTTATACGTGGTCATGGAGCGTGCACCTTCTATACCTTCCAAGGATAATAATGGACTTTCATTACCATCTTTTTCCAGTTTTTCCACCTGTGGGTCTGTGAGTATGACCTCTGATGCCAGTGTATTTAAATATACCGAGAGTGATGTGACTAGAATATTGGGGAGTTCAGAGGGGGACGCAACCTTTTTATACAAGCCATCTATTGTTGATCTACAAAGAAATTATGAGTTCGAGACTAAAAAGATGTTGACACTACAATTGCATTATACCACGCTTAGAGAGTATTACAAGGCTTCTCGAGTCCCAAGAGGAATGAGGATACAACCTAGAGACTCTGCTTATTCACATGATATTAGACTATAGAAATCGTTTTGAAAAAATTACCAACCAATATTCGTTGGAACTTATTTTACTTCAACTCGAGTTTCTACAGAAAGATCTTGAGATTACAAAAAACAAAATTCTTGATTCTGAAACTGCACTAAAAAACTGTTTGCCTAATGATGATTGTGGAGCTTTTTTTGACAAACAACAGTCCTTTTTAACCAAATTACGATCAACATTGGAGGAAACAAAAAGACATAAGTGGTTTAGGGACACTCAAGACTATTCTACATCAAGGGTTTATCAATGGTCGAATGCATCATCTACCTACAGGCGCAATAGGAAATATAAAGACATGACTAACATCTCTTCTTCTAAACAGTCCTCAGATGGAGCAACACAGAATTTTACACAGGAGCCTTTTTTAGGAGCTCAGGGACTGTCTCCCAACGATACCGGAGAGGAGGCCGCAAGCACAACAGATGGCGTAAAAACAAGACTGCAAAACAAATCTCAAACCTCGTCCAAGAACCCGGACAACAATCGCAACAAGAAAAAGAAAATGTAACTATGAACGTGGTAAATATTTCATCTTGTACATTGTCTGATAAACAATTAATGGTGTTGTCAAAAGGCCTTAGCTTTTGTCCTAATGCTTATATTAATTGGTTTGAACTAGAACTAGATTTTTTACAATTCATACGAAAACTAAAGTTAAAGTTGTGGTTTTCAACACAACCCAGTAAATCTGGGAGCTCTTATGCCACCAGTGAAGGGACCGAGACATCGGCCACCTCCATGATGTCTTTAAGAGATTTTGATTTGAGTCTTCCTAGTGAATTCCAGCCACCAATCGAGTCACATGCCATTAGGTCATTTGAGGATTGTGTAAAACATTATTTTAGAACATTGATGCATAAACAACATAGTTTAAAGCATCCCAATATGACACATGACGAATTGGAAGCACTTGATGAGCTTGTCCATGACCACCGCCTTGTCATCAAACCTGCCGACAAAGGAGGGGCTATAGTGGTCATGGACAAGCTCAAATATGTGCTGGAAGCAAATAGACAGTTGCATGATGAAGCAGTATACAAAGTGTTAAATAGAGATCCTAGAGCATCTATCGCTTCTCGAATTCTGGAGACAATTGACAATGGTCACGAAGAAGGTCTAATTGATGACAATCTCAGAAAATATTTGATTGTTGAATATCCCATTACTCCCATGCTTTATTTATTACCAAAATTGCACAAAGACAGAGAAAATCCGCCCGGGAGGCCAATAGTCTCCGGTCGAGAATCTATAACCTCACATATTTCCATTTTTTTGGATAAATTATTGCGCATTTATGCCATCAATGCTAAATCCTACATAAAAGACACCTCTGATTTTCTGTCGAAAATTCGAGATATTGTCATCCCTGAACAGACCTCTCTAGTGACCTTGGATGTCTCCAGCCTGTATACCTCAATCAACCATGAAAGGGGTATACATGCCGTCGAAAATGCATTAATTTTGTCTGATTTCCTGCCAGAGAAAATTGATTTCATTGTCACTTTACTTAAGATTGTTCTAGAATGCAATTATTTCCTCTTTAATGATGTCTTTTACATGCAGTTAAGGGGAACTGCAATGGGCAGCAACGTGGCGCCCACGTACGCCAACATTTTTGTGGCGTATCTGGAGGAAGAGTTCGTGTATGTGTCGCCCCACTTCAGCCATGTGCTGAAGTGGTGGCGATACATAGACGACGTCTTCATGCTGTGGACTGGCACACAACAGGAGCTAGAATTGTTTCATCATTACCTTAACAACATGGAGGCTGACATAACCTTTACCATGACTTCTTCTAACACCAGCGTTAATTTTCTGGACGTGACAGTTACGAAAGAGGGTGACAGACTTACCACAGATTTATATTACAAGCCAACTGACTGTAATACCCTACTGAGATTTGACAGTGGCCACCCTAGAGCCATGGTAAGATCATTACCATTTAGTCAAATGTTACGGGCTGAACGAATTACTGACAATGATTCTAAGCTGGAACTAGCCTCACACAAAATGACTATTGACTTTAGACAGAGACGGTATCCATCTAAACTAATTGAAGAACATAAGAATCGAATCAGACAGTGCAGACGTGAGAAAAATAGCCCTGTTAGTGACATACAAGTAGATGACGAAATGACAACACTGGATAAACAGAAACATACCAATAAGAATAAACGTATCCCCTTTATTACTACATATAGTGAGTCCTCACATGCAGTCTCCTCCATCATACGCAAGCATTGGCACTTACTTCGCGACTGTCATAAACAAGTGGAAGAGTTCAGTGACTTTCCACTGATGTCCTTCCGCAGACCACCTAATTTGAGGGATAAGGTAGTAAAAACGGACATCTCTGAACAGCCTAAGGCACAACAACGTTACCTTACCGTGAAAAGCAAAGGTAGCTTTCCATGTCGCAATTGTGTAAACTGTGAATACATGGTTAAGGGCCCTAGCTTCACTCATCCACATACCAGCCACAAATATGATATTAATTTCTACTTAAATTGCAACTCAGATCATGTAGTGTACATTCTTTGGTGTCCGTGTCAGAAGTTATATGTGGGAGAGACGAGTCTTGATTGTAAGACTCGTCTCAACCAACATCGGTACACCATTAGAAAAAAGAGACTGGATCTCCCAGTCTCTCAACATTTCTCTGAGGCCAATCACAAAGAACGTGATCTCAGATTCATGATTTTAGATCACATTCCACCAATGAAACGTGGTGGGGATCGTGTCACACTATTGAAGAAACGAGAACTCAAATGGATTTTTACATTGGGATCCATGAAACCAGGGGGTCTCAATGTAGAATTTAAGTCTACGGCAAAGATGTGTACTAGGTAGTGACCTATCTGTAGCCCCTTTGTTTTGTTATATGCACTCTGGATATATTGTATTACTGTCTGATCCTTATACTTGTTTTTATGTTTTGTTACAGATAACAAACAATTGTACTGCTGCCACCAACAGAGCAACCACCACGTCATATAAGCAAAAAGGAGCCACTTTTTTCTTTTTTTATTTCTTTATTTCGTGTTCATTATTTAAATTTCATGGAAACCTGTCCTGCATGCAGGAGTTTTGTCTAGTTGTGTCAATCAGGGTTGTCAAATTTGTTCCACAGGGTGCAGACGCCCCATTTAATCTGCTGAAATATGTGGTTGATATCTGGATGATGGAGCCAGTCTTTGACTGACGTCTATACGTCCAGGATTCGTATGTGACGTCCGACATGGAGACATGTAGGTCCGATATATGTGAACCCCACATCCGCAGCGATTAGGATGAGGAAGAGCTATGCCAGCTCAGTCTGCAAACAAACCCTATCAAGTGAGCATGAGACACCCATGACGCATTTACAAAGAGAAGTACCTGTGATGAAGGTTTGGGCAATTTTCCCTGAAGCAAGATGGCGCAAGTTACTTCTCAACTCCAACACGCATGCGCGAGTTTCCTTTCCTCCATTGGTTAAACTCAACATGAGGATGTCTTTACTTGATTGGTGGACTATACGCATCTGCGCACTAAGTTAGTACCCACGCTCCGGCAATTATGACACGTGGATTATGGTGCTCTGCTGGGTAAGTGCAACACTGTACTTATCAATGTGAATAAGAAGTAAAGAATTATGGAACACAACGGCACAGTTATGCACACCTAAGAGAAACACAACCTAAACACACGGGGTTAATATGAAATCACTATTGCACTTTAATATAATACGGACACTTGTCTGTTGGTATAAAATCACATTTGTATTTATGTACCGTATATACTCGAGTATAAGCCGAGTTTTTCAGCACGATTTTTCGTGCTGAAAACACCCCCCTCGGCTTATACTCGAGTGAACTCCCCCACCCGCAGTGGTCTTCAACCTGCGGACTTCCAGAGGTTTCAAAACTACAACTCCCAGCAAGCCAGGGCAGCCATCGGCTGTCCGGGCTTGCTGGGAGTTGTAGTTTTGAAACCTCCGGAGGTCCGCAGGTTGAAGACCACTGCGGCCTTCAACATGCGGACCTCCAGAGGTTTCAAAACTACAACTCCCAGCAAGCCCGGGCAGCCATCGGCTGTCCGGGCTTGCTGGGAGTTGTAGTTTTGAAACCTCCGGAGGTCCGCAGGTTGAAGACCACTGCGGCCTTCAACATCATCCAGCCCCCTCTCACCCCCTTTAGTTCTGTACAGTACTCACCTCCGCTCGGCGCTGGTCCGGTCCTGCAGGGCTGTCCGGTAAGGAGGTGGTCCGGTGAGGAGGTGGTCCGGGCTGCTATCTTCACCGGGGAGGCCTCTTCTAAGCGCTTCGGGCCCGGCCTCAGAATAGTCACGTTGCCTTGACAACGACGCAGATACGTCGTTGTCAAGGCAACGGCTCTATTCCGGGCCGGAAGCGCGGAGAAGAGGCGCCCCCGGTGAAGATAGCAGCCCGGACCACCTCCTTACCGGACAGCCCTGCAGGACCGGATCAGCGCCGAGCGGAGGTGAGTACTCAGAACTAAAGGGGGTGAGAGGGGGCTGGATGATGTTGAAGGCCGCAGTGGTCTTCAACCTGCGGACCTCCGGAGGTTTCAAAACTACAACTCCCAGCAAGCCCGGACAGCCGATGGCTGCCCGGGCTTGCTGGGAGTTGTAGTTTTGAAACCTCTGGAGGTCCGCAGGTTGAAGACCACTGAGGGCGAATGATGAGAAGAGGATGATGAAGGGGGGGGGGGGGTGGGGATGATGAAGGGGGGTGGGGATGATGAAGGGGGGGGGTGTGGGATGATTACAAGGGGATGATGAAGGGGGGATGTGTGGGATGATAAGGGGATGTGTGGGATGATGACAAGGGGATGATGAAGGGGGGATGTGTGGGATGATGACAAGGGGATGATGAAGGGGGGATGTGTGGGATAAGGGGATGTGTGGGATGATGACAAGGGGATGATGAAGGGGGGATGTGTGGGATGATGACAAGGGGATGATGAAGGGGGGATGTGTGGGATGATAAGGGGATGTGTGGGATGATGACAAGGGGATGATGAAGGGGGGATGTGTGGGATGATAAGGGGATGTGTGGGATGATGACAAGGGGATGATGAAGGGGGGATGTGTGGGATGATGACAAGGGGATGATGAGGATGTTAATGACGGGTCTGGATGATGACAGGGGGGGATGAGGTATTTCCCACCCTAGGCTTATACTCGAGTCAATAACTTTTCCTGGGATTTTGGGTTGAAATTAGGGGTCTCGGCTTATACTCGGGTCGGCTTATACTCGAGTATATACGGTATGTACATTTTGTATATATTTATTTATGTACTGTATGTTCATTATTAGATTAAGCAATTATGTAATTAACTGCACATATATGACTACACAGGGATCTATTCAGTTGAGCTTGAGAACGGCGACGAGAGGTCGCTGAAACGTCGCTTCTTTTGTACACTGGGATGATGCAATAAATTTTTCACCTTTTTTGCACCTTATTTCTGTGTGCTGCTGGTCTCTTGTTTTTCTCTAGTATATGTGAACCTCTCACCAGGGTACACACCCAGCGTGCACCATTATATTGTTTTTTCTGAAAATTGTTGTGCTGCTCTTCTGGAATTTTTATATATATATATATATATATATATATATATATATATATATATATAATTACTGTAGGGGTGCACTATTGTACCTTTTGAGCTTGACCTACATACACATATGCTCCTTCTTTGCCCTGGCCACTGGTCATTATACCTGTTCCAGTTTTTTATTTTCTCCCGTGCACCTTAGCAATAAGGAGGGAACGTCACCGTGGTTGAGGCCACCCTGTTAAGGAGATGGGTCCCTCAAAGGGCAGGGTCAGTGAGGGGGGCTCAGTACTTTAGGGTGGGCACCATCTCCTTTCCCCGTGACCATCATTTCACCCTCTGCAAAACCCTGCAATACTAACAACTCAATATCTGAAACTATCAACCCCATCACCTCTAATATGTACACTTTTTGCAAATTTTTTCATTTCACACCACACATTGGCCCTCATTTACTATTGAAAAGCCGACATGTTTTGTCGGGTTGTGCGCCAGAAATTCTGTCTGCGCCAGAATCTGCGCCAGAATTGAAAAACCCCAACTAACTCCATTTTGCAAAGAAAACCCAAAAAGGGGGCGTGTCCATCTGGGAAAGGGGCGTGGTCGTCGAAATAGGGGCGTATTCCCGACATTTTCACAAAAAAACAACATATTTACTAAGGTTTCCACACAAAATGTGGTGGATTTGAGCTCAGGAAAACCCAACAGATCAGAGCATGTGTAAAAAAAGCAAAGTGTAGTGAAAGTGGAAAATGGAGGGAAACCTTAGTAAATACCGTGGAAATTAAATTGTAGGGAATTAAAACCACAAAGAAACCTACACTCCACTCTTAGTAAATAAGGGCCATTGTGTGTTTTTTTGTGGTTATTATAGGAGACCATCTTGATATTTGATGCCTATTTAATATAAGTGAAAAATCGTTATGTTTTATCCGTCCAAAAAGGTAATTTTTGGTGCACCTGTGATTTTTGCAGGTAGAGGTTAAAGGAGCTATCCAGGCAAAAACTTTTTTTGATATATCAACTGGCTACAGATTTGTAAATTACTTCTATTAAAAAATATCTTAATCCTTCCAATAGTTATTAGCTTCTGAAGTTGAGTTGTTGTTTTCTGTCTAACTGCTCAATGATGATGTCACGTCCCGGGAGCTGTGCATGATGGGAGAATATCCCCATAGGAACTGCACAGCTCCCGGGACGTGACATCATCATTGAGCAGTTAGACAGAAAACAACAACTCAACTTCAGAAGCTAATAACTATTGGAAGGATTAAGATTTTTTAATAGAAGTAATTTACAAATCTGTTTAACTTTCCGGAGCCAGTTGATATATAAAAAAAAAGTTTTGGCCTGGAATACCCCTTTAAGTAAGAAAAAAATGTCTCTTACCTTCCTTGCTGATCCAAGCACCGTTCCCCGTTGTCCGACACTTTTGTTTTTGGAGGCCGGATGTCACATGCCCGCTCTGCCAATCAGTGACTGAGGCGAGACATTGCTGCAGCCACTGATTGGATGAGGGGGTGTGTGACATCACCAAACCCGGAAGCGCCAGATAGCAGGGAATGGAGCTCCATTATACTGGTGGTGGGGCAGGAGGTTTTCTCCTAAAAAACCCTTGTAGTGGAAGGGACTTCTGGAACATTTATGTGCCAAAATAAGTCTGTTGTTTGGCACCAAATTTGAAAAAATGCTTTTTTGGGGGGCTATAGTTTTTGCTGGATCCTCAGGTTTTTTTTTCTGGCACAACAGACATTTTTTCAGCCTCAGAAAGGACCCAAAAAACTGCACGGGGATACAACCTAAAGTAATGGAGTTGGCTTTGCACTACTAAAGCAGTGGCAATAAAAAGTACAGACGTTGTCCATAGCAACCAGCCTTCAGCAGCCATTTTTAAGTGTAGCTATGGCCAATAGCTATAGCACATACAGCGCAATGTTTTATTATGTGGATGAGAGAAGAGGCGCAGACCACAAGATAGGGCGGAGGAAGAACGGCTAAACTGGTGCCCGCTATCCTCTTATCTGTCACAACAGACACAGCTTCCTATACAATACTCCCGCCACTGCGTCTGCTCTTAACCCTTTCTCTGCTGCCTGTATACATTGCCCCCCCCCCCCCCACCACCACCACCACCACCCACACATACTACAGGAAAAGTTTCCTTTCCGGAGAAAACTGATACAGTTCTAGAGAAAATGGGTACATTACGTGTAACGGAATTACAAAATACTAGTCAGGGCTCACAGAGATTCCGTATCATCAAACATAACAAGGACAATGGTACGAATGAGAAATGTTTTGCGTCATGCAGATAGTATCTGTTTTTATTACAACTCCACATCTGCTAACCATAAGAAGATAAAGTGCACGACTAGAACAGGATATCAGGTCGCTTCAAGCACGCGCAAGACTTTCACTTCAGTACAAAATCAGTGCTAAATGTAATGTAACTATAGTCACAATGAAATCATAAACATTTGTGCTACCCTACGGGGATGATGAGTGTTATACTGGAGGTTAGTTGGGAGTAGAGGTAGCAATGGTATAGAAAAGTGCAGGAATGAGAGCTTTGGACACTTGGGTTACGTGAAACAACTTAAAGGGGTACTCTGCTCCTAGACACCTTATCCCCTATGCAAAGTATAGGGGGTTAGATGTCTGATCCAAGGGTACCCTTGCGATCTCTGTTACACACCTGGTGTTCATTTAGAACGCTGGGTGCGGGCGGTGGGGGTCGTGACGTCACGCCACGCCCCCTCAATGCAAGTCTATGGGAGGGGCATGGCGTCAGCCATGGCCCCTCCCATAGACTTGCATTGAGGGGGTGTGGCATGACGTCACAAGGGTCGTGGTTGTGACGGCACGACCCCCGCCAATGGTTCCAAGTGTTCGGAGCAAAATGTCCCAAATGCTGGGGCAGAGGAGTACCCCTTTAACCCCTTAAGGACACTGCTGGGGAGCCCCAGGATCGCCGCTGTGGCACCGCAAGATCATTATTGCACAGAGCATCGTGACGTCACGGCTCCGCCCCTCGTGATGTCATGGCCTGCCCCCCTCAATACAAGTCTATGGGAGGGGGCGTGGCAGTCATCACGCCCCCTGCCATAGACTTGCATTAAGGGGATGGGCTGTGATGTCACGAGGGGCGGAGCCATGGCGTCACGATGCTTCGGCCCCTGTATTGCCCCTCATTACGTGCAGAGCGAACTCGCTCTGTGCAGCAATGATAGCCCAGTGCCGCAGCGGCGATCCCGGGGCTCCCCAGCAGCGGGACCGCGGCGATCTGACATCTTATCCCCTATACTTTGCATAGGGGATAAGATGTCTTGGGGCGGAGTACCCCTTTAAGGACACAGACAATTTTATTTTTGTTTTTTTCTTCCTCGCCTTCTAAATAAACCATTTACAGAACCATATGAGGGCTTGTTGTTTGTGTGACTAGTTTTACTTTGTAATGCTATCACTCATTTTACCCTTAAAGGGGTACTCCGCCCCTAGACATCTTATCCCCTATCCAAAGGATAGGGAATAAGATGTCAGATCGCCGCGGTCCTGCTGCTGGGGATCCCCGAGATACCCGCTGCGGCACCCCGCTATCATTACAGCACAGAGCGAGTTCGCTCTGTGTGTAATGACGGGCGATACAGGGGACGGAGCAACGTGATGTCATGGCTCCGCCCCTCGTGACATCACGGCCCGTCCCCTTAATGCAAGTCTATGGGAGGGGGCGTGACGACCGCCACGCCCCCTCCCATAGACTTGTTTTGAAAGGGGCGTGCCATGATGTCACAAGGGGCGGAGCCGTGACGTAACGATGCTCCGGCCCCTGTATTACCAGTCATTACGTGCAGAGCGATCTCGCTCTGCGCAGTAATGATAGCGCGGTGCTGCAGCAGCGATCCCCGGGGTCCCCAGCAGCGGGACCGCGGCGATCTGACATCTTATCCCCTATCCTTTGGATAGGGGATAAGATGTCTAGGGGCGGAGTACCCCTTTAAATATATGGTAAACCCCAAACAAAAAAGATTTGTGTAAGGAAATTTGAAGGGTTTCCTTTTCAAGCTGTATAATTTACGGTAAAATGTATATGTTTTTCTTCTCTTTATTTTCTTTATTCTCATTCAATTAAAATGATACCCATAGTTACATACTTTTCTATTATTGTTCTACTTTTAAAAAATCTAAACATTTTTTAACAAAATCAGTATGTTTAAAATCACCCTATTTTGATCACCTCTAACTTTCTCATTTTTCGGTATTCAGGGATGTGTGAGGGCTCATTTTTTGCCCCATGACCTGTAGTTTGTGTATATGTGCCTTTCCGATCACTTTTTAATAATTTTTTTTTACAATGTGATGTGACCAAAAAGCAGAAATTTGGGAATTTTTTTTTTCATTTACGCCATTCGTCATAGGGGATCATTAACATGATATTTTTATAGGTCGGACATTTACGCACATTGCGATACCAAATATGTTTATTATTTTATTTTTTGTGCTTTTTTTTATTAAAATAAGGAAAAGGGGTGTTTAAAAACTTGATTGCGGGAGCTTTTTCACATTTATTTTTACTTTTTTTAAACTTTTTTTTTACATTTATTTTACACTTTTTTACCCCCCACAGATTGCTAATACTGTTAAGTACATAGGCCTAGCACTGATCAGCACTATCAGTGATCTTCTGCTCTGGTCTGCTGGAAGGCAGATCAGTGCAGAAGACCCCAGGAGACAGACGGAGGCAGGTGAGGGGACCTCCGTCCGCCATCTTGGCTGATCTGATCCCCGCGGCAGTGCCGCGGGCGATTAGATCAGCCATTTTAAGTGCCCCACTGCTGCAGATGCTGTTATCTGTATTGATCACGGCATCTGAGAGGTTAATGGCGGACTTCAGAGCAAAGTATCTATCTGCAGCGCCGTACATTTGCGGCTCGTGTCCTTAAAGGTTTAAACCCTTTACTGAAACTTCTGTACAATGCCAAATACAATGCAGTCACTTCAGCATAGTGTGAAATATTATAGTCCTTGGCTCAGTTGAATGAGTATTTGGTCACTGTCTCTTTAAAGGAGTATCCCGGGATGGGAAAATTGCCCGCCATACCGCCGGCAGTAAAAAAAATACAGAGGTATATATCTTCCGTCGCTCCTCCGGTGCGATCCTCTTCCTGGTTGCCGGTGGTCGGCGAGTCATACTGCACTCAGCAAATCACCGGCCGCAGCGAAGTCCCGCACCAATTAATGGTGCATTGGCCCTTTAAATTTCAGAGAGCCAGTGCGCGCGTGCCCTAGAGAGCGGGCCGTGCGCGCCGGGACAGGACAGCAGGAGGACGGGGCAGGTGAGAAGATTGGGATGCGACCCGCGGGCGGGTGCGTAAATCTGCGTAGCGGGACGCGCCCGCCCGCGGGTCGCATCTCTAGGGCACGCGCGCACCGGCTCTCTGAAATTTAAAGGGCCAGTGCACCATTAATTGGTGCCTGGCCCAATCAGTACCAATCACTTGGGAAAGCGTTCCCGTGTGTCCATTGCCTGTGTATCCAGACCCTTGCCGTTGCCCTTGACTACAAACCGTTGCCGTCTGCCCTGACCTTCTGCTACGTCTGACCTTGCCTTTTGCCTAGTCCTTGTGTACCGCGGCTGACTCAGTATAAGAGGTTTGAGAAGAGATACATGGAAAGAGTTAGGAATACGAAGTGAAGAAGGAAGGTGGAGCTTGTAGGAGACAGAATTGTTTGTTTTTTTATTTTAAATGGCCAGAGGTAACGAGGACCCAACTTGTAGCTAGGGACACGAAACCATATGTATTTGCAGAGAGCCACACTTTGTCACCAGGGACAAAGACAGGAGGAGTTCTTCTCTTTTTATCTGCATGTCTCTTCATACGAGAAGAGGCCAGTAAGAGCGACTTTTGAGTCTCCTTCCAGATAGAGAAGTCCCGGGTTAATTCATCCACGACAGTAACTCCAGAAGAAGTGGGAATGTGGAGGGGGGGGGGGGCAGCGGGTGACGGCCGTACACCACAAAAAATGGAGATTTGGTGGAAGATTCAGAATTTTTGAAATTGTACGAGGATTCAGCCCAGGGCAGAAGGTCGAACCAATCATCTTGGCGGGAGGAGACAAAATTTCGCAAGTAGTCTCACTCTTTCCACTTGTCCATTGGATTGGGGGTGATAGGAGGAAGAGAAATTTAATTTGATCTTTAATTGATTACAGAGAGCTCTCCAAAATTTCGACACAAATTGAACGCCTCTATCCGAGACACTATGCGTGGGAAGCCCGTGAAGATGGAAAATCTGCAGAAAAATTGCTTCGCCAACTGTGGCGCAGAAGGTAGGCCAGGAAGTGGAATAAAATGAGCCATTTTGGAAAAACGATCAACGACCACCCAGATGACAGTGTTGCCATGGGATAAAGGAAGGTCAGTGATGAAGTCCATGGCCATGTGGGACCAAGGTTGTTCAGGCACCGGCAGAAGAAGGAGAAGACTTGCAGGCTTCTGGCGTGGGGTCTTGTCACGTGCACACACTGTACAGGCTCGTACGAAATCGGTCACATCCTTTTCCAAGGAGGACAACCAATAGTGTCTGGCAATCAACTGTATAGATTTTTTTATTCCAGCATAACCAGCCAGAAGGGAGGAATGGCCCCATTTGAGGAGATCCGGAGACGAAGACGTGGAGGAGCATACGTTTTTCCTGGAGGAATAGGCACCAGAGAAGCAGGAGCAGAAGAGATCAGACACTCAGGAGGGATGATGTGCTGAGGAAGGGTCTCGGCCTCTGAGGCATCGGGGGTACATGATAGAGCATCAGCCCTGACATTCTTGTCTGCGGGACGAAAATGGATTTGAAAGTTGAAACGGGCAAAAAACAACGACCATCTTGCCTGGCAAGGATTTAGCCGCTGGGCGGATTGAAGATAAGACAAATTTTTGTGATCTGTATAGATGATGATGGGATGAAGGGATCCTTCCAGAAGATGTCTCCACTCCTCAAGTGCCAACTTAATAGCCAATATTTCACAGTCTCCTATGGAATAGTTTTTTTCAGGAGGAGAAACGGTTTAAAAATCCGCAAGTGATATTTTTTCCCTTAGTGGATTTTTGTAGGAGAACAGCTCCGGTTCCAACTGAGGAGGCGTCAACCTCGAGGAAGAAAGGCTTCAGAGGATCTGGTCTGGACAAGACTGGAGCAGAGGAGAAGGCGGCTTTGAGGTGGTTAAAGGCTTCCTCCGCCTGTGGCGGCCAGGATTTCGGACTGGCATTTTTCTTAGTCAGTGCTACGATAGGAGCAACGATGGTGGAGAAGTGGGGAATAAATTGACGATAATAATTAGCAAATCCGAGAAATCTTTGGATAGCTCGTAGGCCAGTGGGACAAGGCCAATCTACTACCACAGATAGCTTATCAGGGTCCATTTGAAGACCTTGACCGGACACAATGTATCCCAGGAAGGGAAGACTGCTGCGTTCAAATAAACATTTCTCAATTTTGGCGTAAAGATGATTTTGGCGTAGTCGCTGAAGCACTTGACGGACATGAAGGCGATGTTCCTCTAGGTTGGAGGAAAAAATGAGGATGTCATTAAGATAGACAACCACACAGGAATACAGCATGTCCCAAAAAATCTCATTAACAAATTCCTGAAAGACTGCCGGGGCGTTGCAAAGTCCAAAGGGCATGACAAGGTATTCATCTTAGCTCCACGCAGTCGGTCAAAGAGTTCGGAGATGAGAGGCAGAGGATAGCGATTTTTTTACTGTAATTTTATTAAGACCGCGGTAGTCAATACAGGGGCATAGAGATCCATCTTTTTTGGCAGCAAAGAAAAATCCAGCTCTGGCTGGAGAAGAAGATTTCCGGATAAAACCTCTTTTGAGGTTTTCCTGAATGTACTCTAACATGGTGTTAGGATTCGGCAGGCTGGAGGTGGATCCTCTGTGTCAGAGAGGGATTGGCGTGGACCGTACTGGTGGACCGGTTCTAAGTTGCTACTGGTATTCACCAGAGCCCGTCGCAAAGCGGGATGGTCTTGCTGCGGCGGTAGCAACCAGGTCGTATCCACCGGTAATGGCTCAACCTCTCTGACTGCTGAGACAGGCGCGGTACAAAAGGACAAGGCAAGAGCAAGGTCGGACGTAGCAGAAGGTCAGGGCAGGCAGCAAGGGTCGTAGTCAGGGGCAACATCAGAAGATCTGGAACACAGGCTTTGGACAACACTAAACGCTTTCTCTGGCACAAGGCAACAAGATCCGGCCAGGAAGGGAAGGGGAAGTGAGGTTATATGGACAGGGAGCAGGTGGAAGCTAATTAGACTGATTGGGCCAGGCACCAATCATTGGTGCACTGGCCCTTTAAATCTTAGAGAGCTGGCGCGCGCGCGCTCCTAGAGAGTGGAGCCGCGCGTGCCAGAACGTGACAGCCGGGGCCTGGGACAGGTAAGTGACTTGGGATGCGATTCGTGAGCGGGCGCGTCCCGCTATGCGAATCGCATCCCCGTCGTCAGTGTCAGTGCAGCGCTCCCGATCAGCGGGTCTGACCAGGGCGCTGCAGAGAGGAGAACGCCGCGAGCGCTCCGGGGAAGAGCAGGGACCCGGAGCGCTCGGCGTAACAGTACCCCCCCTTAGGTCTCCCCCTCTTTTTGTCTCCTTGTCCCTTCAAATGAGACGAGAACATAGGGGGCGACTCTTGAGTTTCCTTCCGGAAAAAGAAGTCCTGGGAAGCAACATTAACGGCAGGCAATCCAGAAGAAGTGGGAATGGGGAGGGGGGGGCAGAGGGTGAAGCTTGTCACGGGGCAGAGTGTTACCAGGAAGGGGGCTATGAGGAGCAGATGTGAGGCATCGTTTGTGACAAGCAGGACCCCAATTCTTGATCTCCCCGGTGGTCCAGTCAAGGGTGGGAGAATGACGTTGGAGCCATGGCAGACCAAGGAGGACTTCAGAGGTGCAGTTGGGCAGAACAAAAAATTCAATTTTCTTGTGATGAAGTCTAATGCTCATAAGCAGGGGTTCTGTGCGGTAACGCACAGTGCAGTCCAATTTTACTCCGTTGACCGAAGAAATGTAGAGTGGCTTGACGAGACGGGTCACCGGGATGCAGAACCTATTAACCAGAGAGGCCAGAATAAAATTTCCAGCAGAACCAGAG
Source organism: Hyla sarda (assembly GCF_029499605.1). Lineage (NCBI taxonomy): Eukaryota > Metazoa > Chordata > Amphibia > Anura > Hylidae > Hyla > Hyla sarda. Next base: position 32,004,093 of record NC_079192.1, read on the forward strand.
TCCAAGAAGGCCACGGCTGAGAAGGAGGAGTTGGCAGAAGGAGAAATCCGCACGGGCACAGTGAGACGTGGAGAAGCAGAATTCACACCAAGGGACGCCACTCCCATTTGAACAGGGTGCGTGCGTGCGTTTCCCAGACGTGGAGGACGAATAGGGCAATCCACCAAGAAATGTTCGGTACTAGCGCAGTACAGACATAAATTTTTATCTCTGCGGCGAGTCCTCTCTTCATGGGTCAGGCGAGACCGATCCACTTGCATAGCCTCCTCGGCGGGAGGCACAGGGATAGATTGCAAAGGATACTGGGAGAGAGGTGCCCAGAGATCAAGGTCCTTTTCCTGGCGGAGCTCCTGGTGTCTTTCAGAAAAACGCTTGTCGATGCGGGTGGCCAAAAGGATAAGTTCTGACAGGTTAGCTGGAATTTCTCGTGCGGCCAGTACATCTTTGATGTTGCTGGATAAGCCTTTCTTGAAGGTCGCGCAGAGGGCCTCATTGTTCCAGGCTAGCTCTGAGGCAAGGGTACAAAACTGGATGGCGTATTCGCCTACGGAAGAAGTTCCTTGGACTAGGTTCAGCAAGGCAGTCTCAGCAGAGGAGGCCCGGGCTGGCCCCTCGAAGACACCTCCTCGTAGACACTACAGACTTCAGCGAAGAAGGACTGGACTGTGGCTGTGGCAGGATCATTGCGGTCCCAGAGCGGTGTGGCCCAAGACAAGGCCTTTCCAGACAGAAGACTACGAAAGGGAAGGGGAAGTGAGGTTATATGGACAGGGAGCAGGTGGAAGCTAATTAGACTGATTGGGCCAGGCACCAATCATTGGTGCACTGGCCCTTTAAATCTTAGAGATCTGGCGCGTGTGCACCCTAGAGAGCGGAGCCGCGCGCGCCAGAACGTGACAGCCGGGGACCGGGACAGGTAAGTGACTTGGGATGCGATTCGTGAGCGGGCGCGTCCCGCTATGCGAATCACATCCCCGTCGTCAGTGTCAGTGCAGCGCTCCCGGTCAGCGGGTCTGACCGGGGCGCTGCAGAGAGGAGAACGCCGCAAGCGCTCCGGGGAGGAGCAGGGACCCGGAGCGCTCGGCGTAATACATGGCTTGTGTTTCCGGGGCAGAAAGTGGGTAAATCCTAGTGACGTTGGAGCCAGGGCAAGCCCAAAAGAATTTCTGAAGTACAGTTGGGCAGTACAAAAAATTCAATATGTTCATGATGGTGAACTCCAACACTCATGCAGTGCGATAACGCACGGTGCAGACCAGCCTCTTTCCATTGACGGATGAAATGAAGAGAGGTTTGACAAGACGGGTAACAGGAATATTGAATCTGTTGATAAGGGAGGCTTCAATGAAACTTCCTACTGAACCAGAGTCCAAGAAGACCACAGCGGAGAAGGAAGTATTAGTATTAGCGGGTATAGCAATCCGCACAGGTATAGTCAGTCGTGGAGAGGAAGAATTCACACCTAGCAACGCCTCTCCTACGTTAACTAGGTGCGAGCATTTTCCTGACGCGGAGGACAAATAGGACAGTCCTTTAGGAAATGTTTGGTACTAGCACAGTACAGGCACAGGTTTTCGTTCCCACGGCGAGTCCTCTCTTGTTGGGTCAGGCGAGACCGATCCACTTGCATAGCCTCCTCGGCGGAAGGCACAGGAACAGACTGCAAAGGACGCTGGAAGAGAGGTGCCATGGGAGGAAACTGCCTGGTGCGAACAAGATCCTTTTCCTGACGAAGCTCCTGGCGTCTTTCAGTGAAACGCATGTCGATGCGGGTGGCCAAATGGATGAGTTATGACAGGGTAGCAGGAATTTCTCGTGCGGCCAGAACATCTTTGATGTGACTGGATAAGCCTTTCTTGAAGGTCAAGCAGAGGGCCTCATTATTCCAGGATAGCTCAGAGGCGAGGGTGCGGAACTGAATGGCGTATTCGCCCACTGAAGAACTCCCTTGGACAAGATTCAATAGGACTGTCTTGGCTGAGGAAGCCCGGGCTGGCTCCTCAAAGACACTGCGTACTTCTGAGAAGAAGGACTGGATAGTAGCAGTGGCAGGATCGTTGCGGTCCCAAAGCGGTGTGGCCCAGGACAAGGCCTTTCCAGACAGCAGGCTGACCACGAACGCCACCTTAGACCGTTCTGTAGGAAATTGGTCTGACATTATCTCCAGGTGTAAGGAACACTGGGACAGGAACCCACGGCACAGTTTAAAGTCCCCATCAAACTTGTCAGATAGGGACAGGCGGAGTCTGGGAGCGGCCACTCGCTGCGGAGGTGATGCAGGAACTGGCGGAGGAGATGGTTGCTGTTGTTGAGGCAGAAGCTGTTGTAGCATAGCAGTCAACTGAGTCAGCTGTTGTCCTTGTAGCGTGATCTGCTGAGATTGCTGGGTGACCACGGAGGTTAGGTCAGCGACACTGGGCAGTGGGACCTCAGCGGGATCCATGGCCGGATCTACTGTCAGGAACCAGAGTGGTATGCAGGGATGACACAGGTAGTGGATCCTCTATGTCAGTGAGGTGATGTCGTCGGCCGTACCAGGGGAACGGAATCTAAGGGGTTACAGGTTTCCACCAGAGCGCACCGCAAGGCGGGATGGACTTGCTGCGGCAGGTAACCCCCAGGTCGTTCCACCTAATAGAGACTCAACCTCACTGACTGCTAAGTCAGGCGCGGTACACAAGAACTAGGCAAAAGGCAAGGTCAGACGTAGCAGAAGGTCAGGGCAGGCGGCAACGGTTCGTAGTCAAGGGCAACGGCAAGGGTCTGGATACACAGGCAATGGACACACGGGAACACTGTCACTGGCACAAGGCAACAAGATCCGGCAAGGACAGGAAGGGGAAGTAGGTTTTTATAATGTGGGAAGTGATTGGTACGGATTGGGCCAGGCACCAATTAATGGTGCACTGGCCCTTTAAATTTCAGAGAGACGGCGGGCGCGTCTCGTTACGCGGATCGCATCCCCACCAGTGATAACAGAGCAGCGCTCCCGGTCAGCGCACTGACCGGGGCGCTGCACGCTGAAGAACGCCACGAGCACTCCGGGGAGGAGCAGGGACAACTGATCAATGCTATGCTATGGCATAGCATTGTTTATCAAAGGATTGCATGCAATAGTTCCCTATGGGGGCTAAAAAATTTGTCTAAAAAGTACTTTAAAAAAAGTGAATACATGTGATTTAACCCCTTCCTGAATAAAAGTTTGAATCACCACCCTTTTCATATTTAAAAAAAAAAAGGAAAATAAAAATAAACATGTGGTATCGCCGCATGCGTAAATGTCCGAACTATAAAAATATAATGCTACCTAAAGTCCAAATATTGGGTATATTTGGTCACTTTGTATACCCTAATAAAATGTAGAAAAAGCGATCAAAAAGTCCCATCAAAGCAATCATGGTACCAATAAAAACTTCAGATCATGGCGCAAAAAATGAGCCCTCATACTGCCCTATATACGGAAAAATAAAAAAATTATAGGGGTCTGAAGATGACAATTTTAAACATACTGATTTTGTTGCATGTAGTTATAATTTTTTTAAAGTAGTAAAATAAAAAAACCGATATAAATTGTGTATCATTGTAACCGTATGGACCTATAGAATAAATATAAGTTGTCATTTTTACCGAAAATTGCTCTGCGTAGAATCAGAAGCCCCCAAAACTTACAAAATAGTGTTTTTTTCCAATTTTGCCCCACAAATATTTTTTTTCTGATTTCGCCATACATTTTTGGGTAAAATGATTGATGTCGTTACAAAGTACAATTGGTGGCGCAAAAAACAAGCCTTCATATAAGTGTTTAGGTGCAAGATTTATAGCGTTCTGATTTTTAGAAGGTGAGGTGGAAAATATGAAAGTGCAAAAACAAAAAATCCTGAAAGGTATTGTAAACAGATGTGGTGACTAATGCAGATGCAGAGAAAATTCAGTCTAATATGATTGTATTGCACATGTTTTTGTTTATATTATTCATGTGATTCCATGTTTGACCATGCAGCTCCTATTAAAGAAGCTTGTCTATTGTGAGACAGTAACAGGAATGGTGGTCGGGGAGCTGTGTTTTCTTAAAGGGGTACTCCACTGGCAAACATTATTTTTAAATCCACTGGTGCCAGAAAGTTAAACAGATTTGTAAATGACTTCTATTTAAAAATCTTAATCCTTCCGGTTCTTATTGTTTTGGATGCATTCCAAGTGACCGCTCTAGGTTGATGTCCTGCTCCAAATGAGATAAATATGTGCACGGAGAAAACACACGCTGACTCTTTCCTCTCTTTAAAGGGGTACTCCGGCGCTTAGACATCTTATTCCCTATCTAAAGAATAGGGGATAAGATGCCTGATCGCGGGGGTCCCGCCGCCGGGGACCCTCGTGATCTTGCATGCCGCACCCCATTAAAATCAGTCCCTGGAGCGTGTTCGCTCCGGGTCTGATTAACGTCGATCACGGGGATGGAGCATTGTGCCGTCACGGCTCCGCCCCTGTGTGAAGTCACGGCTCAGCCCCTCGATGCAAACCTATGGGAGGGGGCGTGACACGGGCAGAGCCGTGACGTCACAACGCTCCATCTCCGTGATCGACGGTAATCAGACCCGGAGCGAACACGCTCCAGGGACTGATTTTAATGGGGTGCGGCATGCAAGATCACGAGGGTCCCCAGCGGGTCCCCACGAGGGTCCCCACGCGATCAGGCATCTTATCCCCTATCCTTTGGTTAGGGGATAAGATGTCTAAGCACCGGAGAACCCCTTTAAGTCAAAGCAGTTCTCTGATTTATTGTATAGTGTACACACAAGATATATCCTTCAGTAGGGCGTAGCACATTGTGTAAGCATTCTAATTGATTAGCAGACTACTTAACGTAAGCATTGCATCATATTCTCCCTGTGCCAAAAGGGGATGGTCACACAGGGTGAAACACAGGATGTAACCTCCATGTTAGAAGAAAAATCTTCTTTTAACATATATTATCCATAACAGTATCAGCTGCTGTATACTACAGAGGAAGTTCTTTTCTTTTTGAATTTCCTTTCTGTCTGACCAAAGTTCTCTCTGTTGACACCTCTGTCCATTTTTGGAACTGACCATGTACAGAGGTGTCAGCAGAGAGCACTGTGGTCAGACTGAAAAAATTTAACATGCGAACACTGCCTAACCCTTTAGAGGATGGAGGGCATACATGTATGCCCTGCGCCCCCTCCTAGTCTATAAAGTGCTCTATCAGAAGCTGAGCATGCTTCGTATCCGATCAGAGTGATGTCCAGCATTAACCCTTCAGACGTTGCGATCAAAGTTGACTGCAGCATCTACAAGTGTCAAAATGTACTTGCCGGTTAACTCAGGGTGCTGATAGGGACCACAGCAGCTGAGAAGAAGGTCAGATGTCCCATACCTTGCTCTGTGCCCTATGTTTAGCGCTTTATCTGTGCAGGCATCCTAAGCAGCTTGTATGAGAAGAATGACAATGACACTGATCAATGCTGTGCTATGGCACAGCATAGTTCAGTGTTTGCAAACAAATATTACAAATAGTTCCCAAAGGAGACAAAAAAATAGTAGAAAAAAAAAGTGTCAATAAATGTGAATGAGGCTGGGTTCCCACTACGTTTTCTCCCATACAGGAGCGCATACGGCAGGGGGGAGCTAAAACCTTGCGCTCCCGTATGCCTCCGTATGCGCTCCCATATGTAATTCATTTCAATGAGCCGGCCGGAGTGAAAGTTCGGTCCGGTCGGCTCATTTTTGCGCCGTATGCGCTTTTACAACCGGACCTCAAACCGTGGTTGACCACAGTTTTAGGTCTGGGGAAAAAGCGCATATGGTGCAAAAATGAGCCGACCGGACAAAACGTTTCACTCCGGCCGGCTCATTGAAATTAATTATATATGGGAGCGCATACGAAGGCATACGGGAGCGCAAGGTTTTAGCTCCCTCCTGCCGTATGCGCTCCTGTATGGGGAAAACGTCATTTGAACCCAGCCTAAGCCGGGTCCCCTAATAAAAGTTAGAATCACTACCCTTTTCCTATTTTTCAAATCAAATAAAGTAAACAAAATTAAAGATAAACATATGTGGTATCTCTGCATGCGTACATGTTCAAACTAATATAATATTATGTAATTAAAACCACATGGTAAATTATGTAAATGTAAAAAAAGAACCAACGTCCAAAATTGCTGATATTTGGCCACTTCATATAGCAGAAAAAAATAAATGAATAACAAGCGATCAAAAAGTCCCATGAAAACAAAAACTGTACCGATAAATACTCCAGATCTTGGCACAAAAATGAGCCTGCAGACTCGTATAGGACAATTTTAAGCCAACAAATTTGGGTATAACTGTAATTATATGGACCCACAGAATAAAGACAAGTCATTTAAAGTAAATCTGTCATCAGTGTCACCTGCACTAACCTGTCAGTACAGGCAACGATACTTACCTGGTCCAGTTCCGTGCTTCTCCTGCAATTTTCCATTCTGGGGCAGACTTGGAGCATGTGTGGGGCTTAGTGACATCAGCAGAGAACAGCAGTGACATCACTAAGCTCCGCCCATGTTCCAAGTTGGCCCTGGCAGAAGATTGCGGGGGAACCACAGAACGGGACCAGGTAAGTGTCGTTGCCTGTACCGACAGGTTAGTGCAGGTGACACTGATGAGAGATTTCTTTTAAACCAAAAAGTACACTGCATGAAAACATAACTCCCTAAATTTCCAAAATGGTGGGTTTTATTTTCAATTTTGCCCCACAAATTATTTTTTGTGATAAAATAAGTGATGTCGTTACAATGTACAATTGGAACCGCAAGAAACAAGCCCTTATATGGGTCTGTAAGTGGAAAATTTAAAGATTTACGGCTATTAGAAGGCAAGAAGGAAAAAACGGAAAAGCAAATCTGATTATAGGTCCAATCACTTTTGCCTCATGGCGATATTTTAAAACACACTTTGAAGAAAACACATCAAAAGTGCACATAATGTAAACAGACCTCAACCCTTATTTGGGTGACCTCCAGCAGCCTAATTAGAAGACCAGGTACAGTGATCAAACACCACACCCTCTTTCTAAGTCAGAAGAGTCATGGAAAATGTAGGCATTAACCTCTTAAGGACCAAGCCCATTTTCACCTTAAAGGGTAGCTCCCACCATCCTTTTTTTTTCCCTCTCTGTCCCTGCCTATTGTCCATCTATCCCTAACCCCCTCCCTGCCTTTTTTTTTTTACTATATTAAAAATGCTTTTTTGTCTGCCTGGTAGTGTGCTCACTACCAGGCAGACTTCCCCAGCAGGTGCGACGTCACTGATGCCTGCAGGGGCCGACACTTCCACCCTTTCATCTACACAGGGTGCCTCCAGCTGTTTCACCACTACAACTCCCAGCTTGCCCAGACATCTATTGGCTGTCAGGGCATGCTGGGAGTTGTAGTGGGGAAAAAACTGGAGGCACCCTGTGTTAAAAACAATACCTTTCCATGGCCGCGGCGCGACCCGAACCTCGCCGCCGCGGCGCAGCGCAAAAACCCGCCCCCCCGAACCCCGCTACCTGAACCCTGCGGCGCAACGCTCTCCCCCGCAAAGAAGACATACCAGGACAGTGCAGCAACAGTGCAAAAAAAAAGTAAGTGCAGGACAGCAGCGACGGAATGCCGGGAGGCGGGGTCGGCGTGCGAGGCCTGGGAGCCAATGTGCGCTTCTTCTGTTCTCATCGCTCGCTCCTGCCTGTCTGATTGACAGGCAGGGAGCGAGCGCAGCCTAAGGCGATGTTCACACTGAGTAAATCAAGAGTAATTCACGCCGAAAAATTTACGGGCGGAAAAAAGAATTTTATTTTCGCGCGAAATTCAAATTTGTGCGGAATTGCGCGCGGAAATGAGGGAGAAAGAAGTGAAGGGTTTTTCAGTCAACATATTCAAAATGACATTCAAAAAGTTTGTTAATCCTTTAGGTGTTTCACAGGAATAGCATCAAAGTGGAGGCGAAAAATCAAGATCTTTTATTCACAATTTTTTACACTAACGTGTTCTTGTAGACCCATATTTTTTATTTTTACAAGGAGTAAAATGAGAAAAAGACCCCCAAAATTTGTAACCCAATTTCTCTCTAGTAAGGAAATACCTCATCTGTGGATGTAAAGTGCTCTGTGGGCGCAGTAGAGGGCTCAGAAGAGAAGGAGCGACAATGGGATTTTGGAGAGCGAATTTTGCTGAAATGGTTTTGGTGGGGCATGTCGCATTTAGGAAGCCCCCATGGTGCCAGAACAGGAGAAAAAAAACACATGGCACAGTATTTGGGAAACTACACCCCTCAAGGAATGTAACAAGGGGTACAGTGAGCCTTAACACCTCACAGGTGTTTGACGACTTTGCTTAGAATTTGCATGTGAAAATGAAAAATTTAATTTTTTTACTAAAATGCTGATTTTACCCCAAATTTTTCATTTTTACAAGGGGTAATAGGTGAAAATGTCCCTCAAAATTTGTAACCTCATTTCTCTCGCGTAAGGAAATATCTCATATGTGGATGTAAAGTGCTCTGTGGGTGCACTACAATGCTCAGAAGGGAAGGAGGGACAATGGGATTTTGGAGTATTTGGTTGGAATAGAAATCTGGTGCCATGTGCATTTACAAAGCCCCCATGGTGCCAGAACAGTGGACCCACTCCCTCCACCCCCCCACATGTAACCCCATTTCGGAAATCACACCATTCACAGAGCTTAACAAGGGGTACAGTGAGCATTTACACCCCACTGGCGTTTGACAGATCTTTGTAACAGTGGGCTGTGCACATGCAAAATTTAATTTTTCATTTTCACGGACCACTGTTCCAAAAATCTGTCAGTCACCTGTGGGGTGTAAATGCTCACTGCACCTCTTATTACATTACGTGAGGGGTTTAGTTTCCGAAATGGGGGCACATGTGGGTGTTTTTTTTTTTTCGTTTATGTCAGAACCGCTGTAACCAGCAGCCACCCCTGTGCAAATCACCTATTTAGGCCTCAAATGTACATAGTGCACTCTCACTCCTGAGCCCTGTTGTGCGCCCGCAGAGCCTTTTACGTCCACATATGGGGTATGTCCGTACTTGGGAGAAATTGTGTTACAAATGTATTTTCTTCTTTATTCCCTTTTACCTCTTGTGAAAATGAAAAGTATGGGGCAACACCAGCATGTTAGTGTAAAAAAATTAATTTTTTACACTAACATGCTGGTGTAGCCCCTAACTTTTCCTTTTCATAAGGGGTAAAAGTAGAAAAAGCCACCAAAAATATGTAACGCAATTTCTCCCGAGTATGGAAATACCCCATATGTGGATGTAAAATGCTCTGCGAGCCCTAAACTGTTGCCTTGAAATACAACAGGGCTCCGAAGTGAGAGAGCGCCATGCCCATTTGAGGCCTAAATTAGGGATTTTGATAGGGGTGTACCCGGATGCAAGCGTTACACTTGCCTCCTCCACCAAAAATACTGTACATCAGTTTTCCCCAAACAGGGTGCCTCCAGCTGTTGCAAAACTCCCAACAAGCCTGGACAGTCAATGGCTGTCCGGCAATACATGGAGTTGTTATTTTGCAAAAGCTGGAGGCTGAGTTTTGGAAACACTGCCGTACAAGATGTTTTATATTTTTATTGGGGGCGGGCGACAGTGTAAGGGTGTTAGTGTATATGTAGTGTTTTACTCTTTATTTAGGGTTAGTGTAGTGTAGTGTTTCTAGGGTACATTCACACAGCGGGGGTTCACAGAGAGTTTCCTGCTGGGAGTTTGAGCTGCAGCAGAAAATTTGTCGCATCTCAAACTTAAGAGTGGGAAACACTACAACACTACTAGTTATGCAACAACTGGAGGCACACTGGTTAGGAAACACTGAGTTAGGTAACAGACTACTGCAGTGTTTCCGCACGACTGTCTGTTTCCTAACTCAGTGTTTCCCAACCTGTGTGTCTCCAGCTGTTGCAAAACTACAACTCCCAGCATGCATGGTCTATCAGTGCATGCTGGGAGTTATAGTTTTGCAACAGCTGGAGGCACACGGGTTGGGAAACACTGAGTTAGGAAACAGACAATGTTTCCCAACCAGTGTGCCTCCAGTTGTTGCAAAAATACAACTCCCAGCATGCCCAGACAGTCAAAGGGCATGTTGGGCGTTGTAGTTATGCAACAAGTGGAGGAGAACAGTTTGGAGACCACTGTGTAGTGGTCTCCAAACTGTAGCCCTCCAGATGTTGCAAAACTTCAACTCCAAGCATGCCCAGGCATGCTGGAAGTTGTAGTTCGGCAACATCGGAAGTGCCAGATGTTGCCGAACTACAACTCCAAGTATGCTGAGAATGTCCAGACATACTAGGAGTTGTAGTTCTGCAACATCTGAAGGACCAGATGTTACAGAACTACAACTACCAGCATGCTTGGACTGTCTGGGCATGCTGAGAGTTGTAGTTTTGCAACATCTGGAAGGACACAGTTTGGAGATTAATGCACAGTGGTCTCCAAACTGTGGCCCTCCAGATGTTGCAAAACTACAACTCCCAGCATGCCCAGACAGCCAAAGGCGGGGGATCTGAACTTTCACCCCCCTGCCACTGCCCTGCGATTCACCGGTCAGTCCTGACCGGCCAATCGCAGGGGATAGGAGGAGGTGGCACCCCTGCCACCTCGCTCCTATCCTTCAGGATGATCAGGGATGTCTCTGACAGCTCCGATCATCCCTATTTTCCGGGCAATTGGGCCACCAGAGATCCGATCTGCCCGGAATTGCCGCAAATCTGAAGCCGACATGGGGGTCTCAAGACCCCCCCAGGGGTTTGCACGGGGTGCGTGCTGAATGATTTCAGCAGGCATCCCGGTCCAGTCCCCACCCGGCACGCGGCGGGGACCGAAATTCCCACCGGCATCCATAAGTACCAAAGCGTCAGGACGTACCTGTATGCCCTTGGTCCCTAAGTGGTTAAAGGACAAGTCTCATGCCCAAAATTACTGAAAAACTTATGCCCTAGATTTTAGATGGGGGGGGGGGGGGGGTGTCCGAGCGCGATTGTCTGTACGGACCCCCGCCTCTCACACAGAACGGTGCGTCACAACCCCTGCCCAAAGCGTTGCGACCCCTAACCCTCGTTATATCCCTATGGGAGTGGTGGCTCTCCTGCGGGTAGGAGGGGTGGCTCTCCTGCGGGTAGAAGGGGTGGCTCTCCTGCGGGTAGGAGGGGTGGCTCTCCTGTGGGTAGGGGATATGTTTTTCTGTAATTTTGGCCATGATACCTGTCCTTTAAGTCAATTCGGCGATGGAATTGCATCCACTATGAAGCCTAACCCATGCCTGCCACATCAGCTAAAACAGGTAAAAACAAGGCAAACACAAAAACTCTACATTATTATCTAATAATAGCCTATGATGCACTATATAAGTAAAAAAAAAAAAAAAAAAATTCCAAATTGCTTATTTAACCCCTTAACCCCTTAAGGACTCAGGGTTTTTCAGTTTTTGTACTTTTGTTTTTTCCTCCTTACCTTTTAAAAATCATAACCCTTTCAATTTTCCACCTAAAAATCCCTATTATGGCTTATTTTTTGCGGCACCAATTCTACTTTGCAGTGACATTAGTCATTTTACCCAAAAATTCACGGTCAAACGGAAAAAAAAAATCATTGTGCGACAAAATTGAAGAAAAAACGCCATTTTGTAACTTTTGGGGGCTTCCGTTTCTACGCAGTGCATATTTCGGTAAAAATGGCACCTTATCTTTATTCTGTAGGTCCATACGGTTAAAATGATACCCTACTTATATAGGTTTGATTTTGTCGTACTTCTGGAAAAAATCATAACTACATGCAGGAAAATTTATACGTTTAAAAATGTCATCTTCTGACCCCTATAACTTTTTTATTTTTCCCCGTACAGGGCGGTATGAGGACTCATTTTTTGCGCCATGATCTGAAGTTTTTATCGGTACAATTTTTGTTTTGATCGGACTTTTTGATCACTTTTTATTCATTTTTTAATGGTATAAAAAGTGACCAAAAATACGCTTTTTTGGACTTTGGAATTTTTTTGCGCGTACGCCATTGACCGTGCGGTTTAATTAATGATATATTTTTATAGTTCGGACATTTATGCACGCAGCGATACCACATTTGTTTATTTTTTTTTTATTTACACTGTTTTATTTTTTTTATGGGAAAAGGGGGGTGATTCAAACTTTTATTAGGGAAGGGGTTAAATGACCTTTATTAACACTTTTTTTTTACTTATTTTTTGCAGTGTTATAGGTCCCATAGGGACCTATAACACTGCACACACTGATCATTGTTATCCCATAGGGACCTATAACACTGCATACACTGATCTCTCATGCTGATCACTGGCGTGTATTAACACGCCTGTGATCAGTGTTATCGGTACTTGACTGCTCCTGCCTGCTCTCAGGCACGGAGCAGTCATTCGTTGATCGGACACCGAGGAGGCAGGTAAGGGCCCTCCCGGTGTCCTGTAAGCTGTTCGGGACGCCGCGATTTCACCACGGCGGTCCCGAACAGCCCGACTGACTAGCCGGGATACTTTCACTTTCGAAGCGGCGGTCAAAGCTTTGCCGCGATCGGCGATGTGTGGTATTAGCCGCGGGTCCCGGCCATTGATGAGCGCCGGGACCGATGCGATGTGATGCGGGGTCGCTTCATATCGAAGGAGGTGGCGCAGGACGTAAATATACGTCCTGCGTCGTTAAGGGGTTAAGGACCCAGCCATTTTACACCTTAGGATCGGGCCATTTTTTGCACATCTGACCACTGTCACTTTAAACATTAATAACTCTGGAATGCTTTTAGTTATCATTCTGATTTCGAGACTGTTTTTTCGTGACATATTCTACTTTAACATAGTGGTAAAATTTTGTGGTAACTTGCATCCTTTCTTGGTGAAAAATCCCAAAATTTTATGAAAAATTTGAAAATTTAGCATTTTTCTAACTTTAGCATTTTCCTTACTAAGCTTTCTGCTTGTAAGGAAAATGGATATTCCAAATAATTTTTTTTTTTTATTCACATAAACAATATGTCTACTTTATGTTTGCATCATAAAATTGACGAGTTTTTACTTTTGGAAGACATCAGAGGGCTTCAAAGTTCAGCATCAATTTTCCAATTTTTCACAAAATTTCCAAACTCACAATTTTCCAAGGACCAGTTCAGGTTTGGAGTGGATTTGAAGGGTCTTCATCTTAGAAATACCCCACAAATGACCCCATTATAAAAACTGCACCCCCAAAGTATTCAAAATCACATTCAGTCAGCGTTTTAACCCTTTAGGTGTTTCACAGGAATAGCAGCAAAGTGAAGGAGAAAATTCACAATCTTCGCATGTTCTTGTAGACCCATTTTTTTTTATTTTTACAAGGGGTAAAAGGAGAAAATTTATACTTATATTTGTAGCCCAATTTCTCTCGAGTAAGCACATATCTCATATGTCTATGTAAAGTGTTCGGCGGGTGCACTAGGGGGCTCAGAAGCGAAGGAGCGACAAAGGGATTTTGGAGAGTACGTTTTTCTGAAATGGTTTTTGGGGGGCATGTTGCATTTAGGAAGCCCCTATGGTGCCAGAACAGCAAAAAAAAAACATGGCATACCATTTTGGAAACTAAACCCCTTGAGGAACGTAACAAGGAATAAAGTGAGCCTTAATACCCCACAGGTGTTTCACGACTTTTGCATATGTAAAAAAAAAAAAAAAAATTCACTAAAATGTGTGTTTCCCCCCAAATTTCACATTTTTGCAAGGGTTAATAGCAGAAATACCCCCCAAAATTTGTAACCCCATCTCTTCTGAGTATGGAGGTACCCCATAAGTTGACCTGAAGTGCACTACGGGCGAACTACAATGCTCAGAAGAGAAGGAGTCATATTTGGCTTTTTGAGAGCAAATTTTGCTCGGGGGGCATGTCGCATTTAGGAAGCCCCTATGGTGCCAGGACAGCAAAATAACCCCCACATGGCATACCATTTTGGAAACTAGACCCCTTGAGGAACGTAACAAGGGGTACAGTGAGCATTTACCCCCCACTGGTGTCTGTCAGATCTTTGGAACAGTGGGCTGTACAAAATTTTTAATTTGCACAGTCCACTGTTCCAAAGATCTGTCAGACACCAGTGGGGGGTAAATTCTCACTGCACCCCTCATTACATTCCGTGAGGGGTGTAGTTTCCGAAGTGGGGTCACATGTGGTTTTTTTTTTTTTTTTGCGTTTGTCAAAACCGCTGTAACAATCAGCCACCCCTGTGCAAATCACCTCAAATGTACATGGTGCACTCTCCCTTTTGGGCCTTGTTGTGCGCCCCCAGAGCACTTTGTGCCCACATATGGAGTATCTCTGTACTCGGGAGAAATTGCATTACAAATTTTGGGGGGCTTTTTTCCCTTTTACCTCTTGTCAAAATGAAAAGTATAGGGCAACACCAGCATGATAGTGTAAAAAGATTATTTTTTTTACACTAACATGCTGGTGTAGACCCCAACTTCACCTTTTCATAAGGAGTGAAAGGAGAAAAAGCCCCCCAAAATTTGTTAGGCAATTTCTCCCGAGTACGGCGATACCCCATATGTGGCCCTAAACTGTTGCCTTGAAATACGACAGGGCTCCGAAGTGAGAGAGCGCCATGCGCATTTGAGGCCTGAATTAGGGATTTGCATAGGGGTGGACATAGGGGTATTCTACGCCAGTGATTCCCAAACAGGGTGCCTCCAGCTGTTGCAAAACTCCCAGCATGCTTGGACAGTCAACGGCTGTCCGGCAATACTGGGAGTTGTTGTTTTGCAACAGCTGGAGGCTCCATTTTGGAAACAGTGGCGTACCAGACGTTTTTCATTTTTCTCCGCCGCCGGGATCCGGGTCTTCAGGGACGAGGTAAGTAGCGGGGCTGGGCCCCAGCACTCTCCCGTCCCCCGCCGCGTCCTCCGGTCTTCCTCCCGTTCTCTCCGGACTTCCAGGGGCCGGGCAGGGCGGGAGGAAGTAACCGCCCCCCCTGCGATTGGTCGGTTAGCTAACCGAGGAATCGCAGGAGATAGGAGGAGGTGGCAGGCTTGCCACCTCGCTCCTATACTTCAGCATGGTCCTGACTGTCTGTGACAACCGGGATCATGCAAAATTACCGGGCGGTCGGGTCCCAGAGACCCGATCAGCCTGGTATGGCCGCAGATCTCAAGGGCGATTTCCCTCGGGATTTGCTACAATTGCCGACATGGGGGGCAGACTTGGCCCCCCTTGGCGTTTGCCCTGGATGCCTGCTAAAGCATTACAGCAGGCAGCCACTTCTGATCTCTGCCTGGCGTGCAGCAGGGACCGGAAAACGCCAGGATGTACGGGGACATCCTGGGTCCTTAAAGCCCAGGGTGCGGGGACGTCCCCGTACGTCCTGGGTCCTTAAGGGGTTAAAGGAAATCTGTCACAAGTGTCACCTACACTAACCTGTTGGTACAGACAGGTAGTGCAGGGGACACTGATGGAGGATGGAGCATGGGCGGAGCTTTGTGAGGTCAGCGCTGCTGTTTGCTAGCAGCGGGACCCAGCAGAGAACAGCAGCAGTGATGTCATGATGCTCTGCCCATGCTCCAAGTCGGGCCCGGAGCTGAAGATACCGAAGAGGATAGCTGGAGAACCAGAGCACGGAACAGGACCAGGTAAGTATTGTTGTCATCAGTGTCATCCGCACTACCTGTCGACAGGTTAGTGCAGGTGACACTGCTGACAGATTTCCTTTAATTCAAACATGTATTTCACCACATGCGGTTTCCAACAGGTGGCAGTGAGGAGCACTTCACTTCCTCCTAGAGGAGAGCTACTTTGCATACCAGTTTTTACTCTCAGTACACTTCAGCTTTAGAAAAAGCAATTCTAGTTATAGATGTATATTAGGCAATTGATATTTTACAAATTAACTAATATAAAATGGCACTTTCAGCAGAGCATTGTATGGAACTAGTGTTACTTATCTGCAGTCATGCTTGGCGACAAGTATGAAGTGACAACTAACAAGTAAACTGTGACGAAGAGATAGTAGTCCTGGAGGCGGGAAAGGAGCTACTACAACCATGTTTTTGTTTACAAACTTCTCATCGTGTATTTGGCTCAGGCATAAAGAACATTATCAGTTGTCTCCAGATTACATTCAGTTTATACGATACACGCTGTCCTGTGCTGTTTTTTCTTTTTAGTTAACACCAAGGTACAAATGAGCAGCATCATAGTGACAATGTGTTCACTAGTTTTATAAAATGTGCTTGTTCAGTCCTCTGATTGTAAACGGACTAATGCCAAATCCTCCATTTTGTCTTAGGTCATTTTGCACCATTAAAAAGGGTATTTCAGCCTTTAAAAATTTATTCATTATCCATAAAATAGGAGTTAAGCGTCACACGATGGAAATTCCACCCATTTGCAAGAATTCAGCATCCGCATTGGTTCAGTACAGAATTCTGCAGTTTTTAAACACAAGTTACTCAAAGCTCAAACTACTGAATCCTGTGTGACTACTATCAGCTCAAATATTTAAAAATAGTAGCACAATGGCTAGCATCAAAAGCTCATTGCTTCCAAGTCCCAGCAAACCTGTGAGGAACCTGTATCCCGGTTCACTCTTGAAAAGACTGTTATGTTCAATACCTTTGCATAAAAGCTGCAAGTAAAGTTTCTTCAGTTTACTTAATAAAATCTGCACCCTGGTGTCACGACATTCAAGGGTTAATACCACCAGACCCTACACTATTACCGCAACACCCTAGACACCATTACTCTCCCGGCGCCACATAGTTTTGCAACAGCTGGAGGCACTCAGGTTTTTGTAGGTAGGTCCTTAGTCCAGTGTTTCCCAACCTGAGTGCCACCAGCTGTTGCAAAACTATAACTCCCAGCTAAAGACTGTCCGGGCATGCTGGTAGTTATGCAACAGCTGGAGGCACCCAGGTTGGGAAACACTGACTAAGGACCTACCTACATCTCTCCAGCTGTTGCAAAGCTACAACTCCCAGCATGCCCGGACAGTCTTTAGCTGTCCGGGCATGCTGGAAGTTATAGTTTTGCAACAGCTGGAGGCACTTTGGTAGGTAGGTAGGCCCTTAGTCCAGCCAAAGGCTGTCCAGGCATGCTAGGAGTTGTAGTTATGCAATAGCTGGAGACACACTGTTTGGAAAGCACTGGACTAAGGGCCTACCTACCAAATGTGTTACCTGTCTGCCTACCCACCTACCAACCAAATATATACCTGCCTACCTATCAACCAAATGTATTACCTACCTAGCAAACGCTTTTCCTGCCTACCAAGAAAATGTATTGCTTGCCTGCCTACCTAGCAAAAGTACTACCTGCCTACCTACCAAACATACTACCTGGGGGGGGGGGGGGGGCAGGCACATTCTTTGTACAGGGGCCCTCTGCTGTCTGTGTTTTGTTTTGTTTTTTTTAAACCCCATAGGGGGCTATACCATACATACTTTTGATTGCATACACTGTTCAATGGTATGCCATAGCATAGCACTGATCAGTGTCATCGGTGCTCTGATGCCCCAGCCTGCATAGATGGTTGGGAGCAGCAGACCACTGATCGGACAGCAAGTAAGGACCTTCTCGCTGTTCTCTCAGTTGATTGGGACACCGTAATTTCATTGCGAATGGTCCCGATGAGCTCCGCTGAGCTGTTGGGGGGTCGTTTCAATTTAATTTTAGACACAGCGATCAACTTTGATTGCAGCGTCTAAAGGGTTAATAACGGGCATCGGCACGATCGGTGATGCCCGGCATTAACCCTGGGTCCTGGCTGCTAATAGCAGTCAGTACCCACCCAGTTTGAAGCGTGCTCAGCTCATGAGCACTCTTTACTCCATGAGCATCCTTTAAACCCCAGTGACTGGACCAGGGTGTACAGGTACGCCCTGCGTCCTTTAGTACCAGGACGCAAGGGCGTACCTGTACGCTCTGCGTCCTTAACAAGTTGAAGGGGATTGTCAAAACACCCTTAACCTCTTAACGACCAATGTGCCATTAAGAGTGTATGGCGCAAGCTCCTGACTGATTACTGTAGCGGGGGCCACTGATAATAGCCATCATGCGCCGCGGTAGGCTTTTATCCCCTTAGATCGCTGCTGCCAAAGCTGACAGCGGCGTCTAAAGGGACATTTAAACCATCCCTGGATTGACAAACTCCCACCCACCCCCGCGCGTGCACGCAGCGCAATCGACTGCTTAGGTGGCAGGGGATTTTACCTCTCCTTCCCAGTGGTCCGTGGCTCTGTGATTGATAGAGCCTGGCTGGACCAGGCTCTATCAATCGAGCACAGAGCAAACAGATCAATGCAGTACTATGGAACTACACTGATCTATATGAGGAATCTAATGATTCCTCCTATAAGTCCCCTAAGGGACTAATAAAGTGTAAAAAAAAAATGTTATAAAAGGTTTAACCCACATACATTAACCCCTTCCATATCAAAAGTTTAAATCATCCCCTTTTCCACATAAAAATATGTAAACATAATAAAAATAAACATACTTGGTATTGCCACGTGCATAATTGTCTGAACTATTAAAATATAACATTATTGCGTATGGTGAACGGCATAAACGTGAAAAAATATCAAACACCAGATTTGCATTTTTGGTATCACATCATATCCCAGAAAAAAATTAAGTAAAAAGCTATTGAAAAGTCAGATCAATACTTCAATGGCACTGATAAAAACAACAGAAAATGTAACAAAATGAGCCCTCATACACAAGTTGTAGGGGTCAGAAAATGGCAATTAAAAAAAATTCTAAAAAGTTTACAAGAAGAGAACACTGTACATGGGGAGATTTATCAAACTGTATGAGAGAAAAAGTGGAGTGATTTTCCCACAACAACCAATCACAGCTCAGCTAACGAGCTCTGGTAAAGTGAAAGCTGAGCTGTGATTGGTTGCTATGGGAAAATCACTCTACTTTTTCTCTCAAACAGTTTGATAAATCTGGGACGGTGTCTCTATTGTATGACAAAGCTACAAATATTGGAAGAAGACCCTGGCCCTGATTTACTAAGAGTGGAGTGTAGTTTTCCTTGTGGGTTCTGTTTCCCGGCAGGTATTTTTCCACAGTATTTACTACGGTTTCCTTAAGTTTTGCACTTTTCCCTACATTTTGCTCAAATCCACCACATTTTCTGTGGAAGCATTAGTAAAGGCTCTACTTCATGGTGAGTTCAAAAAACTTTATTTTTTTAAATTTTTGCACATTAGTAAATATGCTGGGATTTTTTTGAAAATGTTGGGAACATGCCCCCTTATCAGTGGCCATGCCCCCTTTTCCTGCAGCCACACTCCTTTTTCGAGTTTTCTAAGTAGAGTGGAGATTTGTTTTTTTTGTTTTTTTATTCTGGCACAAATTCTGGGACAATTTTAGGCACAATTATGGACATTTATCAACGGGTTTAGTCAGGTTTTCTTTACTATAATTGTCGCAAAATTGTCGCAACTGCGACTACGCGATTTTTCGTGCGACATTTTGACTGGAAAGCGAGAAAAGCAAGTTTTCCAAAAATTAACTACGTAGTAATAATTTTAAAATGGACTACAGGTAGTCAGGTATTTATTAACCCCTTCATGACCCAGCCCATTTTCACCTTCATGACCTGGGCATTTTTTGAAAATCTGACCACTGTCACTTTAAACATTAATAACTCTGGGATGCTTTTACTTATCATTCTGATTCCGAGATTGTTTTTTCGTGACATATTCTACTTTATGTTATTGGTAAAATGTCACTGATATTTGCATCCTTTCTTGGTAAAAAATCTAAAAATTTCATGAAAATTTAGAAAATTTCGCATTTTTCTAACTTTGAAAGTCTCTGCTTGAAAGGAAAATGGATATTCCAAATAAAGTACATATTGATTCACATATACAATATGTCTACTTTGTGTTTGCATAAAAAAATTGACAAGTTTTTACTTTTGAAAGACACCAGAGGGCTTCAAAGTTCTGCAGCAATTTTCCAATTTTTCTCAAGATTTTCAAAATCTTAATTTTTCAGGGCCCAGTTCAGGTTTAAGTGGATTTTAAGGGTCTTCATATTAGAAATACCCCATAAATGACCCCATTATAAAAACTGCACCCCCCAAAGTATTCAAAATGACATTCAGTAAGTGTTTTAACCCTTTAGGTGTTTCACAGGAATAGCAGCAAAGTGAAGGAGAAAATTCTAAATCTTAATTTTTTACACTCGCATTTTCTTGTAGACCCAATTTTTGAATTTTTACAAGGGGTAGAAGGAGAGAAATCACCCTAAAATTTGTAACCCAATTTCTCTCGAGTAAGGAAATACCTCATATGCGTATTTAAAGTGTTCAGCGGGCGCAGTAGAGGGCTCAGAAGGGAAGGAGCGACAATGGGATTTTGGAGAGTGAGTTTTGCTGAAAGGGTTTTTGGGGGGCATGTCCCATTTAGGAAGCCCCTATGGTGCCAGAACAGTGGACCCCCCCACATGTGACCCCATTTTGGAAACTATACCCCTCATGGAATTTAATAAGGGGTGCAGTGAGCATTTACACCCCACTGGCGTTTGACAGATATTTGAAACAGTGGACTGTGCAAATCAAAAATTTTATTTTTCATTTTCACAGACCACTGTTCCAAAAATCTGTCATACACCAGTGGGGTGTAAATGCTCACTGCACCCCTTATTACATTCCATGAGGGGTGTAGTTTCCAAAATGGGGTTACATATGGATATTTATTGTTTTGCGTTTGTCAGAACTGCTTTAACAATCAGCCACCCCTGTGCAAATCGCCTCAAATGTACATGCAGCACTCTCCCTTCTGGGCCTTGTTGTGCGCCCCCAGAGCACTTTGCGCCCACATATGGGGTATCTCCGTAGTCGGGAGAAATTGCTTTACAAATTTAGAGGGTCTTTTTTCCCTTTTACCTCTTGTGAAAATGAAAAGTATAGGGCAACACCAGCATGTCAGTGTAAAAAATTTATTTTTTTACACTAACATGCTGGTGTAGACCCCAACTTCACCTTTTCATAAGGGGTTAAAGAAGAAAAAGCCCCCCAAAATTTGTAAGGCAATTTCTCCCGAGTACGGCAATACCCCATATGTGTCCCAAAACTGTTGCCCTGAAATACGACAGGGCTCCAAAGTGAGAGAGCGCCATGCGCATTTGAGGCCTGAATTAGGGATTTGCATAGGGGTGGACATAGGGGTATTCTATGCCAATGATTCCCAAACAGGGTGCCTCCAGCTGTTGCAAAACTCCCAGCATGCCAGGACAGTCAATGGCTGTCCGGCAATACTGGGAGTTATTATTTTGCAACAGCTGGAGGCTCCGTTTTGGAAACAGTAGCGTACCATACGTTTTTCATTTTTTTGGGGAGGGGGGGCTGTGTAGGGATATGTGTATATGTAGTGTTTTTTACTTTTTATTTTAGGTTAGTGTTAGTGTAGTGTAGTGTTTTTAGGGTACAGTCACATGGGCAGAGGTTCACAGCAAGTTTGCCGCTGGAAGTTTGAGCTGCAGCGCAAAATTTGCGCCATCTCAAACTTGCAGCACTCACTGTAAACCTCCGCCCATGTGAGTGTACCCTGTACATTCACATTGGGGGGAGGGGGGCAAACATCCTGCTGTTGCAAACTCCGAGCATGCCCTTTGGCTGTCCGTGCATGCTGGGAGTTGTAGTTTTGCAACAGCTGGAGGAACACTGGTTTGGAAACACTAAGTTAAGTAATAAACTTTCAAGTGTTTTGCAACCAAACTTAGTGTTTCCAAACCAGTGTGCCTCCAGCTGTTGCAAAACTACAACTCCCAGCATGCATGGTCTGTCAGTGCATGCTGGGAGTTATAGTTTTGCAACAATTGCAACAGCTGGAGGCACTGAGGTAGGAAACGGACAATGTTTCCCAACTAGTGTGCCTCCAGTTGTTGCAAAACTACAACTCCCAGCATGCCCAGACTGCCCAGGCATGCTGGAAGTTGTAGTTCGGCAATATCTGAAGGATCAGATGTTGCCGAACTACAACTTCCAGCATGCTTGGGCAGTCTGGGCATGCTGGGAGTTGTAGTTTTTAAACATCTGGAGGTCCACAGTTTGGAGACCACTGTATAATGGTCTCCAATCTGTGCTCTTCCAGATGTTAGAGAACTACAACTCCCAGCATGCCTGGACAGACTGAGCATGCTGAGATTTGTAGTTTTGCAACATCTGGAAGAGCACAGATTGGAGACCATTATACAGTGGTCTCCAAACTGAGGACCTCCAGATGTTGCAAAACTACAACTCCCAGCATGCCCAGAAAGCCAAAGGCTGTCTGGGCATGCTGGGAGTTGCAGTTTTGAAACTCTCAGAGGCAGCAGTGAGATCGCTTTACGGCGATCTCACTGCTGCCAATGAAGATGCCGCACTGCTGCCGGAAACTCACCTCCGGGACGCAGCGCCGCCGGGACCGCCTGGAGGACGCCGCTCGCCGCCGGGACCGCTCGGGACACCGCTCGGACGGGTAAGTGACGCCGGGGGACGGGTCAGGGACACTTAGCAGAGCGGTGTGTGTCCCGATCCCCGTGATCCGGACTCACACACCGCGCTGCTAAGTATTTTCATAGCGAAACGCTGCTATCAGCTAGTCAGATTTGACCAGCTGATAGCAGCAATCGCTGGGGGTGGGGTGGGGGATGAATCCCCCCGTGGTCGCAAGGTAAGATGGCTGGCTATCAGTGATAGCCACCATCTTACCGGGCGCTGCCGGGTGCCGCGAGTAGCGGCAAAAATTTTCATGACGTACCTGTATGTCATGGGTCGGGAACACCTTGCCACCCATGACATACAGGTATGTCATAGGTCGGGAAGGGGTTAACTGCGACAGTCGCAACTGCGCAAAAAAAAGTTGCAATAGGGTTAAAAATTTACTAAATTTACTCCAGCTCAAACATGGAGCAGAAAAAGCTACTACCAAAGTAAAAAAGGAAAAATTGCTTACGTGAAAGAAAATTATCAACAGGCTGAAACCAGTTGATAAATAAGTCACACATAAGCAAAAAAAAAGTAAGGAAAAAATTACTAAAAAAAAAGAATACATAAGCAAACATTGATAAATGTCCCTCATTGCGACACATTTTGGCACACAACCCAACAAAACAGGTCTAGTTTACAATAAATCAGTGCCACTATGAGGTAACTGATAACCAGGTTTTGGCTGTTTAAAACTTTTCAGTGCCCCTCCCACATACAACTGAAGTAGCCAATATCTCCCATCTACAAAACACAGTCAGTTTTCAAATTTCAGGATGTTGTCTGTTGTTCCACAGTGGAATATGAGAATTGAACCCCTCTATGCCCACCAAAGACTGAAATTTATTTCACACTTTAAGTAACACTTTAACCCCTTAAGGACTCAAGGTTTTTCCGTTTCTTCATTTGACATTTTTCCTCCTAACCTTTAAAAAATCATAACTCTTTCAGTTTTTCACCTAAAATTCTATATGACAGCTTATTTTTTGCGCCACCAATTCTACTTTGTAATGACATCAGTCATTTTACCCAAAATTGTACAGCGAAACGGGAAAAATAATCATTGTGCGACAAAATTGAAGAAAAAACACTATTTTGTCAATTTTGGGGGCTTCCGTTTTTACGCAGTACATTTTTCGGTAAAAATTACACCTTATCTTTATTCTGTAGGTCCCTACGGTAAAAATTATACCATACTTGTATACTTTTGATTTTGTCGTACTTCTGAAAAAAAAACATAACTAGAAGCAGTAAAATTTATATGTTAAAAATTGCCATTTTCTGACCCCTATAACTTTTTTATTTTTATGGGGACGGGACGGTGTGAGGGCTCATTTTTTACGCCGTGATCTGAAGTTTTTATCTGTACATTTTTGTTTTGATCGGAATTTTTGATCACTTTTTATTCATTTTTTTATGGTTTGAAATGTGACCAAAAATACGCTATTTTGGAATTTGGAATTTTTTTGCGCGTACGCCATTGACCGTGCGGTTTATTTAATGATATAATTTTATAGTTCGGACATTTACACACGCGGCGATACCACATATGTTTATATTTATTTTTATTTACATGTTTAATTTTTTATTATGGGAAAAGGGGGGTGTTTTGAACTTTTGTTCAGGAAAGGGTTAATAAATATTTTTTAACTTTTTTTACACTATTTTTTTTTTTTTGCAGTGTTATAGCCCTCATAGAGGGCTATAGCACTGCACACTTTGATTAATTGCACAGATCCCTGCCATGGGTTACCATGGCAGCGATCAGTGTTATCGGCACTTGACTGCTCCTGCCTGGATCTCAGGCACGGAGCAGCCATTCGGGGATCAGATGCCGAGGAGGCAGGTAAGAGCCCTCCCGGTGTCCTGCTCGCTGTTCGGGATGCAGCCATTTCACCGCGGTGGTCCCGAACAGCCCGACTGACTAGCCGGGATAGTTTCACTTTCACTTTAGAAGCGGCGGTCAGCTTTGACCGCCGCTTCTAAACGTTAATACTGCACATCGCCGTGGTCGGCGATGTGTGGTATTAGCCGCGGGTCCCAGCCATTGATGAGCGCCGGGACAGACGCGGCCTGCTGGATGTAATTTTGCAGGCCTCTGGCAGTGCTCCTCCTTGCACAAAGGTGGAGGTAGCAGTCCTGCTGTTGGGTTGTTGCCTTCCTACAGCCTCCTCCACGTCTCCTGATGTACTGGCCTGTCTCCTAGTAGCGCCTCCATGCACTGGACACTACGTTGACAGAAACAGCAAACCGTTTTGCCACAACTCGCATTGATGTGCCATCCTGGAAGAGCTGCACCATCTGAGCCACTTGTGTGGGTTGTAGACTCCATCTCATGCTACCACTAGAGTGAAAACACAGTCAGCATTCAAAAGTGACCAAAACATCAGCCAGGAAGCATAGGAACCGAGAAGTGGTCTATGGTCACCACCTGCAGAACCACTCCTTTATAGGGGATGTCTTGTTAATTGCCTATAATTTCCACCTGTTGCCTGTTCCATTTGCACAACAGCATGTGAAATTGTCATAGTGTTGCTTCCTGAGTGGACAGTGTGATTTCACAGAAGTGCGATTGACTTGGAGTTACATTGTGTTGTAAAGTGTTCCCTTTATTTTTTTGAGCAGTGTAATATTAATGGGTGCCATTGGAGGCGTGAGAAATATATAATATACCACAAGAAAAAAAGGCTACACACATGTAGAAAGCAGAACACCTCATGTAAAGAAGATTATACAATCAAAACATACAATAAAATACTTTTTCTCTATCGGCTCCATTGGGGGGACACAGACCCAGGGTGTATCTTGCTGTCTCTAGGAGGTGTGACACTATGGTAATAGAAAAAAGTCAGCTCCTCCCAGCAGGATATACCCGCCTTCAGGCTCTGAGCTAGTCAGTTTAAGCTTAGTGTCTGAAGGAGGTGGACGGGGTCTGGGTTGCTCCAGACCAGGTCTTCTGATTTTTTGTTTTCCTAGTTAGGGACGTGCTAGTTTTTAAATTCATTTTCTTTTCTGTTTTCAGGTGGGGACTCAGGGACTGCGGTTCCCTGTTTCCCCATTGCGAGTAAGGGGCACAGACAATGCGTATATGCGCTGTTGACCCCCCCCCCCCCTCGCCAACGGTCAGCGCCTGGGTGGTACCTCATGGGTCTGGGTCCCCCTATTTCTCTGCTCGCCTCGCTCGCGCATAGCAGCCAGGCGTGATGCAGGGAACATAAGCTGGCTGAAGACTTCACTGAAGACTCTATTAGGTAAGTTCTTCTGACTGAGGTAAGTACCTTTTTCCACAGGTACGGCCTCGCAACCTCTGGAGACCCCATGTTTTGGCCCACCTCAGTTTTTGGGGCTTTTTTTTAACAGGGGCTGCATTTGCTGGGGGAGCAGTTTTACTAAGGGGGCATATATTATTCCAAAAATTCCTTTATTGTGTGTGTTGTGTGTTTTCGGACACTACTGAGCGATTCATATGCGGCGGTCAGCCGCGGCGCTTTTTCTGCTCGAGCGCTTTCAGCGCCGGCTTATTTCTCTCTTCACAGCGCCTTATACGTGGCTGGAGCCGCGGCGCTGTTATGAGGCTCAGTTGTACTTCATTTCGCCGGCAGAGGCTGCTGGCGCTCTGGCCCCGAGCACACGTATCTCCTTCTCAGCGCCTTATACGCGGCTACAGCCGCAGCGCTGTTATGAGCCGGGCGCTTCTGCGCCGGCTCAGTTTTACTTTCTTTTCTGTTCCCCCGAGCGCATATACAGTTATATGGGCGCTCGGGACAAGGAGCGGGCGCCATGACACTTCTTCCCCGACGCTGTAGCTCCGCCCACTGACCGGGGGGAGCTCTCAGAGGCGCGAAGCAGCGCCCAATCAGGGCCATGGGCGCGATTCTCTGTGTTAAGGGGTCAGTTACTTCGTGCTAGGCACGCCCTCCCTCCCTATTGGCTGACCTTATTAGTCTAGCTGCTGCACGGAGCAATGTCTCCTCACTGCAGCTGTAAGGGAAACAGATCTGGGTGAGAAAGTGCCTGCCTTCTCCTTTTTAACCTTTTATGTCCGTACCCAGGGCTGTTCATCCCTCTAAACAGAAATCTGGGAATTTAGTGACTTACTATACCGGTAAGCACTGTAATACCTAGATGCCTGGCTCCGCTGAGCCCGCTGGCTCTGCATGCTCCTCTGCACCCTCAGACCCCCTGATGCCCCTTCGGTCCAGTGGGTTCAGCCGCTCCTCCAGCCTGGGTTTCTTCCCTGACCCAGTGTATGGCTGACTTTTCCCGAGTCTCCCGTTCGGTGGCTGAGGCCTTCCGCGAACTGGCCGCTTTGAAGGGGTCATCCCGGCACAGGACCTCAGAGGGTCAGCTCTTCGTCCCCTCGTACCTCAAGCTCTCACAAGCCTGCTAGGGGTGCCTTGTTTGACCCTTCCATTGAGTCTTCGGATAGACGTGGGCGTTCCCTTCGCGGGTCCCGCCCCTCCCTATCATCTGGGCACAAACGTCGCTCCTCTAGAGGACGTTCTCGGAGTCGCCGCTCTGCCACGCCAGAGCCGCGTACCCGGTCTGGATCGCCCTCTACAAGACTGCCTCTACTCATTCACATGCCCCTGGTGAACTAGTGGACGAGGCTTCCGAACTGGCATCTGACACAGAGGACCGCTCGGACTCAATTTCTATGGTGATCTCATTGGTGACAGCCATAAGGGACACCTTTCCCTTGGAGGACCCAGGATCTATGGATGTCTATCCAGAAGTATGCTTTCATCGTACTAAGCCAGCACCTAAAAGGTCCAGCTCTCTCGCTGACTTTGATGACATTCTGGAATCCGCATGGAAACATCCAGACAAGAGATTCCCGGGATTCAAGACAATTCTAGAGCGTGACCCATTTCACAAGGACCTTGTCGCTAAGGTGGCTTCCCCTCCCTCTGTGGATCCACCAATCTCCTGGATCTCTAGGGCGGCTTCACTGCCTCTGGCAGATGCCGCTGCCGTCATGGATCCCGCGGACAGGTAGAATCTTTAGCAAAGTTTGCTTCTGAAGCAGCTGGCTCTTCTCTTATTCCCATCTTCGCCTCGACATGGGTGTTCAAGGCCCTGTCAAAGTGGTGCCAAAAGCTCTATCAGGATATTTTAGCGGGATCCCCCCCAGAGGATCTATCTGCTCTGGCTCTCCAATGCACTAAAGCTGGGGACTTTCTGTGCGCAGCTTCCATGCAGTCAGCCCGCTGTTCTGTCTTTGCCGTGGGTCACCTAGCGGCCCTCCGCCGCTCTATGTGGCTTAAAGCTTGGAATACGGATGCCGCTTCCAAAGGTCTCTCATTGAGCTTCCCCTTACGGGCGGCAGTCTTTTTGGCAAACGCCTTGATGAGGTTCTCTCTGGGGCAATGGGAGGTAGGAGTTCCTTGTTATCTCACACTAAGGCTCACCTACTTCCCAAAGGAAGTCCTTTTCCTTTTGGTCCTTCGGATCTCTGGCCCCAGTAATGGGTCCGGGCAGGCGCCCTCGCAGGACAAGAAGGCTCCCTTGTTCCGGGCACGCCGTCTTGGAAGTCGGACTCCAACCACCCAAACCGGACAACCGCAACCCCACTTCTGCATGAAGTGAGGCCTCCACCCGCGGTTTATTTTCAAGAGGGAGGTCGTCTCTTGTTTTTTCCGAGACATCTGGTCCTCACATATTCAGGACCCTTGGGTCAGGGACGTGGTGTCCAATGGTTACCAGATCGAATTTGCCACCCTTCCCAGGGATCGCTTCTTTCGATCCTGGGCCCCCCCGTCTCCTCCTCTGGCGAAGCAATTTTGGGTGGCTCCCCAGTCTCTGCTTCTCCAGGGGGTTATCGTTCCCGCTCCTCCGGGGGAACATTTTTGGGGTTTCTATTCAAATCTTTTTGTGGTCCCCAAGAAGGACGGTTCTGTGCGACCAATCCTAGACCTCTAGCGTCTCAACCGTCTCCTTCTCATCCTCCACTTCCGAATGGAATCTCTCCGCTTGGTGGTGGCGTCCCTGGAACAAGGGGAGTTCCTTCATCGGTGGTCATCAGGGATGCCTACCTCCATGTGCCAATATTTCCGGGCCATCATCGGTACCTCTGCTTGCGGCCCCGATGGGGCATTTTCAATTCGTAGCCCTCCCCTTTGGTCTAGCCTCGGCTCCTCGGGTCTTTACAGATCCTTGCTCCAGTGATGGGCTTGTTTCGGTTGAGGGGTATCTCAATGATACCCTATCTGGACGACCTTCTCATCAAGGCTCCAACCAGAGCCCAGACTCTGTAGAATCTGGGCGTCACTCTCCACACCCTGATTCTCTCGGGGGGATGGTCAACCGGGACAAGTCAGTCCTCCGTCCTACCCAGTCTCTAACCTTTCTGGAATTTCGATTCATCCAGCCTCTGCCCGGATTTGTCTTCCGCCGGACAAACGCCTGGCGCTCCGGGCGGGGGTCCGCTCCCTTCGGACCCAGGTATCAGTCTCCATGCGCACTTGAATGGAAGTCCTGCGTCGGATGGTGGCAACTATGGAGGCCTTACCCTTTGCCGTTTTCTTACCGCCCCCATCAACTGGTGGTTCTCTCTTGATGGCACAGGTCTCCTCTGTACCTCGATCGTCGGATTGTTCTCCCTCTCAGGGTCCGTCAGTCTCTGCTCTGGTGGCTTTGCTCCTTTCTTCCCCTTCACTGGCAGGTTGTTACAGCGGATGCCAGGGCTGGGGCTGCGTGTTCAGGGATTGCACAGTTCAGGCACTCTGGTCTCCTCCGGAGACCCTTCTTCCGATTAACATATTGGAATTACGGGCGATTCTTCTTGGTCTTCTTCATTGGGGGTCACGTCTTCAGTCCTGTCCGCGTACATAAATCGATAGGGCGGCACTCGCAGCTCGGCAGCCTTGGCCGAGGTGACCAAGATTCTCACCTGGGCGGAGAACAAGGTTCCGGCCTTTTCGGCAAGTCACATGCCGGGAGTGCTCAACTGAGTAGCGGACTTCCTCAGTCGGTCCTCGGCCTCCCCGGCGAGTGGTCTCTTCATCCGGAGGTCTTCACGCAGCTGCGGCCTCTGGGGCATTCCGGACGTGGATCTCTTCGCGTTTCGGCACAATCGGAAAATTCTTCTATTTGTGTCCAAGTCTGGGACCCTCAGGCTTTGGCCGTGGACGCCCTAGGGATTCATTGGGCGGGGTTTTCCCTACCTTATCTGTTCCCTCATCTTACCCTCCTTCCCAGGGTGCTGAGGAAGCTCAAGGCAGAGGACATCTCCGCCATTCTGGTAGCTCCAGATGGGCCCCGAAGGTCGTGGTACGCCAACGTAGTCAGGCTCCTGTCGATGCTCCTCTGCACCCCTCTTTCGTCCCACCCGGGCCTACTATCTCAGGGTCCTCTTTGCCACCCCAATTTACAGTCGCTGTATTTGACGGCGTGGCGGTTGAGACCGCGGTTTTGAGGTCCGCAATTTCCCTTCCCCAGTCTTTCACACCATACTCAAGGCTTGTAAGCCCTCCTCCGCAGGAACTTACCACCATACTTGGCGGTCTTATTTTCGTTGGCACAAGTGAAGATCAAAGAGAGAAAGAAAAGTAGGGGGAGCACTCACGGAAACCAGGTCTCAGTTGCGGTGCAGAAAGTTTTGTTATTCAGGTGCTGTACGGTACAAGCTGGACGCCAGGGACGCCGGTGTTACAGGTAAGCTTTCACGCCGCTACAAGGCGCTTCTTTAGACCATGCCTTTTCCATCACCTGACTAAGGTAAATACACCTCTATAGTCACGTGACGGAAAGGGGCGCTCACAAAAATAAGTTAAAAACAAAGACCGGTGCACGGACAACTTAAATTACATAAAAACTGTTGCCAAGTTGAAAAACCTTATAAAAAGACGCTCATGTCCAACCTGTCATTAAGCCCAAGGCTGCCCTGGGCATTCATCTTCAAAATCCATCGTCCTTCTTTTTGAAGAATAGTCTTCTTAGTGTCCGTCCCAGCTGCAGGGTATATACATTCAATACCGATGATCTTCATTGCCGCGATGTCACTATTGTGACATTCGCGCATATGTGCAATCAGTCGGGGCGACCCTTTGCCCGTTCTGATTGAATTGGCATGTTCTCTGAACCGTACATTGATTGCTCGAGTCGTGCAGCCAATGTAAAAACTGTTGCAACGGACACAATAGACGACATTCTTCGTTCTACAACAAATAAAATCTCTACAAATAATGTCCACCCCTCCCACGTTAATGTATTTGTCTGAGCAAAAGAATTTACACCAATTGCAACTACCGCACATAAAATTCCCTTTCGGTCTATCTGCACTTAACCAGTTAGTACTGGGAGAGTTGCTTTTTAGGGTGCTGCTTACTAGCACATTGCTCAGGTTCTTACATTTTTTAAACGTGATAAGGGGGGTATTTTTTGTTCAATCCTGCAAATCAGGGTCATTCTGTAATAGGACCCAGTTATCTTTTATTGCCTTTCTGATTTTCTGGGCTACCGGGCTGCAGGTAAAGGCAAATGAAAACCGATTATCTTTCTTAGTACCGATGTTAGGTTTCTTTCTCTTTAGAAGGGTCTCTCGTGATAGAACAGATGCGCTCGCCAGGGCTGTGTCTAACACCTCTTTTGGATAGCCTCTAGTAAGAAGCCTGGCATGCAGCTCACTAGCTTGCAACTCAAAATCCTCCACCCGGGCATTAATTCTTTTTAAATGCAAGAACTGTCCATACGGGACAGCTCTTTTGACATGATCCGGGTGGTAGCTTCCGACGTGTAGTAGTGAGTTGCATGCCGTGGGTTTCCGATACCCTTGTGTGGCAACTATGTCATCCCTGATGCTGACCTTTACATCCAGGAACTCGAGGTCGGGATCCCCGATCTTCCATGTGAACTTTAAGTTCATATAGTTTTCATTGTTTAGAGCGGACACGAAGTCCACAAAGGTGGACTCCGTCCCCGCCCACACAATGAAAACTTTGTCCACGAACCGATGGTATTGGACAATGTTGCCAATAAATTTGTTGGTATCAGTGAGGATGTATCTTTTTTCTAAATCTGCCACATAGAGGTTTGCCAATGTGCAGGCCACTGGGGTCCCCATCAGTCTGGGTGTAACAAGTGTTATCGAATTTGAAGGAGTTACAGGACAAAATAAACCTGAGGGCGTCACAGATGAAGTTAATGTACCCAACGCTTTTCTCTGGTGTGAAGCTCAGGACTTCTCCCCGGTGACCTTCTCGGTCCCCTGTCTTCTCTCCTTTTTGCAGTCGGGGCTGGAACTGGGGTTGTCTCTCAGTTATCTTAAAGTTCGGGTTTTGGCCCTTACTGTTCTTTTCCAGCGGCTCCTGGCTTCTAATCCTCATGTCTGGTCCTTCCTGCAAGGAGTGGCGCGCGCTGTTCTCCTTATCGGTCACCTTCTCCCTCTTGGGACTTGAATTTGGTTCTGAGTGACCTCCAGGGTGCACCCTTTGAGCCCCTTAGAGAGGTGTCTCTCCGCCTCCTTTCTTGGAAAGTGGCGTTTCTTGTGGCTTCCACCTCCATCCGGAGGGTGTCTGAATTGGCAGTTTTTTCCTGCCGTTCTCCGTTTCTGGTGATCCAACTGGACAAGGACTTTTTACCTAAGATGGGCTCGGCCTTTCATCTCAATGTGGACATTGTCCTCCCGACCTTTTGTCCGGTTTCTTCTCATTCTAGGGAGCGCTTACTACGCAAGCTGGACGTAGTTCGAGCTGTTCGGTCTTATCTTTCCATCACTTTTTCGTTTCATCCTTACGGAAGGTCGTCGCAAGGGACCACCTGCTTCCAAGGCTATCATTCTCGGTGGATCCGGCCTGCCGTTTTGGAAGCCTTCGCTGTAAGGGGAAGTTTCCTCCTTTCAGGGTTGTGGCTCATTCCACACTTTCTGTTGGGGCATCCTGGGCTCTCCAGAATAAAGCCTCGGCCTCGCAGATTGCAAGGCGGCTACCTGGTTGCCTTTGCATACTTCTCAAGGTTTTTTACCGAGTTCATACTTTCGCATCGGCTGATGCTAGTCTGGGCCGTAAAGTGTTGCAGGCGGCAGTGGACCAGCCGTCTGCCTGATTACTTATCTGCCCACCCAAGGGACGGCTTTGGTACGTCCCACGGTCTGTGTCCCCCAATGGAGCCGATAGAGAAAAGGAGATTTTTTAACACTTACCGTAAAATCTCTTTCTTGAAGGATCCATTGGGGGACACAGCTCCCGCCCTTTTTTTTTTTTTTTTTTTGGTTCTCTGTCCGAGGGTGTATTCAGTTATGTTTTTTCTTCTGGCTCTCGGACAGCTTTTGGGTCTTTCTTTGACCTATTGGTCTCCTCCTATTGCTCTGGAACTTAAACTGACTAGCTCAGAGCCTGAAGGCGGGTATATCGTGCTGGGAGGAGCTGACTTTTTTTATTACCATAGTGTCACACCTCCTAGAGACAGCAAGATACACCCATGGTCTGTGTCCTCCAATGGATCCTTTGAGAAAGAGATTTTACGGTAAGTGTTAAAAAAATCTCGTTTTGCACATATAGGTTTCACAAAAAATACACAGACATACGGTTAAAAACACTTGAAAATGCCCAAACATTTTGGGCAACCCTAAACAAGTGGAGGGGGCCGAAATGGCACTCCCTCCAACGAACACCCACACTCTATCAAAGAAGGTGAATAAATATATGCATAACACTACCACTGTTCCTGTGTGATAGATGTGTAGCAGCTCAATAGGGATACTGTATGATAAATGCAACGCTATGGACAGATATGTCAAGCTGTTGCAAAACTACAACTCCCAGAATGCACTGACAGACCGTACATGCTGGGACTTGTTGTTTTGCAACAGCTGGAGGCACACAGGTTGGGATCACTGAGCTAGAGTCTGTTGTCTAACTCAGTGGTTCCCCACCACTGTGCCTACAGCTGTTGTAAAACTACAACTCCCAGCATGTACGGTCTTGACAGTGCATTCTGGGAGTTGTCATTTTGCCACAGCTGAAGGTTTGGGGCGCCGCGCCCCCCCCCACCATGTGAATGTACAGGGTACATTCACACAGGCGGGTTTACAGTGGGCTTCCTTCTACAAGTTTGAGCTGCGGCAAATTTTCCGCCACAGCTCAAACTCCCAGCGGAAAACTTACTGTGAACCCCTGCCTGTGTGAATGTACCCTAAAAACACTACACTAACAAATAAAAAGTAAAACACTACATATACACCCCCTTACACGTTCCCCCCCCCCCCCCCCCACAGTAAAAATGAAAAAGTCTCATACGGCAGTGTTTCCTAAACGGAGCCTCCAGCTGTTGCAAAACCACAACTCCCAGTATTGCCGGACAGCCAAAGACTGGGAGTATTGCAACAACTGGAGGCACCCTGTTTGGGAAACACTGCTGTAGGGTTTTGGTGGAGACAAGCCCCATCCTTGTAACTGGTCCGCCCCTATTGCAAATTCCTTATTTAGGCCTCAAATGTGCATGGCACTCTCTCACTTCAGAGCCCTGTCGTAATTCAAGGCAACTGTTTAGTGCCACATATGGGGTATTTCCATACTGGGGAGAAATTGCGCTACAAATTTTGGGGGGATTTTTCTCCTTTTTACCCCTTATGAAAAGGTAAAGTTGGGGGCTACACCAGCATGTTAGTGTAAAAAAAAAAACATGCTGGTGTTGCCCCATACTTTTCATTTTCACAAGAGGTCAAAGGAGAAAAAGACCCCCAAAATTTCTAACGCAATTTTCTTTTGAGTACCCCATATGTGTACATAAAATGCTCTGCGGACGAACTACATGGCTCAGGAGTGAGAGAGCGCCATGTACATTTGAGGCCTAAATTGGTGATTTACACTGGGGTAGCTGATCGTTACAGCGGTTCTGACATGAACGCAAAAAAAAAAAAAAAACATTTTGGCAACTACACCCCTCAGGGAATGTAACAAGCGGTATAAATTTTTTTTTTCATTTACACATCCGACTTCAACGAAAAGTCGTCAAACACCTGTGGGGTGTTAAGGTTCACTGGACCCCTTGTTACGTGCCTTGAGGGGTGTAGTTTCCAAAATAGTATGCCATGGGGGGGGGGGGGGTTGCTGTTCTGGCACCATAGGGGCTTCCTAAATGTGACATGCCCCTCAAAAACCATTTCAGAAAAATTCACTCTCCAAAATCCCATCGTCGCTCCTTCCCTTCTGAACCCTCTACTGCGCCCGCTGAACACTTGACATACACATGAGGTATTTCCTTACTCGAGAGAAATTGGGTTACAAATTTTGGGGGGCTTTTTCTCCTATTACCCCTTGTTAAAATTCAAAAACTGAACTTTGAAGGCCTCTGATGTCTTCCAAAAGTAAAAACATGTCAACATTATTATGATGCCAACATAAAGTAGATATATTGTATATGTGAATCAATATATAATTTATTTGCAATGTCCATTTTCCTTATAAGCAGAGAGTTTCAAAGTAAAAAAAATGCTAAATTTACAAATTTTTTATAAAATTTTGGAATTTTTCACCATGAAATGATGCAAGTATCGACGAAAATTTACCAATAACATAAAGTAGAGTCTACGATTAAGCACCCAGGTGCGAAACGCGTCAGACATTGTCCTTTGTTAGGTGTTTCTGTCGGATTTTTCTAAATAAAAGCAAGCTTTTACCTGCAAACCCAGCGCTGGACAATTCTTCTTTCTACTATTGTACAAAGCCAAGGGCGGGACCGGTGTGTCCTTGCGCAGGTGCTCCGGATTTGTTTGAAGGGGTGAGCGGCATTACTTGTTGCTTTCATAAAGTAGAATATGTCACGAAAAAACAATCTCTGAATAAGAATGAAAAGTAAAAGCATCCCAGAGTTATTAATGTTTAAAGTGACAGTGGTCAGATTTGCAAAAAATGCTCTGGTCCTTATAGGCGTACTCCTACCCTAAGACATCTTATCCCCTATCCAAAGGATAGAGAATAAGATGTCTGATCGTCATGCCCCCTCCGATAGATTTGCATTGAGGGGGCGGGGCGTGGTGTCACACGGGGGCGGAGTTGTGACGTCACGATACTCCGGCCCCATGGTCGTTAACGCTTCACACTTGGAGCCTTCAGCACTGCGGAGAGCTCACAAATGTAGGTGCAGAATGAAAGATTGCGAGGGTCCCCAGCGGCAGGACCCCCGTGATCAGACATCTTATCCCCTATCCTTTGGATAGGGGATAAGATGTCTTAGGGCCGAAGTACCCCTTTAAGGAGAAAATGGGCTTGGTCCTTAACCCCTTAACGACAAAGGACGTATATTTACGTCCTTCGCCAGCTCCCACGATATGCGTCATATCGGGTCAGTCCCGGCGGCTATCAACGGCCGAGACGCATGGCTAATACAGGACATCACCCTTCAAAGCTGACAGCCGCGTCTGAAGTGAAAGGATCCCGGCTGCTCAGTCGGGCTGTTTGGGACAGCCATGGTGATTTCACCGCGGCGTCCGAACAGCTTACAGGACACCGGGAGGGCCCTTACCTGCCTCCTCGGTGTCAATGAAATATGCATATACATAGCATCTCCCACATATTCTACCGGCATATGCAATTTCATCAGATAACAGCACTGTATTTTATAGTGTAAATTGTCCATTGTAACATAGTTCCGGCAATCCGGAGATAAAAAAAAAAAATCTACATTGTATGGTCTTCTTATCTTCATTCCATATGGTTCTTGGCACGGCGTGATGACATAGGTGTATTACACTCATAAGCAAAACTTGGAGTATATTTTGTAAGAAAAGCAAACGTCCTCATGACAAAGCAAAGTGTAATTGTTTCATTGTCTTTTAAGAATCAACTTGATATTAAACTCAGTCAAGATGGTAGAAATTCATTGATTTATTTACCAATAGCATCTGAAAAGATGACATTAAACCAATACTTCTCGTGGTTTCCTGTCTATTGATCACAGACACAGCAGTAGTATTATCAGACAGGATCTTAACATTTCTACCCCTATTCAAGAGCCTCAAGGACTGAAGGGTACAAAAAACTGCTAGTAACTCTTTGTAGTTAGAAGATCTATCCTGAACTTCTGACTCCCAAGCTCCTTGAAGATCTCTGTCACCCACATGTAGTAATCACTAAAGGAAGAGGAAACCTCCAATCCAACCCTCTAGTAAGATTATACCCTACTAACCACCAACTTAAAGAGGCCACTACTTTAGGGGACAGAACTGTCTTCCAATCCAAATCAACCTGAGACAAATTCCAATGGCTCTAAAGTTCAATTTGCAACTCTCGGGACTGAATCTGCGCCCAGGGAACTGCTGTGGAGAGCCCTAAAATTGACATGCCCTTCCAAATAGAGAGACAGGGAGAACTGGAAACTTCATTTACTAGGGAAATTATCTCTGAATCCCAAAAAAAATCTTTTGCTGGGTAAGGTACGGAGAAGACTCCCAATTTATTAACCAACCTAATTTCCCTAGAATGTCCACAGTGCGATCCCGAAAAATCTGTACCTTTTCTCTGATTTGGCCACCAGAAGGAAACCTGAAGCCACCTTGAAGCGATTGTACTTGAGATATTGGTTTAAAGGTTTTAAGATTAGTTTATTATCACTCTGAACATCTTGTTTGTTTTATTTATTAAAAACTGTCCCAACTCCTCTAGCGGAACCAGAACTAATAGCCCTTTTTGGATGAGAGACAACACTTCCTCCTGAAGTTGAGACCTACCCACTGGATCTGACAGATCTTTTGTGATTATAAAACGAGTAGGCGACAGGCTGGAGACTTCTAATCTCTGATGGTCTCCAGGACCCAGGAGCTCCACGCTTTTTCCACTGGGGAACAAAATATTTCAGTCTGACGCCTACTTGTGGGGTCCCGTCATTGGGAATTTGTTTTTTTTTTAGGGGCAGGGGAAGGCTGGTTAGACATAAACTCCGACCCCCTACAAGGGAACTTCCATCTGGCTGACTGACCACCTCTGATTCCCCTCCTCTAAAGGACGCAGGGCGTACCTGTACGCCCTGCGCCCGGTATATAACATGGGGTCACGCTGTGACCCCGTGTCATACCGGGTCGGTCCCGGTGGCTAATGAAAGTCGGGACCCTGGCCTAATAGCGTGCGGCACCGATCGTTGTGCCGTGCGCTATTAACCCTTCAATGTTGATCGTCGCGTCTAAAGTTGGAAAAATTGCATCCCGGCAGCTCAGTCGGGCTAATCGGGACCATCGTGGCAGTGAAATCAAGGACACAAGCGGAGGGTCCATTACCTGCCTCCGTCGTGTCCAATCGGCGATTGACTTCTCCATGCCTGAGATGTATGCAGAAGAAGTCAAGCCCCGATAACACTGATCATCCGCATGTAGTTCTATGCTGATGATCAGTGTTAGGAATCAATGTACTGCATATTATAGCCACTAGAGGGGGCTATAACATAGCAAAAAAAAGTTGAAAAAAAAAGTTACTAATGATGAATCAACCCCTTCCCTAATAAAAGTAAGAATCACCCCCCTTTTCCCATTTAAAAAAAAAAATAAAAAATTGGTGTAAATAAAAATGTGGTATCGCTGCATGCGAAAATGTCCTGGGTGAATAGCGTAAACGTAAAAAATTACTGAATTCCAAAATTGCTAAATTTTGGTCACATCAC
Source organism: Hyla sarda (assembly GCF_029499605.1). Classification (NCBI taxonomy): domain Eukaryota; kingdom Metazoa; phylum Chordata; class Amphibia; order Anura; family Hylidae; genus Hyla; species Hyla sarda. The sequence continues at coordinate 32,042,200 of NC_079192.1, forward strand.
ATCCCAGAAACAAAATAAGTGACCAAAAGATCCATATACACAAAAGTGGTACCAATGAAAACTATAGATCATGGCGCAAAAAAAGCCTTCATACAGCCCTGTATTTGGAAAAATAAAAAAGTTATACTGGCTCAGAATAGGGCGATTTTAAACATACTAATTTTTTTTTTTTTTTTTAAAGTTTCTTTTTTAACCCCTTAAGGACCACGGGTCCACTTTCACTTTCGTTTTTTCCTCCTTACCTTTTAAAAATCACAACCCTTTCAATTTTGCTCCTAAAAATCCATATGATGGCTTATTTTTTGCGCCATTAATTCCACTTTGCAGTGACATCAGTCATTTTACCCAAAAAATCTACGGTAAAACGGAAAAAAAACATTGTGCGACGAAACTGAAGAAAAAACGCCATTTTGTAACTTTTGGGGGCTTCCGTTTCTACGCAGTACATTTTTCGGTAAAAATGATACCTTATCTTTATTCTGTAGGTCCATACGATTAAAATGATACCCTACTTATATAGGTTTGATTTTGTCGTACTTCTGGAAAAAATCATAACTACATGCACGGAAATTTATACGTTTAAAATTGTCATCTTCTGACCCCTATAACTTTTTTATTTTTTTGCGTATGGGGCGCTATGAGGGCTCATTTTAGCAGTACCATTTTTGTATTGATCGGACTTTTTGATCGCTTTTTTTCCCATTTTTTCATGATATAAAAAGCAACCAAAAGTACGTTATTTTGGACTTTGGAATTTTTTTTGCGCATACGCCATTGACCGTTCGGTTGAATTAATTATATATTTTTATAGTTCGGACATTTACGCACGTGGCGATACCACATATGTTTATATTTATTTTATTTTTATTTACATGGTGTTTTTTTTATGGGAAAAGGGGGGTGATTTGAACTTTTATTAAGGAAAGGGTTAAATCACATTTATTACCTTTTTTTTTTTTGCAGTGTTCTAGCTCCCATAGGGACCTATAACACTGCACACACTGATTGCCAGCACTGTTCACTGCAAAGCCATAGCTTTGCATTGATCAGGGTTATTGGCGGTCGATTGCTCAAGCCTGCATCTCAGGCTTGGAGCAATCAATCGCCGATGGGACACGCCGGAGGCAGGTAAGAGGACCTCCGCTCGTGTCCCAGTTGATCGGGACACCGCATTTTCACTGCGGTAGTCCCGATCAGCCCCGCGGAGCAGCCGGGAAGGTTTTACTTTCGTTTTAGACGCGGCGTTCAACTTTGAACGCCGCGTCTAAAGGGTTAATAGAGCGTGGCACCGCGATCGCTGCCGCGCGCTATTAGCCCCTGGTCCCGGCATCAGATACATGCCGGGACCGACCCGATATGACGCGGGGTCACCGCGTGACCCCGCGTTATATAGCTGGAGCCGGCCAAGGACGTAAATATACATCCTTGGTCGTTAAGGGGTTAAAAGTAGTATAATAAAAAAGCGTGTATAGATGGGTATCGTTTTAGTCGTATCGACACACAAAATAAAGAGAACATGTCAGTTTTACCATAAAGATAGGGAAGTAAGCGCTCCATAGAATAATATTGTTTGGACCCAGATAGTGAGATTAGTATATAAATGAACTGCTCACCCTGGATGGTTGTGTAAACACATACACAACAATGGAATGGGTATATAAAGTAAGTCGTCTGCTGCCCTCCGGAGTAAGTACGGTAATGGATGATTGGCTTCAAGAAGACCCGGCTCACGGCGCTGATCGACCAAACAGGTATGTTGACTTAAAAGAGAATTTATTGACCAGAATGCAACGCGTTTCGCTGTGCATCTAAACGCATTGCATTCTGGTAAATAAATCCTTTTTTTTTTTTACCATAAAGCACATTGCGTAAAAAACAAAATTAAGGATAAGGGATAAGTTTCAGATCATGGGGGGTCCGACCACTGGGACCCCGCGTGATCTCCTGTACAGGACCCCAGCTCTCTGGCCAAATAGTGCATGTCAACCACCAAGTCGTGCAGTGATCGTACCTCTTAGGGTAGGTTCACACCACGTTTTTGCACTACAGTTTTTTATCAGGTTTTTTTTTATTTAAAAAAATGGATTCCTCAAAACCTGACTAAACTGTATCAAAACGTGTGTACAAAGTTTTATCTGTATACGGTTGAAAACCGTTTACCGTTTGAAAAATTATGTCCGGTTGCATCCTTTTTTAAGAAAAAAAAAACTTATAAGTTTTGAACTTTTCACTCCATTATGAATAAAGTTTCACTTGTTTGCGCAGTTTTTTTTCTTGGAATTTCAATCAAAGTCAAAAATCGTATGGTAAAAACTGGATGAAACCGTACGCACATACAGTTCTGTACGATTCCCATTGACTCCCATGTTAAAAAAAAAAACGTATACGGGTCAATACGGTTCTTCACCTGGACCAAAAACCGTGGTAGGCCACGGTTTTCTGTCCAGAAAAAAAGTAAAAAACTGTGTGGTTTGAAAAACGGAGACAACCGTATACAATATGGTGCATATGGTTTTGAACGGAAAGTCTATGGCCACGGTTTGCTGTACGGTTGCATACGTTTAAAAAAAAAAAAACGTATCCAAAAACTGTATAGAAAAATCGTGATGTGAACCCACTGCGGACTGCCGGGGGCCCATAGAATAGGGCTGTGCTTCCCAACCAGGGTGCCTCCAGCTGTTGCAAAACTACGACTCCCAGCATGCCCGGACAGCCAACGGCTGTTCGGGCATGATGGAAGTTGTAGTTTTGCAACAGCTGGAGTCACCCTGGTTGGAAAGCACTGGGATAAGGGGTTAGTTTTTATATCCTTTAAGGTGCCAAAATTTTACAATATGGCACCAAATTAAAAAATTGTATTGCGCAACCAAAACAAGTGAGCTATTAACCTCTTCAGGACATAGGGCGTATGGATACGCCCTGAATCCCGAGTCCTTAAGGACCGAGGGCGTATCCATACGCCCGTGGGAATTCCGGCCCCCACCGCTAGCCGGTTGGGGACCGGAGCCGGATGCCTGCTGAAATCGTTCAGCAGGCATCCCGGCATATCGCCCAGGGGGGTCATTATGCCCCCCCATGTCGGCGATCGCCGCAGATCGCTGGACAATTCAGTCCAGCGATCTGCGGCGATTCCGGGTCAATCGGGTCTCCGGTGACCCGGAATTACTGGCTGTTCGGGGCCGTCTCTGACGGCCCCGAACAGCCAGAGCCTGCAGGGGTGAGGTGGCACTGGTGCCACCTCACGATCGCCCTGATTCGTCGGCCGGATTACCGGCCGACCAATCAGGGCGCCTGCTGCGGGTGTCACTCCCGCACCCGCTCCGCCCCTCTTCCGGAGGACGTGAGCGGGTGCGGGAAGACGACCCCCGGTGCTGGGGACCCCGATCCCCGGCGCCCCTGTTGGGATCGGGGCCCCAGGAGCAGCTGCGGCGGCGGGACTGACCTGCAGCGTCTGGATCGTTGGAGGTGAGTGACAGCCTCCTGCTGTTGCTTAGCAACAGCTCCCAGCATGCAAAAAGGGCATGCTGGGAGCTGTAGTTATGCAACAGCAGGAGGCAGACCACCACAACTCCCAGCATTCCCTTATGGGCATGCTGGGACTTATGGTTTTGCAACAGCTGGAGGCACATTCTTTCTATGGAAAAGTGTACCTTCAGCTGTTGTATAACTACAACTCCCAGCTTGCACAAACAGCTAAAGTGCATGCTGGGAGTTGTAGTGGTGCATCTGGTGGTTGCATAACTACAACTCCCAGCATGCCCGTTGGCTGTCGGTGACTGCTGAGAGTTGTAGTTTTGCAACAGCTGAAGGCACACTGGTTGTGAAACTCAGAGTTTTTTTTAACCTAACTCAGTGTTTCACGACCGGTGTGCCTCCAGCTGTTGCAAACTACAACTCTCAGCAGTCACCGTACACCATGCACCGTACATGCTGGGAGTTGTAGTTTTGCAACAGCTGGAGGCACACTGGTTGTGAAACACTGAGTTAGGTCACAAACTCAGTGATACATAACCAGTGTGCCTACAGTTGTTGCAAAACTGCAACTCTCAGCAGTCACCGACAGCCAACGGGCATGCTGGGAGTTGTAGTTATGCAACAGCTGGATGTCCCCCCCAATGTGAACGTACAGGGTACACTCACATGGGCGGAGGATTACAGTAAGTATCCGGCTGCAAATTTGAGCTGCCGCAAACTTTCTGCTGCAGCTCAAATTGCCAGCGAGAAACTACTGTGAACCCCCCGCCCGTGCGACTGTACCCTAAAAACACTACATTACACTAACACAAAAAATAAAATAAAAAGCAAAAAACACTACATATACACATACCCCTACACAGCCCCCCTCCCCTCCCCAATAAAAATGAAAAACGTCTGGTACACCACTGTTTCCAGAACGGAGCCTCCAGCTGTTGCAAAACAACTCCCAGTATTGTCAGACAGCCGTTGACTGTCCAGGCATGCTGGGAGTTTTGCAACAGCTGGAGGCACCCTGTTTGGGAATCACTGGCGTAGAATACCCCTATGTCCACCCCTATGCAATCCCTAATTTAGGCCTCAAATGCGCATGGCGCTCTCACTTTGGAGTCCTGTCGTATTTCAAGGCAACAGTTTAGGGTCACATATGGGGTATCGCCGTACTCGGGAGAAATTGTGTTACAAATTTTGGGGGGTATTTTCTGCTTTTACCCTTTTTAAAAATGTAAAATGTTTGGGAAAACAAGCATTTTAGGTAAAAAAAAAAAAAATTTTTTACATATGCAAAAGTCGTGAAACACCTGTGGGGTATAAAGGTTCACTTAACCCCTTGTTACGTTCCCCGAGGGGTCTAGTTTCCAAAATGGTATGCCATGTGTTTTTTTTTTGCTATCCTGGCACCATAGGGGCTTCCTAAATGCGGCATGCCCCCAGAGCAAAATTTGCGTTCAAAAAGCCAAATGTGACTCCTTCTCTTCTGAGACCTGTAGTGCGCCAGCAGAGCACTTTTCACCCCCATATGGGGTGTTTTCTGAATCGGGAGAAATTGGGCTTCAAATTTTTAGGGGTATTTTCTGCTATTACCCTTTTTAAAAATAATTTTTTTTGGGAAAACAAGCATTTTAGGTAAAAATTTTTATTTATTTTTTACATTTGCAAAAGTCGTGAAACACCTGTGGGGTATTAAGGTTCACTTTATCCCATGTTACATTCCCCGAGGGGTCTAGTTTCCAAAATGGTATGCCATGTGGGTTTTTTTTGCTGTTCTGGCACCATAAGGGCTTCCTAAAGGTAACATGCCCCCCAAAAACCATTTCAGAAAAACGTACTCTCCAAAATCCCCTTGTTGCTCCTTCCCTTCTGAGCCCTCTACTGCGCCCGCCGAACACTTTACATAGACATATGAGGTATGTGCTTACTCGAGAGAAATTGGGCTACAAATACAAGTAAAAATTTTGTCCTTTTACCCCTTGTAAAAATTCAAAAATTGGGTCTACAAGAACATGTGAGTGTAAAAAATGAAGATTGTGAATTTTCTCCTTCACTTTGCTGCTATTCGTGTGAAACACCTAAAGGGTTAAAACGCTGACTGAATGTCATTTTGAATACTTTGGGGGGTGTAGTTTTTATAATGGGGTCATTTATGGGGTATTTCTAATATGAAGACCCTTCAAATCCACTTCAAACCTGAACTGGTCCCTGAAAAATACTGAGTTTGAAAATTTTGTGAAAAATCGGAAAATTGCTGCTGACCGTTGAAGCCCTCTGGTGTCTTCCAAAAGTAAAAACTCATCAATTTTATGATGCAAACATAAAGTAGACATATTGTATATGTGAACCAAAAAAAATGTATTCGTAATATCCATTTTCCTTACAAGCAGAAAGCTTCAAAGTTAGAAAAATGCTAAATTTTCAAATTTTTCATCAAATTTACGGATTTTTCACCAAAAAAGGATGCAAGTATCGACAAAAATTTACCACTATGTTAAAGTAGAATATGTCACGAAAAAACAATCTCGGAATCAGAATGATAACTAAAAGCATTCCAGAGTTATTAATGTTTAAAGTGACAGTGGTCAGATGTGCAAAAAACGCTCCGGTCCTTAAGGCCAAAATAGGCTCCGTCCTGAAGGGGTTAAAATACAGTGAGGAGGAAAAAAAAACAACAAATGACTCCTTCCTATTGGCCTCACTATAGTAAAGGCTGTCAGGGCATGATGGGAGTTGTAGTGTCACAATAGCAAGGGAAGCCATTACTTCTACATTATGACACGTCGGCCATTTTGGAATACTTCCGAATCTTATGAGAAAAACCCTGACAGGGACAGCTGGGAGTTGTAGTTCCACAGCTCACATAAGGATGCGGCACACTTCCCTCCTCCCCTCACTACAGTATAAGCCAACCAGCGGCCATTACCGCTCAGCCCCTCATGACGCGCACAAAATGGCGGCCGCCGCCGCTTTTCCCGCCACTTTCGCGGGATGACTGAGAAGCGATGTCCCGGACGCTGCTGCGGGTGTTACAGGGGCATTGCGGCGGCTCCAGTGATGAGGAGGCTGCGGAGTGTGGCCCTCATGGACCTCCAGCCATGATTATTGGGCCTCCGGGCTACAGAATGAACGGGCTTATGTTTATGGCGGCGGCTCTGGCAGCAGAGGAGGAGGGGGCGGTGATGTATCTGTGCCCCGAGCCGCTGCAGACTGTGCCCAAAGCGGGGAGGGCGCCCCGGGACCCCCTCATACTCAAGGTGCCCGTGTGAGAAGGGAAAAGGGGGGCGGGGCATGACTGCTACAGTATATAGAGCGAATCACTTGCTGCTCGTATCAACCAATCAGAGTGCAGATTATATTATCACTAGAGGTGAAAGCTAGACGCTGATTGGTTGTTATAAGGTGTGTGTTGCAAATAGTAACCAATCAGAGTGCAGCTTTAATCTCCGATTAAAAAATACATTCTGGTCGTTTTTAAGTGTTGCCTATAGCAACCAATCGGAGTGCAGTTTACATTATAACCTGAGATGAAAGCTAAATTATGTGATTATTAGCATTGTTGTCCATAGCAACCTATTGGAGTGTAACTGATTATAATAACCAGAGATTAAAGCTAAATTCTGATTAGTTGCTATGGGCAACACTGTTAATAACCAATCAGAGTTTAGCTTTAATCTCTGGTTATTATATCAGCTACACTCCAATAGGTTGTTATTGGCAACACTGTTAATAATCAGAGTCTAGTATTCATCGGGGGTTATAATGTAAGCTGCGCTCCTATTGGTTGCTATGGGCAACACTTCTAATAACCAATTAGAGTTTAGCTTTAATCTCTGGTTATATCAGTTACACTCCAATAGGTTGCTATGGACAACACTTAATAACCAGAGTCTAGCATTCATCTCGGGTTATAATGTAAACTACACTCTGATTAGCTGCTATGCGCAGCACTGTTAATAACCAATTGGAGTGTAGTTTATATTATAACCTGAGATGAAAGCAACCTATTGGAGTGTAGCTGATAGGACCAAAGATTAAAGCTGAACTCTAATTGGTTATTAGGTTATTAGTGTTGCCCATAGTAACCAATAGGAGCGCAGCTTAGGTTATAGCCCCAGGTGAATGCTAGACTCTGGTTATTAGCAGTGCTGTCCGAAGTGCATCTTACGTTATAAGAAAAGATGAAAGACTCTAAATGGTTATTAGCAGTGTTGCCCATAGCAACCTGAGTGCAATTTACATTATAATCGTAAATGTACGCTAGCCTCTGGTTGTTAGCAGTGTTCCCCATAGCAACCAACCAGAGTCCAGCTTACGTTATAACCTGTGATGTAAGCTTAACGTTGGTTAACAGTGCTGCCCATAGCAACCAGAGTGTAGCTTATATTATACCCTGTTATGTAACCTTGACTCTTGTTGTTAGCAGTGTTGTCCATAGCAACCAACCAAAATGCAGCTTTCATTATCTTGTGACAAAGCACAGTCACAATCTCTGTATACAGTGGAGACATTACTTCTAGAGAGTTTTCCTAAATTTCCTTTTAGGTCCAACTTTTTTTTTTAGAAATGGTTGTGAGAATGGCTCTTGACATCTACTAGGACTGTATCGAAGCCCTTTAATGCCAAGACAGCATAACCCTAGGTTAGGCCTCGTTTACATCACAATTTGTGCCTCCGAGACACAGTTATGTCGGAAAATGACATGTTGGAACTATCGGACAGACAAGGGCCCCATTCGTTTTATCAGCCCGAGCATAGTCAGCTAGTGACTAACTTCAGGTCATTCTCAGAATGTATACAAGTTTTGGCTTTTTTTTTTTAGGGGGGGGGGGGGTTGCCTTTTTTTACCCATTGGCACTGCTTTAAAAAACCAAAAAAATGCTCTGACCATTTTGCAGTTTTTTCCCCTCTCGTTGAAAAAAACACCAGAAAAAAACGCCATGTATCCATCAGTAGAATTCTGAGTCACATGTTGAAGAAATCATGTGACTTGTATTGATACAACTGTGCAGGCGTATACTGTGCAAAAAAAGAGATAATGGGGGAGATTTATCAAAGGATTTAGACTAGTTTTTCTTGTCTAAATTTGTCGCACAGAAAGTCGCAGTCTAAATCTGTGCGACTTTTCTGCGACTTTTGCTCTAGAGGATTTTTAGAACATGATGTATGCAAGTCTATTTTAGACTGAAATGCATTGAAAAATGCATTGGTGCTGAATTTATCAAAAGCGACTTTTCAGCGACAAGTCGCATAGGCTGAAAGTACGCCGAAATGTCAGACCATGTTGGAGCAGGTTTAAATATAGACTAAAGCATAGATCATGCAGTCTGTGCACAGAATTTATCAAGAGCCGTGCGCCATTTGATAAATTAGGTGCACAATAGACCAGACTAACCCTCTGTAGTTTGGTCTATATTGATGCGGGACATAGACAACTTTGATAAATCTCCCCCATTATGCGCAAAAAAATCTTGGTGTTAACTAAGCGCATAGACGTAACTTGTGTAGACGTTACTCGTCTGGGGTAAAAGGAAATATGTTAGGACAAAAACACATGAATCAAGGACAACATATTTCATATGCAAATATATTTATTCAAGTAAAACATAAATTTCATATAGCAACTGGTAGGGGCCAGTGGTATTTACATATACACATATATATATATATGTAAATACCACTGGCCCCTACCAGTTGCTATATGAAATTTATGTTTTACTTGAATAAATATATTTGCATATGAAATATGTTGTCCTTGATTCATTTGGTGTTAACTAAGCCAGCTAATATGTAGTGTAAACCTAGAGTGGACAGTGTATGAGAAGTCACTGTTAAAAATCTCCTGCAATCTAACTGCTTACCGTATATACTCGAGTATAAGCCGAATATTTCAGCACGATTTTTCGTGCTGAAAACACCCCCCCCTTCATCATCCTCTTCTCATCATCCGCCCTGAGTGGTCTTCAACCTGCGGACCTCCAGAGGTTTCAAAACTACAACTCCCAGCAAGCCCGGACAGCCGATGGCTGCCCGGGCTTGCTGGGAGTTGTAATTTTGAAACCTCTGGAGGTCCGCAGGTTGAAGACCACTCAGGGCGGATGATGAGAAGAGGATGATGAAGGGGGGGGGTGTGGGATGATGACAAGAGGATGATGAAGGGGGGAGGGGGGATGATGAAGGGGTGTGTGTGGGATGATTACAAGGAGATGATGATGACAAGGGGATGATGAAGGGGGGATGTGTGGGATGATGACAAGGGGATGATGAAGGGGATGATGAAGGGGATGATGAAGGGGGGATGTGTGGGATGATGACAAGGGGATGATGACAGGTGATGATGATGAGGGTCTGGATGATGACAGGCGGTGATGATGATGATGATGATGATGATGAGGATGTTAATGACGGGTCTGGATGATGACGGGGGTCTGGATGATGACAGGGGGGGGATGATGTATTTCCCACCCTAGGCTTATACTCGAGTCAATAACTTTTCCTGGGATTTTGGGTTGAAATTAGGGGTCTCGGCTTATACTCGGGTCGGCTTATACTCGAGTATATACGGTAGTCTAATTTTACACTTCCTCAGAATTAACCAGTTTTTGAATATCGCCCTATTTTTAAAAAAAAAATAATAATAAAGCGTAAGGGTGAGGGGTGTCCACCCAGGACTGTATAGAAGAAATTAGTAAAAAAATTTAGCTAAATCTGTAGTGAGAGACAACTGCGCCACATGCATGATCCCAACCAAAATAGGGGTTTACATTTAGTCACACACTTTGAGGAGCATCCCACTGGATATGAATTGAAAAAAGATGCCCCAAATGTAGCTAGGACTCACCCCAATCCCCATCCCCCTATAGTCATAAAAAAGACTGTGGTTTTGACCTTAGCCAGACATTGCGCAGGTATATGCATATGTATGTTAGGTACATGTTGAGAAATCCTCCAAACATATACAACCTACAGAAGTCTAAACATAGCCAAGTCCTGCCATTTTATTATGACAATGCCATGGAGCCCTGTAGCCTTAACTGTATCCCCCTTCCACAGCTCTTTCTGCACCTCTCCCAGCAGGAAGTCACAGCATATTCAATATATATGTTTTTTCTTTTTATCTCCTTTCAGCAAATCCGCTTTGTGTACCCCCCTTCTATGAGGGAGCTTCTTCAGTTCTTCTCCTCGCTCCACCTAATGTCTCCTCCTCCTTCCCTCATCCTGGTTGATGGACTGGAGCAATACCTTCCACCCACATGCACCCTCCAAGATGGCGCTCATATCTCCGCACTAATGTTTGACTCCATATCCCATTTGCGTTGTGGCCTCTTGGTGTCTGCGGCACCAAACTATGAAAGAAGTGACGGGGCGTTTCTGGCCGTCGAGCGCTACTTCCCGAAACAGTGCCTGGTGTATCATGATATATCATCTGGAGGTCAGGGGCAAGTGTTCAAAATTAGCTTCATGTCTCCAAGACCTCAGTGGAACCTGCACATGGAGGAAGATGGGAGTGTACGAGTCAGTTCTTATGTCACTGTAGGAGACCAATGCCCTGAAATTCAGGACTAACATGAGCCATGTGACAGATTTATTTTATAGGATTTTTTATATCTATAATTTTATTATAAGTGTAATAAATTGTAAAATGTCTGGAAATACTATTCTTCATGGTGTCTTCTTGTGTATATTCTATTCAATGACCATGGTCATACAGCCACTGGACATGAAAAGATGACAACTACTTCTAGCAGACATTATAGCACCCATAGAGCTGTCGCACAGATTTTGGAATGCCCTGAATAGGGGCTTGTAAAATCCTGGGTTGCCATGTCGACTTAGAATTTCGCCCTGGTGCCCAGGGTTTTGTCAGCCCCTTCCCGACCTCATGTTTTTCTATCCTTGAAGCTGATCTTCCAGTTTTTTTTTCTAAAGTATTTTTGACCTAAAAAAAACTACCCTGTCATTTTGTGCTCCCAATATGCAGTTTTTGTGGCATTTTTTCAAAAATAGGGGGTGTTAGTAATTTTTTTCCCTATGTGATCTTTCCCCTGCACTTTTCCCCACCCTTAACTGTTAAAGAAATAAGGGGAAACATTTTTGGAATAAAGCCAATTTTAACCCCTTAAGGACAATGGACGTACTCCTACGCCCCGTTTCCAAGTTCTTAAGGACTGAGGACGTAGGAGTACGTCCTGTCCATTCCCGGCCCCCCGCCGCTAGCCTGAGGGGAGCCGGTGCCCGATGCCTGCTGAAATCGTTCAGCAGGCATCGCGGCATATCGCCTAGGGGGTCATGATGACCCGCCCCCATGTCAGCGATAGCAGCGCATGTGCTGCGATTCCGTTCCCCGCCAGGCGGGGATCGGAGCCGGATGTCTGCTGATTTCATTCATATATAGGACCACCTATACCGGCGATCGTTGCAGGGTGCCGGTAACTACTTACCGGCGTTCTGCAGAGGTTCCGCGTCATCAGGGTCACGTGTGACCCGGATATAGATGGTGACTGTTGGTGTAATATACACCACCAATCACCATCCGTGCTGTACTGGGGGCTGGCATTGTGGCCACCCCCCTCAGTACAGTTGTGATTGGGTGGCCATACCAATCACAGTGTAATGGGAGGGGATGGTGGGGGCTAGGAGAATGTTGCTCCGTTCTGCCCGCCATTCCACAGAGATCTGGCGAGCAGGACGGAGCCCCGTGCTGCCCACCGTCCCCTCAGTTAAAAAAAAAAGTGCCCCTTTCCCCCTTTCTGTGGCCCCTTGGCACATAAATCCCCCAGGGTTAGTTTTAGATTAGGTAGGGACAGGTTAGGGTTAAAAAAAAAATTACATTTTTTTTTCAGCGTACATCAGTGGTTGTCCGGGGGTCCGTAGCACCTTTAGCTGCTTGACCCCGGCCCTGCTGGGTCGCTGCGGTCTGCCGCCAGCGAGTTTTTTTTTGGCGCAGATTTATTAATTTTTTTTCACCTAAGCGTGTGCGGACCCTCTTAGTTATAAAAGAGCGGTCCGCCACCGTTTGTTAAAGCCCACCCGCCGCTGATCAGTCCCGTAGTACTGATCAGCGTTTTTTTTTTTTGTGGTGCCGGCGCTTTTTTCGAGTTTTCTAGCGCTTTTTTGCACCCATAGGTGGTCCGTGTCACCAGTAGCAGGCGTGTACTGTGTGACAGGACCGTACCTGTGTGTGCGGCGTGCCTCACCGCTGTCAGTGATTTATCACTGATCAGCGGTTTTTTTTTTTGTGGTAAAGGCTCTTTTTTCAGTTAACGCGTTTTTAATTTTTTTTTGCACCCATAGGTGGTCCGTGCCACCAGTAGCAGGTGTGTACTGTGTGGATGGACCGTACCTGTGTGTGCAGCCTGTCCCACCGCTGTCAGTGATTTATCACTGATCAGCGTTTTTTGGGGGTTCAGGTGGGTGCATTTTTTTCGGGGTAAAGCCACCTGTCTGTTCCAAATCTCCACTTCACCCTATACACCTTCCCTAGGGGGTGCACTGTTTGTAGTATTCTCACATGTGGGTGTTCCTTTCTTGTATTTTCCTCTGAATGTATGTAACTGTTAGGTCCGTAACAAACATCCGCCTCAAATGCAAAGAGTTCTCGCTGAGCTCTGTCGTATTTCCAGGCGACAATTCAGAGTCACATGTTAGTTGTTCCCAGAAAAATGAAGCAGAGCATAGGTTGAAAATTGCAATTTTCAAAAAGCTACCCTTCATCCATTCCTGGAAAATAAATTTAGGAAACACCTGTGCGTTCAAAATGTCCTCTTTACCCCTATACCCATTCCTCAGGGTGGGTACTTTCTGTAATGGTGTCACATGTGGGTGTTTCATTTTTGTATTTTCCACAGAATGTATGTAACCGTCAGCTACTGATATGCCAAAGGTCACAAATACAAAGTGACCTCTATGACTTCTGAGCCTTGTTGTGCGCCCGCCCAGCACGTTACCCCATATGTGGATGTATTTTTATAGTTAGGAGAAAAAGCCTTCCAAAATTTGTAACCCAATTCCTCATATTACCCCATGTGAAAATGTTAAAAATTGGGTAACCCCAGGATTTTAGTGTAAAAAAATCACATTTTTCAATTTATGGCCCACTTTTCAAAAAACCTGTGAGGTGTTATTTCCCACTGTACCCCTTGTTACGTTCATTGAGGGGTGTAGTTTCTAATGTGGTTTTTTTTTTGTTGCTTTATAAATGCACATGACCCCCGACTTCAACTTCAACAAAATTTTCACTCCTTCCATTCTGAGCATTGCAGTGCGTCCACATAGCAATTTACATCCACATATGGGGTATTTTTTTTTCTCAGACAAAATTGTTCTACAAATTTTGGGGGCCTTTTGCCCTATTACCCAATATGAAAATGAAACATTTGGGGTAACAATATAGTGCAAAAAAATCAAATTTTTCACTTTTACGTCCCACTGTTCAAAAAACCTGTGAGGTGTAAGTACTCACTGTAACACTGTTACGTTCCCCGAGGGGTCTAGTTTCCAAAATGGTATGCCATGTGGGTTTTTCTTTGCTGTCCTGGCACCATAGGGGCTTCCTAAATGCGGCATGCCCCCAGAGCAAAATTTGCTTCAAAAAAGCCAAATGTGACTCCTTCTCTTCTGAGACCTGTAGTGCGCCAGCAGAGCACTTTTCACCCCCATATGGGGTGTTTTCTGAATCAGGAGAAATTGGGCTTCAAATTTTGGGGGGTATTTTCTGCTTTAACCCTTTGTAAAAATGTAAAATTTTTTGGAAACCAAGCAATTTAGGTAAATTTTTTTGTTTTTGTTTTACATATGCCAAAGTCATGAAACCCATGTGGGGTATTAAGGTTCACTTTACCCCTTGTTACGTTCCCCAAGGGGTCTAGTTTCCAAAATGGTATGCCATGTGGGTTTTCTTTTTTGCTGTCCTGGCACCATAGGGGCTTCCTAAATGCGGCATACCCCCAGAGCAAAATTTGCTTAAAAAAAGCCAAATGTGACTCCTTTTCTTCTGAGACCTGTAGTGCGCCAGCAGAGCACTTTTCAGCCCCATATGGGGTGTTTTCTGAATCAGGAGAAATTGGGCTTCAAATTTTGGGGGGTATTTTCTGCTTTAACCCTTTGTAAAAATGTAAAATCTTTTGGAAACCAAGCAATTTAGGTAAATTTTTTTTTTACATATGCCAAAGTCATGAAACCCCTGTGGGGTAATAAGGTTCACTTTACCCCTTGTTACATTCCCCAAGGGGTCTAGTTTCCAAAATGGTATGCCATGTGGTTTTTTTTTTTGCTGTCCTGACACCATAGGCGCTTCCTAAATGCGGCATACCCCAGAGCAAAATTTGCTTCACAAAAGCCAAATGTGACTCCTCTTCTGAGACCTGTAGTGCGCCAGCAGAGCACTTTTCACCCCCATATGGGGTGTTTTCTGAATCAGGAGAAATTGGGCTTCAAATTTTGGGGGGTATTTTCTGCTATTACCCTTTTTAAGAATGTAAAATTTTTGGGAAAACAAGCATTTTAGGTAATTTTTTTTTTTTTTTTTTTTTTTTTTTACATATGCAAAAGTCATGAAACACCTGTGGGGTATTAAGGCTCACTTAATTCCTTGTTATGTTCCTCAAGGGGTCTAGTTTCCAAAATGGTATGGCATGTGTTTTTTTTTTTTTTGCTGTTTTGGTGCCCTAGGGACTTCCTAAAGGTGACATGCCCCCCAAAAACCATTTCAGAAAAATGTTCTCTCCAAAATCCCCTTGTCGCTCCTTCGCTTCTGAGCCCTCTACTGCGCCCGCCGAACACTTTACATAGACATATGAGATATGTGCTTACTCGAGAGAAATTGGGCTACAAATACAAGTTTTCTCCTTTTACCCCTTGCAAAAATTCAAAAATTGGGTCTACAAGAACATGCGAGTGTAAAAAATGAAGATTTTGAATTTTCTCCTTCACTTTGCTGCTATTCCTGTGAAACACCTAAAGGGTTAACACACTTACTGAATGTCATTTTGAATACTTTGGGGGGTGTAGTTTTTATAATGGGGTAATTTGTGGGCAATTTCTAATATGAAGACCCTTCAAATCCACTTCAAAACGGGACTGGTCCCTGAAAAATATTGAGTTTGAAAATTTTGTGAAAATGTGGAAAATTGCTGCTGAACTTTGAAGCCCTCTGGTGTCTTCCCAAAGTAAAAACACGTCAATTTTATGATGCAAACATAAAGTAGACATATTGTTTATGTGAACCAAAAAAAATATTATTTTGAATATCCATTTTCCTTACAAGCAGAGAGCTTCAAAGTTAGAAAAATGCAAAATTTTCAATTTTTTCTTCAAATTTTGGGATTTTTCACCAAGAAAGGATGCAAGTTACCATAAAATTTTACCACTAAGTAGAATATGTCACGAAAAAACAATCTCGGAATCAGAATGAGAACTAAAAGCATTCCAGAGTTATTAATGTTTAAAGTGACAGTGGTCAGATGTTCAAAAAAATGCTCTGGTCCTTAAGGTGTAAAATGGCCTGGTCCACATGGGTTCTTTTTTTTCTTTTTTTTATAATGTTTTTTGCTCCCATAGACTTTAATGGGAGAGAAACGATTTTGTCCAAAAATAAAAAATAAATGCCATAGTCTCAACATGCTGCGATTCTCCAAAACTGCCACTGAGCCCCAAACGGCAGAAAAACATGAAATAAAAGTAAAGATTTTTTATAGAAGTAATTTACAAATCTGTATAACTTTCTGGCACCAGTTGATTTAAAAAAAAAAAAAAAAAGTTTTCCACGGGAGTACCCCTTTAACCACGCAGGACGTATATTTACGTCCTGCGCCGGCTCCCGCGATATGAAGCGGGGTCGCGCTGCGACCCCGCATCACATCGCGTCTGTCCCTGCGCTCATCAAAGGCCGGGACCCGCGGCTAATACCACACATCGCTGATCGCGGCGATGTGCGGTATTAACCCTTTAGAAGCTGCGGTCAAACTGACCGCCGCTTCTAAAGCGAAAGTGAAAGTATCCCGGCTAGTCAGTCGGGCTATTCTGGACCGCCGCAGTGAAATCGCGGCGTCCCGAACAGCTTACAGGACACCGGGAGGACCCTTACCTGCCTTCTCTGTGTCCGATCGGCGAATGACTGCTCCGTGCCTGAGATCCAGGCAAGAGCAGTCAAGCGCTGATAACGCTGATCACAGGCGTGTTAATACACGCCAGTGATCAGCATAGGAGATCAGTGTGTGCAGTGTTATAGGTCCCTATGGGACCTATAACACTGCAAAAAAAAAAGTAAAAAAAAAGTGTTAATAAAGGTCATTTAACCCCTTCCCTAATAAAAGTTTGAATCGGGGGTGATCGGGGATTTTTAAAACGTAAGGAGGAAAAAATTAAAGTGGAAAAAACCTGAGTCCTTAAGGGGTTAATGGTTCAGAGGCCTTTTTAAAAATAAAAAATAGCAATCTAATTGGTTGCTATGGGCAACTGCACCACTCTTCCTCTACACCGGTTTTGCTAACTCTCCCCAAATGTGAATTAGTATAGGCATTTTTTTTTATTGGGTGTAAGGATTTTTATTGAAGCGGGGGAGAAATTGCGTATGTACATGCACACATGGCAATTTTTTCTTCCATTTTTCTTTCACCTATAAAGGTCTATGGGAGGAAAAATGTCATTCCAAGAGCATGCCGCTATTTTGAAAAACGTACAAAAATTCACAAGCTTATGACTGCTTCAGATCCGTGGCTAAATATCACATTGTGAGTTCCCAGTTAGGAAAATGGAGGAAAGAGTCAGGCTGGTTACCATGGTAACTCATTTGAATCAATGACCCATAGGCCCAGCTTGTCAACAACTGTAAAAAACTGTGAGATTCGCCCACAGATTGATCGAGCAGGACCGCGGTGTTATGCGCATTCTTTCTATACCATACCGCGGTGTTATGTGTGACATCATCGTACTAACGTGACATCATCATACCAGCTTTACCGTAAGACTATAGCGCTCCACAGGATAACTCAGAGATGGCGCGACTCCTACTCCTCTTAACTCTGCACCTTCTTTATCTGTGCTGCATCCTAGGTAATTCCGATTAGGGTGAATAAAACGCATGTCTAGCCGATATATTAGTGTCCGTAAAGGGAGATTTACATGCGCTTTTGCGCAATGTATCATTATTATGGATTCATACAGTAGGTGGACCTCCATAAGTGTAGGGGCCTAAATCATGGCCTATTGAGATAAATAGGGAAGATGTAGTGTGTGTGAGGAGGGTGTACACATATATATATATATATATATATATCTACTGCTGAACTGTGTAGAGCAGTGGCTTTCAAACTGTCGACCTCCAGCTGTTGCAAAACTACAACTCCCAGCATGCCCGGACAGCCAACGGCTGTCCGGGCATGCTGGGAGTTGTAGTTTTGCAACAGCTGGAGGTTGACAGTTTGGAGACCACTGGTATAGAGGTTATGGCCCAGTGTATGGGGTTAGTTTTATAATTTAACCCTTGAATTATTTAGGATAAATTAAAAAAAACTGCCGATTTCTTCAAAAACAGCACCACCCCCCTTCCTCAGGTTATGTGTGCTATTACAACTTGGCTCTACTCGCTTTAATGGAACTGAGCTGCAATACCACACACAAACTGAGGAGGCGCTGCTTTTGAAAGACATCAGCTCTGTTTTTCTATTCCTGGATGACTCCTTTGACAGACAGATTTCTCCCATTGACTGTGCATAGAAAAAAATCTGGCGGATGGGTGGGGCAGCATGGTTGACCCTCCCCTAGTTATGCGCAAAACCTACATGACAGGTTCTCCTTAAAGGAGTTCTCTAAGCTAAAACTTTTTACCCCCGCTGTGCCCGGGCTGTAAAACTATACATAATATACTTTCACTTACCTGCCTGCGATCCCCCGTTGTTCCGGTATCGCCGCCCGTTCTCCGCTCCTGGTCTCTTCCACTTCCTGTGGGTCAGTGACTTCACTCTGCGCTCAGCCTATCAGCGGCCGCAACAATGTCCCGTCGCGGCCGCTGATAGGCTGAGCGCAGAGTGAAGTCACTGACCCACAGGAAGTGGAAGAGACCGGGACTGGAGAACGGGCGGCGATACCGGAACAATGGGGGATCGCAGGCAGGTAAGTGAAAGTTTATTATGTATAGTTTTACAGCCCGGGCACAGCGGGGGATACAATATTTCAGTTGAAGAACTCCTTTAAAGGCATACTCCGGTGGAAAACTTTTTTTTGGTGCCAGAAAGTTAAACAGATTTACAAATTACTTCTATAAAAAAAATCTTAATCCTTTCAGTACTTATTAGCAGCTGCTAATTGCTTTTCTTTTTGGATTCCTCTTCTGTCATGACCACAGTGCTCTCTGCTGACCTCTGCTGTCCTTTTAGGAACTGTCCAGAGCAGGAGAAAATCTCCATAGCAAACAAATGCTGCTCTGGACAGTTCCTAAAATGGACAGAGGTGGCAGCAGAGAGCACTGTGCTCGTGACAGAAGAGAAATCCAAAAAGAAAAGCATTTCCTCTGTAGTATACAGCCCCTAAAAAGTACTGGAAGGATTAAGATTTTTAAATAGAAGTAATTTACAAATCTGTTTAACTTTCTGGCACCAGTTGATTTAAAAAAAAAAAAAAAAAGTTTTCCACCGGAGTACCCCTTTAAGGTTTTACCTTTTTTTTTGGCCTTCTTCACACACACACACACGTTTTTTGTTGTTGTTTTTTTTCTTCCCCTATAGAGAACTTTTTTGGAGAAATGCCTGAGGGGAAAAAAAACACTATACCTAGACAGCTGACAGCTGTCTAGGCATGCTGAGAGTTGTAGTTTTGCAACATCTGGAGGGCCACAGTTTGGAGAGCACTGATATAGAGTGATGATGAGATTCCCGGGTTATTATAGTCTTATAACATGTTTTATCCCCGCAGGTGACACCCCCGATTCTTCCAATGGATTTCTTGGATTTAAGTTTCCATGGTGGTCTAAAATAGGTAAGAGACCCCAGGATTGTCATGTTCCCTGCTAGCTGTACTGCTTCCCTGGAACGTGACAGATAAAGTCTAATTCTTTGTCTTTTTCTCACAGTTTTGGCTCTGCTTGGAATTCTCATTTTCATGTGTATGCTGTACAAGTGTTTCCATCCCCGGACAGTGATGGATCAGTTCCTGTAAGTGTGAACTCTGACCAAAGAGATACAGGGTGACGTGTATACATAACCATGAGTGACAGCTATCTATGTATAAGGCATTGTTAGTGACAGCTATATATATGTACAGTATAATGGACTGTGAGTGACAGCTGTCTATGTATACAGGACTATGGGTGACAGCTGTCTATGTATACAAGACTGTGAGTGACAGTTGTCTATGTATGAGAGTCTATGAGTGATAGCTAACTATGTATACAGGACTGTCAGTGACAGCTCTCTATGTATAAGGGATTGTTAGTGACAGCTATATATGTACAGTATACAGGACTGTGAGTGACAGCTGTCTATGTACATAGGACTACGGGTGACAGCTGTCTATGTATACAAGACTGTGAGTGACAGTTGTCTATGCATGAGAGTCTATGAGTGACAGCTAACTATGTATACAGGACTGTCAGTGACAGCTCTCTATGTATACAGGACTGTGAGTGACAGCTGTCTATGTATACAGGACTGTCAGTGACAGCTAACTATGTATACAGGACTGTGAGTGACAGCTAACTATGTATACAGTACTGTGAGTGACAGCTGTCTATGTATACAGGACTGTCAGTGACAGCTAACTATGTATACAGGACTGTGAGTGACAGCTAACTATGTATACAGTACTGTGAGTGACAGCTGTCTATGTATACAGGACTGTCAGTGACAGCTAACTATGTATACAGGACTGTGAGTGACAGCTGTCTATGTATACAGGACTGTCAGTGACAGCTAACTATGTATACAGGACTGTCAGTGACAGCTAACTATGTATACAGTACTGTGAGTGACAGCTGTCTATGTATACAGGACTGTCAGTGACAGCTAACTATGTATACAGGACTGTGAGTGACAGCTAACTATGTATACAGTACTGTGAGTGACAGCTGTCTATGTATACAGGACTGTCAGTGACAGCTAACTATGTATACAGGACTGTGAGTGACAGCTAACTATGTATACAGTACTGTGAGTGACAGCTGTCTATGTATACAGGACTGTGAGTGACAGCTAACTATGTATACAGTACTGTGAGTGACAGCTGTCTATGTATACAGGACTGTCAGTGACAGCTAACTATGTATACAGGACTGTGAGTGACAGCTGTCTATGTATACAGGACTGTCAGTGACAGCTAACTATGTATACAGGACTGTGAGTGACAGCTGTCTATGTATACAGGACTGTCAGTGACAGCTAACTATGTATACAGGACTGTGAGTGACAGCTGTCTATGTATACAGGACTGTCAGTGACAGCTAACTATGTATACAGGACTGTGAGTGACAGCTAACTATGTATTGCAATTCCAAAGATGTGATGGTGTGACCTGTGATGTATGTGGCCCTGACACCAGCTCATAATAGGTTCCAGTAGGACGGTTCCTCGGATGTTCATGCTTCTTCTCTAATATCTGCACATTTCTTCTATTCACCTCCTGTCAGTCTTTGGGGCCCAAAGATGACGTCTATGATTAATTTCTAAATCTAATAACACATTGTAATCTCTTTTATAGGAAGGCCCGGAGCTTCATTTAAATGGTGAGCATGGAACACAGAATACCGTACATACATCCATGAAGCAGGACTGGGCATAATGGGAGATTGTATAGTGTAACACAGGTGTAATACATATAGTACAAACAACTGGTACAGCCCAGCTACACAGGCAAGCCACCGTGGAAGGAATGGTCATGGATACTTTACAAGTAGTCATATAGGAATAAGGGACATGGATTGGGGCCACACTTATGTGGGACTGGAGATGGAGCATAGATAGATATAGATATGTCTATCCAAAACCCTACTGAGGGAGATAAGAAAAAGAGAGTTAGTACTAAGAGACAAGGAAAAGGAGAAGTTTAACTAGAGGGATAAAGCAATGTAGAAGGTTTAGTACTGTAGGGCGATGAGAAGAGATTTATCATTCAGGAATCAGGAGACAGAAGAGAAGAAGTGGTTTAATATTTAGGAACAAAAAGAAGGATAGGTTTAGTGTTTAGAAATGAGGTAAATAAGAATTTAAGTATTGAGGGATGAGGTAAATGAGAATTTAAGTATTGAGGGATGAGTAGAAGAGAAATTCAGTATTAAGGAATCAGAAAAAGGAAAAGTTTAGTATTGAGGCATGAGGTAAACAAGAGTTTTAGTATTGAGGGATGAGAAGGAGAGGTTCGGTATTGAGGGGGAAGGAAAAGGAAAACTTTAGTATTGAGGGATGAGGTAAACAAGAGTTTAGTATTGAGAGATGAGGGAGAAGAGGTTCAGTTTTGAGGGGTGAGCAGTCATAGAGGTACAGAATTGAGGGATGAGAAAAAGAAGAGGTTCAGTACTGAAGAATGAGAAAAAGAGTTTTAGAATTAAGAGAAAAAGGTTTAGTATTGAGGGATAAGAAGAAGAGAAGTTCAGTATTGAGGAATAAGAAGAAGTGGTGTATAAATGAGGGACAAGGAGAAGAAAACATTGAGCACTGAGGAGTGAAGAGAAGAGATTTAGGATTGAGGGATGAGGAGTCATAGAGAGGTACAGTGGTGAAGAAAAAGGTTTTGTATCGAGGGATGAGGAAAAGGAGAGGTTTATTATTGAGGGATGAGAAAAAGAGGTTCAGTATTGAGAAGACACATTTTAGTATTGAGGGGTGACAAGTCAGGGAGGTGAAGTAGTGAGGAATGAGGCATCAAAGAGGTTCAGTATCAAGAGATGATGAAGAGAGGTTAAGTATTGAGGGTTAGAAAAAGGAAAGGTTTAGCATTGAGGGATGAGGTAAATGAGATGTTTAGTATTAAGGGATGAGGTAAAAAAAGATGTTTAGTATGAAGAGATGAGGTGAATGAAATGTTTAGTATTGAGGGATGAGCAAAAAGAAGAGGTTCAGTACTGAAGAATGAGAAAAAGAGTTTTAGAATTAAGAGAAAAAGGTTTAGTATTGAGGGATAAGAAGAAGAGAAGTTCAGTATTGAGGGATAAGAAGAAGTGGTGTATAAATGAGGGACAAGGAGAAGAAAACATTTAGCACTGAGGAGTGAAGAGAAGAGATTTAGGATTGAGGGATGAGGAGTCATAGAAAGGTACAGTGGTGAGGAAAAAGGTTTTGTATCGAGGAACGAGGAAAAGGAGAGGTTTATTATTGAAGGATGAGAAGAAGAGGTTCAGAATTGAGAAGACAATGTTTAGTATTGAGGGGTGACAAGTCAGGGAGGTGAAGTAGTGAGGAATGAGGCATCAAAGAGGTTCAGTATTAAGAGATGATGAAGAGAGGTTAAGTATTGAGGGTTAGAAAAAGGAAAGGTTTAGCATTGAGGGATGAGGTAAATGAGATGTTTAGTATTAAGGGATGAGGTAAAAAAAGATGTTTAGTATGAAGAGATGAGGTAAATGAGATGTTTAGTATTAAGGGATGAGCAGTCAGAGAGGTACAGTATTGAGAGATGAGAAAAAGAAGAGGTTCAGTACTGAAGGATGATAAAAAGAGTTTTCGTAATGAGGAATTAAGAGAAATAGGTTTAGTATTGAGGCATGAAAAGAAGAGAAGTTCAGTATTGAGGAATAAGAAGAAGTGGTGTATAAATGAGGGACACGGAGAAGAAAACATTTAGCACTGAGAAGTGAAGAGATTTAGGATTGAGGGATGAGGAGTCATAGAGAGGTACAGTGGTGAAGAAAAAGGTTTTGTATCGAGGGATGAGGAAAAGGAGAGGTTTATTATTGAGGGATGAGAAAAAGAGGTTCAGTATTGAGAAGACACATTTTAGTATTGAGGGGTGACAAGTCAGGGAGGTGAAGCAGTGAGGAATGAGGCATCAAAGAGGTTCAGTATCAAGAGATGATGAAGAGAGGTTAAGTATTGAGGGTTAGAAAAAGGAAAGGTTTAGCATTGAGGGATGAGGTAAATGAGATGTTTAGTATTAAGGGATGAGGTAAAAAAAGATGTTTAGTATGAAGAGATGAGGTGAATGAGATGTTTAGTATTGAGGGATGAGCAAAAAGAAGAGGTTCAGTACTGAAGAATGAGAAAAAGAGTTTTAGAATTAAGAGAAAAAGGTTTAGTATTGAGGGATAAGAAGAAGAGAAGTTCAGTATTGAGGGATAAGAAGAAGTGGTGTATAAATGAGGGACAAGGAGAAGAAAACATTTAGCACTGAGGAGTGAAGAGAAGAGATTTAGGATTGAGGGATGAGGTGTCATAGAAAGGTACAGTGGTGAGGAAAAAGGTTTTGTATCGAGGGAAGAGGAAAAGGAGAGGTTTATTATTGAAGGATGAGAAGAAGAGGTTCAGAATTGAGAAGACAAGGTTTAGTATTGAGGGGTGACAAGTCAGGGAGGTGAAGTAGTGAGGAATGAGGCATCAAAGAGGTTCAGTATTAAGAGATGATGAAGAGAGGTTAAGTATTGAGGGTTAGAAAAAGGAAAGGTTTAGCATTGAGGGATGAGGTAAATGAGATGTTTAGTATTAAGGGATGAGGTAAAAAAGATGTTTAGTATGAAGAGATGAGGTAAATGAGATGTTTAGTATTAAGGGATGAGCAGTCAGAGAGGTACAGTATTGAGAGATGAGAAAAAGAAGAGGTTCAGTACTGAAGGATGATAAAAAGAGTTTTCGTAATGAGGAATTAAGAGAAATAGGTTTAGTATTGAGGCATGAAAAGAAGAGAAGTTCAGTATTGAGGAATAAGAAGAAGTGGTGTATAAATGAGGGACACGGAGAAGAAAACATTTAGCACTGAGAAGTGAAGAGATTTAGGATTGAGGGATGAGGAGTCATAGAGAGGTACAGTGGTGAAGAAAAAGGTTTTTTATCGAGGGATGAGGAAAAGGAGAGGTTTATTATTGAGGGATGAGAAAAAGAGGTTCAGTATTGAGAAGACACATTTTAGTATTGAGGGGTGACAAGTCAGGGAGGTGAAGTAGTGAGGAATGAGGCATCAAAGAGGTTCAGTATCAAGAGATGATGAAGAGAGGTTAAGTATTGAGGGTTAGAAAAAGGAAAGGTTTAGCATTGAGGGATGAGGTAAATGAGATGTTTAGTATTAAGGGATGAGGTAAAAAAAGATGTTTAGTATGAAGAGATGAGGTGAATGAGATGTTTAGTATTGAGGGATGAGCAAAAAGAAGAGGTTCAGTACTGAAGATTGAGAAAAAGAGTTTTAGAATTAAGAGAAAAAGGTTTAGTATTGAGGGATAAGAAGAAGAGAAGTTCAGTATTGAGGGATAAGAAGAAGTGGTGTATAAATGAGGGACAAGGAGAAGAAAACATTTAGCACTGAGGAGTGAAGAGAAGAGATTTAGGATTGAGGGATGAGGAGTCATAGAAAGGTACAGTGGTGAGGAAAAAGGTTTTGTAACGAGGGATGAGGAAAAGGAGAGGTTTATTATTGAAGGATGAGAAGAAGAGGTTCAGAATTGAGAAGACAAGGTTTAGTATTGAGGGGTGACAAGTCAGGGAGGTGAAGTAGTGAGGAATGAGGCATCAAAGAGGTTCAGTATTAAGAGATGATGAAGAGAGGTTAAGTATTGAGGGTTAGAAAAAGGAAAGGTTTAGCATTGAGGGATGAGGTAAATGAGATGTTTAGTATTAAGGGATGAGGTAAAAAAGATGTTTAGTATGAAGAGATGAGGTAAATGAGATGTTTAGTATTAAGGGATGAGCAGTCAGAGAGGTACAGTATTGAGAGATGAGAAAAAGAAGAGGTTCAGTACTGAAGGATGATAAAAAGAGTTTTCGTAATGAGGAATTAAGAGAAATAGGTTTAGTATTGAGGCATGAAAAGAAGAGAAGTTCAGTATTGAGGAATAAGAAGAAGTGGTGTATAAATGAGGGACACGGAGAAGAAAACATTTAGCACTGAGAAGTGAAGAGATTTAGGATTGAGGGATGAGGAGTCATAGAGAGGTACAGTGGTGAGGAAAAAGGTTTAGTATCGAGGGATGAGGAAAAGGAGAGGTTTATTATTGAGGGATGAGAAGAAGAGGTTCAGTATTGAGAGGACAAGGTTTAGTATTGAGGGGTGACAAGTCAGGGAGGTGAAGTAGTGAGGAATGAGGCATCAAAGAGGTTCAGCATTAAGAGATGATGGGGAGAGGTTAAGTATTGAGGGTCAGAAAAAGGAAAGGTTTAGCATTGAGGGATGAGGTAAATGAGATGTTTAGTTTTGACGGATGAGGTAAATGAGATGTTTAGTATTAAGGGATGAGGTAAATGAGATGTTTAGTATGAAGAGATGAGGTAAATGAGATGCTTAATTTTGACGGATGAGGTAAATGAGATGTTTAGTTTTAAGGGAAGAGGTAAATAATATGTTTAGTATTAAGGCATAAGGAGACAATGTATTTAGTATTGAGGGATACGGAGAGAGGTTTAGTACTGTATTGAAGGATGAGGAGTCAGAGAAGTTTAGTACTTGGGGATGATCCAAACTAGAGGTGCAGTAAATGAGATATTTACTATTATGTCATGAGAAGGATAAGTTCTGTATTAACAGATAAGATGAAGTGTTATTGGATATAACCTGACAGCATAAATAATACCGCACTTATCTCATTGCAGGCTGATCATATACCAAGTTGCCACCAGCGTCATGTTCATGTGTGACCACTTGAAATGAAGAATAAAATGACGCATAGCAGAAAATTGTTGTGTTGTCATGTTACATTTTCTACAACGCTAGGGGAAAAAAAAAAAAAACATTCTGGCTACCTAAAGCTACCACAAGAGGGAGCATGAGTGCTTACTGCATACTTTGTTATTGAGATCATTGTAGTAAGCAGTGTATAAAATCCCGGCATGTTCTTTTCACTCTTTGTCTATATAGGGGGATTTGAAATTCTGTAGCTCCGACCACTATAAATACATTTTAGGAAATATATCAGCACAGAATTTTAAACCTGCTTTGACAAATGATAATATTAAAGAATGTACATTCACCTTACAGCATTGTTTCTCAAACAGGGTTGCTCCAGCTGTTGCAAAGATACAACTCCCAGCATGCCCGGACAGCCAAAGGCTGTCCGGGCATGCTGGGAGTTGTAGTTTTGCAACAGCTGTGGGCACCCTGGTTGGGAAACACAGCCTTACAGGGACTATTTCTTCTGACCAACAAGGGTCTGGTTGCTCAAATCCCCAATGATCAGTCCATGTAGTTTATGGTCTCAAAATGTACTCTAGAAACTAAAGCTCCTTAACCCGATAACGACCATGGACGTCTATGCTCGTCCAATGGCCATTAATGGGGTATGACGCGAGCTCCCGACTCGAGCCCGCATCATACCGGCCGGCCCCCAGCTGATTCTTGTAGCTGAGGGCCAGCGTTAATAGCCGACATGCGGTGATCGCCGCGGCCAGCTATTAACCCTTTAGATTGCCGCAGTCAAAGTTGACAGCGGCGTCTAAAGTTGCCTGTATCCAGTCCCTTGTGGTCAAGTGGGGTGGATCGCCCCCCCCCCCCCCCTTCAGTGCGAGGGGGGTTGCGATCCACTACAGAGGTAGCCTGAGGGCTTACCTCTCCTGCTGCTGCGGCTCCGGTGCTCAGAATCAGAGATGAGCTAATTTACAGTAAATTCGATTCGTCACGCACTTCTTGACTCGGCTGTTGATGACTTATCCTGCATAAATTAGTTCAGCTTTCAGGTGCTCCCGTGGGCTGGAAAAGGGGGATACAGTCCTAGGAGACTCTTTCCTAGGACTGTATCCACCTTTTCCAGCCCACGGGAGCACCGGAAAGCTGAACTATTTATGCAGAATAAGTCATCAACTGCCGAGCCGAGAAGTTCGTGATGAATCGAATTTACTGTAAATTCGCTCATCTCTACTCAGAATGATAAAGCCTGGCAGGGTCAGGCTTTGTCAATCGAGCGCAGAGCACACAGATCAATGGGATTGTATGTAATCCCATTGATCTGTATGAGGAATCAAATGATTCCTCCTAAAAGTCCCCTAAGGGGACTAAAAGCGTTAAAAAAAAAAAAAAAAGTTTTTAAAAAGTTTAAAAATACACACATTAACCCCTTCCTTATTAAAAGTTTAACTCACCCCCCTTTGCCCAAATTCTATATAAAAAATCTATAACTATAATAAAAATAAACATATATGGTATCGCCACGTGCATAAATGTCCGAACTATAAAAATATATCATAAATTAAACCACACGGTCAATGGCGTACGCGCCAAAAAAATCCAAAGTCCAAAATAGCGTATTTTTGGTCACTTTTCATACCATAAAAAAGGAATAAAAAGCGATCAAAAAGTCAGATCAAAACTAAAATGGTACCGATTAAAACTTCAGATGACGGCACAAAAAAGTTATAGGGGTCAGAAGAGGACAGTTTTAAATGTATAAATTTTCGTGCATGTAGTTATGACTTTTTCCAAAAGTACGACAAAATCAAACCTATATAAGTAGGGAATCATTTTAACCGTATGGACCTACAGAATAAAGATAAAGTGTAATTTTTACCGAAAAATGTACGGCGTAGAAACGGAAGCCCCCAAAATTTACAAAAATTGTGTTTTTTCTTCAATTTTGTTGCACAATGATTTTTTTCTTCCGTTTCACCTTAGATTTTTGGGTAAAATGACTGATGTCATTACAAAGTAGAATTGGTGGCGCAAAAAATAAGCCATCCTATGGATTTTTAGGTGCAAAATTGAAAGGGTTATGATTTTTAAAAGGTGAGGAGGAAAAAACGAAAGTGCAAATACAGAAAAACGCTTGGTCCTTAAGGGGTTAAGCAGCTTTCCGCTCTGTCTAGTAAAGAGGGTCCCAAATGACATCCAGTACAGTAACAGGTTAATTCTAACCGGAAACCATTCGTACTATCCTCATAGATTTATTGCACAGTGAACTGGTAGAACCAGTACAGAGCGTGAGGTGGTGATTCATTCATGTGTGTGACCTATATACATGGGTGATTTAATGCCCTATAATTATACTTAATATTATGGGAGTTTATGTCGTTCTGCTGAGAGGGGAGGATCATCTGGGGCAACGATATATCACAGGGTAAAACTACTATGATGCAAAACATTGACATTATGTATATATCTATTGCTTAACCCCTTGAGGAAAAAGGGGGTTTTCCGTTTTTGCACTTTCATTTTCTTCCTCCTTACCTTTAAAAAATAATAACTCTTTAAATTTTGCACCTAAAAATCCATATGATGGCTTATTTTTTGCGCCACCAATTCTGCTTTGTAATGACATCAGTCATTTTACCCAAAAATCTACGACGAAACGGAAAAAAAATCATTGTGCGACAAAATTGAAGAAAAAACACAATTTTGTAACTTTTGGGGGCTTCCGTTTCTACGCAGTACATTTTCCGGTAAAAATGACACCTTATCATTATTCTGTAGGTCCATACGATTAAAATGATCCCCTACTTATATAGGTTTGATTTTGTCGCACTTCTGGAAAAAATCATAACTACATGCAGGAAAATGTGTATGTTTAAAATTGTCATCTTCTGACCCCTATAACTTTTTTTATTTTTCCGTGTATGGGGCGGTATGAGGGATCATTTTTTGCACTGTGATCTGAAGTTTTTAGCGGTACCATTTTTGTATTGATCGGACTTTTTGATCGCTTTATATTCATTTTTTCATTATATAAAAAGTGACCAAAAATACACTATTTTGTACTTTGGTATTTTTATAATTCGAACATTTCCGCACGCGGTGATACCACAGAACTTTAAACAGATTTGTAAATTACTTATGTTAAAAAATCTTTTTCCTTCCAGTACTTTTTAGCAGCTGTATGCTACAGAGGAAATTCTTTTCTTTTTTAATTTCTTTTTTGTCTTGTCCACAGTGCTCTCTGCTGACACCTGATGCCCGTATCAGAAACTGTCCAGAGCAGGAGAAAATCCCCATAGCAAACCTATGCTGCTCTGGACAGTTCCTGACACGGACAGAGGTGTCAGCAGAGAGCACTGTGGACAAGACAAAAAATAAATTCAAAAAGAAAAGAATTTCCTCTGTAGTATACAGCAGCTAATAAGTACTGGAAAGATAAAGATTTTTTAATAGAAGTAATTTACAAATCTGTTTAACTTTCTGGCACCAGTTAATAAATTTTTTTTTTTAAATTCCACCGGAGTACCCCTTTAACCATTGCTATGTATGTCATCAGGGAGACAAACTCATTATTTCAGTCATAAATGAAAGGTTTGTTCACACTGCCGGCGTGTCCTATATTTTTCTCCGTTTTCTTAACTCCTGTAAAATATCAGGCGCCCAACAGACCCCATTCAACTCAATGGGATCCTGGCAGGATCAGTTGTGCTCCGCCCTGAGCCGATCGGACGTTGAACAGGTTGGAGCACAATGGTTGTGTGAATCTAGCCTAATTATACAATATACATACATGTATTCTTAGAAGAACCAAATATAACAGTGACAGGGTAGTTACCTCCACTAGGTGGCACTGGAGAGATAGTATTAAAGGGGTACTCCACTGGAAAAAAAAAATTGTTTTTAAATCAACTGGTGCCAGAAAGTTAAACAGATTTGTAAATTACCTTTTTTAAAAAATCTTAATCCTTCCAGTACTTATCAGCTGCTGTTATGATCCACAGGAAGTTCTTTTCTTTTTGAATTTCCTTTCTGCCTGACCACAACGTCTCTAGGGACACTTATGTCCATTTTAGGAACTGTCCAGAGCAGAATAGGTTTTCTATGGGGATTTGCTCCTACTCTGGATAGTTCCTAAAATGGACAGAAGTGTCAGCAGAGAGCACTGTGGTCAGGCAGAAAGGAATTTCAAAAAGAAAAGAACTTCCTGTGGATCATAACAGCAGCTGATATGTACTGGAAGGATTAAGATTTTTTTCAATAGAAGTAATTTACAAATCTGTTTAACTTTCCGGCACCAGTTGATTAAAACATTTTTTAGGAGTACCCCTTTAATTCTCTCCTAGTACTAATTTGCATCTATCTTTCCCATGGAGCACTGTCTGTAGGACATCTTACCACAGCAGGACCTCCTCAAGCAGGGACAGAATTCCTAGTATTATAGTTGCACAAAGCATATACAGGGTGCCAGTTACATGATAACGTGTAGTGCACCATGCTGGTTTACAACCTATTAGTGATGCCCATACTTTATGGTCAGGCGGGCTGCCCAGCATCTTATATGTGCACCCCACAAAGCACTGGCATGCATATGATAAACAATGAGTATTAGGTGATATTTTGGCCAAAATACGCAAGCTCGCAACCCACGTAAATTCCTTTAAAAGCTAATACAAGACAATACTACATTATGAGCTATGTTCAGATTGAGCTGGACTATACACTGGTTGCCGCACCATGAAATGTGGAAGTGGTCTTCCCTGTGGCCTGGTCCTGATATTTTTAGTAACAAACGTATACATTTTATTAGGCATAAAAAGCGGAGGCATATAATAGCATACATTTCGGGACGCAACCCGAGACAAAGCAATAACAGTAATCACAACAATACAACAAAAACAGTGGGCATATAAAGAAACAAAGAGGCAAGACGCAAGCATCAACAGACTCATTATTGGTACTGTCAGAACACAAAAGGTCAATATAATGACATAGTATAGCGAATGTTAGGGCATTACGAGGAAGACATACAGGAGGACCAAACACAATCAAAATGATCCACCACATCGTCCCTCATGGCATTTATCTGTTCAGAGAGCATAATTAACACGTTCAATGACTCTATCCAAACAAAGAACCAGAGACTTCCAGTTTGCCACCACATGAATCCTAGCCGCCATAAGGACAAACTGGGCAAATCGGAGAAGTCTATTTGGCAATCGAGATGGTTGTCTACAAAGAAGGTAGAACATGGGTTGTAGGGGGCAGGCAAACCCAGTAACTTCCTGTAATAGAGACCACTGAGGACCAAAACCTCCTGGCCACTTTGCAGGACCACAAAATATGGTGCATAGAGCCAGAGCAAGTGTAACCTTGGAAACATAGTGGTGAGGAATATGGAAAAAGCTTATGCAGTTGAATGGGGACATAGTAGGCCCTGTGAAATAAGGGAAAGTCTGCTTCCCATTTCAGCTTAAACAGTAATTTGACATCTGGCGGAGGGGCATTCAACTGGCTATAAATCACTGAAAATAAACCCTTATGGGTAGGTTAGTACAACATCAGACGCTCAAATCTAGAGAGGGACAAAGCAATAAGAGGGGGGTAGTAAGAGAGCAGAGAAACAAAAAGACCTGATTGACCCGTAAGCATTCTGAAGCTAGAGGTCGGAACGGTCTCTGAATTCCTCCAGAATCCGAAGGCGCCCCCTAACCAGAAAATCATAAAAGCGAGTCAGACCACCAAAGGAAATCAGAAGAGCTAAGGCCAGTAGAGAAACAAGGATTACCCAAGAGAGGGGACAGCGGAGAAGAACAAGGTTGAAGAAGAAAACGGACCATCCGCCACAGAGAAAGCAAATACAAAGTAAGTAGAGCAGAAGAAGGGACATAACGCGAGACAGGCGAGATAGACCACATAAGAGTAGAGAAAGAGTGAGGAGCAATGAAGATTCCAAGCGAACCCAAAGAGGAGCCCCCTCAGGGGCCATAAACCAAGCAAGTTAGCTCAGACATGCGGCATAATAGTACTTCTGTAAATTAGGGACAGATAGTCCACCCAAACATTTATGATCATGCATAACAGATATACAGGGGGGGGGGGAGGTTTGTTATGCCAAACAAAGCTAGAGACGTCCAATTGAAGCTACATGAGGTCTGCCGCTGGGATCGGCAGGGTCCTAAAGAGGTAAAGAAGCTTGGAGAAGATCACCATCTTAACCGTCTTATCCCTACCGATCCAGCACAAGTAAGGCACATTCCTGGAACAGAGGTCGGCCCTAATAGAGCGAAACAGAGGCAAATAGGGAAGAAACGGTAGAGGTCAGAGACACACCAAGATAAGACAGTTTAGGAGAGGGATCAGGGAAGGCAAAGTTAAGACAAATCAGCTTCTGGGTAATCAAAGGAATGCCACAGAAAAGATGTTCAGATTTCAAGACATTCACCCGCGACCTAGAAAAAACAGATAAGTCAGAGAAAAGGTGAAAAAGGTTTGGAAGAGGGGTAAGAGGCTGAGTAAGAGACAGGAGAAGGTCATCCGCAAACAGGCTAAGTTTATAGGATACCTGACCAATCGTGACCCCAGGGGCTCAGCTGATCTAAACTGGAAGTTGATGGCTTCCAGTTTAGCCTTACGGTCAGTCTCAGCAGCATCTGCCAGCTCGTCCAGTTTGGTCTCATTATCAGAGACACGATGATATAGCTCCTGGATCTGGGCTGTAAAGTCCGTAACCGTCTTCTGCAATTCGACCCGGAAAAGCTGCTGTATGTTGCGGAACATGTCCTCTGGGGACATTCGGGCCAGGCCCGCCCCGTCATCTTCATCAGACGCCATATCTGAGTGTTGAGGTGAGGCCACCGAAATACTGAGTCCAGGGGAGGCCCTGAAAAATTCCGGAATAGACTGCTTCTTTTTTCTCTTCTTCGCGGACCGGGACATAGTCAGGATACAGTGGAGCAAAACCCACAGCTGTGGGAGCCAAGAGGGCACTGAGAGAAGCTGATTAGAGCGAGACCTGCACGGAGCTAACATCACATGCGTCCTTCCTCGTGAGCTGTGCGCATGCCCCCCCCTCCCAAACTCATAAGATTTGGCGTACATTAGAGTTGTGCCTACCTTTGCATAACTAGAGCAGGTTAGTTAATTTCGTGAAAATATCTATTGAGGATAGTAAACAAGGTAGCACCCCTCCATATATGTTGTTTCTTTGTAGTTCCCTAAACTAAATTCTTAGAAATCAACCTATTTATGAAGTTCAGTTCTCCTGAAGCTAGTAAGTCAGTACATAGCTTCTCAGCCTTTTGGCTAAGATCAAGTATAGTGTGTGATGTTATCAGACAGTCCACTGATTAAGAATGGATCTACATATGGAGGGGTACGGGTGTTCTGGGACTGGGCTACGAACCAGCTCAATGGTTGCCCTGAAATGGCTCCTGGTCTAGCCTTTAGGTTTGGGGGGGGAGCTCACTGGGGTAACTCACTGATTGGAGGCATGGGCACTATAAAACTCTCACCCTTTTGGCATCTACCTCTTTCTGGCTTTCTGGTTATTGGATTTGGAGAAATGTCCGGGCAGAAGTCAAGGCGTACATCTATTTATTTATTATATTTTTGTTTGTCAGTGTGCCAATTTTCATGTTTGTTTTGTTCACTGGTATTGCCCTTCTGGGTGAGTTTCCTGGTGGCCATTAGATTCCTCACCTCCCTGTAGCCCTAGGTCCGACAGGGATGCCTACCAGTTTGTCTCCGGTTGACATTTAGGAAAGCCAAGGTTGATCCCGTGAGCAATTTGGTTCCCCTAAGCCTCAGTGAAGGGGGAAATCGAAACTGGGTCCTTGCAGATGTCTTTTGTCCCAAAGAGTAAGGGAATGGTTAGTGGGGGCCTCTCTCCTATCAGAGAAGGGCTTGCGATTGACCACATCCTTGTGCACTTTTTTTTGTGTGACATGTTTGCACTTTTTATTCACTTGAGTGATAGATGCACTGCATCTGCAATTCATACTCTATCTTAAAGGGGTATTCCGCCCCTAAACATGTTATCTTGCCGCTTGGGACCCCCACGATCTCGACTGCGGCACCCCAGACATCCGGTGCACTAAGCGAACTTCGCTCCATGCCGGATGACTGGCGATGCGGGGCGGAGACTCATGACGTCATGAACACGCCCCCTCAATGCAAGTCAGGCCTCCTCCCATAGACTTGCATTGAGAGGGCGTGGCCGTGACATCACGAGCCTCTGGCACTGCACCTGACACTTTATACGGACGTCGGGTGCTGTGGGCAGATCGCGATCAGACATCTTATCACCTATCCTTTGGATAGGGAATAAGATGTCTAGGGGCGGAGTACCCCTTTAAAGTATCATGTGCACATGGCATCATTTCCAGTACTGGGAATCTGTTTTATACCAGTACTACACCAGTGTAATGCACTCTATAGTGACCCACAGCAAAAAAAAATGAATGTGCCCACCATCAGAGGGCATACTCTGCTACTAATTTTTAAACACCCTATTGGGAAATTGTAGTATCATCGAGGGGGACTCCACATTCAGGACTCTCCTATTATCATCTATAAGATGATAATCTGTAAAAAGCCAATACAAAGAGTTGTCGCTCTTACCCTGAAGGACCAGGACATGCACAGTCCATGAATTTCATTGGAAGCTGTGCAATGCTTTATTTCACCTTTGGGGGCACTATGGCTCTGTAACTTCCAGGTTTCACCTCAGATTACAGCTGATTTTCTAAGGGTCCCAACTCTTTAGAGAACTCTTCCAACAAAAAGAGATTATCCAAAGTAGACAACCAGTGGTCCCTCTAAGCTCTTGAAAGTAAGGAGTAAAAACATTGTTCTACTGAGGTCAAAGAGTCCAATAAGACAGTAGTCCCCAACCCAGTCCTCAAAGCCCACCAACATTTAAGGTTGTTCTTTTAAAATAAAACAGGGAAAAATTAAAGGAGTACTCCGCCCCTAGACATCTTATCCCCTATCCAAAGGATGGGGGATAAGATGTCTGATTGTGGGAATCCCGCTGCTGGGGACCCCCCCGTGATCTCAGCTGTGGCACCCCAGACATCTGGTGCACGGAGCGAACTTAGTTCCGTGCTGGAAGACTGGCGATGCGGGGTAGAGGCTCGTGACGTCACAGTTACGCCCCGCTCATGATGTCGGAGTGACGATTGCCACACACCCTCCCATAGACTTGCATTGAGGGGGCATGGCCATGAGCCTCCAGTGTGAGGTGCAGTCTTGTGTCGCTGCACCCGGTGCTCTAAACGAACGCCGGGTGCAACAGGGAGATCGCTGGGGTCCCTAGCGGCGGTACACCCGCAATCAGACATCTTATCCCCTATCCTTTGGAAAGGGGATAAGATGTCTAGGGGCAGAGTACCCCTTTAAAATCGTGGACTGTTGGTGGTCCTTGAGGACAGGGTTGGGGACCTCTGCAGTAAGGGATCTACCTGTCTGCAGGGTGTGAAATATTTAACACTATCATTTACAGAGCACATAGCTTAGAAGGATCAGTGTAGGTAACTCCATAATCTAACACAACACTTCCTTTCCAATTTGCATTACAAAACGTATACCCCCAAAATGACACAATATCTTGTATTAAAGTGCTTTTTATTGTATAACTCAAGTAGTTAGTGGTCACATTACTTTGGATGTCCATCTTATTGGTCAACAGGTTAATAATTGCA
This sequence comes from Hyla sarda, assembly GCF_029499605.1. Taxonomy (NCBI): domain Eukaryota; kingdom Metazoa; phylum Chordata; class Amphibia; order Anura; family Hylidae; genus Hyla; species Hyla sarda. The sequence continues at coordinate 32,078,109 of NC_079192.1, forward strand.
TTATTAGTGCTCATTGTTTGGTCGATGATGTTTATATATATATAAAAAAAAATGGTCACAATACATTTGATATAAATCTTTAGAAGAAATAAAGTGTCATAGTCTACTAACAAGGAGATTGTACTGTCTACACCTGCTCTTGGATGGTGCCATTTTCTTCTTTTTACATAACTGGAAGAAGAATTTTTAGTTTTATTTTACAATTACATTTATGACTTTTTGAGCCTTTTAATCTTTCATAAACTTGAACCTTTTGAACAAAGGAAGAACTATATAAAAAAAAAATTACATAGATTTAGCAAGTGTATATAATACCAAATACATTGAAAATATTCAGCTACTACAATGGAATGGGTCTTTAAAGGGGTACTCCACTGGCCAGCGTTCAGAACATTTAGTTCCGAATGCTGTGTGTGCGCTGTGGGGGTCGGCCACGCCCCCTTGTGACATCAGGCAACACCCCCTAAATGCAAGTCTATGGGAAGGGGCATGGTAGCTGCCACAGCGACCCCCACAGCACAATGTCATTGGGAACTAAGTGTTCTGAACGCTAGCCAGTGGAGTACCCCTTTAAGATTATACAGTATTTGGCCAGATACCCTGAGCGTCTGTTTGGCTCAGAATTGGTTAATAATAATAATGATAAGAGTATATTTACATATTAAATAACACCCAGATCTAATTCACAACTTGGGTTCTGTCATTGTATCACACATCACAATGGCCCTAATTTACTATTGAATACCCGACTGAATTTTATTGAGTTGTGCGACTAAATTGTCTGTGCCAGAATATGCTGAAGTGTCCAATAAAATAATGCTGAAGTGTGCAATAAAATAAAACAAGAGCTAGTTCACACGGCCGTTGTGGGTAAAGAGAGCTCCATTGGTCAATCCATTGGAAGGATGGTAGTTGACCTGAGAAAAAAAATTCTGCAGGTTTTTTTTCTCCGCTTAATTCCTGTAAAATACCAGACACCCGGTAGACCCCATTCAAGTTGACGTGCTCCATCGGGACCCAGTGGTGTCCATTTTTTTCCAGCCCGTTCAGGGTCCGTTCTGCTCTTTTTTTTTTTTTTACACCAAACAGACCCTGAATGGGCCAGAGCACTACAGCAATGTGAACTTGGCCAATGTGGGCATGGCCACCTGGAAAGCAATTTTAGTGAATATTTGTGGTTGTATTTATTAATTTTTTTTAGTATTAAATTAATAAGAGACTATAATTATACACTGAAATGTGATATTTTTCATTTCTATAATTAATTTAAAAAAATCTTGATAACTGCCTGGTTTGTTTGTTTTTTTGTTCGTTTTTAAGGCAATTCGGAAGGGAGGATGTTATTCGTATTATATTTTCTTAGTTTTGTATTATATTCTATGTCCTTTTTTAAATGTAAATTAACAATTTAATTAGTAGCATGATCGGCAGTAACTCGGTCAGATTTTCCTGTCAGGCTGCGTCACACTTGTAAATACTGTAAATATAGCAAAAAACGGGACGTCAGGAATTCAAGAAAACAGAAAACACAACGCGAATAGTAAATCTGGGCCAATGTGTTCATCCCCCTATGCACCTTTTTACCTCAATACACATCAGGGTCAATCCTTTGAAATGTCATAAGCAAGAAAAGAAATGGTTTCCTTACTGCCTCCAGATCTCCTGACCAAGAATGGGTATAGAGATATCATAGTGAATAGTGAGTTGGTGCTATCCTTTCAAAGTTATGTGTCTATGCAATCATTTTCTATTACAGGATAGGGCCCTAATATGAGAGATATTTTGAGGCCCTTCTGTTAAAAATACATAGGCTGATTTCTATTAAATATTACTATTATTTAAATTCTAAATTTAAAAGGGTTATTCGGGTTTAGCAAAACATAGCCCCACACCTGTCCTCAGGTTGTGTGTGGTATTACAACTCAGCTCCTGTCAATTCAATTAAACTAAGCTCCAAAACACGACTCAAACTGAGAACAGCGGTGGCCCTGTTTGTGGAAGAAGGCAGCTATGTTTTTATAATGATGGATAAGCCCCTTTAAAGGGAATCTTGTAGAACCGTGTCAGGTACAGAGTGGCAGATTCTGGCAGATAACTAGGGGGATGCAGCTGTGCCTTCTCCCTCCCCCACCCTGGCCTTCCCTGCATGACTGATGTTAATCAGTCAAATCAAGGAGGGAAGAGAGGAGGCGCGGCTGCAGCTCAGCACCACCTATTTGACACTTCAGCTACAACCAAGAAAGGCCCTTTATGAGTTTTCGAAAAGTGATGATCATAACGAATGGTTTGTTTTATTTCTGTAGCACCTATCTGCCAGAATCGGCAGTACCTGGTATTAAGCTGGCATATTCCCTTTTAAGAGCAATTTCAGTCATAATTAACATAACCATCAGAGATAGATTTATCAATGCTATCATTGATCCCAGGCTTCTCCCTAGTGCCGGGGCTCAATACGTCACATTGTTGCTTAGCCCATCACCGGTCTGAGTGGCAGTGTGGCAAGTCAACCACAAGAAGCAGGATGGGAGGTAAGTCTAGTTTTTTTTTTTTTTTTTATCTAAATGCTGGCATTCTGGGCAAGTTAAAAAATAAATAAAGGTCTGTCCCAGAGTACACACTTAATAAGATGACCAGGTGCCGTGATCAAACCCCACCCCCTCTCCCTACAAAGCCAGAGGATTCATGGGAAATTTAGGCAGCATTAGGAATCCATATTAGTGATAAAACAGTATGGAGCCTAACTTATGCCTGCCACATAAAACAGGTAAGCACAAGGCATACATAAGAACCTTTAAATTATTCTCTGATAATAGCCTGTGCTGCACCAAATAGACAAAAAAAGAAATCTCCTGGAGTGCTTCATTAATATTATCCCTTACTGTTTAAAATATATCTACGGTAATACTGCCTCCTATGGACAAGAATAAAGTTATTATATTACTATATATATATTAATATATTACAGTACTACAGTAATATATTATTATTAGTATTACTGCCCTCTATGGGCCAGAATATAGCCTTTACAATAATGCTCCTAATGGACACATCTATAACTACAATAATACTGCCACCTAAGCAACAGAATATAACTACAATAATACTGCCTCCTATATACAAGGCTATACAACAATACTGCCCCCTGTAGACAAACATAAGTCAGCATGTACAGTCTTTTTCATATATGACTGAAATTGCCCATTCTACGTAAATCAAAATATATACGCCAAAAAAAATAAGTTTAGCAACTTTCAAAATTATCTTTTTCCTGGATCCAAAATTGAGGGTGCTTTTATAAACTGATCTAGGTTAAATAGGCCTTCTGACGATAAAGAACACAATTTTGGGGGTAACCACCGGAAGCCATCATAATGGATATCTGTAGAAACATAGGTTCAGAAAATGAACTTTCCAGTTCTATAAGCTACACTGTCTTCATGACATGTCGGAGTATTGTGCTACACAGATGGAGATGGCTCTTCAGGAAGTCCCTTGTTGCAGTCCCAAGGTCAAGTAGGTAGGTATCAAGGTCAGCTGATTTTCACTCTTCTCCGTAACACAAAGTCAAAGTTGGCGGAAGTGTTCATGGCATAATATACATTGGCAGTGTCCGGGATGGTGAGTTCTGTAATGGATCGGGAAGAAAGAACAATGTGGTTCATTTCACACAAGGACCTTCCCAAAACGTATACATCTGCGTATAATTCCTGATACCTGGTCCTTTCAATATGTTTACAATAGCTTAAAGATGGGTAAATTTCCGTTTCAGGGGGAAAAAAACTAGTTTGGTAATTAAATCCCCAGTTATGTTTTAAAGGGGTTGTCCGGTGCTCCAGCATTCTGAACATTTTGTTCAGAATGCTCTGAGCCGGAGGCCGTGATCATGATGCCACGGTCACGCCCCCTAGTGGCATCACGCCACGCCCCTCCCATAGACATGAATGGAGGGCGCGTGGTCATGACATCACAACCACTGCCGCAGGAACCCGGTGTTTGTTTAGAACTCCAAGTGCTGCAGGAGATCGCAGCGGGACCCCTGCGATCAGACATCTTATCCCCTATCCTTTGGATAGGGGATAAGATGTCTTGCAGCAGAGTACCCCTTTAACCCTTTAAGGACCCAGCCATTTTTCACTGTAGGACCCGGCCATTTTTTGAACATCTGACCACTGTCACTTTAAACATTAATAACTCTGGAATGCTTTTAGTTATCATTCTGATTCCGAGATTGTTTTTTCGTGACATATTCTACTTTAAGATAGTGGTAAAATTTTATGGTAACTTGCATCATTTCTTGGTGAAAAATCCCAAAATTTAATGGAAAATTTGAAAATTTTGCATTTTTCTAACTTTGAAGCTCTCTGCTTGTAAGGAAAATGGATATTCCAAATAAAAAAATTTTGATTCACGTATACAATATGTCTACTTTATGTTGGCATCATAAAATTGATGTGTTTTTACTTTTGGAAGACACCAGAGGGCTTCAAAGTTCAGCAGCAATTTTCCAATTTTTCACAAAATTTTCAAACTCACAATTTTTCAGGGACCAGTTCAGGTTTGAAGTGGATTTGAAGGGTCTTCATATTAGAAATACCCCACAAATGACCCCATTATAAAAACTGCACCCCCAAAGTATTCAAAATGACATTCAGTAAGTGTTTTAACCCTTTAGGTATTTCACAGGAATAGCAGCAAAGTGAAGGTGAAAATTCACAATCTTCATTTTTTACACTCGCATGTTCTTGTAGACCCAATTTTTGAATTTTTACAAGGGGTAAAAGGAGCAAATTTATACTTATGTTTGTAGCCCAATTTCTCTCGAGTAAGCACATACCTCATATGTCTATGTAAATTGTTCGGCGGGTGCAGTAGAGGGCTCAGAAGGGAAGGAGCGACAAGGGAATTTTGGAGAGTATGTTTTTCTGAAATAGTTTTTGGGGGGCATGTTGCCTTTAGGAAGCCCCTATGGTGCCAGAACAGCAAAAAAAAAACACATGCCATACCATTTTGGAAACTAGACCCCTTGAGGAACGTAACAAGGAATAAAGTGAGCTTTAATACCCCACAGGTGTTTCACGACTTTTGCATATGTAAAAAAAAAATGAATTTTTTTCACTAAAATGTGTGTTTCCCCCCAAATTTCACTTTTTTGCAAGGGTTAATAGCAGAAAAGACCTCCCAAAATTTGTAACCCCATCTCTTCTGAGTATGGAGGTACCCCATAAGTATACCTGAAGTGCACTACGGGTGAACTACAATGCTCAGAAGAGAAGGAGTCATATTTGGCTTTTTGAGAGCAAATTTTGCTTGGGGGGCAAGTCGCATTTAGGAAGCCCCTATGGTGCCAGAACAGCAATAAAACCCCACATGGCATACCATTTTGGAAACTAGACCCCTTGAGGAACGTAACAAGGAATAAAGCGAGCCTTAATACCCCACAGAGGTTTCACGACTTTTGCATATGTAAAAAAATAAATAAAAATTTCACTAAAATGTGCGCTTCCCCCCAAATTTCACATTTTTGCAAGGGTTAATAGCAGAAAAGACCCCCCAAAATTTGTAACCCCATCTCTTCTGAGTATGGAAATACCCCATGTGTGGACGTCAAGTGCTCTGCTGGTGCACTACAATGCTCAGAAGAGAAGGAGCGCCATTGAGCTTTTGGGAAAAAAATTGTTTGGAATGGAAGTCAGGGGCCATGTGCGTTTACAAAGCCCCCCGTGGTGCCAGAACAGTGGACCCCCCCACATGTGACCCTATTTTGGAAACTACACCCCTCACAGAATTTAATAAGGGGTGCAGTGAGTATTTACACCCCACTGGCGTTTGACAGATATTTGGAACAGTGGGCTGTGCAAATGAAAAATTAAATTTTTCATTTTCACGGACCACTTTTCCAAAAATCTGTCAGACACCTGTGGGGCGTAAATGCTCACTGTACCCCTTATTACATTCCGTGAGGGGTGTAGTTTCCAAAAAGGGGTCACATGTGGGTATTTATATTTTTGCGTTTATGTCAGAACCGCTGTAAAATCATCCACCCCTGTGCAAATCACCAATTTAGGCCTCAAATGTACATGGTGCGCTCTCACTCCTGAGCCTTGTTGTGCGTCCGCAGAGCATTTTACGCCCACATATGGGGTATTTCTGTACTCGGGAGAAATTGCGTTACAAATTTTGGGGGTCTTTTTTTCCTTTTAACGCTTGTGAAAATAAAAAGTATAGGGCAACACCAGCATGTTAGTATAAATTTTTTTTTTTTTACACTAACAAGCTGGTGTAGCCCCAACTTTTCCTTTTCATAAGGGGTAAAAGGAGAAAAAGCCCCCCAATATTTGTAGTGCAATTTCTCCCGAGTTCGGAGATACCCCATATGTGGCCCTAAACTGTTTACTTGAAATACGACAGGGCTCCAAAGTGAAAGAGCGCCATGCGCATTTGAGGACTAAATTAGGGATCGCATAGGGGTGGACATAGGGGTATTCTATGCCAGTGATTCCCAAACAGGGTGCCACCAGCTGTTGCTAAATTCCCAGCATGCCTGGACAGTCAGTGGCTGTCCGGAAATGCTGGGAGTTGTTGTTTTGCAACAGCTGGAGGCTCCGTTTTGGAAACACTGCCATACAATACGGTTTTCATTTTTATTGGGGGGGGGGGCAGTGTAAGGGGTGTATATGTAGTGTTTTACTCTTTATTATATGTTAGTGTAGTGTAGTGTTTAGGGTACATTCGCACTGGCGTGTTACGGTGAGTTTTCCGCTAGGAGTTTGAGCTGCGGCGAAAAATTTGCCGCTGCCCAAACTTGAAGCAGGAAACTTACTGTAAGCCTGCCCGTGTGAATGTACCCTGTACGTTCACATGGGGGGGCAAACCTCCAGCTGTTTCAAAACTACAACTCCCAGCATGTACTGACAGACCGTGCATGCTGGGAGTTGTACTTTTGCAACAGCTGGAGGCACACTGGTTGGAAAACCTTCAGTGAGGTTCTGTTACCTAACTCAGCATTTTCTAACCAGTGTGCCTCCAGCTGTTGCAAAACTACAACTCCCAGCATGTACTGATCGCCGACGGGCATGCTGGGAGATGTAGTTATGCAATAGCTGGAGGTACGCAACTACAACTCCCAGCATGCCGAGACAGCTAATTGCTGTTAGGACATGCTGGGATTTGCAGTTTTGCAACATCTGGAGGGCTACAGTCTTAGAGAACACTGCAAAGTGATCTCCAAACTGTGGTCCTCCAGCTGTTGCAAAACTACAATTCCCAGCATGCCCTGACAGCAAACAGTTGTTTGGGAATGCTAGGAGTTGTAGTTTTGCAAGATCTGGAGGGCTACAGTTTAGGGACCACTATATAGTGGTCTCAAACTGTAGCCCTCCAGCTGTTGCAAAACTTCATATTCCAGCATGCCCAAACAGCTGTCTGGGCATGCTGGGAGTTGTAGTTTTGCAACATCTGGAGGGCTACAGTTAGAGACCACTGTATAATGGTCTCAAACTGTACCCTCCAGATGTTGCTAGGCAACTCACCGGCTTCCGTCGGATCCAGCCGCACGTCATCGCCGCCCGCCGATCTCCGTCGCCCGCAGCCTCCGTCGCCCGCCCGGATCGGTAAGTGGATCTTCGGCGCCGGTCCCCGTCGTTTCCCCTGTCCTGCCCCGCCTATTGTGGGAGGGCAGGACGGGGAAAACGAAAGTAAACCCCCCCACCCCCGATCTGCTATTGTTGGTCGCGTCTAGACCACCAATAGCAGGGATAGGAGGGGTGGCACCCGTGCCACCTCACTCCTATCGCTACAGGGGGATCGTGGGTGTCTTAGACACCCGCGATCCCCCTTACATTCCAGGTCACTATAGACCCATAATGACCCGGAATTGCGCAAATCGCAAGTGTGAATTCACTTGCGATTTGTCGCGATCGCCGACATGGGGGGGTCTAATGACCCCCCTGGGCATTTGCACGGGATGCCTGCTGAATGATTTCAGCAGCCATCCTGCTCCGATCCCCGCCCGGCGCACGACAGGGACCGGAACTGCCCATGACGTAACTGTACGTCATGGGTCCTTAAGACCCAGGGTGTCGGGACGTACCGTTACGTCATGGGTCCTGAACGGGTTAAAGGGGTACCCCACTGGGAAAAAAAAATGTTGAATCAAGTTGTGCCAGAAAGTTAAAGTTAAACAGATTTGTAAATTACTTCCATTAAAAAATCTTAATCCTTCCAGTATTTATCAGCTGCTGTTATGATCCACAGGAAGTTCTTTTCTTTTTGAATTTCCTTTCTGCCTGACCACAAGTGCTCTCTGCTGACACCTCTGTCCATTTTAGGAACTGTCCAGAGTAGAAGCAAATCCTCATAGCAAACCTCTCTTGCTCTGGACAGTTCCTGATATGGATAGAGTTGTCAGCAGAGAGCACTTGTGGTCAGGCAGAAAGGAAATTCAAAAAGAAAAAAACTTTCTCTGTAGTATACAGCAGCTGATAAGTACTGGAAGTAATATACAAATCTGTTTAACTTTCTGGCACCAGTTGATTTAAAAGAAAATGTTTTCCAGTGGAGTACCCCTTTAAGGCTCCTAAAAGAGCAAGGTATTGACTTGCTGGAAGGCTACCTGCAATAGCTGGTGGCACAAGAGAGAAACCTCTTTTCCTTCTAAGAGGGAAATACTTTGGAGATCTATTCTCCTAAATTTCTATTCTCCTCAAGGAGAAACTGATAGGAACCTATAAGAACATTTCACTTCACAGTGTGAACTAAGGCACATATGCCCACTAAAAAGAATAAGCTGTGAATTGCATACAGTTTTCACAGTATAAATATAAATAACAGTATAAATACGTGGAGGAAATATGATAAAGTGTAAAACAAACGTAGACGTAAAATAAACTAAAATACAAAAATCATCTATTTATGGAGTCCTTTTTAAAACCATGTATGCACTAATGCACTAAATTAACTGTAATATAACACATTATTAAATAAAAAGCAGGTGATTTTTCAGTGTTTTTTTAACCATAAAATTGAAGATTTATGGCTATTTTGTGTGTAAACATAGCCTAAAATCTTAAATAAAAATATAAAATATTTTTTATATATAATACATGTAGACAAAAATAACATTTATATGAATTGAAATATGACAATATAAAATATTATTTTAATAATAATTATATAGGTAAATAAATATGATTTAAAATATGATCAAATAAAAAATATTGAAATAATAATAATTATATAGCTAAATAATCAATATGATTTAAAATATAACAAAATAAAATATATTGAAATAATAATAATTATTATTATATAAGTAAATAATTAATATGATTTAAAATATGACAAAATAAATAATATTGAAATAATAATAATATAGGTAAATAATTAATATGATTTAAAATATGACAAAATAAAATATATTTAAGTAATAATAATTTATAATAATAATAATAATAAATTATATAGGTAAAATTAATATGATTTAAAATATGACAAAATAAAAAATATTGAAATAATAATTATATAGCTAAATAATTAATATGATTTCAAATATGACAAAATAAAATATATTGAAATAATAATAATAATAATAAATAATTAGATAAGTTTATAATTAATATGATTTAAAATATGACAAAATAAAATATGTTTAAGTAATAATAATTTATAATAATAATAATAATAAAAAAAAATGATATAGGTAAAATGAATATGATTTAAAATATGACAAAATAAAAAATATTTAAATAATAATAATATAATTATATAGGTAAATAATAAAAAATTTCTCACCTTTACCCTCGGATAATAGCTGCACCAGCTGGAAATCGTCTGGTTTACAGGACTCTATGTTGTGTTTATGTAAAGCTCTCTGTATTACAATGCGAGATTTATCCTGACTGGTGAGCTGAAGAAGAGACAAAATATTAGAAAATGGCATTTTTTTTATTTTTTATGTGTGGGGTATGGTCATGCAAAAGTAACAAAAAAAAGTACCAATAAAAAATGTCATCATAAAAAAAATGTGTGTTTTTCAGTTTAGCCTTTTTGTTTTTTAACTCCTCGGCTTCTAAAAGCCATACCTCTTTTTTTCTTTTTTTTTCTTTGAGTCATATGATGTTTTTTACTTTGCGGGACCAATTGTACTTTTTAAAATCATCCATCATTTTACCATGAAATGTAATGCTAAATTTGGTTACAGTGATTTTCACTTTGTATAGTGTTTTACTATTTTGTAATTAAAAAGTAAAAAATAAATCTTAAGATGGTCATGTGTATTGTACTTTTTATTGGCATAATTTTAAGGTTATCGCTTTTGTTACATTATTTAAAAATAAAAATAAAACAGAAGTTCTAGCATTCAGTCATTTGTTTCATTTAGGGCATTCGCAGTGTTTCCACATGCTGCGATACCAGTTTTGCTTATTTTCGGGGGTATTTAAACTTTTATTTGAGAGAATAGAAGAAGGGGGTAATTTTAATATGTTGGATTTTTCATTCTGTATAGTTAAAAATATTTCTTTAGTTTGCTGTCTTACATTTTTAGCCCCGTTAGGGCACTTGCTCGGTTGTTCATACAGTACACTGCAATACATATGTATTGCAGTGTACTGTCGAACAGGCGATTTAGCATGGCAGCCATGGAAGCCTTTTTAGAAGGCCACAGATTGGCCCCCCACAATTGCACTTCAGGGTGCCAATTGGAGATACCAAGACTAGCACCCGTCTAAAGGCCACCTAGATAGCGCGGTAGATATTGACTATGGTCATCTAGGGGGTTACCTCAGTTTGCATCCATTTAATCTGTTTTTCGCTTTTTAAGTGGACAAAAACTGTGGCATGCGCTATTTTTTCCCTTCATGAATGTGTACATCACACATGCTAAGTTAAGTAACAACCCTCATGGTAGCTGTGATGGCAGCCATATTTACTTTTACCCAGCTTTCTGGGCTATCACATTAGTGATAAGGGTGCAGCACTTCTTACCAGTATACTCTTATACAGGTTTCCATGGGTGTTTTCCATGCTGACACGTATAATACAGAGGTCTGCAATCTGCTGGTTGTATACAGGGAGGGAGGGGGAGACCGGAGAGCGAGGTGACGAAACACATCGAGGTGCGTCTTCTCTGCCTGGAGTGTTGGGTGGAGTGAGAGGCTCCACCATATTTCCACGATCCTGCAGAAGTCATAAATCAATCATATTATCATTCAATAGAAGGATCGTATTAACCCTATACTGGTTGTGTATATGGTGATATATATTTTTCTGCATATGGGGATGTATGAGGGTCATTTTTTGCACTGTGATTTGTAGTTTTTATCTGTACCATTTTTGTTTTGATGGGACTTTTCAATTGCTTTTTAGATATTTTTTATGGTATTTGAAGTGACCAAATATGTGCAAATCTGTGCACTATTACGACTTTTGGGGCCCCACTTTAAATTTTGCCCAGGGCCACACTAAAACCACCCAGGACCACAGCCTAAAACCGGCACTGGTTGCCTGCAGTAAATTGTCCATCTCTACTATGAGTCCCAGCAAGCCCTTAAGGTCTCTGAAGTCACTGGTCACCTGGTGGGCCTGGCAGAACTGAATAGACTTTTCCACCTGTCTAACCTCAGTAAAGCTACCATTGTCCGTAAAGTGGCGTCGGAGTCATTATTACCCCCGTGCCTAGCCCAGGACCCAGCGGTATACCTTTGGGTGGTATTGAGGATAAACCTTGCCCTGGCGTCATGAATACAAGGGGTTATTGCCATCTGCCCCTAGGGTAATTCCATCTGCTCTTTCCATCACACCCTCTACCACAGAGGTGTACTGGTTATAGGGTGATGTTAGAGGTTTTATTGCGGTATATTGGTTACATGGCGACATATGAGGTTATATGGATGTGGTGATGTGCGGTACTAACTAATACTATATAATATTACAGTATAACAGTGATTCCCAACCGGGATGTTCCCGGTGTTCCATTGAGAACTGCCAGGGGTTCCGCGGGCTCCAGCAAGTGATTTATTTTTATTTTTTTAAATCTCCCGCCCCGGCCTGTGCGCCTGTAAATCACGGCGGCGCAGAGAGGAAGGGAAGCCTGCGCGCACATTGCATGTACGTGCGCACACAACGTCCCCCTGCGGTGCCGTGAGTGAGTCACAGGCACGCAGGCCAGGAAGGGGATAAATGCAGGGGATGATGCGCCGGCCCCCGGACTATGTTCTTGTCGGCCCCTCAGACTATCCTCCCGTCGGCCCCGGACTATGATCCCACCGCCCCCCTGGACTATGTTCCTGGCCCCCCGGATTATCTTCCCGGCCCGCCTGATTCTTCTCAGCCCACCGATTCTTCCTGGCCCCCCGCAGAAGGACGGCTCAGCTCATCTTAATGTCCACCTTGTCCACACCTGTCACCTATGTTCATCACCCCCCCAATATACCCCCCCTATCACCAATGGCCAACCCACACTATTTACCCCTCTGTCCCCCCTGTCCACCCCTCTGTTACCACCTTGTCACTCCTCTCTCACCTCCTCTTTCACCCCCTACGCCCCCTGTCACCCATGTACACTCTTCTACACCCCTCTGTCACCCATGTACACCCCTCTGTCACCCATGTACACCCCTTTGTCTCTGTCTCCCTGAGGTTGGGAAACACTGCATTATACCTTAGCTGCGACAGGTTCCGCAGGACACAGAGCAGCAATGATCCCTTCATCTATCTCACAGCTGCTGCAGGAACCTGACGGAGATACCCGGTCTCCATTCATCTTTGGACTGAACACTTCGGAGCCTAGTAATAACCTGTGAAAAAGATGAGAATATAGCTGAGTCAGAATGATGGTGTATGACATTAATAGTACATGGTGCGCCTAGAGGAAGAGGCATGGGGCCCCAAATAATGTCCCACAGCACACAGGGCACTTACGAGCTGAACCTCTTGGTTAGTTTCCTGCGGATCCGTGGAGAATTTGGACAAGAATCTGCTGGGGGCTCAATGCTACGAGATATTCTATAACTGCAAGGCCAAAATAAAAGAGGAATATGTCATTATTTATCTACTTACACCCAATCCTATTTAGGGGAGTCTGAGTTAGGAATACCATTTAGTGCGGACACCTTTGGATAGGGGATAAGATGTCTTTGGGCCGGAGTACCCCTTTAAAGGGCATGCACACATCTGCAGCCAATTGTCTTCAATGCATATAAATAAAGCACGTTTCCAAATAGTCTTGATAGATAATCCTCTACTGTTCTACGTACACAGCTCATATACAGACCTATATATGCCTCATGGTATCAGAATAGAAACAACCCCTTTGTAATCTGATCCTAGACGTTCCGTAGATAGATAGGAGCATGAATGCAGGATCAGACTACACAAGGTTTGTAGTCTGTAACCGTGGAGACACATAGCTCTGCATAGAAGCTGTAAACAGAAAATGGTTGTATGTTTTAATAAAAACTGTTTAAAAATATATATCTTTTTAAGTTAGATGCATTGTTGCAATAAAATAATGTGGTAGCCCTTGGGGGGTGTATGGTAGTGGTGGTATGGTATCGATATATGAGGGGTTAATGTTAACCCTATAGTTCGTGACGCCACGCTGAGGGCTGGTATGCTGAGGTAATGCTCCGGCCTATCGCCGCCCTTCCCAGTAACGATAGGTGCATGAATTGACTGAAGGTCCACAAGGAGATTGAACTTGAACTTGAACAACTTTACTTAAGTGCTTGCGATACATCCAAGGCACAGTAACAGTCTCGTACAAACAGTCCTTATATTACTTAGTGACTGACAGTTGTTGCGGACCTTCAGCTATTTAGAAAGTCTCTGAATTTAGGGTAGATATTTGCAGATCCGTCCAGATTTAGGGGTTATATTAGGTCCGGTGATGCTGCAGAGTGTCTGGGGATTGATACACTCTCTATTCTGAATTACTCAGCCGTTGCCGCAAGGCTCGGGCCTAACTCACTGCGATAGTTGCTGTGCAGATCCTTCTCATTTGACAGCCCAGGAACAAGAGAGAGAATACATGGCCGCCTCTCCCTTATATGGGCAGGGGGCAGGGTGAATCCGATTGGTCCGAACATCTGTCATTCACCATTACACAGAGTAATGGGATTGCATACGTCACCGGGCCTCCAAAGCTCCTTAAGCAGAATACCATAGAGTTTACCTAGTCACGTGACCCGCAGGTCCTGCAACACTATGGAAATGGTAATTAACCATTTATTTACATATATTACTATAGTTACATCACCCTTACATAAATTACTAGACTATTAGATGGAATAGAGGCGACAAGGGGTAGGCTACACAACAGGGATCCCTACGTCCTAGGGACTCTGGCTATGGGGACCCACACATACATAGGTACCGAATAAGATGCAGTACCGGGATACCACAATAACATGGTTGTGTGGTGTCCCGGTACAGGACCTTGTCCTGTCCCTTGTCTAAGAGTCCCTCCATTCACATAGGGCTCTCCTGCAGGGCTTACTCTTGGTCGCCTCATGCAAAGTGTGTTTATATTAATTTAATGTATAGAAAATATATGTACAGGACCTTGGTGGTCACATGATGTACGGATGTGATGTATAAAATGTTCAAGGACCTTAGAGGTCATGTGATGTACCCAGAGTTCACTGGGTTCATAACTTACAGGTTTGCTGATTATATAAAGGGCTGTAGTCAATCTGTAATTCACTCTCTTGGCTCTTAGTACCTGCACTACAGAAGCACAAGCATCTCATCAGCATCAATTCAATTGCTCTAGGCTAAAGCATAAGAACCTGCAGCCACTAAACGTGAGTTACTCAAAGTTCCATCTATCAAATCCTGTGTGACTACTATCAGCTCAAATCTCCTAAATTAGTAGCACAGTGGCCTGCATGAAAGCTCATTGCTTCCAAGTCCCAGCAAACCTGTGAGGAACCTGTATCCCGGTTCACTCTTAAAAATACTGTTATGTTAAAGACTGTTTCATAAATTCCGCAAGTAAAGTTTTCTTCAGTTTATTCCTGAAATCTGCTGTGGACAGTCCATTATTTTTCCCTGCCGTTTGTGGGACAGTTGGCGGTAGGAACATTACTATTGAGGAAACCTCACCCTGGCGTCACGACATTCAAGGGTTTATACCACCAGACCCTACACTACACTGCAACACCCCAGTCACCGTTACTCTCCTGGTGCACCACAGTTGCAAAGGTGGTCAAAGCCTTCACCACCCCCTGCATCCTATTAGTAGGAGGAGGAACCAGAAAATACTTGACCCAAAGCCCTTATGGAGGGGCCCTGAAGACTCCCCACCATAGCACTTTTGCATTTACAATAGTTTGTTCCCAAAAAAAAGAGGGACTAAAGACAGCCCAAAACTAGAGCTACTAACCTCTGGTCTTCAGTCAGCTGCCGATGGGTGTAGAAAGCTTGTAAAATTTCCGGCTTTGGTGTCAGAACATAATGACGACAAGTCAGCTGCAGCTTCTGAATCTTAGCCAAGACTTCGTACTCCTAGGAACAGTAGAGTGTGAGCTCTTGGGACTAGATGGGTATACTTGGAATAGTTACATTAGTCAGTGTGTGACAAGACTTACCTTTCTCCTCTTCTCAAAGTTTATCAGCCCACCCTGCGGAGGAGAAAGGAGGTGAGCGGAGGTGGGAGGTGATAGATAGTTGTGTACTACGGGACCGGTCAAAATGGTCTCACCTCTACGTTGTCAGGAAGTGCTGTGTCCAGCATAACAAGGTCTGTTAGGAACGTCCCGAGATATGGCACAGTCCCTTGGGCCGGTCTCTGAAATAAGAACGAGATGCATTTTAATTACTCCATCAGTCCATCCCATAGAGATTGCAGCAATATACAGATAGAGCTGGAAGGGGAGATGTATTTTTAATTTATACCCCGATCCCATAGAGATAGCAGCAGTATACAGACAGAGCTGGAGAGATGTGTATAAATATTATATATTTTGATCCTGTAGAGATAGTGGCAGCAATATACAAATAGAGCTGGAGGGGAGGTGTATAACTACTATATATCCTGATCTCATATAAATAGCAGCAGTATACAGATAGAACTGGAGGGGACGTGTATAACTACTATAAGACCTGATCCCCTAGACATAGCAGCAGCAGTATACAGATAGAACTGGAAGGGACGTGTATAACTACTATAAGGCCTGATCCCCTAGAGATAGCAGCAGCAGTATACAGATAGAGCTGGAGGAGAAGTGTATAACTACTATATATCCTGAACCCATAGATATAGCAGCAGAAGTATACAGATATAGTGGGGAAGGCAGGGGTCTGATAGGTGATGATGTTATCCTGTAATTTACAGGAAGTTAGTGACCCAGGACCAGGGCTCAAGTCCTGCAGGAACTCATGGGAACGGAGTTCCTGCACTTTTTCCACAGCAGGAACGCAGTTCCCATTAGCAGGAAACCTGCCGGACTAGCCCTTAAAGGGTTACTCCGCCCCTATACATGTTATCCCCTATCCATAGGATAGGGGATAAGATGTCTGATCGCGGGGGTCTTGGCTGCGGCACCCCAGTTCACTCCGTGCCAGATGACTGGTGATGCAGGGGGGAGGCTCGTAACGTCACAGTAATGCCCCCTCAATGCAAGTCTATGGGAGGGGGCGTGACGGCCGTCACGCCCCCTCCAATAGACTTGCATCGAGGGGGCATTACTGTGACGTCATGAGCCTTTGTTGCTGCACCCAACACTCTAAACGAACACCAGAAGCAGCAGGGAGAACATGGGGGTCCCCAGCGACGGGACCCCCGGGATTAGACATCTTATCCTCTATCCTTTGGATAGGGTATAAGATGTCTAGTATACCTTTAAGTGGAAATCTAGCGTGAGTTCCCACACTTTTTTTTCCCCCCAGGACTTGACCCCTGCCCAGGACTGACCACTTCCTTTGTTCAGAGTGGCGATCACTTGACCTATTTACAGTAATGAAATGCATGGATGAGACCTACTGACAAGCAGGATCTGTGATGATTTCTGTGAGCAAGACATTTTGCATACAAGGAACTGTAAGGTGATCTGTAAACAGCAGCTCACAAGGCAATGAGGAAGAGGAGCGGGCTCAGTACACAATGCAACGTAATATGAAGACATTTTACATATTATTAATCCTTAGATTCTCGGCCTGTTGCAGAACTAAAACTCTCAGCATGCCCAAACAGCTACGGCTTTCAAGGCATGTTAAAGAGTACCTGTCATCAAACCATATTTTGTAAACTAACTCAGATTATATTCCCTAACTACCAGGGCTCAAGTCCTACAGGAACGCATGGGAACGGAGTTCCTGCACTTTTTCCACAGCAGGAAGACTGTTCCCATTAGCAGGAGTCATGGAGGACCAGCCCTTGAGTGAAAATATATGGTGAGTTCCCCTACTTTTTTTTTTTGCCAGGACTTGACCCCTGCTAACTACTCCTAACACCCCTCCTGCCCTGTAACCCTTTGGACTTCTGGGCTGGGTTCACACTGCGTTTTTGTGTTTATGTTTCATTACGTCTAATTATGCTGTATACAAAAGAAGAAGACTATGCTATTGTAGTCAGCGACAACAAGAAAAAAAAAGCGGATACATTGCGATGCTTTTTTTATTTTTTTGATGAGTGTAAGTCAATTGGAAACTTATTCTGAGGTAAGGCATTTAGCAGCATTCATTTTTAGCATCTGTTTAAAGGGGTACTCCGGTGGAAAACAATATATATATATTTTTCAAATCAACTTGTTCCAGAAAGTTATACAGACGTGTAAATAACTTGTACTGTTTAAAGTTATACAGATTTGTAAATAACTATTAGAAATCTTAATCCTTCCAATACTTATCTGCTGCTGTATACTACAGAGGAAGTTGAGTTCTTTGTTCTTTTCTGTCTGACCACAGTGCTCTCTGCTGACACCTCTGTCCATGTCGGGAACTGTCCAGAGCAGGATGGGTTTGCTATGGGGCTTTGCTCGCTCTCGACAGTTCCTGACATGGACAGAGATGTCAGCAGAGAGCACCGTGGTCAGACTGGAAAGACCTACACAACTTCCTGTGGAGCATACAGCAGCTGATAAGTACTGGAAGGATTAAGATTTTTAAATAGAAGTAATTTAAAAATCTGTTTAACTTTCTGGAGCCAGTTGATTTGAAAGAAATAGTTTTCCCCTTTAGCATCGGTCCTAGCACAGGGAAATTTTCTGGATGGACATTCCGCAGTGTGAACATAGCCTTAGGGTTGTATACACATTTGGTGGCCCAGTACGGGAGTTGTTACCCCGTACCCTTGATGCCCTGTCAGGCAGCCTCCGTTCTGTGTCCCCTGGGCCCCCTTGCACTTGTCCCCCATGTACATATATTTACTATATATTATACTATTTAATGTGTGAAGAAAGCGTTGTCACTTTAAGACTGTTTAACATGTGAGTTGTCATGTGATTGTTACCCAGGAGGTATCAGTGACCAGGTGACCTAGAGGTAACCAATGGGACACCACCAGAGCCTCCCCCATATAAGCCCTTGCAGGAGCCTCTGCTCTCTCTCTTTCTGCTAAGCTGAGGTCCAGTGCAGTCAAGTCTAGGAGTGTGTCTGGAGTCATAGGAGCCTCAAGTCCAGTCTGCAGCCACAAGCTACAAGTCTACAAGTAAGCTAAAGTCACAGCATTGTCAGTCACAAGTCAGTCAAGTCAAAGTCATCTGTCAAATCAGCGAGGCCTTCACTAAATGGTCCCATTCTACTACAAGTCCCAGCAAGCCCTTAAGGTCTCGGAAGTCACTGTTCACCTCCGTGGGCCTGGCTGAACTGTATAGACTGTACCATCTGTCACTCAGTAAAGCTACCGTTATCTGTAACTTGGCGTCGGAGTCATTATTGCCCCCAGTGCCTAGCCCAGGATCCAGCGGTATACCTTCTGGTGGTATTGAGGATAAACTACGCCCTGGCGTCACGAATACAAGGAGTTAATGAAAAAATAAGAATATGCAACTCAGCTCACTCACCAAGGGACCACAGGTGTAGGGGCTGCTTGAGATTAGGTAGCGCTGGAGCTCGGATGGAGCGGGCCGCCTGCCCGGGTAAATGTAAGATGAAGGAAAACGGTGAATCCAGCTGCCCAGCTAGTGACTGTTAAAATCCAAAACTTTAATGAAGAGATTAAAACATGGATGCTAGCGATAAAAGCAACACGCCGGCGTGTTTTGGGCTAATGCAAGCCCTTAATCATGGCAAAGTATCAAAGTACAGAAGTACATTCTCTTCATACTTTGCCATGATTAAGGGCTTGCATTAGCCCGAAATGCGTCGGTGTGTTGCTTTTATCGCTAGCATCCATGTTTTAATCTCTTCATTAAAGTTTTGGATTTTAACAGTCACTAGCTGGGCAGCTGGATTCACCATTTTCCTTCATCTTACAAGGAGTTAAAGGGGTATTCCAGGCCAAAACTTTTTTTATATATCAACTGGCTCCGGAAAGTTAAACAGATTTGTAAATTACTTCTATTAAAAAATCTTAATCCTTCCAATAGTTATTAGCTTCTGAAGTTGAGTTGTTGTTTTCTGTCTAACTGCTCTCTGATGACTCACGTCCCGGGAGCTGTGCAGTTCCTATGGGGATATTCTCCCATCATGCACAGCTCCCGGGACATGACATCATCATTGAGCAGTTAGACAGAAAACTTCAGAAGCTAATAACTATTGGAAGGATTAAGATTTTTTTAATAGAAGTAATTTACAAATCTGTTTAACTTTCCGGAGCCAGTTGATATATATGAAAAAAAGGTTTTGCCTGGAATACCCCTTTAATGCCATCTGCCCCTAGGGTAATTCCATCTGCCCTGCATCTCACACCCCCATACCACACACACGTACTGGATCTGCTGCATGTTTGATGCTGAAGATTTCCATGTAAACTAAATGACTGATCACAGCTTCAAATCTGCAGCAGATCTTGTGTGTGTGTGTGTGAACAGACTCTAAGGCTATGTTCACACTACATAATCTCCAGCGGGGAAAAATTCAGTCTGGAGATCCCGAGTGCAACCAGCGCCGACTGATGCAAGACCGGGCGTACATTGCCGCCCCCCCCATAGACGGCAATGTATTCCAGGTGAATTCCGATGAAAATCAGCCTAAGGGTATATAAAACGTATAAGTTAAATATGTAAACACAAACGCTGATTTCTCAAAGTATTTTCCGATAGTCCGGCATCATGTGGCCTGGGGGAGGGTTGGCCAACTATCGGAATCTTTGCCTCAACTGTATACAGAACAATGACACAGGTGCGTTCTGTGCAGCTGCCCCCGTGTGAACCTTACCTCCATCACGGGGTTAATATTGCACAAAAGGACTAGTTATTCATTTCCATGTCGTAGCATTGAACAGCAGCCAACCGTGCCAGAGCTGTGTTGTCTCTCTGACCTACCGTGGAGCGGACCTGCGACGCTGACCTCTGAAGTGGGCGCGGCTCGTTGCGTGCACTGTTTGTCCTGCGGAGCGGGATCTCGTCCTGGTGTAGGAAGCAAAAAGAAACGTAAGAAGGATCGTATGTAAATCTATACAGTGAAACCTCTTAGACCAGTGTTACGCCACCAGCTGTTGCAAAACTACAACTCCCAGCATGCACGGACAGCCTCCGGCTGTCCGTGCATGCTGGGAGTTGTAGTTTTGCAACAGCTGGAGGCACCCTGGTGGTGAAACACTGGTGTAGACAGTCAGTGTTCTTTGTGTTAGCAGCAAAGGATTGGTAGATGATCCTGGGCAAATAGGCCCACCTTTAGGACCCTCTCCTGCAACGTGACATAAGTGACCATTTATGTGCATACGTGGAGAGATGCATCGCCACCTCTAATGGTGACGGAGGCAACAGGACACGTTCTAAATGTACCTTCCCCTACATTCTAATCCTGATTGGCTGAGAACTTGCTTTGTCTGTAGTTTCAGAGGGGGCGGCTATGCTGTGTATTTTCCTAGGCCGAATTTTTCCATGCCAATATCCACAGCAGAAAATCTGCACCATTTTGTTGCAGTTTAGTGCTGATTATAAAATAAATAAATAAATTATTTATATATATATATATATATATATATATATATATATATATATTGTTTTAGTTTTTATCTAGAAAAAAGCCTTTCCATGCCAAAATCCACAGCAGAAAATCTGCACCATTTTGTTGCAGTTTAGTGCCGATTATAAAATAAAATAAAAAAATTATATATATATATATATATATATATATATATATTTATTTATTTTGTTTTTATCTAGAAAAAAAGCCTTTCCATGCCAAAATCCACAGCAGAAAATCTGCACCATTTTGTGGTAATCTAGTGCGGAATATAGTAAAAAAATTAATAAAAAATAAAAAATTATATTTCAATACTACAGCCAGAGGGTAGCAAAGCCTGCAGCTGTGGATTTCAAAGTCTGCATGAGGCCCCTTATCTCAGCCAAGCCAGATTACCCTGCTCTGTACTGAGGAGGGGCAAGTACCCCGAAACAGCTATCTGCAGATGGGTGCTCTTTCCTTCTGGAGAAAGAGTTCTGGCTTGGCATTAATCCTGATCAGCTTTTTATATTCCTTAACTGGAGCTAAGCTGATACCAGGGAACATCGCCAGAAAAGGTGATGTAATGAGCTGATTTGCATATTCCCCTACCCAGAATGCCCACGGAGTGCTTAGTGGCCCTTGAAAGCTCCGTCACACCAGGAATGGTGAACTCTCCCTGAGTTAAATACTCATCCCGTTTAGTATATATATATATCTATCTATATATATATATATATATATATATATATATATATATATATCTATATCTATATTTATATATTTATTTATTTTTTTCATCTACAAAATAAATATAATCCGCACCAAACTCCACAGTGGCAAATTCACAACAAACAAAATGGTGTGTATTTCCTGTTGTGCATTTTGGCATGGAAATGAGACCACTGAGTCTACGGTCACTTACAAACATGACAAGACCTAATTCTGAGGATTGAGACTTCTTCTGCTTGTCTTCTTCTGTTAACTATCATAGAAGCATTTGTAGGAACGTATGAAACGGGCTGTAACTCATAGAAATGGTTCCTGAGCAGAGGAACCTCCCATAACCAGCATATATAAAGAAATTGTCCATAAGTGATAAGTCTGTAAAATCTGAGCTTGCAATACCAGAGATAGACCATAAGTGGCGCTACTTATTTAAAAATTGCACATCCTCCTCATATAACCCATATAATGCAGTTTAGACAAATCCCTCATTACATATAGATTTACCTTGGTCAGGATTTCTCGGCTCATCTCATGGTTGTTCTCATCTGAGAAGATGGCTGATAACTTGTGGAAGATGTTTAGATTGTCCCTGCAGAACAGAAGGGATAGATTACCGATAGGAAGGATTCTTCATTACAGAGATTTCTTAAAGGAGAACTCCATACTCCTGATGGTCCATAATTGTATTTCTCCATAAAAAGGAACAGTCCTACTGCTGCTTAAAGAATAAAAAGTGGAATGCTTCTACAGGTATTTCCCCATGACAACTCTTCCTCAGCCCGCTCAGGCCACTCAGAATGTATTAGAGTCCTCCTTTAATTCATTGAATATAATTGACATAATTGCAGAGTAAATTCTCACTTTAATATCATAATTGCATGCTCAGTTTGTATCAGTAGCGCTGCTTTGGTAAGTACCTGCTCACTGCCGCCCATGTTCGCTTCAACCGGTAGATTGAATTGGACTGAAGGGCCGACAATATGGCTCTCAGTGAAGAGAAGTTACGTAGAAATCTGCAGTACTGGAAAAAGAAAAGACTCCATGTCACATAGCTCCTCCCTCCTGTCTATATCACCCTATGGTGGGAGGAGCAGACTCCATGTCACATAGCTCCTCCCTCCTGTCTATATCACCCTATGGTGGGAGGAGCAGACTCCATGTCACATAGCTCCTCCCTCCTGTCTATTTCACCCTATGGTGGGAGGAGCAGACTCCATGTCACATAGCTCCTCCCTCCTGTCTATATCACCCTGTGGTGGGAGGAGCAGACTCCATGTCACATAGCTCCTCCCTCCTGTCTATATCACCCTGTGGTGGGAGGAACAGGCTCCATGTCACATAGCTCCTCCCTCCTGCCTATATCAACGTGTGATGGAAGAAGCAAATTCCAGGTCACATAGCTCCTCCCTCCTGTCACTGTCACCCGGTAGTGGGAGGAGCAGACTCCAGGTCACATAGCTCCTCCCTCCTGTCTGTATCACCCTATGGTGGGAGGAGCAGACTCCATGTCACATAGATCCTCCCTCCTGTCTATATCACCCTATGGTGGGAGGAGCAGACTCCATGTCACATAGCTCCTCCCTCCTGTCTATATCACCCTGTGGTGGGAGGAGCAGACTCCATGTCACATAGCTCCTCCTCCCTAGATTGAATTGGACTGAAGGGCCGACAATATGGCTCTCAGTGAAGAGAAGTTACGTAGAAATCTGCAGTACTGGAAAAAGAAAAGACTCCATGTCACATATCTCCTCCCTCCTGTCTATATCACCCTATGGTGGGAGGAGAAGACTCCATGTCACATAGCTCCTCCCTCCTGTCTATATCACCCTATGGTGGGAGGAGAAGACTCCATGTCACATAGCTCCTCCCTCCTGTCTATATCACCCTATGGTGGGAGGAGCAGACTCCATGTCACATAGCTCCTCCCTCCTGTCTATATCACCCTGTGGTGGGAGGAGCAGACTCCATGTCACATAGCTCCTCCCTCCTGTCTATATCACCCTGTGGTGGGAGGAACAGGCTCCATGTCACATAGCTCCTCCCTCCTGCCTATATCAACGTGTGATGGAAGAAGCAAATTCCAGGTCACATAGCTCCTCCCTCCTGTCACTGTCACCCGGTAGTGGGAGGAGCAGACTCCAGGTCACATAGCTCCTCCCTCCTGTCTGTATCACCCTATGGTGGGAGGAGCAGACTCCATGTCACATAGATCCTCCCTCCTGTCTATATCACCCTATGGTGGGAGGAGCAGACTCCATGTCACATAGCTCCTCCCTCCTGTCTATATCACCCTGTGGTGGGAGGAGCAGACTCCATGTCACATAGCTCCTCCCTCCTGTCTATATCACCCTATGGTGGGAGGAGCAGACTCCATGTCACAGAGCTCCTCCCTCCGGTCTATATCATCCTGTGGTGGGAGGAGCAGACTCCATGTCACATAGCTCCTCCCTCCTGTCTATATCACCCTATGGTGGGAGGAGCAGACTCCATGTCACATAGCTCCTCCCTCCTGTCTATATCACCCTATGGTGGGAGGAATAGAGTCCATGTAACATAGCTCCTCCCTCCTGTCTATATTACCCTGTGGTGGGAGGAACAGGCTCCATGTCACATAGCTCCTCCCTCCTGCTTATATCAACGTGTGATGGAAGAAGCAAATTCCAGGTCACATAGCTCCTCCCTCCTGTCACTGTCACCCGGTAGTGGGAGGAGCAGACTCCAGGTCACATAGCTCCTCCCTCCTGTCTGTATCCCCCTATGGGAGGGACAGACTCCATGTCACCTAGTTTCTTCCCCCTGACTGTATTACCCTGTGGTGGGAGGAGCAGATTCCATGTCACATAGCTCCTCCCTCATGTCTGTATCGCCCTGTGATCTGAGGAGCAGACTCCATGTCACATAGCTCCTCCCTCCTGTCTATATCACCCTGTGGTGGGAGGAGCAGACTCCATGTCACATAGCTCCTACCTCCTGTCTGTATCACCCTGTGGTGGGAGGAGCAGACTCCAGGTCACATAGCTCCTCCCTCATGTCTGTATCGCCCTGTGATCTGAGGAGCAGACTCCATGTCACATAGCTCCTCCCTCCTGTCTATATCACCCTGTGGTGGGAGGAGCAGACTCCATGTCACATAGCTCCTCCCTCCTGCCTATATCAACGTGTGGTAAAAGGAGCAGATTCAAGGTCACATAGCTCCTCCCTCCTGTCTATATGAACGTGTGGTGGAAGGAGCAGATTCAAGGTCACATAGCTCCTCCCTCCTGTGCTGTCCTATGCATTGTATATTGGTCTTACCTGTGCTATAGAGATCCACTTCTCCAGCACTTTGGCCCTCATCTGTGGCTTCATCTGGATGTCGTTCAGCACAGATGCAGTCACACAGGCTGTCACAGCATTGAACTGGGCTACAGTGGCTCGGACACTTGGAGCAACATGTCTGTTCTCCTTCTTGTCGCGCTGAGACCATATACTCCCAAGACAGTGGCAAGACTGCAACTTCTGGAAGAGATCCTGGAGCAAGACAATAGATGACATTTTAACTGGTGGGGTCCATCGATGGACGTAATAAATACAGTACAAGGCTGTTTTACTATAGTGTCCACAAGTATTATGTATGTAAACAACCAACCTAATTCTAGTAGTATCTACAGCATAGGTACTTACCACATCTATTAGTGTGAGTTGTTCTGCCACATCCTGGGGTGGGTATGATAATAAAGATGTTGTGTTTTCAGAGGTGTCATAGTCTCCCTCTGCTGGCCGAGTTATAGATCTCCAATCTGATTGAGAAGATAAGGTCAGTACTTTGGAATATATTAAGGGTCATATTGATATATTAGGAGGTTGACCTTACCTTTTGGTGAAGAATCATGCTCTCCCTCTTCTTCTAGGCTCTTTACGAGGCGGAGAAGCTGGCTGGGGTTCTCACGACAGTCTTGGCTTAGGTAGGAAGAGATAAGCTGCAAACATCGTGAAGAGTCTCGGAAATCTTGAGGGTGTCTTTCTATCCAAGTCTGCAGGACACCACGTACCACCCTAAGAGACAAGATCAAAAGAGTCTCATTTGGTTTATTGGTTATTTTGGTCATGCCAAAGTGAACCTTCAGCCAAAAATGAGAACCTGACTATGCTCTAGAACCACACTATTGTACCCAAAGCAAAGACAGATTATGGGATGGGCACATGGGGCATTGCCACCTTGGGAGAACATCTACCACTAACCCTCCCTGATATCTGGTCAATGCACGTTTGTGGCTCCACCACATGAAGGTATTTACTGGCTTGGCTGGCTCTTTGACCCTCATAGACTTCTTAATACAAGGTCAGGGTCCAAGATGTCCACTCCTTATTTTTGCCCCCCCGATCCCATCTAAATGTAATTCAGACCTGGCTTGAAGGGTTATATCTAAAAGGTTTCGGATATAGTGGACCCCCTTAGTTCAAGAATCAACAGTGATCACTACGACTTGTTAGGACATAATATAAGGGTGAATTTCCCTTTCTGGACCCTTTCTTGAACAGAAAGGTTAACAAAAGCAGGTGTGGTACTTGTATACATTCTATCTATGGCACTGACCTCTGCACAGATGGAGTGTCTGGAACGGGGCTGCCAGGCATTGCGGACTCCTTGTCACCAACTTTTTCAAGATGTCTGGAGAAGAGATTATAAACATTTTTTAGAGTTCAGATTCTATTTTGGATAAATTTATCAAAATTTACGCAGATGAAAAGTTGACCATTTGCCTTTGGCAGCAAATTAAATCGCTTCTTTCATTTTTCAGAGGCTTTTTTATTTTATTTAAGAAGATATCTTATTGGATGGCTTGACTTTAGGTCGTTTGGAGCTAGAAGAGAATGATATTCACTAGGACGGTTTTGATGCACAAACCCCACTGTCCTTTACCAATCATTCAAGTAAAGGCTAGAGATGGGCTGCCCCCACTATCAACTAGTTTTGGTCAATCCTTTAGCCACACATTCACATTGATGCAAAGCAAACTACCATCAATGGTCCTGCCGAAGGTTTACAAAGAGTGGTTGGGTTGCAGGTTGTTTTTCAAATCTGAAATAAGTTGGTTGAGTTCAGTCAAGTCAATGGTACAAAAACACTAGGTGGACATATTTCTGTGGTTTGAGTTATAGTTAGGCTAAAATTAAATTTGTTGTCCCGAAACTGCAACTAATAATCCAGGCCAAGACAGATTGGATAGTTGGCACCTCCCCATGGGCTCTTAGAACCACAGGCCCTTCCAGCCCTCTTCTAGCTATGCACTTGGTTGGAACAAAAACACATCAAGCCCTAAAAACCCACTAGCGTCAGACTGGATCTTCTAGCACAATAATGGGCCTCAATGGTTCACCAAAATACAACCCCATTTGGAGGTGACTCTGAAGCCAATCACTTGCCCTAGGATCTATTTCTTATTGGGTGATTCACAAATAAGCTATTAGACCTTACTGATGTTCTATATACCGGTAGTTGGAGGGTAGGTCTTGGGTCCCATTGAAAATCCCATTGAAAAATTAAGTGATTATGATGGAGAAAGAAAGTTTGAACCATCTATGTCATAGTAGACTATTTGGTCCTTGGCATCTTATTAGCGCTTAGTATGAATACCAATACTTATCCTCAAACAAGCCAGTATAAAATAGGTACAATTGATAGCAGGACATCAGAAGAACAAAGAAAAAATGTTCACAGAGAAAGTATCGTCTTTGTTGCCCCCACCTGTCTAATAGAAGCTCCAGGACCTTTTCAGATGAGGTAAAGGCACGGTAGGTGCTCAAAAAGGTGGGCACATACCCAGGATCACTTCCCTGATACTCCACCAGGAGGTTCTCCACCAGATTCTCCAGAGTCCCAGCACGAATGCTGCGGACCTTACACGTCTTATAGTGGACATAACCAGGAGATGCTGCCACGGCCTGAAGGCAATGGAAGTTGGTTAAAAAACGTAGGAGATGAGTCGAGATGTCCAAGAGAGGAGAAGAAGAAAAGTAAGAAAAGAGGCGGAGATCTTCAAGCTTGGTTTGGTGTCTCGTGCTTGTGAAACTGAAGTCCCTAACCTGAACTTGTATACTTCTGGCATGTGCTCCATTTGAAGGGGTACTCCGCCCCTAGACATCTTATCCCCTATCCAAGAACGCTGGGTGCGTGACTTCACGACCACGCCCATCATGGTGTCACGCCACGCCCCCTCAATGCAAGTCTATGGGAGGGGGCGTGGTGTGGCATCGCCACGCCCCCTTCCATAGATTTGCATTGAGGGGGCGTGGCTGTGACATCACGACCCCCGCTGCCCACTCCAAGCATTCGGAACAAAATGTACCCATTTAAAGGACCTCTTAATTTGAAGGGCCCTTGTATATTGACTGTAAAGAGGGGACGGAAACTTCACTACAAAAGAACTTCCTCTCTTTCATCTGTATAAAGAGGTCATGTGACAAACGTTCCTATATCCATGACACATAAGAGACGGGTCCAGTTCTTCTGGACCTCGAATGATAACCTGAAAGGGCATTCGGATGATGGGATCTAAAAGAGGCCCGCCCTTATGTCAGGTTCACTTAAGCAAATGGTGGCATGTACTTGCTGTCATCTTCTTTATACATTGATCTAATAGGAACCTGTCCGTATTTATTCTACAATCAAGTCTGTGCGTAATTTCTGATATTAAAGAGGTACTCAAGATGGGAAAAAATGTTTTTTCAAATCAACTGGTTCCCAAAAGTTATACAGATTTGTAAATTACTTCTATTTAAAAATCTTAATCCTTCCAGTACTTATCAGCTGCTCCAGAGGAAGTTGTGTAGTTCTTTCAAGTCTGACCACAGTGCTCTCTGCTGACATCTCTGTCCATATTAGGAACTGTCCAGAGCAGGATAGGTTTGCTATGGTGATTTGTTCCTACTCTGGACAGTTCCTGACATGGACAGAGGTGTCAGCAGAGAGCACTGAGGTCAGACTGGAAAGGACTACACATCTTCATCTGGAGCATACAGCAGCTGATAAGTACTGGAAGGATTAAGATGATTAAATCGAATTCATTTACATATCTGTATAACTTTCTGGAACCAGTTGATTTTTCATTTTTTTCCCTCCAGAGTACCTATTTATGCTCAGCTGCAGTGTCACAGAGGCAGGTGGACAGTTATATTCTTAAAGGGGTACTCCGCACCCCTAGACATCTTATCATCTATCCAAAGGATAGGGAATAGGATGTCAGATCGCGGGGGTCCCACCTGTATGGCTTCCACCTCACACCAGCAACGCTGGAGGCTTTCGTATCCCGACCACAATGGCAGAAGAGCGTGACATCACGACTCCGCCCCGTGTGATGTCACGCCCCGTCCCCTCAATGCAAGTCTATGGGAGGGGGCGTGACAGACCTCCCATAGACTTGCATTGAGGGGGGCGGGGCGTGACGTCACGATCTTCTGCCATTGTGGTCGGGATCCAAAGCCTCCAACGTTGCCAGTGTGAGGTGGAAGCCGTACAGGTGGGTGCTGCAGCCGAGATCCTGGGGGTTCCCAGCAGCGGGACCGCGGCGATCTGACATCTTATCCCCTATCCTTTGGATAGGGGATAAGATGTCTAAGGGTGCGGAGTCCCCCTTTAAGGGTAAGTTCAGACATACAGGATAATGCGCAGATTTGATGCACAGGATTTGTAACTGCCAATTAGGAGCTGTGCTCACTCATTTAGTTTACATTAAAGGGGTACTCCGCTGCTCAGTGTTTGGAACAAACAGCTGTCACGCCCCCTCCCATAGACTTGTATTGAGGCAGCGGGGCGTGACATCATGAGGGCGATGGGGCTATGACGTCACGGGCTCCCGGCTCCAACGTTCGGAACAGTTTGTTCCAAATACTGAGCAGCGGAGTACTCCTTTAAAATCTGCAGCAGAAAATTCTGTGCATCAAATCCTACGCATCACATCTGCGTATACGTGAACTAACCCTAAAAGAAAGCAACCTTGTTTTTCTAATAATCTAATAACTACTAAGGCAGCGTTTCTTGTGTGTTAGACTTAGGCTAGGTTCACACTACGCTAGTGCACCCTTTAGCCGCATTTCATGACCCGTCAATACCGTGTTCATGGTTTCTTCGGATGCCAAAGTCGGGATTTCCGCAGGTGATGTGTGAACATACCCAAGCCGACGACAGGACAGCTAAAAAATGTGCTGTCTCCATAGACGCCTAAGAATGAACATTTCGCCACATTCTCGAGTCCACTGCAGAAATTTCATAGTGTGAATGGTACAGCAAAATTCCATTAAAAACAATGGAACGCTGCTGCACTGTATTTTCCGCAGTAGGACTCTGAAACAGAATTCTGCTCAGAAAACAGGGGCAGATTTGTCAAAACCCATAGCAACCGATCAGACCCTTTATTACTGAAGTGTATGCACTGAATTCCTGTCTGGTAGCGCCTCCTACAGTACAGGGAGGTATTACATGTTCTGTACTCTTTACCTGTATTACTGAAGTGTATGCACTGACTGGTGTCTGGTAGCGCCCCCTACAGAACAGGGAGGTATTACATGTTCTGTACTCTTTACCTGTGTGCCTGGGTTAGCTGCTCCTTTGGACACCAGGTGAGGGCGGCTTCATGTTACTTTTTTAGGACACTGTGTGTTCTGTACAGGACCCTGAAGAAGCCCCTGTCCTCTACATAGACAGTGATTACAGCTCCCAGCAGATCCTTATTACTTTTATATGTAAGGATTTGCTTTATCTGTATTAGTTATCTACTTATTTTTCTTTAATCCTCACTTTTTTCTATTTTTGGATGACATTTTGGTGGCTTCACAACCAATTACCAGGTTTCCATAGAGATATGGTCTCAACATACAATGGTCTCAACATACAATGGTCGTCCTGGAACCGATTAATATTGTAACTTGAGGGACCAGTGTACTACTACTAGTGCTGTGCACACAACCCAAAAGTCTCCCCACTTTTCACAGCATGCAGAAAGCAGCTGCAGCTTCATCTCCCTCCTCCAATCTTCCCACTTCTCAATTCATTGACACCGGATGTAAATTACTCCGACCAGTTTCTACAACCAGTCAATAATCCAGAACATCTAATTTTTTGGCACCTATGAGGTTACATTGTTGCCGTCGTACAAAGAATTTTCCTATACAGAGTCTATAATTTTAGGTGGCAGGCCCCATTAACCTACCTAAATATTACCGGTAATTGCCAGTAATGTAAGACGTCTAGGTCATCTATGCGTCAGGGGACTCGCCCAGATCTGGCACATATGCCCTTGGTGTCAGGCTAAACAGCTGGAGCCTCCACCAGGTGCCACATGTCGCTATCATTTATGACAGGATGTGTAGATAAAAATCACAAGGGCTGCGGACAGATGTGATACCCTATGACAGGATAATAGGGGGCAAGGGGCGCCATTGCACCTGGGAGTCTTACATCATGTTAGATCCTTCTATGTGTGTTGTGCAGATGTAAAGGATGAAGGGAAACAGTCAGCAGGATTAATGGAAGTGGCAGAGGGGACAGGGAGGATATAAATAAAGTACAGACGGTATAGGCAGGATATAAAAGAGTAATATTCAGGATAGCAATGAGGAAAGACAATAAAGTACTATAAAGGGGTTCAGGTTAAAGCAGTGTTTCCCAACCAGGGTGCCTCCAGCTGTTGCAAAACTACAACTCCCAGCATGTCCGGACAGCCGGAGGCTGTCCGGTCATGCTGGGAGTTGTAGTTTTGCAACAGATAGAGGTGCACTGGTTGGGAAGTACCGGGTTAACCCCTGGGACCACCATTGATCACAAGAATGGAGGTCAATTGCCCCCCCCCGAGTGAACGGCCACCGCTCCATTGATTGTCTATGGGATTTATAAACATAGCAAAGATTAGCTCTCAGCAATGTTTGGAAGACCCATAGAGAATAAATAGAACAGTGGCTAAGCATGCATGCTAGAGATGTCCCAATACCCAGTTGGTAGGTAATCCCCTCTATTAGGTAGAATCCCCCAGTCATTACCTGGGGAATCCCCCCTATTAGTTAGAAGCCCCCAGTAGTTACATAGGGAATCCCCCCTAATTAGGTAGAAGCCCCAAGAAGATAGGTAGGTAGGGAATCACCCCTAATAAGTGGAAGCCTCTAGAACAGGGGTCTCAAACTGATGCCCCCCCCCCCCCAGATGTTACAAAACTTCAACTCCCAGCATTCCCGACAGCCGTTAGCTGCAGTAAATGGCTGTGCTGGGAATGTCCAGGCATGCTGGGAGTTGAAGTTTTGCAACATCTGGAGGGCCACCAGTTTGAGACCCCCTGCTCTAGAAGATAGGTAAGTATGGAATCCCCTATTAGGTAGAAGCCTCCAGTAAATGGGTAGGTAGGGAATCCTCCCCTATTAGGTACAGCCTCCAGTCGGTAGGTAGGTAAAGTATCTCCCACTTTTAGGTTGGAACCCCCAGAAGATAGGAGGGTAGGAAATCCCCTATTAGGTAGAAGCTCCCAGTAGGTAGGGAATCAACTCCTAATAGGTGGAAGCCCCAGGAAGATGGGTAGGAGCTCCCAGTAGGTGGATAGGTAGGGAATCTTCCCTATTAGGTAGAGATCCCAGTAGGTAAGGTATCTTCCCCCTTTTCATAGAAGCCCCTAGAAGATAGGTGAGTAAGGAATACCCCTGTTAGGTTGAAGCCCCCAATAAGAAGTACTGTAGGTAGCAAATCCCCCCCTTGTAGGTAGAAGCTCCCAGTAGTTTGGTAGTGAGGTAGGTAAGAAACCTCCTATTGGGTAAGTGCCCAAATGATATAGGCGCCCTAGTGCACGCTGTCACTCCATTCATTTGGGGGGACATTTGACCTTCGTTTTCGGGACTGGCGGTGGTCCCAGAGGTCGGACCCCCACCAATCAGCTAGTGATCCTGTGGATTCATGATAACTTTTACATGGTATATAAAGAAATGAAAGTGGTGCAGAGACAAGAAGATAACACAGGACAAAAAAGAGCAGAGTTTCCCCACAAGGGTGCCCTCAGCATGCTGGAAGTTGTAGTTGTGCAACAGCTGGAGGCACCCTGCTTGGGAAACACTACAACAGATCTGCCACACACATTCTCCATTACCAGTAGGTCTCCCGAGGGGCTCTCCGTCCTCACTCTCCTCAGGGTCACTCCATAGACTGCTCCGTCTTCAACCTCCTCCCCCCATTCCTGCAGAGGATTCTGAGAAATAAAACAGGACAAGTTCAGGGTTAATATCCAGCCCGAGGCTTTGTGTCTGTACAACCGCTCTGTCATGTTTTGTTGTGCAGACAGATAAATCCTACGATAAAGCTTTGTCGCTCTCACATGGCGATGAAAGGGTTAATTCTCATTATCTTTTTCCAAATCTAAAGTCACTTGTCCGGTTTGGCCAGGTCCCCCTCCTTCTCCTCCTCCTCCTCCTTTATCTCTTGGCCGCCCTGTTAACTCACCAGGCCCAGATACGTAAACCAAGGTATATATTAGAGAAGCCGGTCCATTCCAGGACTCACCGCAGCAGCCCTGGTCTGTGCTGTCCTCATTTCACCCCCAAATTCTACCTTGTTTATTACCTATGCACTGGGGAGCACCGGTCATCACCACCATGGGATGTCCCCAGTCTCGCCCTTTCATCATCGAGGGGCGCTCCCTTGTGTATTATCTTTGGCGGGTTAGTGCATCGCATTTAGTCTCCAGAGTCTTCATCAGGCCTGATGAGGGGTCTGGTGTGACAGGGCCGAAATGCGTCGCAATAATAATAAAGAATCTTATGCTTAACATAATGCTTCTATATGTTACTCACTAGGGGGGAGATTTATCAAAACCTGTGCAGAGGAAGAGTGGTGCAGTTGCCCATAGCAACCAATCAGATTGCTTCTTTCATTTTCCACAGGCCTCTTTAGAGGCCTGTGGAAAATGAAAGAAGCAATCTGATTGGTTGCTATGGGCAACTGCACCACTCTTCCTCTGCACAGGTTTTGATAACTCTCCCCCTAGGTCATGCAGATGCTTTACATGTCTTTTTTATGTGCCGAGCTCCTGTATTTGGCTTACAATTCCCTCTGTTCCGCTGCTCACTCATGATTGGCGGGATTTTATATACGATATGTACCTTGGGAGAATGTATACACCCCCTCTAAGCCAATTTAACACAACCCCCCCCCCATTACCCCTCCAACCACCCTATTCCCCATAAATGCTCACTCGTACACCAGGGTTGAAGAAATGGGCTTCTTAGCCCATTTATTAACACCATTATAAAACAGTATAAATGTTATTAATAACATTATAAAGATTATCAACAAAATATACATTACCTGTCAGAAATGACAAGAAGGGTCCCTGGAGGTCTCAACTTTATCCAGAACATCACCAAAACCGGAGGCACTAAATGTTCTCTTACCCTTGGCCGCAACTCACTTTGGGCACCCACTTTGCTTAGTGCCTGTTACCATCCTGGGGCCCGTAACCACCACCAGGAGGCCCATTCCTGCTGTACCATAACAACTGGCAAACGCATTTCAATTACCATACTCTAAATCATTTTTTAACCATTAACACCTCCAAGGACCCTTAAACCTGCCGCAAGCCCAACTAATCTCGACACAAACAGAAGAGATTGTGGGTGGGGCTAGCTTCTCCCTTACCAGCCCTTAAATACCCCTGAGACTCCACCCCCAACACCTTCAAACCCCCCAATAGAGACTTTTTTCAGGAGACACCCCCTTTTAAACCTCCCCCCCCCTTAGAGCCAGTAACCCCTAACTCAGTTGACCCCTTAGGTCCCACTAAAACCCCCATCACGCCGCTACTCCGCTAGGGCTTCACCCTCTGTACGCTCTCATTCTGACGTCTGCTCAGGAAGGGGCGTGTCCGAGGCAAGCGCTGAGCTCGCCCTCACTCCCCATGCATTCACTTCCTCCCTGAGTCTGCTGTGCTGAGTCTCTTTATCCAATCACTGCAGGCTGCTGTCTGATAGGGCAGGAGTGAGCACAGAGGAGTGTTAGTCCCGCCCCTCACTTCCTGGACTTTGTCTCTGCCTGTGCTTCAGCTGGGACAAAGATAATGCTGCAGCCGAACAGGATTATGTTCTGAATGGTATGGGGACCTCTAGTGGTCTTTTTCTTTATAAGCTATGATTTCTAAAAGGAAATAACATTTCTTATGAAGTATATTAGAAAGGTTAATGTTTTGCCAACATATAAAAATTCATTCGCTGCGCCCTAGAAGTGTGGAGGTGTTCCTTTTCCTTGGCCAAGTCCTGGCAAATTTGAATCTCCAGAGAAAGGGCGAAACATGCTTTCTGCATACAACTCTATGGGCTTTATGGAAAAAGCCCCACATTGGAGGCTCCGGACCCCCCCCCCCATACTAGTGAGAAGGCCTATCATATCTCCATTACAATAAATCATTCAGTGATTGGGGTTGGCCCTATTCCAGACTCTAATCCAGTGTTTCCCAACCAGGGTGCCTCCAGATGTTGCAAAACTACAACTCCCAGAATGCCCGGACAGCCTTTGGCTGTTCGGGCATGCTGGGAGTTGTAGTTTTGCAACATCTGGACACACTTTGAGAAACACTGCTCTAATCTATTGTTTAACCCCTTAAGGACTCAGCCCATTTTGGCCTTAAGGACTCAGACAATTTAATTTTTACGTTTTCATTTTTTCCTCCTCGCCTTCTAAAAATCATAACTCTTTTATTTTTTCATCCACAGACTAGTAAGAGGGCTTGTTTTTTGCGCGACTAGTTGTCCTTTGTAATGACATCACTCATTATATTATAAAATGTATGGCGCAACCAAAAAACACTATTTTTGTGGGGAAATTAAAACGAAAAACGCAATTTTGCTAATTTTGGAAGGTTTTGTTTTCACGCCGTACAATTTATGGTAAAAATGACGTGTGTCCTTTATTCTGAGGGTCAATACGATTAAAATTATACCCATTATTACATACTTTTCTATTATTTTTGCGCTTAAAAAAATCACAAACTTTTTAACCAAATTAGTACGTTTATAATCCCTTTATTTTGATGACCTCTAACTTTTTTATTTTTCCGTATAAGCGGCGGTATGGGGGCTCATTTTTTGCGCCATGATCTGTACTTCTTTTTGATACCACATTGTCATATAAAAAACTTTTAATACATTTTTTATAATTTTTTTTTTAATAAAATGTATAAAAAAAGTAGGAATTTTGGACTTTTTTTTTTTTTCGTTCACGCCGTTCACCGTACGGGATCATTAACATTTTATTTTAATAGTTTGGGCATTTACGCACGCGGCGATACCAAATATGTCTATAAAAACATTTTACGCTTTTTGGGGGTAAAATAGGAAAAAACGGACGTTTAACTTTTTTATTGGGGGAGGGGATTTTTCACTTTTTTTTTTACTTTTACTTTTACATTTTTTTTTTTTTTTTTTACACTTGAATAGTCCCCATAGGGGACTATTCATAGCAATACCATGATTGCTAATACTGATCTGTTCTATGTATAGGACATAGAACAGATCAGTATTATCGGTCATCTCCTGCTCTGGTCTGCTCGATCTCAGACCAGAGCAGGAGACGCCGGGAGCCGGACGGAGGAAGGAGAGGGGACCTCCGTGCGGCGTTATGAATGATCGGATCCCCGCAGCAGCGCTGCGGGCGATCCGATCATTCATTCAAATCGCGCACTGCCGCAGATACCGGGATCTGTATTGATCCCGGCACCTGAGGGGTTAATGGCAGACGCCCGCGAGATCGCGGGCGTCGGCCATTGCCGGCGGGTCCCTGGCTGCGATCAGCAGCCGGGATCAGCCGTGCATGACACGGGCATCGCTCCGATGCCCGCGGTTATGCACAGGACGTAAATGTACGTCCTGGTGCGTTAAGTACCACCGCACCAGGACGTACATTTACGTCCTTTGTCCTTAAGGGGTTAAAGGGGTACTCCGGTGGAAAACTTTTTTTTTTTTTTTTAAATCAACTGATGCCAGAAAGTTAAAAAATCTTAATCCTTTCAGTACTTATTAGCTGCTGAATACTACAGAGGAAATTATTTTCTTTTTGAAACACAGAGCTCTCTGCTCACATCATGACCACAGGTCTCTCTTCTGACACCCTTGTCCATTTTAAGAACTGTCCAAAAGTAGGAGAAAATCCCCATAGAAAACATATGCTGCTCTGGACAGTTCCTAAAACGGACAGAGATGTCAGCAGAGAGAACTGTGCTCGTGATGTCAGCAGAGAGCTCTGTGTTCCAAAAAGAAAATAATTTCCTCTGTAGTATTCAGCAGCTAAAAAGTACTGGAAGGATTAAGATTTTTTAATAGAAGTAATTTACAAATCTGTTTAACTTTCTGGCACCAGTTGATTTAAAAATAAAAAATAAAGTTTTCCACTGGAGTACCCCTTTAAAAGCAGTTTTGCCCAACCTGTGGCTCTCTGGTTTTTGCAAAAATACAGCTCCTATCAAGCCCTGACAGCTGAAGCCATTCAGGGCATGATGAGAGTTGAAATTTTCCAACAGCTGGAGAGCCACAGGTTGGGGAAAACTGCCCTACCTATTAGATGTTTCATATGAACACTCTAAGGCTATGTACACATGGGGGAATGTCCGCACGGAGAATTTATGTGAGGACATTCTCCCGAATACGGAGGACCGCTCGGGAATGAGCCATCTCATAGGCAGCAATGCATTCCTTTCGTTGTCTGCAAAAAAAAATAGACAAGTCTATTCTTTCTGCGGACACCAGAATTACAATTTCTGTGTGAACAGCGCAGCAGAATCCCATTGAAGAAATCAATGGGACTCTGCTGCTGCGGAATCTCTGTGTGGAATTCCAATAAGGAATTCAGAACGGAAATTCCATTGTGTGAACATGGCCTAATTCTTCAGGTCACCTATGGTGGGGCTGCAGGGAAATCGCACACTTAGGCTATGTTTACCCAGCGGAATGTCTGCCCAAAAATCTTCCAGGTGGACATTCTGCAGACATTGGGCACAGGCAGAACATGCCGGCGCTAGGACCGTTTGAAAATGTGTCTTCTCCATAGATGGCAATGCATTTCTGAGCGGATTCCACAGAGGCCAGAACTTCCGAAGTTAGGCTGCATTCACACCTCGTTTTCAGCCTACGGTTGCCAGATCCAGCTGGGGGAGGGGAAAACCGGGCGCTCCCGTACCCCAGCCAGACCAGCGCTGAAATCCATTTACTTTAATGAGCCGACCGGAGTCAAACGGTGACTCCGGTCGGCTCATTTTTGACCCGTATGCTGTTTCCTGACCAAACCTAAAGTTGTAGTATACTACGGTTTTAGGTCCAGTCACAAAACCGGATACAGGTCAAAAATGAGCCGACCGGAGTCACCGTTTGACTCCGGTCGGCTCATTAAAGTAAATGGATTTCAGCGCCGGTCTGGCTGAGGTACGGGAGAGCCCGGTTTTCCCCTCCCCCTGCCGGATCTGGCAACCGTAAGCTGAAAACAAGGTGTGAATGCAGCCTTAAAGGGGTATTCCAAGTTGTTGACTTTTTATTAGAATACTCGGAATACCCCTTTAAGTATAAGGAATCACATGATTCATACTTCGGTGATTTGACAAGTATCCTCAGATCAGTGTTTCCCAACAGGGTGCCTCCAGCTGTTGCAAAACTGTAGCACAAAGTATAACAGGATACCAGTATTGTAAATGGTGTATGGGAGGTAGAGGACCCTGTTATAGACATTGCACTGGGGCCCAGGAGGTTCAAGTTATGACTTTGCAGGCACGGCTTTACTTTTGTTGGTGGAAAAAGCTTAAAACAGATTAGAACTGCAGGCAAGTAACCCTTTAGGTGTATTAACTTTGCAATCCTATGTTAAGTGCACTTGTCTTTTCACGGGTGCACTTTAAGCAACCACACTAAAGAAGTTATCCAGGGTTTTGCTAAAATTCATACTCTAAAAACAAAAACAAAAGAAAAAGGATAAAAAGCCTAGCCCCAGTACCCCGCGGCTCGTCTCTGATCTTTTGTCTACTTACTGCTTCCAAGACTAGCACTTGGTGCAGGACTTGCCTGCTCAGCCAATTACTAGTCGAGACGGGACATCGCTGCGGCCAGTGATTGGCTGAGCCAGCAGGTCCTACACCAAGAGCTCATCTTGGCAGCAGGAAAGAGAAAGATCAGGGGACCGGGCTGAGCCAAACAGGAGCTGCCGGGGACCAGGGCTAGGTAAGTATAGTTTTTTCCCCCTAAGTTTTAGCAAAAGGCTAGATACCGTAAGTTCCTTGAGGAAAAGCCTTGATTTAAAAAAAATAAAAAATAAATCAGAATTACCTTATTATGAGAATCCAGCAGATCTGAGTTTAAAAGGGGCTGGGACACCGTCTCACACAAGATATCCATTTTTTGACGACTTTGGTCCTTTACATCCTGATGGGAGAGAATGAGACACCATGACTGTCCTAGTCATGGTGTCTCATTCTCTCCCATCAGGGATGTAAAGGACCAAAGTCGTCAAAAAAGAGAACCATTTGAGGGTAGCGCCACCATTCTTTCCTTCTGTCCCAGGATAGGATGTGGTGGCCTGAATGGATCTCAGAAAGTGACTCCATATTGACACTTGCTATGGGACTCTCTCCCCTCAGTGTACACCCCAACTAGCACAATGGGGGAGGTTTGTCAAAACCTGTCGAAAGGAAACGTTGCTGAGTTGCCCACAGCAACCAATCAGATCGCTTCTTTCATTTTCGAAAAGGCCTCTGAAAAATGAAAGAAGCGATCTGATTGGTTGCTATGGGCAACTCAGCAACTTTTCCTCTGTTGTGCAGAGTAAGCGTGGGGATAATCTCCTGATGTATACCTCCAATGTCTAGCTGTGATGTATGCCACTTTGCACGTATACTACCATGTTACAAAGAACGTATACCGCTCTGTGGAATAGCGTAGATGTCTGCACTGTTATTTCCAGCAAAGAAATGGAAATCTCAATAACACAAACAGAAATTGAAACATAAAATGAACACAAATTGGGTCAAAATGGCGTTGGGAAAGATTTAGCAAAACCTGTGCAAAGGAAAAGTTGCCCCGTTGCCCATAGCAACCAATCAGATTACTTCTTTCATTTTGCAGAGGCCTTGTTAAAAATGAAAGAAGCGATCTGATTGGTTGCTATGGGCAACTGGGACACTTTTCCTCTGGACAGGATTTGATAAATACCCCCCCCCCCCCCCCCCCCCCGTTGTCCTCCTCTGTTAGAATATGAGAGGTCTATGTATATGTCTGCCGTATATGCTAGAAAATCTGAAATAAAAAAGCAACAAAAAGGCACTCCCTGTGGAGAATCACACGTGCTGGATGGTAATTATACAGAGGGGGGCAAAATGGCCGCTTACCCGCTCCGGTTGTGTACCGGCATACACAACAATGGACAGCACGTAATGAATGACAGAATATTCATGAACCCATCTGCAGCCTTCCCGTGAAGATTAAGGAGACCATGAAACTTCGGAGAGACCGGGAATTTTCGTGGCGCTGATCGGGGAGAAGTCAATCACGGTGCGTACATCAAGATAAAATTCCTTTAATGGTTAATGTGCAACGTGTTTCACTGCGCAGGCTCAGCTTCCTCAGGCAAGCTGCCTTCCTGCCTGAGGAAGCTGCGCCTGCGCAGTGAAACGCGTTGCACCTTAACCATTAAAGGATGTTTATCTTGATGTACGCACCGTGATTGACTTCTCCCCGATCAGCGCCACGAAAATTCCCAGTCTCTCCGAAGTTCCATGGTATATGCTAGAAAACAGCAAATAGTAAACATAACAGCAAAGAACCAAAACGACATAAAATCAACAATAATCCCAACTCCTCCATTGCTTCATTACATTTGCTACCTATCGGTTTCAGCAGCACAACCCAGTCACAAGTCGCCATTTAGCATCTCCTCTCTGACCCCCCCCCATATACAGCCATCTTTAGAGTGCTAGCTCTGAGGGTCATTGTTTGGGTCGCCACCTATCTTGCAAAAAAAAATACCGCCCACGCTAATTTGCATGATTAATCATATATACGTAACATCACAGGATACACATATGCGGGGCAAATTTTCTCCTATTTATACGGGCCTGTGTGAGGGCTCATTTTTTGCGCCCCCGTTCTGTAGTTTTTAACAGTACCATTTTTGTTCTGATGGGACTTTTTGATCGCTTTTTTTTTTTTTGTTTTTAAGCAAATTCAGGAGTTGCAGTTAGTTAACAACTACAACTCCCAGCATGCCCTGATACAGCCTGTGGCTCAGGAGCTGCCCCAAATAAAAACTACAACTCCCAGCATGTTGGACTATATGGAAGTATATAGTATAGGTCAGTGTTTCCCAACCAAGGGTGGCACCAGCTGTTGCAAAACTACAACTCCCAGCATGTTGGACTATATAGTAGTATATAGTATAGGTCAGTGTTTCCCAACCAGGGGTGCCTCTAGCTGTTGCAAAACTACAACTCCCAGCATGTTGGACTCTATAGTAGTATATAGTATAGATTAGTGTTTCCCAACCAGGGGTGCCTCCAGCTGTTGCAAAACTACAACTCCTAGCATGTTGGACTATATAGTAGTATATAGTATAGGTCAGTGTTTCCCAACCAGGGGTGCCTCTAGCTGTTGCAAAACTACAACTCCCAGCATGTTGGACTCTATAGTAGTATATAGTATAGATTAGTGTTTCCCAACCAGGGGTGCCTCCAGCTGTTGCAAAACTACAACTCCCAGCATGTTGGACTATATAGTAGTATATAGTATAGGTCAGTGTTTCCCAACCAGGGGTGCCTCTAGCTGTTGCAAAACTACAACTCCCAGCATGTTGGACTCTATAGTAGTATATAGTATAGATCAGTGTTTCCCAACCAGGGGTGCCTCCAGCTGTTGCAAAACTACAACTCCCAGCATGTTGGACCCTATAGTATTATATAGTATAGATCAGTGTTTCCCAACCAGGGGTGCCTCTAGCTGTTGCAAAACTACAACTCCCAGCATGCCCGGACAGCCATTGGCTGTCCGGGCATGCTGGGAGTTGTAGTTTTGCAACAGCTGGAGGCGCTCTGGTTGGGAAACACTGATATAGCATACGGTGCAACATTCCGGGAGTTGGAGGATTGGTTGGATAAATACCGGCCATTACACTGCCGGTATTTTTAATATAGAAATACCGGCAGGGCAGCCAGAATACCGGCTGTGCCGGTAAAATACCGGCCAGGTGGCAACCCTAGTCACTGTCTACTCATGCACAATACCAACGTATTACTGTACCATAGTGATCTCTTTGCCCATGGCCCGAGAGGGCTTCACCCCAGGTGGTTGCTCCTCGTCCGACATTTGGCTGCTCAATATCTCCTTTCAGACACCACGTCACAACCGGCGAATCGACATATAGGAATATGGAGTCACTTGCCCAGGTGGAGCCATTCCAGAAGTCAAGAAAAATGGATCCGAGACAGATGTCAATCAGAAGAGACCACCAGAGATTACAGGTCAACAGCGACACTGGACAGCAAGACCATGAATCTTGGCTAATCCAACAAAATGTTGTTTCTCGTTTCTTCTTGACGTTTCTTCTTGACGTACATGTCACGACCCATAAATCCAGATTATTCCAAGAAGAAGAGTTCTAGGAGAAGACGTAACCGAATCCAATCTCTATAGATCCTGTGATGTTC
Source organism: Hyla sarda (assembly GCF_029499605.1). Classification (NCBI taxonomy): domain Eukaryota; kingdom Metazoa; phylum Chordata; class Amphibia; order Anura; family Hylidae; genus Hyla; species Hyla sarda. The sequence continues at coordinate 32,120,561 of NC_079192.1, forward strand.
ATATCTTCAAGCAGATCCTTGTCTATATCCTTAGTCTTGTGCCAACTTTGATACAAAGTAGGTCCTTCATGTCTATCTTATCTTTTTTACGCTTCCATCACGGGATTGTTGGCTCTTACTTGTCTTCTAACTTATCCAGGGACGGGCACAGGTTGACCAGAAAGGGGCCTTGAGCCCCTGCCCCTTTGACGACCGTCCTATAAGTGCCCTGGGCAATCTGGCGTCATTTTGTGGGCATTTATATAAATAATTATAAGAAGTGCCCCTTTTTTTTTTTTTTAGTTCAGCCCCGGCCCCCTAAAATGTCTGTACACGTCCCTGATACTTATCTGTATCCTTCTCCTTAGTCATCCGGATAGCAACAGGGTTCCAACCTTGGCCGAATCCTCTTGCAGAACTTTCTGGTGCCCTTGACGTCCCCGCTCTCCTTCGCCCTGGTCAGCCTTGTTGTGGAAAGTTTCTTTTGAAATCCTCAGACTGATATCATCAAGGGATTAAATCCCAGCCCTCCAGAGAAAGAGGGAAGGGAGGAGAGGAGGGAGGAGAGACCGGGTTAGTGGGGAGGAGGGAGCAGAGAGGAACATAGGGGTAGGAGATAAGGAACAGAGGACATCATAGACAATGCTGGGGGATCCTGAAAGCTGAGCTGGATATGGACAGGAGATGATAGGATGTCCTAGGAGCGTATAGGAGGAGGACAGAGGAGACGTATACAAGGAAGGAGGGAAGGAGGATGGTGCTGCACTCCTCGTATCACAAGGTTCACTACAAGGTTGCACAGTTCTTGCGGAATAGTTAACTCTGACAGCTAAGGAGACTTAGTGTGGGGGAGGGGTGCGGAGACACTCATAATAATAACCTGTTATGTGTACACATGATGAAGGAGATTTACCAAAACCTGTCCAGAGGAAAAGTTGCGGAGTTGCCCATAGCAACCAATCAGAACACTCCTTTCATTTTTCAGGAGCCATTTCAAAAATGAAAGCAGCGATCTGATTGGTTGCTATGGGCAACTCAGCAACTTTTCCTCTAGACAGGTTTTGATAAATCTCCCCCCAATGTGCCTCTGGTGAAATCCCTTCAATCCCACCATAAAGTCTGTATATTATATCTGAATGTGTAACAATTCCACATACAGTGCAGTCGGGAAAAGTTTTCAGGCCCTTTTTTTTACTTTTTTCACATTCAAGTTTTTTTTCCCCATAATGAGAACGTGAGAAGAGATAATGAGAATGTTAGAAATCTTTACTAATTTATGGGAAAAGGAACAACTATAATCTTACAGTGAAAAACCTGATAATGTAGCATATGTTCTGGATTAAAGTATTATTTATTTGTACATAGATATATATTAATCTAAAATGATCTTCTGCATAACATATAAAGTCCCCAGGCTATAGCCACTATGGAGATTGCTGAAACTTGTTTTTCTGGAACTTGTAGTACCATAGCTTTAGCAGTACAGGTTTCTTCTGCCACTTTTTAGGTGACCTTTATACCCACCCTTATCTTTAAGACTATCTAATGTAGGTATATTTGTGCTCCAAGCCCTTTTTGGCCAATCAAGATTACCCAGAGGGCTAAATGCTGCTACATGCCAGTGTTTTTCAAACGGTGTGTCTCCAGCTGTTGCAAAACTACAACTTCTAGCATGCCTGGACAGCCAAAGTAGTTTTGCAACAGCTGAGGGCACACTTTTTGGAAAACACTGTTATATGAGGGGCCCCAAGTGTCGCCGGACAATCCAGGGGGGTTGTCTCCCTGTCCACAGTCCTCCCATCCTGCCTACTACTCTCTCACAGCACTCCTCCGACATGTTCCCTGACCAGAGCTGTTGTAGAACATTTAAAGGGGTACTCCGGTGGAAAAAAAAATTTTTAATCAACTGGTGCCAGAAAGTTAAACAGATTTGTAAATTACTTTTATTAAAAAATCTTAATCCTTCCAGTACTTATTAGCTGCTGAATACTACAGAGGAAATGGTTTTCTTTTTGGAACACAGAGCTCTCTGCTGACATCATGACCACAGTGCTCTCTGCTGACATCTCTGTCCATTTTAGGAACTGTCCAGAGCAGCATATGTTTTCTATGGGGATTTTCTCTTACTCTGGACAGTTCTTAAAATGGACAGAGGTGTCAGCAGAGATCAGTGTGGTCATGATGTCAGCAGAGAGCTCTGTGTTTCAAAAAGAAAAGAATTTCCTCTGTAGTATTCAGCAGCTAATAAGTACTGGAAGGATTAAGATTTTTTTAATAGAAGTAATTTACAAATCTGTTTAACTTTCTGGCACCAGTTGATTAAAACATAAAAGTTTTCCACCGGAGTACCCAGTTAAGTACACAGAAGAATACAACACTGCAGCACCTGCTGTATACATTACTTGTCTTCTTCTCTGCCTGTGACATTGCTCAGCACAAGGCAGCACAAAGCAGCATGCTGTACACACACCTCAGTCTCCCGAAATTTCCCAGTAAAGATATATATATATGTGTATGTGTACATTACAGGGTAATGGTGATGTAGACTGTAGGGAATGAAGTGTACTGCCAATTGAAGCTCCGCCCCCTTAGGGTCTATGACAGACGCTAAGGGGGCAGAACTTCATTTTAGAGACAAGATACAGCCACATCGTCTAAGAAAGCAAATGATAATGTGTTGTCTTGGGAGACCGAGTGGTGCTGGGGAGCTGCTGAGACAACACTACACTGACAATGAAAAGACTACACAATTTCTTGTCAGGAGAGAAGGAGGAGCCGGGAAGCTGCTGAAACAACACCACACTGACAATGAGATGACTACACAACTTCCTGTCAGGAAAGAGGGAAGAGCTTGGAGCTGCTTAGACAACACCACACTGACAATGAGAAGACTACACAACTTCCTATCAGGGGTGAATCACATCAAAGTATTCTGAAGCCAGTATAATCTGTGATAAAACTATATAAATAAGTTATATATCTTGAGGTAATAGTTTTATCTAAATACAATTAAAATTACGTCTTATTATAATACCACTTTAAAGGGGAATTTCGGCCAAAGACATCTTATCCCCAAAGGATAGGGCATAAGATGTCTGATGATGAGACACCCCCCCCCCCCACCCCCAATCCTTTGGATAGGGGATAAGATGTCTTTGGCCTGAATACCCCTTTAATGTTCCCTTATATATTAGAGATAAGTCGTCCAAGTTATTCCTATAGATCATCCGAAGATGAACCAAACAATACCCATTCTTCCCATATACCCTAAGGACGTGAGTTAAAAGTTCAATCTTTATTGTATTGTACGCACGCAATTTATATTAAAATACTAGGAGCCACTGTAATTCACTTTCCTAATAAATGTGAAATGACCAACTGGTTCAGTATTGGATGTTAATTACACCAGATAACGGTGCCTGCAGAACATCACTAAACTGGATACTTGGACAGATGGCTGCCTATATCAAAATCTTTCACACTGCCCCCCTCGACATGTTTCGCTGGACCACCAGCTTTATCAAGAGGTAAGCGGGCACTGGTTAAAAAACGCTGATTCTAGGGGTTTTAAAACCTCCCCTGTGACATCACAGGAAGGGGATTGTATACACCAAGGGTTACTGAACCAATCCACCAACTGAACTGATGATGGATTTTAGCAAGGACCAATCAGTGTGAGATACATCATTCCCAATGCTATCCAATTGTATCTATCCACCATCACTTGCCAATCAGGACAAACCTAGCCATGATTGACAGAATCGCTCACCTTTTGGAGGCAGCGATCCCCTGTCACGATACCCCATCCCCTGTATCGCCCATCATTAGCCACGGAGCAAACATAGCTCCAGGCTGTTGATGTATGGGGGAGCAGCAGGAGAGATTGCGAGGGTCCCAGGCAGCAGGACCCCTGCGATCAGACATCTTGTTCCCTATCCTTTGGATAGTGGATAAGATGTCTAGGGGCAGAGTACCCCTTTAAAGAGTACCTCTCATTAACTTGAAACATTTTATAATCCTCCCAGTTCACTGCCCCCATCATGGTAAACCACCTCCTGCCTTTATTTTTATTATTTGTTAGTTTTCTACCTTGATATTGCTCTGTATTTTCTGCTCAGTCTCAGTCAGATTCACAGACTGGGAAGGGGCGTTCCCCAGCAGGCGTGACATCATCTGTAGCCATACAGGGGAGAGCTTCCTCTCTTACTCTGCAACCAACAGAAAACTGCAGTTAAAGGGGTTATCTGGGAAAAAAACTTATATATATATATATATATATATATATCAACTGGCTCCAGAAAGTTAAACAGATTTGTAAATTTCTTCTATTAAAAAATCTTAATCCTTTCAGTACTTGAGTACTGCTGAAGTTAAGTTGTTCTTTTCTGTCTAAGTGCTCTCTGATGACACCTGTCTCGGGAACTGTCCAGAGTAGAAGCAAATCCCCGTAGCAAACCTCTTCTACTCTGTGCAGTTCCATAGACAAGCAGAGATGAGCACTGTTGCCAGATAGAAAAGAACAAGTCTACTTCAGCAGCTGATAATTATTGGAAGGATTAAGAATTTTTAATAGAAGTAATTTACAAATCTGCTTAACTTTCTGGAGCCAGTTGATATAAAAAAAAAAGTTTTTTCCTGGAATATCCCTTTTTAAGTGCGAGATGAGCTATGATTGGCTAAGGCTGCACACACACACAACCCTCAGCACTAAAGACTGAATTTCCTGTGTTTGGACTTCTGCCAGGCCAGCAGGAGTCCAAAGTCTGTGCTAAAGATAGGGGGGGGGAATGTGATCTGGACAAGTAGGGAGACACCTAGTGGCAGCTTTTTTAAACACAAATAAAACATAGAAAACGTAATTGTTATTTTTTTTTTTTTTTTTAAACAAAGTATATTAGAAAGACCTTATATTTACCATAAGGAGCGCAATAGCAAAGGTTAGTTTTAATGACAGTGCCCATTTAATGGAGGTACCCAAGAGCCCATAGACCACAACCACTTCTCACTCTCGGGTGTTACAATGATCGGTGACCTGAGTTTGGCCTTATTTTATGTATACACAAAAATCTCATCTTAGTTAGTTGTTGCCAAAACAGGGATATTCAAAGCAAAACCAAAGTCACGTTATGAGCGAATGTACAGTACAGATCACATAGAACAGACGGCAATAACTGCAGGCTCATATCTACGGTGCCGGGGGGTGGGGGGGGGGGGGGTAAAATGGGGCTCGGGAGAACAGTTACTGATGTGTCCTGAGGTACCTGGAGCAGTAAATACCCCTTATAATCATCTAATGGGGGTAGTCAGACTTCTCTGATGGTAGTTCTCTTACAACTATGATTGGAGGTAGGGTTTCCAGATGTCACCAATGGGGTACCCACCCCCACCCAAGAAATGACTCTAGAGCAGTGGTCTCAAACTGTGGCCCTCCAGATGTTGCAAAACTTCAACTCCCAGCATGCCCGGACAGCCAACGGCTGTCCGGGCATGCTGGGAGTTGAAGTTTTGCAACATCTGGAGGGCCACAGTTTGAGACCACTGTTCTACAGAGACTAGTGCTTACCGTAATGCTACCCATTGGGCCATTACCACCATGGACTAAGAGTGCTTCCAATGTGTTAAATGCTTGTTCATGATATCTGCACTCCAGCGTACAGGGCTGGTTTAAAGGGGTACTCCGGTGGAAAACAAATTATTTAAAATCAACTGGTGCCAGAAAGTTATACAGATATGTCAATTACTTCTATTTAAAAATCGTAATCCTTCCAGTATTTATCAGCTGCTGTATGCTCCGGAGGAGGGTGAGTTGTTCTTTCAAGTCTGACCACAGTGCTCTCTGCTGACACCTCTGTCCGTGTCAGGAACTGTCCAGAGTACAAGTAAAATCCCAATGGCAAACCTCTCCTGCTCCAGACAGTTCCTGATACGGACAGAGATGTCAGCAGAGAGCACTGTGGTCAGACAGAAAAGAACTCCAGAAAAAAAATACATCTTTCTGTGGAGCATACAGCAGCTGATAAGTACTGGAGGGATTAAGATTTTTAAATAGAAATAATTTACAAATCTTTTTAACTTTCTGACACCAGTTGATTTAAAAAAAAAAATTGTTTGCCACTGGAGTACCCCTTTAAAAAAAAAGCTGCATGCAGGGTCCGGCACCGTGCCCGACAGGGCCGGATCATCATTGGCGCTATGGAGCACCTGCTCCGGGCCCCGTGCCCGCAGGGGACCCCCGTCACACTCAGGACATCCCTGTGTCCCAAAAAATCTTTCCAGGACACACGGATGTCCAGGCATTTACCTCTCTGCGGCGGCCCCCGCGTTAACTTTAAAAATGCAGGGGCGCAAGGAAGTAGCGCACGCAGGGACGTCACTGACGTCCCGTGCATGCGCCCATAGGAGAAAAGCAGAGCGGAGCGGAGCATCGAGGAGGACGCACGTGCATGGTAAGTTACCAGCAGCACGTCATCTTCAGAGTTCCTCCGCTCCTGGGTCCTACTGCTATGGCCCATAGGCCATAGCAGCAGATCGTGACCCCGGTCCCCGGGGTCCCCGGACCGGAAGGGCGGTGGTCGGAACACTGAAGCGGGGCAGTACACAGACATATGGCTGGAGGCTGCATGTCTGTGGGGGAACTGTACTGCACCTAATGTGGGGGAACTATACTGCACCTAATGTGGGGAAACTATACAGCCAACCTAATGTGGGGGGAACCATACTGCACCTAATGTGGGGGAACTATACTGCACCTAATGTGGGGGAACTATATTGCACCTAATGTGGGGGGAACTATACTGCACGTAATGTGGGGGGAACTATACTGCACCTAATGTGGGGGAACTATACTGCACCTAATGTGGGGGAACTATACTGCACCTAATGTGGGGGACTATACTGCACCTAATGTGGGGGACTATACTGCACCTAATGTGGGGGAACTATACTACACCTAATGTGGGGGAACTATATTGCACCTAATGTGGGGGGAACTATACTGCACGTAATGTGGGGGGGAACTATACTGCACCTAATGTGGGGGAACTATGCTGCACCTAATGTGGGGGAACTATACTGCACCTAATGTGGGGGACTATACTGCACCTAATGTGGGGAACTGTACTGTACCTAATGTGGGGAACTGTAATGCACCTGATGTGGGGGGGGGAACTATACTGCACCTAATGTGGGGAACTATACTGCACATAATGTGGGGAAACTATACTGCACCTAATGTGGGGAACTATACTGCACCTAATGTGGGGAACTATACTGCACCTAATGTGGGGAACTATACTGCACCTAATATAGGGAACTATACTGCACCTAATATGAGGAACTATACTGCACCTAATGTGGGTGAACTATACTGCACCTAATGTGGGGAGAACTATACTGCACCTAATATAGGGAACTATACTGCACCTAATATGAGGAACTATACTGCACCTAATGTGGGTGAACTATACTGCACCTAATGTGGGGAACTGTACTGTACCTAATGTGGGGAACTGTACTGCACCTGATGTGGGGGGGAACTATACTGCACCTAATGTGGGGAACTATACTGCACCTAATGTGGGGAACTATACTGCACCTAATGTGGGGAACTATACTGCACCTAATGTGGGGAACTATACTGCACCTAATGTGGGGAACTATACTGCACCTAATATAGGGAACTATACTGCACCTAATATGAGGAACTATACTGCACCTAATGTGGGTGAACTATACTGCACCTAATGTGGGGAGAACTATACTGCACCTAATATAGGGAACTATACTGCACCTAATATGAGGAACTATACTGCACCTAATGTGGGTGAACTATACTGCACCTAATGTGGGGAACTGTACTGTACCTAATGTGGGGAACTGTACTGCACCTGATGTGGGGGGAACTATACTGCACCTAATGTGGGGAACTATACTGCACCTAATGTGGGGAACTATACTGCACCTAATGTGGGGAACTATACTGCACCTAATGTGGGGAACTATACTGCACCTAATGTGGGGAACTATACTGCAACTAATGTGGGGGAACTATACTGCACCTAATGTGGGGAACTATACTGCACGTAATGTGGGGGACTATACTGCACCTAATGTCGGGAACTATACTGCACCTAATTTGGGGAATTAAACTGCACCAAATGTGGGGGAACTATACTGAACCTAATGTGGGGGAACTATACTGCACCTAATGTGGGGGAACTATATACTGCACCTAATGTGGGGGAACTGTACTGCACCTAATGTGGGGGAACTGTACTGCACCTAATGTAGGGGAACTATACTGCACCTAATGTGGGAACCTATACTGCACCTAATGTGGGGGAACTGTACTGCACCTAATGTGGGGAACTATACTGCACCTAATGTGGGGAACTATACTGCACCTAATGTGGGGGAACTGTACTGCACAAATGTGGGGGAACTATACTGCACCTAATGTGGGAAACTGTACTGCACCCAATGTGGGGGAACTATACTGCACCTAATGTGGGAAACTGTACTGCACCTAATGTGGGGGAACTGTACTGCACCTAATGTGGGGGAACTGTACTGCACCTAATTTGGGGGAACTGTACTGCACCTAATTTGGGGGAACTATACTGCACCTAATGTGGGGGACTATACTGCACCAAATGTGGGGGAACTATACTGCACCTAATGTGGGGGAACTATACTGCACCTAATGTGGGGAAACTATACAGCCAACCTAATGTGGGGGGAACCATAATGCACCTAATGTGGGGGAACTATACTGCACCTAATGTGGGGGAACTATATTGCACCTAATGTGGGGGGAACTATACTGCACGTAATGTGGGGGGAACTATACTGCACCTAATGTGGGGGAACTATACTGCACCTAATGTGGGGGAACTATACTGCACCTAATGTGGGGGACTATACTGCACCTAATGTGGGGGGAACCATACTGCACCTAATGTGGGGGAACTATACTGCACCTAATGTGGGGGAACTATATTGCACCTAATGTGGGGGGAACTATACTGCACGTAATGTGGGGAGAACTATACTGCACCTAATGTGGGGGAACTATATACTGCACCTAATGTGGGGGAACTGTACTGCACCTAATGTGGGGGAACTGTACTGCACCTAATGTGGGGGAACTATACTGCACCTAATGTGGGAACCTATACTGCACCTAATGTGGGGAAACTGTACTGCACCTAATGTGGGGAACTATACTGCACCTAATGTGGGGAACTATACTGCACCTAATGTGGGGGAACTGTACTGCACAAATGTGGGGGAACTATACTGCACCTAATGTGGGAAACTGTACTGCACCCAATGTGGGGGAACTATACTGCACCTAATGTGGGAAACTGTACTGCACCTAATGTGGGGGAACTGTACTGCACCTAATGTGGGGGAACTGTACTGCACCTAATTTGGAGGAACTGTACTGCACCTAATTTGGGGGAACTATACTGCACCTAATGTGGGGGACTATACTGCACCAAATGTGGGGGAACTATACTGCACCTAATGTGGGGGAACTGTACTGCACCTAATGTGGGGGAACTGTACTGCACCTAATGTGGGGAACTATACTGCACCTAATGTGGGGGAACTATACTGCACCTAATGTGGGGGAACTATACTGCACCTAATGTGGGGAACTATACTGCACCTAATGTGGGGGACTATACTGCACCTAATGTTGGGGAACCATAGCTGCAACTAATGTGGTGGAACTATACTGAAACCTAATTTGGGGGAACTGTCGGGGGGGGGGGACATAATGAAGTGCCTGGTGGCATCCTGCATTCACATCGATTCCTATCCAGGATGGTGCCAGATCTCCGGATAGCCAAAGATGGAACCACGACTCAACCGAGCCTGTGTCCTTCCCAGTACAAAGTGGGTTTTTGAATGGGAGACCATCCATAGGAGTCAGTGAGACTTTGACACCTAGCTATAGGTCACAGAAAGTGGGTCACAAACCATAGGATTTGGAAGGACAGTATGACAGCACCAATATCATGGATTGGTTGGCACAAAATTCCTTGTTTGTAAGTGTGAGGTCACTTTTCTCCCTCCCACACATCAACCACCCCACCCTTTGAAACACACCTGTGCTCCATTCCATGCAATAGACCAGTGTTTTCTGACCAGGATGCCTCCAGCTGTTTCAAAACTACAATTCCTTGCAAACTAATCTCCCTCACACCCAGCAGTCCCTCCACCCATTGAAGCACAGACAGGCTCCCTTTGAACACCTGACTAGTGATATATTGTCTTGGGCCGCACTGCAACATGGGAAAACCTGAGACATTTTGTATACTGTTAAAAATAAACATTGGGGCAAAAATCACAGAAAACTTGCGAGACTACCATCAAACACAGGTACAGAAATGAAATGATGTACTACAGTAACTTTACAGCCTCTAGCATAGTCAAATCTCGGAATACCCCTTTAAAGTAAGATGCTACATAGATACGGTCAATAAAGTGACTGTGGAGAGTACACAACCTTTATAAACTCAAGACTCACCTTGTATCTGGGATCTTCATCATCGTTCTTGAGGCAGCGATACGCTTGTAAGACGATCCCCCAACTCATGTCAAGGTCCAGGGACAGACTGCTGCGCGAGCCGGGATCACCAAACATTTTGATTTTCTAGAAAATAGGATAAGAATGAACGCTAAGAGCCACAGGGTCTTCAGATACTTGAGAATTGTGAGATCACAGAGCAATTAAATAAAACTACAGGAGATAAAAGACCATGTATATGTCCTATGCCCTCCTTCTTACCATAAGGTACAATGGCCGGTGACACAATTTTCTTGTCTAAGAAGCCTATGATTACAAGTTGGCCTGTTTCTGACTTACTACAAGACATTCGCAAAGTCTTCAGGTCCTTTAACCTCTTTCACATTTTGTTATGTTGCCCCTTGTTCTAAAATTAATAAAAATCGGAATTCTCAGCCACTGGCAGGGGATTTGGATCAGAGGCGCACCCCCTCCCCTGCTCCAGTACTGTACTCCGGGGTGCACCCTGCTGACCCTACCGTACGCAATGAGATGACGTCATCATGTAGGGTTAGCAGAGTGCCACACAGCAAGAGGAGAAGACCAAAAGAGGATGAGGAGGCCCTGGTGTCAGAGCGAGAGTGGGGGAAGGTGAGTGGGATTTTTATTTAAAGGGGTATTCCAGGAAAAAACTTTTTTGTATATATCAACTGGCTCCAGAAAGTTAAACAGATTTGTAAATTACTTCTATTAAAAAATCTTAATCCTTTCAGTGCTTATGAGCTTCTGAAGTTAAGGTTGTTCTTTTCTGTCTAAATCCTCTCTGATGATACCTGTCTCGGGAACCGCCCAGTTTAGAAGAGGTTTGCAATGGGGATTTGCTTCTAAACTGGGCGTTTCCCGAGACAGTTGTCAGCAGAGAGTATTTAGACAGAAAAGAACAACCTTAACTTCAGAAGCTCATAAGTACTGAAAGATTAAGATTTTTTAATAGAAGTCATTTACAAATCTGTTTAACTTTCTGGAGCCAGTTGATATAGAAAATAAAAGTTTTTTCCTGGAATACCCCTTTAAGGAAGGGGGTTTGGGATTGTCTGTCTACCCACCTGTACTATGTACCTACCTACCTGCACTATGTATATACCTACCTAAACTATGCACAATATATAAAGTTGTGGCACAAAATTTACCGCACAATATATAATGTTGCAGCACAGAATTTAGTGTACGATGTATAATGTTGCAGAACAGAATTTACTGCACAATATATAATGTTGCAGCACAGAATTTATTGTACGATCTATAATGTTGCGGAACAGAATTTACTGCACAATATATAATGTTGCGGAACAGAATTTACTGCACAATATATAATGTTGAGGCGCAGAATTTACTGCACAATATATAATGTTGCGGAACAGAATTTACTGCACAATATATAATGTTGCAGCACAGAATTTACTGCACAATATATAATGTTGCGGAACAGAATTTACTGCACAATATATAATGTTGCAGCACAGAATTTACTGCACAATACATAATGTTGAGGCGCAGAATTTACTGCACAATACATAATGTTGAGGCGCAGAATTTACTGCACAATATATAATGTTGCGGCACAGGATTTACTGCGCAATATATACTGTTGCGGCACAGGATTCACTGCACAATATATACTGTTGCGGCACAGGATTCACTGCACAATATATACTGTTGCGGCACAGCATTTACTGCACGATATACAACGTTGCGACACTGAATTTACTGTACGATATATAACATTGCGACACAGAATTCACTGCACAATATATAATGTTGCGGCATAGGATTTACTGCACAATATATACTGTTGCGGCACAGGATTTACTGCACAATATATACTGCTGCGGCACAGGATTTACTGCGCAATATATACTGCTGCGGCACAGGATTTACTGCACAATATATACTGTTGCGGCACAGAATTTACTGCACGATATACAACGTTGCGGCACAGAATTTACTGCGCGATATATAACATTGCGGCACAGAATTTACGAACTTAAAATTTAGAATTCAAAGACTTTTGCGCCCTTTATCACCACGTTAAGAAATACCCCCAAAATCTCTATAAAGTGGGCTTCCGCCGCTCTCTATATATGGACTGAGTATTTGCTTTGCTTCCTTCCCGGGCGGAAGTATTTCCTGCCCTGTTTGAAGGTTTGGGGAATCGCTCACTATAGGAATACCGGATCCCCCGCAGCTTCCTTTTTGCACGTCTCCGTCGCATGTATAGGAGAAAAACTAGAGCGAGCATGTAAAAAAAAAACATGCGTCACCTGCTTCACTACGCTAAAACGAAGGCGTATATATGGCAGAGGTGTAAGTTTAAGTCCCACACAACAAAAACCCCAAATCTTAGTTTTTTTTGTCTAAATGGGATAAAGTTTATACAGAAAAAAAAATAATAATAACACAATACTATATAATATAATACAACAGGGAATATCAATGTAAATTTTTTAATGAATTTTGTAGTAAAGCAGTGTCAAATAGTGCATATATTGTACAGTGACATTTCAATTAGGCACTATTGCCTAGAAGTAAACGTTTCGAAGCGCTACGTAAAAGTGAAGCGCCCCCCGATGGCTTTGGCTGGTTACAACACCGTTCGAGGCCAAACCAATGCAATGCTTTAGTTTGCTGTTACCCAACAAGGATGCCTCCAGCTGTTGCAAAATTACAACTATCAGCTGTTGGCTCTCTGTGAGTTGTAGTTTTGCAACAGCTGGGGGAACACTGGTTGGGAAACACTGCTCCAGTCGTTGGTGGGGACAATATGGTGTTCAATAACATCTTCTTGGATGCTTACATCCACCATAACCCATCACATAGACCAGTGTTTCAACCAAGGTGCCCCCAGCTGTTGCAAAACTGCAACTCCCAGCATGCCCGGACAGCCGTTGGCTGTCCGGGCATGCTGGGAGCTGTAGTTTTGCAACAGTCATTATTGGGGACAATATTGTTTTTTTTTTTATATCAGTGGCATGTAAGCTTCTTCCCAGAAGCTAACGTCCACCATGACCCATCCGTGTTTTCCAACCATAATGCCTCCAGCTGTTGAAAAACTACAACTCCCAGCATGCTGAGAGTTGTAGATTTGCAACAGCTGGAGGAACCTTAGTTGGGAAACACTGGTCTAGTCATTGGTGGGGACAAAATGGTGCTCGATACCATCATGACCCATCACATAGACAAGTGTGTCCAAACCGTTGGCTGTCCGGTCATGCTGGAAGTTGTAGTTTTGCAACAGCTGGAGGCACGCTAGATGGGAAACACCAACATGTTGCTACATATACGAGAGCTTTAACAGTACAACAGGTGCATTGGTACAATAGTAGGGTAACCTATGGGCCCATCAAAGGTTATAGAAGAAATATATATATATATATATATATATATATATATATGTATGCGTAACGCAACAGACACAAACAAGCCACTAACCCATACAAACACAACAAATCGTATCATATTATAACCCTGTATCTATACATTACAATTCATACACACAATACAACAAAATGGACAGACTACGCCCCGCTGGGTTAACACTTTCCTCACCTCATCGCCTCAATTCCCAACATCACCCACCAAAATTTGAAAAAGTTTTGCGAGGAAGTTAGTTAAAGGGTCGGAGCCGGCAATGTGTCCCCCCAATATATACACCCCACAGAGACTCAATTGAGCCGGCCGGTGTATGGAAGGAAATCTAGATGATGTCCCCGTTTACCTTTGATCCCTGATTTTTACTTGTCTCACTTTTCTCTCTCCCTTCCTCCCTCTATTCTACTATGCTGGAAGCCTTCCTCCGACATCCTGCTCCCCCCACTAGCCTGAATTTTGCAGACTCAGGAGAGGGTGGTGTGGTGGGGCGGAATGTCACTTCCTCTGACCCCTCTCGTACTTTTCCCAGACCGCAAAAACAATGGCAGATTTCTCTTGTTTTTCGGAAGGTCGGAGATTGAAACAAAAAAGTTTAGGAAATGAAAAAATACAACACTTTACAATGATACGTTCAGTATCTGGGTTACTGTAATAAGATGTTATAGGGTAATAAGAGGATCAGGAGCCGGGTTACTGTAATAAGATGTTATAGGGTAATAAGAGGATCAGGAGCCGGGTTACTGTAATAAGATGTTATAGGGTAATAAGAGGATCAGGAGCCGGGTTACTGTAATAAGATGTTATAGGGTAATAAGAGGATCAGGAGCCGGGTTACTGTAATAAGATGTTATAGGGTAATAAGAGGATCAGGAGCTGGGTTACTGTAATAAGATGTTATAGGGTAATAAGAGGATCAGGAGCCGGGTTACTGTAATAAGATGTTATAGGGGTAATAAGAGGATCAGGAGCCGGGTTACTGTAATAAGATGTTATAGGGGTAATAAGAGGATCAGGAGTCGGGTTACTGTAATAAGATGTTATAGGGTAATAAGAGGATCAGGAGCCGGGTTACTGTAATAAGATGTTATAGGGGTAATAAGAGGATCAGGAGCCGGGTTACTGTAATAAGATGTTATAGGGTAATAAGAGGATCAGGAGCCGGGTTACTGTAATAAGATGTTATAGGGTAATAAGAGGATCAGGAGCCGGGTTACTGTAATAAGATGTTATAGGGGTAATAAGAGGATCAGGAGTCGGCTTACTGTAATAACATGTTATAGGGTAATAAGAGGATCAGGAGCTGGGTTACTGTAATAAGATGTTATAGGGGTAATAAGAGGATCAGGAGCCGGGTTACTGTAATAAGATGTTATAGGGGTAATAAGAGGATCAGGAGTCGGGTTACTGTAATAAGATGTTATAGGGGTAATAAGAGGATCAGGAGCCGAGTTACTGTAATAAGATGTTATAGGGTAATAAGAGGATCAGGAGCCGGGTTACTGTAATAAGATGTTATAGGGTAATAAGAGGATCAGGAGCCGGGTTACTGTAATAAGGTGTTATAGGGTAATAAGAGGATCAGGAGTCGGGTTACTGTAATAAGATGTTATAGGGTAATAAGAGGATCAGGAGACGGGTAACTGTAATAAGATGTTATAGGGTAATAAGAGGATCAGGAGACAGGTTATTGTAATAAGATGTTATAGGGGTAATAAGAGGATCAGGAGCCGGGTTACTGTAATAAGATGTTATAGGGTAATAAGAGGATCAGGAGCCGGGTTACTGTAATAAGATGTTATAGGGTAATAAGAGGATCAGGAGCCGGGTTACTGTAATAAGATGTTAAAGGGGTAATAAGAGAATCAGGAGCCGGGTTACTGTAATAAGATGTTATAGGGTAATAAGAGGATCAGGAGTCGGGTTACTGTAATAAGATGTTATAGGGTAATAAGAGGATCAGGAGCCAGGTTACTGTAATAAGATGTTATAGGGTAATAAGAGGATCAGGAGCCGGGTTACTGTAATAAGATGTTATAGGGTAATAAGAGGATCAGGAGCCGGGTTACTGTAATAAGATGTTATAGGGTAATAAGAGGATCAGGAGCTGGGTTACTGTAATAAGATGTTATAGGGTAATAAGAGGATCAGGAGCCGGGTTACTGTAATAAGATGTTATAGAGGTAATAAGAGGATCAGGAGCCGGGTTACTGTAATAAGATGTTATAGGGGTAATAAGAGGATCAGGAGCTAGGTTACTGTAATAAGATGTTATTGGGTAATAAGGGGATCAGGAGCCGGGTTACTGTAATAAGATGTTATAGAGTAATAAGAGGATCAGAAGCCGGGTTACTGTAATAAGATGTTATAGGGTAATAAGAGGATCAGGAGCCGGGTTACTGTAATAAGATGTTATAGGGTAATAAGAGGATCAGGAGCCGGGTTACTGTAATAAGATGTTATAGGGTAATAAGAGGATCAGGAGCCGGGTTACTGTAATAAGATGTTATAGAGGTAATAAGAGGATCAGGAGCCGGGTTACTGTAATAAGATGTTATAGGGTAATAAGGGGATCAGGAGCTGGGTTACTGTAATAAGATGTTATAGTGTAATAAGGTGTTATAGGGTAATAAGAGGATCAGTAGCCGGGTTACTGTAATAAGATGTTATAGGGTAATAAGAGGATCATGATTCGGGTTACTGCAATAAGACGTTATAGGGTAATAAGAGGATCAGGAGCTGGGTTACTGTAATAAGATGTTATAGGGTAATAAGAGGATCAGGAGCCGGGTTACTGTAATAAGATGTTATAGGGTAATAAGAGGATCAGGAGCCGGGTTACTGTAATAAGATGTTATAGGGTAATAAGAGGATCAGGAGACGGGTTACTGTAATAAGATGTTATAGGGTAATAAGAGGATCAGGAGCCGGGTTACTGTAATAAGATATTATAGGGTAATAAGAGGATCAGGAGCCGGGTTATTGTAATAAGATGTTATAGGGGTAATAAGAGGATCAGGAGCCGGGTTACTGTAATAAGATGTTATAGGGGTAATAAGAGGATCAGGAGCCGGGTTACTGTAATAAGATGTTATAGGGTAATAAGAGGATCAGGAGCCGGGTTACTGTAATAAGATGTTATAGGGTAATAAGAGGATCAGGAGCTGGGTTACTGTAATAAGATGTTATAGGGTAATAAGAGGATCAGGAGCCGGGTTACTGTAATAAGATGTTATAGAGGTAATAAGAGGATCAGGAGCCGGGTTACTGTAATAAGATGTTATAGGGGTAATAAGAGGATCAGGAGCCGGGTTACTGTAATAAGATATTATAGGGTAATAAGGTAATAAGAGGATCAGGAGCTGGGTTACTGTAATAAGATGTGATAGGGTAATAAGAGGATCAGGAGCCGGGTTACTGTAATAAGATATTATAGGGTAATAAGAGGATCAGGAGCCGGGTTACTGTAATAAGATGTTATAGGGTAATAAGAAGATCAGGAGCCGGGTTACTGTAATAAGATGTTATAGGGTAATAAGAGGATCAGGAGCCGGGTTACTGTAATAAGAATGTTATAGGGTAATAAGAGGATCAGGAGCCGGGTTACTGTAATAAGATGTTATAGGGTAATAAGGGGATCAGGAGCCGGGTTACTGTAATAAGATGTTATAGGGTAATAAGAGGATCAGGAGCCGGGTTACTGTAATAAGATGTTATAGGGTAATAAGAGGATCAGGAGCCGGGTTACTGTAATAAGATGTTATAGGGTAATAAGAGGATCAGGAGCCGGGTTACTGTAATAAGATGTTATAGGGTAATAAGAGGATCAGGAGCCGGGTTACTGTAATAAGATGTTACAGGGTAATAAGAGGATCAGGAGCCGGGTTACTGTAATAAGATGTTATAGGGTAATAAGAGGATCAGGAGCCGGGTTACTGTAATAATATGTTATAGGGTAATATGAGGATCAGGAACTGGGTTACTGTAATAAGATGTTATAGGGTAAGAAGAGGATCAGGAGCCGGGTTACTGTAATAAGATGTTATAGGGTAATAAGAGGATCATGATTCGGGTTACTGCAATAAGACGTTATAGGGTAATAAGAGGATCAGGAGCTGGGTTACTGTAATAAGATGTTATAGGGTAATAAGAGGATCAGGAGCCGGGTTACTGTAATAAGATGTTATAGGGTAATAAGAGGATCATGATTCGGGTTACTGCAATAAGATGTTACAGGGTAATAAGAGGATCAGGAGCCGGGTTACTGTAATAAGATGTTATAGGGTAATAAGAGGATCAGGAGCCGGGTTACTGTAATAAGATGTTATAGGGTAATAAGAGGATCAGGAGACGGGTTACTGTAATAAGATGTTATAGGGTAATAAGAGGATCAGGAGACGGGTTACTGTAATAAGATGTTATAGGGTAATAAGAGGATCAGGAGCCGGGTTACTGTAATAAGATATTATAGGGTAATAAGAGGATCAGGAGCCGGGTTATTGTAATAAGATGTTATAGGGGTAATAAGAGGATCAGGAGCCGGGTTACTGTAATAAGATGTTATAGGGGTAATAAGAGGATCAGGAGCCGGGTTACTGTAATAAGATGTTATAGGGTAATAAGAGGATCAGGAGCCGGGTTACTGTAATAAGATGTTATAGGGTAATAAGAGGATCAGGAGCTGGGTTACTGTAATAAGATGTTATAGGGTAATAAGAGGATCAGGAGCCGGGTTACTGTAATAAGATGTTATAGAGGTAATAAGAGGATCAGGAGCCGGGTTACTGTAATAAGATGTTATAGGGGTAATAAGAGGATCAGGAGCCGGGTTACTGTAATAAGATATTATAGGGTAATAAGGTAATAAGAGGATCAGGAGCTGGGTTACTGTAATAAGATGTGATAGGGTAATAAGAGGATCAGGAGCCGGGTTACTGTAATAAGATATTATAGGGTAATAAGAGGATCAGGAGCCGGGTTACTGTAATAAGATGTTATAGGGTAATAAGAAGATCAGGAGCCGGGTTACTGTAATAAGATGTTATAGGGTAATAAGAGGATCAGGAGCCGGGTTACTGTAATAAGAATGTTATAGGGTAATAAGAGGATCAGGAGCCGGGTTACTGTAATAAGATGTTATAGGGTAATAAGGGGATCAGGAGCCGGGTTACTGTAATAAGATGTTATAGGGTAATAAGAGGATCAGGAGCCGGGTTACTGTAATAAGATGTTATAGGGTAATAAGAGGATCAGGAGCCGGGTTACTGTAATAAGATGTTATAGGGTAATAAGAGGATCAGGAGCCGGGTTACTGTAATAAGATGTTATAGGGTAATAAGAGGATCAGGAGCCGGGTTACTGTAATAAGATGTTACAGGGTAATAAGAGGATCAGGAGCCGGGTTACTGTAATAAGATGTTATAGGGTAATAAGAGGATCAGGAGCCGGGTTACTGTAATAATATGTTATAGGGTAATATGAGGATCAGGAACTGGGTTACTGTAATAAGATGTTATAGGGTAAGAAGAGGATCAGGAGCCGGGTTACTGTAATAAGATGTTACAGGGTAATAAGATGATCAGGAGCCGGGTTACTGTAATAAGATGTTATAGGGTAATAAGAGGATCAGGAGCCGGGTTACTGTAATAAGATGTTATAGAGGTAATAAGAGGATCAGGAGCCGGGTTACTGTAATAAGAGGTTATAGGGGTAATAAGAGGATCAGGAGCCGGGTTACTGTAATAAAATGTTATATGGTAATAAGAGGATCAGGAGTCGGGTTACTGTAATAAGATGTTATGGGGTAATAAGAGGATCAGGAGCCGGGTTACTGTAATAAGATGTTATAGGGTAATAAGAGGATCAGGAGCCGGGTTACTGTAATAAGATGTTATAGGGTAATAAGAGGATCAGGAGCCGGGTTACTGTAATAAGATGTTATAGGGGTAATAAGAGGATCAGGAGCCGGGTTACTGTAATAAGATGTTATAGGGGTAATAAGAGGATCAGGAGCCGGGTTAC
Source organism: Hyla sarda (assembly GCF_029499605.1). Lineage (NCBI taxonomy): Eukaryota > Metazoa > Chordata > Amphibia > Anura > Hylidae > Hyla > Hyla sarda. The sequence continues at coordinate 32,140,503 of NC_079192.1, forward strand.
TGTAATAAGATGTTACAGGGTAATAAGGGGATCAGGAGCCGGGTTATTGTAATAAGATGTTACAGGGTAATAAGAGGATCAGGAGCCGGGTTACTGTAATAAGATGTTACAGGGTAATAAGGGGATCAGGAGCCGGGTTACTGTAATAAGATGTTATAGGGTAATAAGAGGATCAGGAGCCGGGTTACTGTAATAAGATGTTATAGGGGTAATAAGAGGATCAGGAGCCGGGTTACTGTAATAAGATGTTATAGAGTAATAAAAGGATCAGGAGCCGGGTCACTGTAATAAGATGTTATAGGGTAATAAGAGGATCAGGAGCCGGGTTACTGTAATAAGATGTTATAGGGTAATAAGAGGATCAGGAGCCGGGTTACTGTAATAAGATGTTATAGAGGTAATAAGAGGATCAGGAGCCGGGTTACTGTAATAAGATGTTATAGAGTAATAAAAGGATCAGGAGCTGGGTTACTGTAATAAGATGTTATAGGGTAATAAGAGGATCAGGAGCCGGGTTACTGTAATAAGATGTTATAGAGTAATAAGAGGATCAGGAGCCAGGTTACTGTAATAAGATGTTATAGGGTAATAAGAGGATCAGGAGCCGGGTTACTGTAATAAGATGTTATAGGGGTAATAAGAGGATCAGGAGCCGGGTTACTGTAATAAGATGTTATAGGGTAATAAGAGGATCAGGAGCCGGGTTACTGTAATAAGATGTTATAGAGGTAATAAGAGGATCAGGAGCCGGGTTACTGTAATAAGATGTTATAGAGTAATAAGAGGATCAGGAGCCGGGTTACTGTAATAAGATGTTATAGGGTAATAAGAGGATCAGGAGCCGGGTTACTGTAATAAGATGTTATAGAGTAATAAGAGGATCAGGAGCCAGGTTACTGTAATAAGATGTTATAGGGTAATAAGAGGATCAGGAGCCGGGTTACTGTAATAAGATGTTATAGGGGTAATAAGAGGATCAGGAGCCGGGTTACTGTAATAAGATGTTATAGGGTAATAAGAGGATCAGGAGCCGGGTTACTGTAATAAGATGTTATAGGGTAATAAGAGGATCAGGAGCTGGGTTACTATAATAAGATGTTATAGGGGTAATAAGAGGATCAGGAGCCGGGTTACTGTAATAAGATGTTATAGGGTAATAAGAGGATCAGGAGCCGAGTTACTGTAATAAGATGTTATAGGGTAATAAGAGGATCAGGAGCCGGGTTACTGTAATAAGATGTTATAGGGGTAATAAGAGGATCAGGAGCCGGGTTACTGTAATAAGATGTTATAGGGTAATAAGAGGATCAGGAGCCGGGTCACTGTAATAAGATGTTACAGGGTACACAGGTGTATGGCAGTATTACAGATGTTTTTCAAACATGGAGAAATCTGAGGGAAACATGAGTGCAGTCGTAGGTTTATGTATTTGAATCCATAGTTTCCAAAATGGTTTATTTTGGTTGCAACATTAAATTCCCAGTTACAGTAGGAAGAACATCTCTGAAGTACAAAGTGCTTCTTTAGCAAGTGAAATATACATATACCTAATGTTTCCTATAGACACAAGTGTTTGAAATAAAATTGTATTAACTATTACCAAGCAGGATGGAAACATCAGGCCTATTCCTTGGGACTTGACCTTTGCTGTAGTTTCTATTGCTAGGACCCTGTATATGGTCACTATATACCGTCTGGTGACGGCCATGTCACGTATATTACTGTGCATACCCTGTCATGCTTCCCTTCGAATTCCATTGTAACAAATAATTCATAAGAGGAGAATACGTAAATAGGATAATAAGTAAAAATGTAGTGGAAATGTCCAAAACACAGGGGCACGCGATCCAACGTATCTCCGTGTCCATTAACGCACATAGCAAGCAGGTTTTTTGGAGAAGTTTTATTTGTCTGTTGCAGGGAAAACACAAGAGGTCAGACTCCAGCGTCGCTCCCGTCTTTGGATAACGTCACAAAGCTGCTGTTCCCACAACACTTCTGATCCTGGTAGCGTCATGAGAAGTCAGAGCCTGACCCTGTGCCCCTTGTCTGTGCCACTTACAGAGAGGGAAGGGGGGCAAGATGGGGAACAGACAGCGGTGGTGGCGAGGGGGGACTGAAAGAAAGCACTCAGTTATTAAAAGGGCAGGATTAAAGGGGTACTCTGGTGGAAAACTATTTTTTCAAATCAGCCGGTACCAGAAAGTTAAACAAATTTGTTAATTACGTCTATAAAAAAATGTTAATCCTTCCAGTGCTTATCAGCTGCTGTATGCTCCAGAGGAAGTTGAGTTGTTCTTTTCAGTCTGACCACAGTGCTCTCTGCTGCCACCTCTGTCCATGTAAGGAATTGTCAAGAGCAGGAGCAAATCACTATAGCAAACATCTACTGCTCTTGACAGTCCCTGATATGGACAGAGGTGTCAGCAAATGTAGCTTGCAGGGACGCCTCTAAGGAATGCTGGATACTGGGCATTATCCTGGCAGTGACCTCAGCTGCTAGGTGTTTAAAGTCCAAAGATGGTATAGTGGCAGTATAAGGGGTCAGTATAAGGGGTCAGTATAAGGGGTCTCCCCAGGGAGCCGGTAGGTAATGTGCCACAGGCATGTGGGTAATAGGCAGGTGCTGTGCCTGCATCTTCAGCAGGGAGCTGGCTGAGAGGAGATGCAGTGAGGGCTTCCTCCTTGAACTCCTCCAGGGCAGTGGAGTGGGGTGAGTCACTGGGCGTGCTGGCAGACTGTGGAGAGGGGTGGCTGGGTGCAGGGCTGGAGCCGTTGGCACGACCGTGGCCGTGAACAGGAGGGATGATGCGCCCCCCGTCTCGCTGGCTGGACTCACTGTGTGCTGCTGTGCGTGCCTTGTGGAGCGCTGCCGCCGCCATAGCCAAGGTGAAGGTCTTCTGGTGGGGAACGGGGGGGAGCGGGCGGGACCGTTGGCTTCTGTGTGCTCCGGAGCAAATAACGCTCCATATTAGTTGCTGGTGGCTAGGAGGAACCGGGGGGTCCTCTGGGGATGAGCCGGTGAACTGTGCCATGCGCTATTCTTGCAGATGAGAGCCAGGAGGTGCGGGAGCTTTGCTAGCCACGTCTAGCCAGGCAGCGCTGGAAATGGAAGTCCCCGACGCAGGGCTTTTTATAACTTTTGTGATACACATTTTCTGAAATTTCACACTTCACATACACCAAAAAGCTAAGCTAAGTTTGGGCTGGTGTAGTTTTGGAACTTTTTGGTGTTTTTGTCTCCAAATTTGCGACTTTTAAAAAAAGTTACAGTCGATAAATTCATTACCACTGCATAAGGCTAACCCTAACAGCTGGTCTGTATGCACTTCAAAAAAAATGTGCGACACATATACACAGAAAAACTGCTCGAAACACAATGATAAATGCCCCCATGATGCTGGAATATTTCATATTTGTTTTATTTTAACCAAAACGTGCCTAAAATATAAAACCATAAGGGGACATTTATCATTGTTTGCTTTGCTAAGCAAGTTCTGAAGGCAAATTTATCATACTAACACACAGGGTTGATAAATTTGGAGCACATAAGCATAACACAAAAGTCTTTTTGGAACTTTTTAAATTCGCTCACGTAAATTGTACTACAGCTTGGACCCGGAGTTGACTTGCGACTTATTTTAAAGGGTTTTGCGACTTTTTTTTAGCCTACATGTGACATTCGCACATCACAAATAAATGAGCACTGCAGCTGAAAATGGCTTAGGTAAGGCTGTTTGCAACTTTATGCTTACCCACAAAAGTCGCACAAAAAAGTGCTTAGTCGCACGTGCGACTTTTTGTGTGCTCAGAGTAAGCAACAAAAATGCTCTACATACCTTGATAAATGTCTACCATAGATGAAGGGTAACATAAGGGAATAATATGGTTGCAAATGAAAAATGCGCTTGCAAAATTAGGACTGCAAAAATACACCAGGAAAGCAGCGGTGTGAACCCCCGCCTAGGTGCCTAAACTGGAAACAGCAAGCGATTGTTTATCTGTTAGACCTGGGCTATAACCAACCCATAAGAGACTTAGGGTAGACATTTGTAAATATAAATATATGTTTATGTTATATTTATTAACAGGACATATAGCTGAGCGTAGAACTACACATCAGGACAGGTAGCTGAGCATAGAACTACAAAACAGGACAGGTAGATGGTAGTAGAACTACAAAACAGGACAGGTAGATGGTAGTAGAACTACAAAACAGGACAGGTAGATGGTAGTAGAACTACAAAACAGGACAGGTAGCTGAGCATAGAACTACAAAACAGGACAGGTAGCTGAGCGTAGAACTACAAAACAGGACAGGTAGCTGGGCATTGAACTACAAAACAGAACAGGTAGATAATAGTAGAACTACAAAACAAGACAGGTAGATGAGCGTAGAACTATAATACAGGACAGGTAGATGATAGTAGAACTACAAAACAGGACAGGTAGATGAGCGTAGAACTATAATACAGGACAGGTAGATGATAGTAGAACTACAAAACAGGACAGGTAGATGATAGTAGAACTACAAAACAGGACAGGTAGATGATAGTATAACTATAAAACAGGACAGGTAGTTGATAGTAGAAATATAAAACAGGACAGGTAGCTGAGCGTAGAACTACAATACAGGACAGGTAGTTGAGCGTAGAACTATAAAACAGGACAGGTAGATGATAGAACTACAAAGCAGGACAGGTAGATTGTAGAACTACAAAACAGGACAGGTAGCTGATTGTAGAACTACAAAACAGGACAGGTAGATGATTGTAGAACTACAAAACAGGACAGGTAGATGATTGTAGAACTACAAAACAGGACAGGTAGTTGATAGTAGAAATATAAAACAGGACAGGTAGATGATAGCAGAACTACAAAACAGGACAGGTAGTTGATAGTAGAAATATAAAACAGGACAGGTAGATGATAGCAGAACTATAAAACAGGACAGGTAGATGATTGTAGAACTACAAAACAGGACAGGTAGCTGATAGTATAACTATAAAACAGGACAGGTAGTTGATAGTAGAAATATAAAACAGGACAGGTAGATGATAGCAGAACTACAAAACAGGACAGGTAGATGATAGTATAACCATAAAACAGGACAGGTAGATGATAGTATAACTATAAAACAGGATAGGTATATGATAGTATAACTATAAAACAGGACAGGTAGATGATAGTAGAACTACAAAACAGGACAGGTAGATGATAGTATAACTATAAAACAGGACAGGTAGATGATAGTATAACTATAAAACAGGACAGGTAGATGATAGCAGAACTACAAAACAGGACAGGTAGATGATAGCAGAACTACAAAACAGGACAGGTAGATGATAGTATAACTATAAAACAGGACAGGTAGATGATAGTATAACTATAAAACAGGACAGGTAGATGATAGTATAACCATAAAACAGGACAGGTAGATGATAGCAGAACTACAAAGCAGGACAGGTAGATGATAGCAGAAATACAAAACAGGACAGGTAGATGATAGTAGAAATACAAAACAGGACAGGTAGATGATAGTATAACCATAAAATAGGACAGGTAGTTGATAGTAGAAATATAAAACAGGACAGGTAGCTGAGCGTAGAACTACAATGCAGGACAGGTAGATGAGCGTAGAACTACAAAACAGGACAGGTAGCTGAGCGTAGAACTACAAAACAGGACAGGTAGCTGAGCGTAGAACTACAATGCAGGACAGGTAGTTGAGCGTAGAACTATAAAACAGGACAGGTAGATGATTGTAGAAATATAAAACAGGACAGGTAGATGATTGTAGAAATATAAAACAGGACAGGTAGCTGAGCGTAGAACTACAATGCAGGACAGGTAGTTGAGCGTAGAACTATAAAACAGGACAGGTAGCTGAGCGTAGAACTATAAAACAGGACAGGTAGCTGAGCGTAGAACTACAATGCAGGACAGGTAGATGAGCGTAGAACTATAAAACAGGACAGGTAGATGAGCGTAGAACTATAAAACAGGACAGGTAGATGAGCTTAGAAGTATGAGACAGGCCAGATAGATAAGAGTTGATACATGACTTAGGACAGGTATACAAATATAGAACTATAAAGTGGGATAGAATTGTTTAATTTATTTAATATGTCTTTTTTTTAGGTATTTCAGGTGCAGCTCTAATAGGGCAGGGCTGGCCACCAATATGCCTCATTGCTTCCCCTTTTTCTTTTTAGGACGGGACTTTCTCTTGGTCTTAGACTCTATGATTTGTTGAGACTGTTTCTTTAGACTGGCTCTGGTCACCACGTCCCCCTCATCCTCACCGCTGTCATCGTCATCTGTAGGAAGACATACGGTAAAGCAATGAGCCTCTGCAAGTATTCACCGACCCGAGCCGGACAATATTCTGTCCTCCGCTTACCATCAAATGTATCCTGCTTGGCTTGTGCCGGCAACGGGATGCGGACGTTAAATGCTGGGAGTTTGCCCTCAATGGAAGCCTGGAACTGGAGACAAGAGGTTATTGTACATTTCTCCAGGGTATGTAGACCTTAGGTCAGTGTTTCCCAACCAGGGTGCCTCCAGCTGTGGCCAAACTACAACTCCCAGCATGCCCGGACAGCCAAAGGCTGTCCGGGCATGCTGTGAGTTGTAGTTTGGCCACAGCTGGAGGCACCCTGGTTGGGAAACACTGCCTTAGGTAAAGATGCAGCAGCCACATACACTTCAGTAGAGAAGAGCTGCAATACCAGACACGGTCATGTGACACTCTTGCTACCCACAAGGCCCATTTTGGTTCTTACGGACCCTTCCACTTACCTCCTCTTCCTCCATCTGCCGTAGGATCTCTTCAATGTTCTGATCATCTAGCTCCTCCAGGAGTTTCAGCAACTTCTGATCAGTGATGTCCAAGAGATCCAGGATATGCTCATCAGTCAGAGAAGACGGATCCTTTGCAGGAAAATGGCTCCTGGGCTGATAAAATACAGTACAGTGATCCCTCAACTTACAATGGCCTCAACATACAATAGTTTCAACATATAATGGTCTTTTCTGGACCATTGTAACTTGACACCAGACTCAACATACAATGCTACAGACAGTCCAGATCTGTGAAACCTGTCAATGACTGGAAGAACCGACCAATCAGAATGGGCATTCACTGGTAAAACCCCTGTATTACTGAAGCGTATGCACTGAATTCCTGTCTGGTAGCGCCCCCTACAGTACAGGGAGGTATTATATGGTCTGTACTCTTTACCTGTATTACTGAAGTGTATGCACTGACTGATGTCTGGTAGCGCCCCCTACAGCACAGGGAGGTATTACATGTTCTGTACTCTTTACCTGTATTACTGAAGTGTATGCACTGACTGATGTCTGGTAGCGCCCCCTACAGTACAGGGAGGTATTACATGTTCTGTACTCTTTACCTGTATTACTGAAGCGTATGCACTGACTGGTGTCTGGTAGCGCCTCCTACAGTACAGGGAGGTATTAGATGTTCTGTACTCTTTACCTGTATTACTGAAGTGCATGCACTGAATTCCTGTCTGGTAGCGCCTCCTACAGTACAGGGAGGCATTACATGTTCTGTACTCTTTACCTGTACCAGGGTTAGCTGCTCCTTTGGACACCAGGTGGGGGCGGCTGCATTACATTTTTAGGACACTTTGTACTGTACAGGACCCTGAAGAAGCTCCTGTCCTGTCCCAGCAGATCTTGATTACTTTTATATGTAAGGATTTGCTTTATTTATATTAGTTATCTACTTGTTTTTCTTTAACCCCTTAAGGACCGGGGTTTTTTCCATTTTTGCACTTTAGTTTTTTCCTCCTTATTTTTAAAGAATCATAATTCTTTCAATTTTGCACCTAAAAATCCATATTATGGCTTATTTTTTGCGCCACCAATTCTACTTTGCAGTGACGTCAGTCATTTTACCCAAAAATCTACGGCGAAACGGAAAAAAAGTCATAGTGCAACAAAATTTAAGAAAAAACGCCATTTTGTAAATTTTGGGGCCTTCCGTTTCTACGCAGTACATTTTTCTATTTATTCTGTAGGTCCATACGATTAAAATGATCCCCTACTAATATAGGTTTGATTTTGTCGTACTTCTGGAAAAAATCATAACTACATGCAGGAAAATTAATACGTTTAAAATTGTCATCTTCTGACCCCTATAAGTTTTTTTTTTTTCCGCGTATGGGGCGGTATTAGGGCTCATGTTTTGCGCCATGATCTGAAGTTTTAAGAGGTATTTTGTATTGATCGGACTTTTTGATCGCTTTTTATTCATTTTTACATAATTTAAAAAGTGACCAAAAATACGCTATTTTGGACCTTGGATTTTTTGGGAACGTACTCCATTGACCGTGCGGTTTAATTAACGATATATTTTTATAATTCGGACATTTCCGCACGCGGCGATATCACATATGTTTATTTTTATCTTTATTTATACTGTTTTTTTTTTTTAAAATGGGAAAGGGGGGTGATTCAAACTTTTATTAGGGAAGGGGTTAAATGTTCTTTATTAACTTGGATCTCCTGTCATTCGGTGATCGGACACCAGGATGCAGGTAGGGGCCCTCCTTGTGTGTTCCAGCAATTCGGGGCGCCGCGATTTCACCGCGTAGGTCCAGAACAGCCGACATATGTTTACTTTCACTTTAGACGCGGCGATCCACTTTGAACGCCGCGTCTAAAGGGTTAATAGCATGCGGCACCGCGACCAGTGCCGTGCGCTATTAGCCATGGGTCCTGGCCTCTAACAACCGCGTTATAGAAAGGGAGTGGACTCAGGGCGTACAGGTACACCTTGAGTCCTTAAATGGTTAAAGGGGTACTCCGCTGCTAAGACATCTTATCCCCTATCCAAAGGATAGGGTATAAGATGCCTGATCGCGGGGGTCCCGCCGCTGGGGACCCCCCGTGATCTTGCACGCAGCACCCCGTTATAATCAGTCCCCGGAGCATGTTCGCTCTGATTACTGGTGATCACAGGGGCCGGAGCATTGTGACGTCACGGCCCCGCCCCTGTGTGACATCACGCTCCTCCCCCTCAATGCAAGCCTATGGGAGGGGGCATGACAGCCGTGACGTCACATACCGACGGAATATCGGTATAAGTTATCGGCTATCGGCCTGAAAGGTCACAGATTATGGGTATCGGCCCTAAAAAATCAATATCGGTCGATCCCTAACCTTATCCCCTATCCTTTGAATAGGGGATAAGATGTCTTAGCACCGGAGTACCCCTTTAATCCTCACTTTTTCCTATTTTTGGATGACATTTTGGGGCTTCAGAACCAATTACCAGGTTTCCATAGAGTTCTGGTCTCAACAATGGTCGTCCTGGTATTGATTAACATTGTAACTTGAGGGACCAGTGTATAGATGTTACCATATATACCAAACAATTCAACCTTACCTTCCACAACCTGTGCCTCCATACAACCAGATCTCCCCTTATGGACGGAGTACTCACCACCTTGATATGCTGCACTTTGGTAGCGAGGTGCTCCACTCCAGCTTTTGATGCCACCAAGATTTTGGTCATTTTCTCCATCTCTTCCTTATATTTGTCCCGTCTTTTCTCTTCCTTCTGTAGATGAGCTTGAAGCTCTTCTAATACCTGTTGACCGCTGTAGTTGTGGGAGACGGGACATGATAAGTGACGCTGTGTGTATGGTTTGGATGTATAGTGTGTATGTGTGTTCTTATGTTCTCTTCCATTACTGTATATGGGAAAGGAATACAATCGTTTTTGTGTGTTTTTGTTTTTTGGTTGTAGATTTTTGGGCGGCCATTTTTTGCTACGTATGTCCATAGACAACAAGCTAATAACACACTGGGCTCTGATTCTTGGAATCCTTTGTGATCAGCTGATAATTTTGGGGGCCAAGGGCGTACGTACCATAGTGGCAGACCATGCGGGTGCTATGGGGCCCTTGGAGAGAGGGGGTCCCGTCCTCATGGAAAGCAAAGGAAAATAAACTCCATAAAATCTGATGCCATAATAGAAGGCCCATTTTGATATTTGCTATGGGGTCCCTATTCATCTATGTACGCCCTACTGGGGGTGTATGCAAGGGAAATTAAAGGAGTACTCCGGTGGAATTTATTTTATTTTTTTTAAATCAACTGGTGCCAGAAAGTTAAACAGATTTATTATAAAAATTACTTCTATTAAAAAATCTTTACCCTTCCAGTACTTTTTAGCAGCTGTATGCTACAGAGGAAATTCTTTTCTTTTTCAATTTCTTTTTTTCTTGTCCACAGTGCTCTCTGCTGACACCTGATGCCCGTATAAGGAACTGTCCAGAGCAGGAGAAAATCCCCATAGAAAACCTATCCTGCTCTGGACAGTTCCTGACACGGACAGAGGTGTCAGTAGAGAGCACTGTGGACAAGACAAAAAAGAAATTCAAAAAGAAAAGAATTTCCTCTGTAGCATACAGCTGCTTAAAAGTGCTGGATGGATAAAGATTTTTTTAATAGAAGTCATTTACAAATCTGTATAACTTTCTGGCACCAGTTCATTTAAAAAAAAAAAAAATAATGTTTTCCACCGGTTCTCCGCCCCTAGACATCTTATACCCTATCCAAAGGAAGGGGATAAGATGTCAGATCGCCGCGGTCCCGCAGCGAGTTCGCTCTGTGCGTAATGACGGGCGATACAGGGGACGGAGCAGCGTGGCGTCATGGCTCCACCCCTCGTGACATCAAGGCCCGTCCCCTTAATGCAAGTCTATGGCAGGGGGCGTGATGACTGCCACGCCCCCTCCCATAGACTTGTAGTGAAAGGGGCGGGCCGTGACATCACGAGGGGCGGAGCTGTGACGTAACGATGCTCCGGACCCTCATTACATGCAGAGCGAACTCCCTCTGTGCAGTAATGATAGCGCAGTGCCGCAGCGGGGATCCCGGGGTCCCCAGCAGCGGGACCGCAGCGATCTGACATCTTATCCCCTTTCCTTTGGATAGGGGATAAGATGTCTAGGGGCGGAGTACCCCTTTAAGCATTTCTGATTAAAAATTCAAGACTGTTGGGTCGGGTTCTCCAGAGCCAGAACTGGTCCTATATTGACCTGAACTGTCCTAATAGAGCTGTGGTCTCAAATTGTGGCCCTCCAGATGTTGCAAAACTTCAACTCCCAGCAAGCCCGGACAGCCATCGGCTGTCCGGGCTTGCTGGGAGTTGAAGTTTTGCAACTTTCGAAACAATCTCCTGTGCCGCCCATTGGCCCTCCTCGTGCACAGAGAGAAGGTCGATACACCCCCTCCATTCATCTCTATGGGAGAGCCTGAGATACACGAGTTGGTGTGCTTGACAGCCCTTTGGATAAGTGATCGTTAGATCTTAAAGGGACTATCCCTTTAAATAGGGTATTCCCATTGGAAATTTGCTAGAATATGGAGAAAATACCACTTTAAAGGGGTACTCCACTGGAAAACATTTTTTTTTATTATTCTACTGGTGCCAGAACAGGTTTGTAAATTACTTCTATTAAAAAATCGTAATCCTTCCAGTACTTATTAGCAGCTGTATACTACAGAGGAAATTATTTTCTTTTTGGATTTCTTTTCCGTCTGTCCACAATGCTCTCTGCTGACACCTCTGTCCATGTCAGGAACTGTCCAGAGCAGGAGAAAATCCCCATAGCAAACCTATGCTGCTCTGGACAGTTCCTAAAATGGACAGAGGTGTCAGCAGGGAGCACTGTGGACAGACAGAAAAGAAATCCAAAAAAGAAAATAAGTTCCTCTGTAGTATTCAGCAGCTAATAAGTACTGGAAGGATTAAGATTTTTTAAATAGAAGTAATTTACAAATCTGTTTGACTTTTTGGCACCAGTTGATTAAAATAAATAAATAAATAATCACCCCTTTAACTAGAGAACCTGTCAGACTAGTCTTGTGTGCAGGTACCTGGATAGCTTGGCTTCCCCTGAATACTTTAGTTCCTGGAAGGCATCTTGCAATCTTTCCTTTTCCTCCTTAAGCCTCACCAAAGTCCTCTCATTCTCGCTCTTCAGTTCCTCCAGGTGTTTGTGTGTCTCTCCCTGCGCAATGAAGCGTCTCACCACTTCCTGATCGAAGGAAAATACAGAAAAGAATCTGTTAAAGGGGTACTCCGGTGAAAACCTTTTTTCTTTTAAATCAACTGGTGGCAGAAAGTTAAACATATTTGTAAATTACTTCTATTAAAAAATCTTAATCCTTCCAGTACTTACTAGCTGCTGAATGCTACAGAGGAAATTCCTTTCTTTTTGGAACACTGATGACATCACGAGCACAGTGCTCTCTGCTGACATCTCTGTCCATTTTAGCAACCATGCATAGCAGATGTATGCTAAGGGCAGCATGGTGGCTCAGTGCTTAGCTCTGCTGCCTTGCAGTGCTGGGGACTTGGGTTCAAATCCCACTAAGGACAACAATAAATGAAGCATTATTATTATAATAACATCAGCAGAGAGCACTGTGCTCGTGATGTCATCAGAAAGCATTCCAAAAAGAAAAGAATTTCCTCTGTAGTATTCAGCAGCTAATAAGTACAGGAAGGATTAAGATTTTTTAATAGAAGTAATGTAAAAATCTGTTTAACTTTCCGGAGCCAGTTGATTTAAAAGAAAAAAGGTTTTCACTGGAGTACCCCTTTAAAGGCTGGAATTCCACTGAGGATTTTCTAGCAAAAACGCTGCAAAAAACGCCCATTTTGCCGCACGCGCAGATATTAGCTGCAAGTCAATAGTAAACTGCAAAATGCCAGATTCACTCGGCGTTTTTCAGTTTGGCGTGTTTTTTTTATTTTTTTATCCTTTTTTGCGTTTTTCAGCTATTTTGGGCTCAGAGGCTGGTTTTCCAAAACGCCCAACAAAACCTAGTTTGGCGTTTTTTGCACAGAAATCGTGGAGTTTTCCTCCCATAGAAGTCTATGGGAGAAAAAAATGCCAAGAAAAACGCCATGTTGGTTTTAACTTTCTTTTTATTCTTTTTTGGACTTTAGCAATCCAAAAAAGTGATGGAGATACCATTTTTATTAAAATTTCTTAGGGTACCATTAAAAAAATAAAGAAATAAATAAAAAAGATACAGTGGTGATGGAAAAAATTGTATTCAACAAAATGGTTCTTTTTTTATAATTAAATTTTTATTAATTTTTAAACAGGGATCAAGTTATGTGGGCGGGCAGAGACCTAACAATGTAGCCGACAATAATAAAAATGTAGTGTGTACGTGTTTTTCACTTTTTTTTTTACATTTCTTTAGATAGTACTACTACTCCCAGCATGGAACACACTGTTCCATGATGGGAGTAGTAGTACCTGTACTAATTAACAGATCGCTCCAGGTCCGCTGTGATCCTCCTGTATAATGTATAGATCCGGACGCTCTTCTATGGTCCCCTGCACTGACGTGTATATATATATATATATATATATATATATATATATATATATATATATACATATACACATATTCATTTCCTGCAGAGTGCTGTGATTGGCCAGACGGTTCCAGCCAATCACAACTCTGTGGGAAATATGAATAGGTGTATATACTTCAGTGCAGGGGACCATAGAAGAGCGGCCGCATCTATACATTATACAGGAGGATCACAGTGGGTGTCAGGAGTTACACTGCGATCTGTCTATTAATGCAGGTACTACAGCTCCCAACTTGGAGCAGAGTTTGCTCCATGTTGGGAGTAGTAGTACCCGCAGTTAAGGACAGATCACAGCAGGTGTCACTCCTGACACCCGATGTGATTGTCCTGTCTATTGCAGCGATGCGGTGAGGTTCTATAATACAGCGCTCGCATTTCTGCACTATACTCCGGCCAGTGATGTGATTGGCTACAACCATCCAACCAATCCCCACTCTGGGCAGAAAATATGAATGATGTTCTATTCACATCACTGGCCGGAGTACAGAGCAGAGATGTGAGCGCTGTATAGAGTCGCTCTACATGCGTTCTCTGCTATATTGTGGACGATCGCATCGGGTGTCAGGAGTGAAACCCGGGGCGATATGTCTATTAATACAGGTACTACTACTCTCATCATGGAACAGTCTGTTCCATGCTGGGAGTAGTAGTACTACCTAAAAAATGTAAAAAAATAGAGAAAAAATAAGTGAAACACACATACACACTTTATTAATAATTTATTACAATTTTGTTATTAAAACTAAAAATTTCGCATCCCTACTGCATCCTTTTTTTTTTTTTTTTTTGGTACCCAACAAATTTTGAAAAAAAACGCCAAAGGGGCCAAAAAAAGGCAAATTCCACAAAAAGGTAAAAATGACTGAAAAAAACACCAAAACGCAGGGAAAAAAAGTTGCAGTTTTTCTGGGGTTTTTAAGCCTATAAAAACGCAGTGCAAAAACCTCAGTGGAATCCTGACCGAAGTGTTACTTTTGGTACGTCCTGGAAACATGTCAAAGGCTTTGATCGGTGGAGGTCTGGGTGCTGAGACTCCCACCGATTGCAAGAACACAAAGATGAGAATGTTTGGCAAAGTGCTGTTTCTCCCCCACTGTCTCCTTATGGCTTTTTTATAGGTTCCATCTCCTGCAGTGAGACGATTGATGGATGAAACAAACAACACTCAACTGAGTGTTTCTCCACCGTTTGCTTTAGCAATCAGTGGGGGTCTTAGCACCCAGACCCCAACTGATCAACATTTTGGACATGTCTCTATTTTGTTTTAATGACAGGCGCGCTTTAGAGAGTACCTCTCATGATCCTGTAAAATGTTATAATCCTCCCAGTTCACTGCCCCCATCATGATAAACCACCCCCTGCCTTTATTTTTATTATTTTTTAGTTTTCTACCTTGATATTGCTCTGCATTTTCTGCTCATTCTCAGTCAGATTCACAGACTGGGAAGGGGCGTTCTCCAGCAGGTGTGACATCATCTGAAGCCATACAGGGGAGAACTTCCTCCCTCACTCTGCTACACACAGCCTAGAGAAGTTCAGTGTGAGATGAACTATGATTGGCTAAGGCTGCACACACACCCCTCAGCACTCCAGACTGCATTTCCTGATTTTGGACTTCTGCCAGGCCAGCAGGAGTCCAAAGTCTGTGCAAGAGATGGGGGGGGAAATGTGCTCTGGACAAGTAGGGAGACACCTAGTGGCAACTTTTTTAAACACAAATAAAACATAGAAAACTTTATTTATTTATTTATTTTAAACAAAGTACAAAGTAAACAAAGATTTTTGTATTTACCATTAGGAGTGCAGTAGCAATTAGTTTTAATGACAGTCCCCATTTAACTTATGGGCAATTCATAATACATAATATAGAGAAGCATCTATAGTGATCACGTATCTTTTGATCAACAGGCAGAGACTCTGCATAAGAAACTAGAAGAACAGGCATGCCCTACACACCTAATCCAAAAAGCATGGAAAAAGGCGAAGCATAAAAATAGATATCATTTTATGCACACCTCTAATAGGAGTCAAAAAAAGAATGGTTTAACTTTTAGTTTCAGACATATCCCAATGAGTAAATGATCATTGGTATAGGAATTGGTATATTCTTGCCAATAAACCTGTGTTCTCAGACAAAGCATGCCACAATCCACTGTTGCTGGGAGTTGTAGTTTTGAAACATCTGGAGGTCCGCAGGTTGAACACGACTGCAGCCTTCGTCATCATCCAGACCCCCCTTTAGTTTTATACTCACCTCCCCTCGGTGGGAAGGAAGGGTGAGCTGTTCCGGGCCATCTATGCTGCAGGGACCGTCCGGTGGGAAGGGTTAGTCGTTCCGGGCTGACCATTTTCACCGGGGGGCCTCTTCTACGCTCCGGGCCTGCCCCGGACTAGTGACGTTGCCTTCACGACGACGCACAGGGACATCCGTCCCTGCGCATGAATGTCCCTGTGCGTCGTCGTCAAGGCAACGTCACTAGTCTGGGGCCGGCCCGGAGGTGAAAAGGTGATGATGACAGGCGGTGATGATGAAGGGGGGATGATGACAGGGGTGTTAATGACTGGGTCTGGATGATGACAGGGGGGGATGATGACATGGGGGGATGATGTATTTCCCACCCTAGGCTTATAGTCGAGTCAATAATTTTTCCTGGGTTTTTGGGGTGAAATTAGGGGCCTCGGCTTATATTCGGGTTGGCTTATACTCGAGTATATATACGGTATTTAAAAGACTCTCTGGTTAGGGGTTGAATAAACCGCAAGGTAAGAAATGACTCATTAGACCAGTGTTTCCCAACCAGGGTGCCTCTAGCTGTTGCAAAACTACAACTCTCAGCATGCCCGGACAGCCTTCGGCTGTCCGGGCATGCTGGGTGTTGTAGTTTTGCAACAGCTGGGGGCACCCTGGTTGGGAAACACTGCATTAGACATATGTGTGAGAGCCATGGAGGGGACTTTTAAGGCAAATTGACAGCCATTTCACCCGCACTAAACCCAATACACAGGGTTATAGTGTGGGAACCGGATTGCAAGGTATCTCTTACCTGGATCAGCGGTCCCATTCCGGGGAGTGCCTGTTGTTTTAGTCTCCATTGCGTAAAACTGGCTATTTGCAATGGAGTCTAATACAACAGGTATCCTCCGGAATGGGGCTGCAGATTCAGGTGATACTTCTTTGTAATGCGGTTCACCCACACTATAACCCCTGTATTGGGTTTAGTGCGGGTAAACCGGCTATCTGTGTCCTTTAAATGTTTGCATTTTCTTTGGTCTTGCTAGAGTTAAAGGGGTACTCTGGCGGAATTTTTTTCATATTATATTAACTGGCGCCAGACAGTTAAACAGATTTGTAAATTACTTCTATTAAAAAACCTTAATCCTTCCAGTACTTATCATCTGCTGTATACTACAGAGGAAGTTGTGTAGTTCTTTCCAGTCTGACCACAGTGCTCTCTGCTGACACCTCTGTCCGTGTCAGGTAGTGTCCAGAGCAGGAGAAAATCCCCATAGTAAACCTCTCCTGCTCCGGACAGTTCCTGACATGGATAGAGGTGTCAGCAGAGAGCACTGTGGTCAGACTGGAAAGAGCTACACAACTTCTTCTATCATATACAGCAGCTGAGTAGTACTGGAAGGGTTAAGATTTTCTAATAGAAGTAATTCAAAAATCTGTATAACTTTCGATTTAAAAAAAATGGTTTTTCCACCAGAGTACCCCTTTAATGTACTCAACTATGGGAGTGACTGGAATCAGGAGCTACTTAAACGAGAAACGGATCTCATTCTGAGGAGGGAAGCTCTCGGACCAATATTTTTGAACGAGAAGAGTAATATTAATATCTTTACATCATTTACTTATCTTTGGGGTAATACGTATTAGTAATGCTAAGGCAAATTTTTTAAATTAAAGGGGTACTGCAACCAAAATTAACTTATCCTCTATCCACAGGATAGGGGATAATTCGCTGGGTCCAGCACTCGGGTATCATCAGCGCTCCCATAGAAATGAATGGAGCGCATGTCATCTAGCGGAGACAACATGCGCTCCTCACTGGGCGTGATGGGGTCCTGTTCCGGAGATCACGGGGGGGGGGGGGGGGGGCTTAGCAGTCTGACCTCTCTGCAATCAGCTATTTATCCCCTAACCTGTGGATAGGGGAAAAGTTCATTTTGGCTGCAGTACCCTTTTAACTAGTATTTATGGTCAATACTTGTTTTTATATAGATGATAGGACTATATTAATTTGTGAAGCGATAATAACATTATTTTGTATCTAGGTATACTTAAAGGGGTACTCCGGTGGAAAACTTTTTTTTTATTAATCAACTGGTGCCAGAAAGTTAAACAGATTTGTAAATTACTTCTATTAACGAATCTTAATCCTTCCAGTACTTATTAGCTGCTGCATACTACAGAGGAAATTATTTTCTGTTTGGAACACAGGGCTCTCTGCTGACATCACGAGCATGGTGCTCTCTGCTGACATCTCTGTCCATTTTAAGAACTGTCCAGAGTAGGAGAAAATCCCCATAGATAACATATGCTGCTCTGGACAGTTCCTAAAATGGACAGAGATGTCAGCAGAGAGCACTGTGTTCCAAAAAGAAAATAATTTCCTGTGTAGTATTCAGCAGCTAATAAGTACTCGAAGGATAAAGATGACTTATCATACAGAAGCTGATAAGTACTGGAAGGATTCAAATTTTTAAATAGAAGTAACTTACAAATCTGTTTAACTTTCTGGCACCAGTTGATTTAAAAATTTTTGCGCCACCAATTCTACTTTGCAGTGACATCAGTCATTTTACCCAAAAATTCACGATGAAATGGAAAAAAAATCATTGTGCGACAAAATCGAAGAAAAAACGCCATTTTGTAACTTTTGGGGGCTTCCGTTTCTACGCAGTCCATATTTCGGTAAAAATGACACCTTATCTTTATTCTGTAGGTCCATACGATTAAAATGATACCCTACTTATATAGGTTGGATATTGTTGCACTTCTGGAAAAAATCATAACTACATGCAGGAAAATGTATACGTTTAAAAATGTCCTCTTCTGACCCTTATAACTTTTTTATTTTTCCACGTACAGGACGGTATGAGGACTCATTTTTTGCGCCGTGATTTTTATTGGTATGATTTTTGTTTTGATCGGACTTTTTGATCACTTTTTATTAATTTTTTAATGGTATAAAAAGTGACCAAAATACGCTTTTTTGGAATTTGATATTTTTTTGCGCGTACGCCATTGACCGTGCGGTTTAATTAACAATATATTTTTATAGTTCGGACATTTACGCATGCGGCGATACCACATATGTTTATTTTTATTTACACTGTTTTATTTTTTTTATGGGAAAAGGGGGGTGATTCAAACTTTTATTAGGGAAGGGGTTAAATGACCTTTATTAACACTTTTTTTAAACTTTTTTTTTGCAGCGTTATAGGTCCCATAGGGACCTATAACACTGCACACACTGATCATTGTTATCCCATAGGGACCTATAACACTGCACACACTGATCATTGTTATCCCATAGGGACCTATAACACTGCACACACTGATCATTGTTATCCCATAGGGACCTATAACACTGCACACACTGATCATTGTTATCCCATAGGGACCTATAACACTGCACACACTGATCATTGTTATCCCATAGGGACCTATAACACTGCACACACTGATCATTGTTATCCCATAGGGAACTATAACACTGCACACACTGATCTTTTACACAGATCACAGGCGTGTATTAACACGCCTGTGATCAGCATTATCGGCGCTTGACTGCTCCTGCCTGGATCTCAGGCACGGAGCAGTCATTCGTCGATCGGACACCGAGGAGGCAGGTAAGGGCCCTCCCGGTGTCCAGTAAGCTGTTCGGGACACCGCGATTTCACCGCGGCGGTCCCGAAAAGCCCGACTGACTAGCCGGGATACTTTCACTTTCGCTTTCGAAGCGGTGGTCAGCTTTGACCGCCGCTTCTAAAGGGTTAATACCGCACATTGCCGCGATCGGCGATGTGTGGTATTAGCAGCGGGTCCCGGCCGTTGATGAGCGCCGGGACCGACGCCATGTGATGCGGGGTCGCAGCGCAACCCCGCTTCATATCGCGGGAGCCGGCGCAGGACATAAATATACGTCCTGCGTCGTTAAGGGGGTTAAAGGGGTACTCCAGAGAAAAGAAAATGTTTTCAATTCAACTGGTGCCAGAAAGTTAAACAGATTTGTAAATGACTTCTATTTAAAAATCTTAATCCTTCCAGTACTTATCAGCTGCTGTATGCTCCAGAGGAAGTTGTGTAGTTCTTTTTCTATCTGACCACAGTGCTCTCTGCTGACACCTCTGTCCATGTCAGGAACTGTCCAGAGCAGGAGCAAATCCCCATAGCAAACCTCTCCTGCTCTGCCTTGCTTTCAATAAAATGAAGTTGGACTAGGATGCGTGCTGTGTAGATGGACGCGGGATCTAAATCGGTGAACTGTGCACCACCAAGGTCCGTGAGCAGCTGACCGTCAGTCTTGGGTACCTATACTTGCCAGTCCTCTATCGGTGAACTGTGCGGTGCCAGCAGACTTTGTTATTTATATTACCTTTAGTACTATGGTGGTCTACATGACCATCAGACCATTTCACTTTCTTTCTGCTTCTCAACAGATGTCTCACCTGTGTATCTGTCACCCCTGTGGCCTCCTTAATCCTGTGAAAAGCCTCCTGATAGGACTGGATGGCTTTTTCCTCCTCGTGTACATTAGATACCAGTTGGATGTCAGTAGTAGTGTCCTCTCCAGGTAAAGTCACACGCTGAGCCTAAAAAAAAAAAAAAGTAAAAAAAAAAAAAAAAAAATTTAAATAAATAAATAAATAAATAAAAAAAGCAAAAAATATATATTACAATAAAAAATAAAAAAACTGAGAGAGTGTTAGTGGAAAAGTTTAGGATAGTATTTTCCAACCAGTGTGCCTCCAGCTGTTGCAAAACTACGACTTCCAGCATGCCCGGACAGCCTTCGGCTGTCCGGGCACGCTGGGAGTCGTAGTTTTGCAACAGCTGGGGGCACACTGGTTGAGAAACACTGGTTTACGTGTAGGCACCACTACCGACTCGCAAATGGTCACAAATGGCTACTCACCCTTCTTTCTGCTCGCTCAGCATACATGCGTCTCTCTTCGGCCTGACGCTTGTATTCCTGAAGGATTCGCTCCCTTTCCCTGCGCTCGCGGTGAAACTCCTCCTCCTGGCGCTGAAGTTCTGCCTGTAATAAAAAAAAAATCACGCAATTTAATTGGGTAAAAACATCACAAGAATTTGAAATACCCTGCCAAGGCGGCAGCTAATAGTAGACTTCATGAGGAGGAGGCCCCAGGGCAGCTACCCATGGAAGATGTCAATCTAGACCAGTGGTTCTTAACCTGGGTTCGATCGAACCCCAAGGGTTCGGTGAGTCAGTCCCGGGGGTTCGGCGGGGGAGGTCGCCACAGGACAGGCAAAATAAGCAATTGCTTGGGGCCCCGAGCAGAGCCGGTGTTTGCCCGTCCTGTAGCGACGGGGCAATCCCCCCCATCACTATTAACTCCCTGTGGCCCCGCGTCACTGACGTCCCGCGCGTGCGCCCATGGAAACGAAGGCGCCGAGGACCGGAGGATAGAGAAGGAGGAAGACGCGCGCTGGCCAGCTTGGTAAGTGACCAGAGGCACGTCATCTTCGGTGCTCCGACCACCGGTCCCGAGACCTACTGCTATAGCCGGAGCGGTGGTCGGAGCACTGGAGTGGGCAGTACACAGGCATACAGCCTCCAGCCATACACTGTATATGGCTGGAGGCTGTATGTCTGTGGGGGAACACTGCCTACATCAGTGGTCTTCAACCTGCGGACCTCCAGATGTTGCAAAACTACAAGAGGGGGCGTGACAGCTAGTACGTAGCCGGTAGCCGTCATGCTTTCTCCCATAAACATGAATGAAGGGGGCGTGGCGGCTGTGTTCGCCAGTCATTCGTGGCGTCACGAACGCAGACGCTCCAAGCTTCTGTGTTCCGGACGCCGCTGCTGCCGGCCCGGAGATCGCGGGGTCCCCAGCGGCAGAACCCCTGTGATTAGACATCTTATCCCCTATCCTTTCGATAGGGAATAAGATGTTTTCAGCGGAGTACTCCTTTAAAGGGGTACTCCGGTGGAAAACTTTTTTTTTTTTAAATCAACTGGTGCCAGAAAGTTAAACAGATTTGTAAATTACTTCTATTATAAAAATCTTAATCCTTCCAGTACTTATTAGCTGCTGAATACTAAAGAGGAAAATAAGTAAGTAATATATCACTGGGGAAGAGATGGCACCAGGAGGCACTATGGGAAAAACACATGTTCGCGGGGGGAGGGTCATGGGCAATGTTCTGCTTGGAACCTTGAGGGAGATTTATTAAAACCTGTCCAGAGGAAAAGTTGCTGAGTTGCCCATAGCAACCAATCAGATCGCTGCTTTCATTTTTGAAAAGGCCTGTGAAAAAGGAAAGAAGCAATCTGATTGGTTGCTATGGGCAACACAGCAACTTTTCGTCTGGACAGGTTTTGATAAATTTACAGGTCTGGGGGGACGTTGTTCTGGTCTTATGGCTGATCAGTGTACGCGAATAGTATGGAGTAGGTGGGGGTCGGCACTTCTGTGATGGGTGGTGCATGAGGATGGGTTAAAGGGGTTATCTAGGAAAAAACTTATATATATATATATATATATATATATATATATCAACTGGCTCCAGAAAGTTAAACAGATTTGTATATTACTTCTATTAAAAAATCTTAATCCTTTCAGTACTTATGAGCTTCTGAAGTTGAGTTGTTCTTTTCCGTCTAAGTGCTCTCTGATGACACCCGTCTCGGGAACCACCCAGTTTAGAAGCAAATCCCCAGAGCAAACCTCTTCTATTCTGTGCAGTTCCCGAGACAAGCAGAGATGTCAGCAGAGAGCACTGTTGCCAGACAGAAAACAACAACTCAACTTCAGCAGCTGATAATTATTGGTAGGATTAAGATTTTTTAATAGAAGTAATTTACAAATCTGTTTAACTTTCTGGAGCCAGTTGATATAAGAAAAAAAAAAAGTTTTTTTTCCTGGAATACCCCTTTAATGCATAAAAGAAGAAAAGGTCCCAGCACTCACCAGTAGGTTTATTTCATATTCTCATGTTCAACAGGACGCGTTTCGACCCTAAGCCTTCCTATGCGACAGTAGAGGAAGGCTTAGGGCCGAAACGCGTCCTGTTGAACATGAGGATATGAAATAAACCTATTTTGCGCTTGAATAGACTGGTGAGTGCTGGGACTTTTTCTTCTATTTTGCGCATAGTATGTCATGGCTCACATTGCATCACCACCCCACATACCCGAGCAGCATCCCGTGACATCACCGCATCCTTGTTCATCATCTGAAGGTCCTTCAATTCATTCCTCTGGCGGAGGATCTCAGCCTCTAGTAGATCCAGCTGTGATTGAAAGGTCAGGCTCTCCTCCTGCAGAAACAGTGACAATGACAGTAATATAAAACTCAGGACACTCCATAGCGTAGGGGGGATCATTACAGCGGTCTAGGGGTGCATACACACCACGTTCTTGCTATACAGTTCCCGTATACGGTATCATGGTCAAAACCGTACGGAACCGTATAGAAAACCGTATGCATTGACTTAAAGGGGTACTCCGGTGGAAAAACTATTTTTTTTTTCTTTTTTAAATCAACTGGTCCCAGAAAGTTAAACATATTTGTATATTACTTCTATTAAAAAATCTTAATCCTTCCAGTACTTATTAGCTGCTGAATGCTACAGAGGAAATTCCTTTCTTTTTGGAACACTGATGACATTACGAGCACAGTGCTCTCTGCTGACATCTCTGTCCATTTTAGCAACCGTGCATAGCAGATGTATGCTAAGGGCAGCATGGTGGCTCAGTGGTTAGCACTGCTGCCTTGCAGTGCTGGGGCCTTGGGTTCAAATCCCACTAAGGACAACAATAAATAAAGACTTATTATTATTATAATAACGTCAGCAGAGAGCAGTGTGTTCGTGATGTCATCAGAGAGCATTCCAAAAAGAAAATAATTTCCTCTGTAGTATTCAGCAGCTAATAAATACAGGAAGGATTAAGATGTTTTAATAGAAGTAATTTACAAATATGTTTAACTTTCTGGCACCAGTTGATTTAAAAAAAAAAAATAGTTTTTCCACCGGAGTACCCCTTTAACATTGTAAACCGTATGGCAAACGCATCATCCGGTTTAGTCCGTTTAGCGTCTTATACGGCTTTGTCGTTTTTTTTTTTACCCGTACCCAAAACCATAGCCCTTTTGGTCCGGGTAAAAAAAACGTATTAAACCGTATACTTTATTTTATTTTTTTTAAACATGGGAGTCAATGGGAACCGTACAGAATCTTATGTTCGTACGGTTCCATCCGGTTTGCACCATACGTTTTTTTTTACTTTGCATAGTTTTCATTCTTGGAATTTCAATCAAACAAGTGAAACTTTATTCAAAATGGAGTGTTTCTTAAAAAACGGATGCAACCGGACATCATTTTTCAAACCGTATACAGTTTTTAACCGTATACGGGTTGAAATTTGTACACACGTTCTGATACAGTTTAGTCCGGTTTTGAGGAATCAGTTTTTCATCAAAAACCTGATACGGGAACTGTATTGCAAAAAGGTGGTGTGAATGCAGCCTAATACATCACCTGCATATGGTCTTTGAGCTTCTGGTACACGCTGTATATGTGTTCTGATTCCTGTAATTTCAGTTGGGCTTTTTCCAGTCGATTTTCCAATAGGCGCAGAGTCTGTAGGAGGAAAAGGGTATATATATATATATATATATATATATATATATATATATATATACATGAACATATATATATAATGGAGCTGCTGAGGATGAGGACAGGAGGAGTCATTGTGTTGTGCACAGATTCACAAACTTGTCTTCTGTATCACACAACTGTATTTTGTATCACAGAATGACGTTTTGTACTACAGAAGGGGGAAATTTACTAATATTATCTAAGGGTAAGTTCACACTTCGTAATATTTTGGGACGTATTTTATGTTTTGCTATAAGAGGTATGTCGGCAATTCTGCATATATTGTGGTGGTGCACGAGGTGGAGACATGCCAATAGTAGAAAGAATGGTACCCTGCACTCACCAGTGTTGCAAAATAGTGGTCCATATCACAGTACAGGACGCGTATTGGTCCACAGTATTGGTCCATATCACAGTACAGGACGCGTTTCGGCATAAGTGCCGAAATGCGTCCTGTACCGTGATATGGACCAATATATCTTCACTATTTCGCAACACTGGTTGTAATAATATGCTTGAAAGAATGGTACCGAGCACTATCCAGCTGTCCTTTTTATGCCAAAAATGTGCACCTAAAATAATATACTAGAAAGAACGGTACCCAGAACTCACCAGTGTTGCGAAATAGTGAATATTTATTTGTTCATATCAAGGTACAGGACGTGTTTCGGCATAAGTGCCTTCCTCAGCTGTCTGCCTAAGGCAGACAGCTGAGGTAGGCACTTATGCCGAAACGCGTCCTGTACTTTGATATGGACCAATAAATCTTCACTAATTCGCAACACTGGTGAGTTCTGGGTAACATTCTTTCTAGTATATTATTACAACCAGTGTTGCGAAATAGTGAAGATTTAATGGTCCATATCACGGTACAGGACGCGTTTCGGCATAAGTGGTTTCCTCAGCTGTCTGCCTTAGGCAGACAGCTGAGGAAACCACTTATGCCGAAACACGTCCTGTACCGTGATATGGACCAATAAATCACCATTTCGCAACACTGGTGAGTGCTGGGTACCATTCTTTCAAGTATATTATTACAACCAGTGTTGCGAAATAGTGAAGATTTAATGGTCCATATCACGGTACAGGACGCGTTTCGGCATAAGTGCCTTCCTCAGCTGTCTGCCTAAGGCAGACAGCTGAGGAAGGCATTTATGCCGAAACGCGTCCTGTACTGTGATATGGACCAATAAATCTTCACTATTTCGCAACACTGGTGAGTGCTGGGTACCATTCTTGATGGGTACCATTCTTTCTAGTATATTATTAAAACCAGTGTTGCGAAATAGTGAAGATTTAATGGTCCATATCACGGTACAGGACGCGTTTCGGCATAAGTGCCTTCCTCAGCTGTCATCAAACGTAAAATGGAAAAGAACCTCATTCATCCAGGCGCTGCCGGTTAGGTCATCAGGTGGTGCACAAAATGATGCAATGTATACCTTGGTATATTGTATACACGAAAGTTTATTTAAAAATAATAAACATACAGATTACGCGTTTCGAGGGTGACTCCCCTCTTCCTCAGATCAGGTGTGCTGTCATACAACAAACAGGTAAGTATTAATGTGTCCATGATATGGACCAATAAATCTTCACTATTTCGTAACACTGGTGAGTGCTGGGTAACATTCTTTCCAGTATATTATTTTAGGTGTACATTTTTGGCATAAAAAGGACAGCATTTTGTGCTCTGTCTTTGGCCACCTATGGATGAAAATACACACATAATATTAAAACTTGAGAAGGGAAAGCTAAGCTGTGGATTGGTTGCTATAGGCAACTAGGACAGTCTTATTGTTAGACAGTTTGCCTAAACGATGCCCAAAATCTTTGATCACATGATCATGATCACATGATCGGACATAATTCTGTGATACACCTTACTGTTCTGTGAAACAGAATTTTACACACAAGTCCATTCTATTACATATGTTCTCATTATCTTGTAATAGAATAATATTAAAGGGGTATTCCAGTGAAAAACTTTTTTTTTTTTTTTCATATCAACTCGCTCCAGAAAGTTAAACAGATTTGTATATTACTTCTATTAAAAAAAAAAAATCTTAACCCTTCCCATACTTATAAGCTGCTGAAGTTGAGTTGTTCTTTTCTGTCTGACCACAGTGCTCTCTGCTGCCACCTCTGTCTGTCTTAGGGACTGTCCGGAGTAGGAGCAAATCCTCGTAGATGTGCTCTTTGCTGACACCTTAGACAGAGGTGTCAGCAGAGAGCACTGTGGTCAGACTGAAAAGAACAACTCAACTTCAGCAGCTGATAAGTACTGGAAGTATTAAGATTTTTTTTTTAATCTGTTTCGCTTTCTGAAGCCAGCTGATATGAATTATTATTATTTTTTTTTTACTGGAATACCCCTTTAAACCATGTTTTTTGTCCAATTTTGCTACATATAGTAAAGTACACACAGCCCCCCCCCCCCCCCCCCCCCCAGAGGATAGTGTTAAGAGCATTCCCATATTATTCATTAGAATCACAGGAGAAGTGTGAACGTGTGATTTTAGGAGAATTTTGATGATGAATTTTTAACCTGATGAGGAGTTTCCTCCTGTTCAGTGACTTCATTCTGTGGATGAAACAAGTAAAAGATGAAGAGACAGAATACACTGTATAATTCCGCCCCGTACATTACACTGTGAACATAAGGCCCTATGGGAGCAGTCTATTCCCGATAAGCAACATGGCTGCTAATACAACAATCGAAATGGTGGTCACCCAACTTTTCTAGTCCTCAACGGCAAATACAGTGGTCCCTCAACATACGATGGTAATCCGTTCCAAATGGACCATCGTTTGTTGAAACCATCGTATGTTGAGGGATCCGTGCAATGTAAAGTAAAGGACAGTGGTCTACAACCTGCGGACCTCCAGATGTTGCAAAACTACAACACCCAGCATGCCCGGACAGCCGTTGGCTGTCCGGGCATGCTGGGTGTTGTAGTTTTGCAACATCTGGAGGTCCGCAGGTTGAAGACCACTGTTAGAGGAAGTTGTACTCACCTGTCCCCGCCGCTCCGGTCCGTCATCGCTGCCCGGGATGTCGCCTTCCATCGCTGTCGCCGCGTCCCCGGGTGTCCCCGACGCTCCGGCAAGGCCTCTGCTTCCCCGGCATCCGCGCGCTCCGTCGCCGCCATCACGTAGTTACGCACGCTGCTCCTATTGGATGACGGGACGGCGTGCGCAGCGACGTGATGACGATGATGCAGAACGCCGACGATGCAGGGGATCCCGAAGAGGACGCGCCGGAGCCCCAAGGACAGGTAAGTGATCGTCAGCGGACCACACGGGGCACCGTAAACGGCTATCCGGTGTCAGCTGAAGCAGTCTGCGCTGCAGGATAGCCGTTTATGCGATGGCCCCGACATACAAAAGCATCGTATGTTGATGCTGCCTCTGAGAGGCCATCGCATGTTGAAATGATCGTATGTCGGGGCCATCGTAGGTCGAGGGGGTCACTGTATGTCTAATAAAGGGGTCATCTCAAGGTTAAAAATGATCACCTGTCCACAGGTTATAAATAGGTGATCGTGGTGGGTTCAACCACTGGGACAGTCACCAATTCCAAGAACCGAGGTCAAATGCACATGCTCGGTCACCACTCTAGTCACTCTCTACAGGACTTTGGAATATACCCAAGTACAGAGCTCAGGTATGTTTGGAAGTCCAATATAGAGTGGCCTCCGTTCTCGTGATTGGTCGGGTGTCAATGGTCAGACCCCCACCAAAAACCTAGTTATCCCCTACCCTGTACATAGGTGCTAAGACTGCGTTCACATTATGATTCATGTCTCTAAAGCACAGATACGTCAGCAAAATCAGTTGCCATCGTATGGGTGCACGGATCAGCACGGGCCCCATTGAGTTCGATGACCCAAGTGTAGTCAGCTAGTGACTACTTTTGAGTCATTTTCCAAGTTCCCCCAGACTGAAAAGTGTGGTCAAAACTCGTATACAATCAGAAAACTCAAATACAATCAGAAAATACATTCGGGTCATTGAACTTAATGGGGCCTGTGCAAATTCGAGCACAGATACGTCGACAGCAGATTTTGAGATTTTGTCAACGTATCGGTGCCTCGGAGGCACGAATTGTAATGTGAACCTGGCTTAAATGGGGTACTCCGCTGGAAAACAATTTTTTCAAATCACCTGGTGTCAGAAAGTTAAACATATTTGTAAATTACTTCTATTTAAAAATCTTAATCCTCCCAGTACTTATCAGCTGCTGTACACTACAGAGGAAGTTATTTTCTTTTTCAACTTCCTTTCTGTCTGACCACAGTGCTCTCTGCTGACACCTCTGTCCATGTCAGGAACTGTCCAGAGCAGACGAGGTTTGCTATGGGGATTTGCTCCTACTATCAACTGGCTCCAGAAAGTTAAACAGATTTGTAAATTACTTCTACTTCTTAATCCTTTCAGTACTTATCAGCTGCTGAAGTTGAGTTGTTATTTTCTGTCTGACCACAGTGCTCTCTGCTGACACCTCTGTCTGTCTCAGGAACTGTCTAGAGTACAAGCAAATCCGACATAGCAAACCTCTCCTGGTCTGGACAGTCCCTGAAATGGACAGAGGTGTCAGCAGAGAGCACTGTGGTCAGACAGAAAGGAAATCCAAAAAGAAAAGAACTTCCTGTGGAGCATACAGCAGCTAACAAGTACTGGAAGATTTTGGATTTTTTAATAGAAGTAATTTACAAATCTGTTTAACTTTCTGGCCCCAGTTAATAAAAAAAAAATAAAAAAATGTTTTCCAGTGGAGTACCCCTTTTACCTTTTAATCCTGGGACAGCCCCTACAAAGAGGATAAAAAAAAACAAAAAACATATGAATCAAAGGGGTAACGGACCGGCACTTGCTCTGCTGGAGGGGTTAAGTGCACACAGCTAGTAGCAGACCTCTATGAACCAGCCTATGACTAGGATCCGGTGGTGCGTAGTCCCAGGTACAATGCAGTAAAAGTCTCAAATGTAGAAGAAAAGAAGACCGCACTCACCGTGGTGAGTGCGGTCTTCTTTTCTTCTACATTTGAGACTTAAAAAAAACACAGTTGCTTTCTTCCATAAGCAGCGCTACCTGTCCTCAGGCATTACAGATTGGTTCCATTATGTCAGCGGAAATGAGTTGCCAGACCACACATAAATTGAGGACTAGTGTAGCTATGTTATTTCTAATCCAAAGATACAAGTGTCATCCTACGTGACAAAGCACATTTGTCATTGAGGACTCTAGAAAAGCTAAGTGACCCCTCCCATGAGAGCAGTGGCAGCATCCATGTTGATTGTTAGGATATATGGGCAGATACGCCCAGATACTGCTGTGGATTTATTGTTATAGGAAATCTGCAATAGATCCATATTGTGTGAACATACTCTTAAAGGAGGACTCCCCCCCTAGACATCTTATCCCCTATCCAAAGGATAGGGGATAAGATGTCTGATCGCCTGGGTCCCGCCGCTGGGGACTCCTGCGATTTTGGCTGTAGCACCCCAGACATCCAGTGAACTTCGCTCCATGCCGGATGACTGGCTATGCAGGGCGGAGACTCGTGACATCATGGCCTCGCCCCCTCAATGCAAGTCTGTGGAAGGGGGCGTGACGGCAGTCTCCCATAGACTTGCACTGAGGGGGCGTGGCCGTGGCATCACGAGGGGGGCGTGATCGTGACATCGAGAACCTCCGGCGCTGCACCCGACGCTCTAAACGAATGGCGGGTACAGCAGGGAGATCAGGACCCCAGCGACAGGACCCCCGCGATCAGACATCTTATCCCTTATCCTTTGGATAGGGGATAATATGTCTAGGGGCAGAGTACCCCTTTAACCTATTTTCCCGGAAACATATATTTTTATACATGAGAACCAGCTGGACAGAATTAGGTCACAGAAGGGGGTACCACACACATTTTACCATTTTTGCACTAAGCTTACGGTACTGAATGGCACTTCAGTAATATAAAGAAGGGATGTATCGCTACTTACTAGGTACAGTTGCCTATAAGGATTCTGGAAAAGCTGTGTACAGCAGTATGCTGGCAGCCAAACAGTATAAAGGAAAACTCATGTAATTTGGAAATACTATGGGGTTGGTGACTACTGTAAAACCTCAGAATTGGTGTTAAGGTTGCTGTACGCTTAGTCAGTTGTCTGGACACTATATACTACCAACCACATTACTGTCCTGCCCACAGGCCGACCCTAGGTAAAGCAGACGGATGGGCATTTACCCGCTCTTCCTGTGCCAGCTCTCCATCTTTCTCTGGCTTCTCTTGCTCCCCAGCAGCGTTCTGCTTGTATATAGTCTGCAGTTCCTCCAAGCGTTTCCTCCGAACCTCTGTCTGGTGGTGTAAGGCGTTGAGACGTTTGATCTTGTCGCAGAGTTTCTGGTCCATTATCTGGACAGCAGCCTGAGAGAAAAACAAATAGACCTTAAAAATGCATCCCCAAATATCTGCTCCCACCTAGAGTCCTCGAATGAAAATTGTGAATGTGCCACCAGTGAATATGAGTCAAAGCAATCAATGCCACAGAGCTTAAAAACCCAACTTTTCCAGAGGCCTGAATGGTACATTTTCAAATCCACAACCTATCAGTTATTAAAGGGGTATTCTGGCTTTACACATCTTATCCCCTATACAAAGGATAGGGGATAAGATGTATGATCGCTGGGGACCCCCGCGATCTCGGTGCAGCCCCGGTATTCTGTGCCGGGCGCTGCCTCAGAGATGGGGAAGTGACGTCACAGCCATGCCCCCTCCATTCAGGTCTATGGGAGGGGGCGTGACGTCCGTCACGCCCCCTCCCATAGACATGAATGGAGGGGGCATGGCGTGATGTCACTAGGGGGCGTGGCTGTGACGTCACGTCCCCGTTTCGGAAGGCAGCGCCCGACACAGAATGCCAGGGGCTGGACCAAGATCGCCGGGGTCACCAGCTCATACATATTATCCCCTATCCTTTGTATAAAGCCAGAGTACCCCATTAATTGTCCATTCTGTATTCTGGAGTGAAATCCGCAGCAAACAATGAGTACAAACGTGTATGAAAACATTTAAGAAGAGACTACATATATAAAAGAAGACATTTATGGCCTCGAGACATTTGGTTCTGCAACAAGACAAAGACCCAAAGGTCTTAAATGGAACAAGGCAGCAATACATTGTACAAGTGCTAATAAGTGTATGGCAGAGTATGGAACAGTGTACACAAACAGGAGGTATCTGTGCTCCCCCAAGGCTGGGCGGCCCCTTTTAAACAACAAGGGTCAGACCCCCACTTATGTGATATTGATAGTCTATCCTAAGCATAGACCATTGATATTTTTATCTAAGAAAAAAAAAAAATTTAAATTCAAGGGTTTACTTACTTTTTTCCCTACCCGGTGGACATTTACTCAATGTGCTTCATACAAGACACAAGCAATATACAGTACCAGTTATTAGTTTAGTTAGATAGTGTTTGTTTATTATTGTGACTTATATAACAATCAGACCCCATTTTGTTAGTATCAATGCAGAAATCCCGGTAATTCACTGCACTGTGGGTGTTTACTCAGTGTGCTTAATAAAATACATGAAAAGTGCAACTGTGTGTGTCTTCTCTGTTTAGGTATATTGTGATTGTCTATGACTACATTTTATTAGTAATCAATACAGAAATCCAAGTAATTTCCAAAGGGTTTACATATTTTCCCCCTGCTCTGTGGATGTTTACTTAGCGTGCTCAGTAGAAGACATGAACAGTACAACTGTTCATGTTCTATTAGTTCAGGTATATTGTCTATGACTACATTTTATTAGCAATCTAAATGTTACTTTTTTTGCAACTGTAAATTTAGCTTTTGGCCACAATATTGTTTAAGTGTACCTGTCGTTATCACAAACTCTTTATATAATGTAGATAATAACATTATATGTATATTTGTAATATACATTGCTTAAAATGTGTATATGTTTGTCCTACAGCTATTGTCCGTGTGTGTCTCTGTGAGGAGACCAAATACAGGAAGTGAGGGTGGACAAACAGGACTCCAGTGGTTCTCAACATCAACCAGGGGGTACTTGAAAAAAAATCAGTAATGGCAGCCACAGCCACTGGTTACTGGTCTGGACCACTTTGAAATAAATGTTAGGCTGATGTCACTGCACCGAGGAGCAGAGCAGGAGGACAGCAAAGCAGAAGCGCGGGCACTGGGCTGCTGTGGGCAGTAACTACCATCAGCTTTGTTGCTCCACTGCCCCTGCAGACCGGGGACCTACTGCTATGAGCCATAACAATAGGTCTCCAGACCAGAGGAGCAGTGGAGCAACAAAGCGGGACAGTATGGTGGCCTACAACTATATATGGGGGCAGTTTGGGGGCCTACATCTATATTTGAGAGAACAGAGGGGGCCTAACAACTTTATTGGGATGCAAAGCGGGTACTATTACTGTGTGTGACAATAAACATGGAGAGTTTGTAAATAGGTGGGTATTGTACTGCAGAAACGAGCCTAAAATGTTTGTTTGGCTGGTTCTGAGGACAAGCAGGGCTCTGTACACTGAGGACAAGCAGGGCTCTGTACACCGAGGACAAGCAGGGCTTTGTACAGTGAGGACAGGCAGGGCTCTGTACACTGAGGACAAGCAGGGCTCTGTACACTGAGGACAAGCACGGCTCTGTACACTGAGGACAAGCAGGGCTCTGTACACCGAGGACAAGCAGGGCTTTGTACAGTGAGGACAGGCAGGGCTCTGTACACTGAGGACAAGCAGGGCTCTGTACACTGAGGACAAGCAGGGCTCTGTACACTGAGGACAAGCAGGGCTCTGTGCGCTGAAGACAAGCAGGGCTCTGTATGCTGAGGACAAGCAGGGCTCTGTACACTGAGGACAAGCAGGGCTCTGTGCACTGAAGACAAGCAGGGCTCTGTGCACTGAAGACAAGCAGGGATCTGTGCACTGAAGACAAGCAGGGCTCTGTGCACTGAGGACAAACAGGGCTCTGTACACTGAGGACAAGCAGGGCTCTGTACACTGAGAACAACCATGGCTCTGTACACGGAGGACAAGCGGGGCTCTGTACACTGAGAACAAGCAGGGCTCTGTGCACTGAAGACAAGCAGGGCTCTGTAAGCTGAGGACAAGCAGGGCTCTGTACGGTGAGGACAAGCAGGGCTCTGTACACTGAGGACAAGCAGGGCTCTGTGCACTGAAGACAAGCGGGGCTCTGTGCACTGAAGACAAGCAGGGCTCTGTACACTGAGGACAAGCAGGGCTCTGTACAATGAGGACAAGCAGGGCTCTGTACACTGAGGACAAGCAGGGCTCTGTACACTGAGAACAACCATGGCTCTGTACACGGAGGACAAGCAGGGCTCTGTACACTGAGAACAAGCGGGGCTCTGTACACTGAGGACAAGCGGGGCTCTGTATACTGAGGACAAGCAGGGCTCTGTACACTGAGGACAAGTGGGGCTCTGTACACTGAGGACAAGCAGGGCTTTGTACAGTGAGGACAGGTAGGGCTTTGTACACTGAGGACAAGCAGGGCTCTGTACACTGAGGACAAGCAGAGCTCTGTACACTGAGGACAAGCAGGGCTCTGTACACTGAGGACAAGCAGGGCTCTGTACACTGAGGACAAGCAGGGCTCTGTACACTGAGGACAAGCAGGGCTCTGTACACTGAGGACAAGCAGGGCTCTGTGCACTGAGGACAAGCAGGGCTCTGTGCACTGAGGACAAGCAGGGCTCTGTGCACTGAGGACAAGCAGGGCTCTGTGCACTGAGGACAAGCAGGGCTCTGTGCACGGAGGACAAGCAGGGCTCTGTGCACCGCGGACAAGCAGGGCTCTGTGCAGTGAGGCTCTGTGACATGCTATGGGCTCACACATGAGGATGATTGATGAGCCAGGAGCCTGCACAGAGCCCTGTTTGTCCCACCTTCATTTCCTTTATTTGGACTCATCATAGAGACCCACAGACAATATCTGTAGGGACCGCATTTTTTTCACCCAAAAATAGACACATTTTTTACTCAATGTATATTACAAATATACATATAATGGTATTATCTACATTATAAAAAACGTTTTTGTTAACAACAGGTACACTTTAAGGAAAAAACACACACACAGCCCTAGGACTCTGGAAGACTTTGTATAATACAGTAATCTTTTGTCATCTATAGAGGAAGACGTCTGCATGACACCAGCAGACCTTACAGGACAATGGAGATCTGCTGGTGACACCTAATGTGCAGACTGTTGTTATTCAACATCCCAGGAAAGTTCCCCCACATTCCTTACTATACAGAAAGCAGTCACTATTTCAGGTGGGTATTCACATGGGGGGCACTGATTGGAATTTCCCTATATAGTTACATGAATGAGCAGATAACCACTTACTTGTCCACTTTTGCTCCTCATAGCCGCCTTCTCCACCACATGACTATGGAAAGCCTCCTTGATCACCTTCTCATCACCCTGAGGAGCACACAATGAAGAAATGGATTAGTACTAAGACAATGCTGAGAATGTCCTAAGTCTTGGGTGAAGAGACATCACTTAGATGGTAGCATTACTTATCCAGTCTTCTTGTTCCTTAAAGGGGTACTCCGCCGCTAGACATTTTATTCCCTATCCAAAGGATAAGGCATAAGATGTCTGATAACTGGGGCTAGGCTGCTGGGACCCCCTGCGATCTCCAGCCCGCACCCCAGTAAATTGCATGCACGGAGCAAACTCCGCTCCATACCGGATTACAAGTGACCACAGCCATCACACCCCCTCCCATAGACATGAATGGAGGGGGGAGTGACAACCATGGCTGGACGAAGCCTAAAACAGCCGGGATGCCGGGACAGCTGAAGACACACTGTTTGGAAAACACTGAGCTTAAAGGGATACTCTGCCTCTAGACATCTTATCCCCTATCCAAAAGATAGGGGATAAGATGTCCGATCACAGGGTCTGGTCGGCGGGACCCCCGTGATCAGACAGCTTATCCCCGATCCTATGGATAGGGGGATAAGATATCAAGGAGCAGAGTACCCCTTTAAGAGCCACAGGTTGGAGAACGCTGCTCTAGATCCTTGGATGAACTCCATGTTTAACTGTATAGATGGCGGGGCTTATGTAGGGGCAGGGGGGATGCATCTATGGATAAAAGTTCTTATTATATAGTGATAGCTGGGGAAAGGGTTATTTCGACATTATAAAAAAAATAAAAAAATAAAAATAAAACCTTCCTTTCACAACAGTGCCACACCTGTCCATGTGTTGCATCTGGTATTACAGCTCCACTTCTTAAAGCATTATGGTCATAAAAAAGAAAAACATTTTGACATGTCACACAGATATGTCAAAAGTTTTGCTCAGTCAGGATCTCAGTGCTGAGACCCCCACCAATCGCTAGATATAGCAGCGCTCCACTCCATGACTTAGTGCTCAATTCAACACTTTGCAGGTGTTGGGCTCCATAGAAACATAACATAGAAACATAGAATGTGTCGGCAGATAAGAACCAATTGGCCCATCTAGTCTGCCCAATAGCCCATAGAGTATAATGGGGGGTCTTATGCAATGAGCACCAACACTGATTCCCCCTGGACCTGAGGAAGAGGGTAGCGTTACCCTCGAAACACGTCGTCTGACCGATTACTTATAAATTCTAATATAAAATTCTAATAAGAAAATCAATTGCTCCTGGGACGATTCATTCAACGTCTGGTAAGCGCCGACCTGTGGGCATCTCCTTTCTCCTGCTACTGTACTGTCTCAACACTGAGACCCCAACTGATCAAAACTTTTGACATGTCTGCATGACGTTTCTAATATTTTTATACCGGTGTGTGGTGTGGGGGAAAAAAGTAATCTATAAAATCCCTAAAAGACCCTAGCAATGTCTTGGGGGGCTCACGCTGTATTTGGGTACCTCTGGTGCCCCCATAGACAGTGCATGAAGCATGTGCCAACCATGCAGCGGGAGGGCAGGGGCCCTGTTCTGGAGATAGCTTGGGGTCCCAGAGGTCAGAAAAAGCTCCCCTACCCCCCACCCAAACATACAATTAGACACTTACCTCCCTATGCTGTTGAAAAATGGAGCAACATGTCTGTTTCCTTCCAAAACCAGCTGAGCTGCCATGACAGACACAACCCAGAGACGGGTGTGGCGCTCTTTTTGGAAGAAGGCGGACATCTTTTCTTATCCTGAATAAACTTTAAAGGGGTACTCCCGTGGAATTTTTTTTTTTTTTTTTAAATCAACTGGTGCCAGAAAGTTAAACAGATTTGTAAATTACTTCTATTAAAAAAATCTTAATCCTTCCAGTGCTTTTTAGGGGCTGAATACTACAGAGGAAATAGTTTTATTTTTGGAACACAGAGCTCTCTGCTGACATAATGACCACAGTGCTCTCTGCTGACATCTCTGTCCATTTTAGGAACAGTCCAGAGCAGCATATGTTTTCTATGGGGATTTTCTCCTACTCTGGACAGTTCTTAAAATGGACAGAGATGTCAGCAGAGAGCACTGTGGTCACGATGTCAGCAGAGAGCTCTGTGTTCCAAAAAGAAAACTATTTCCTCTGTAGTATTCAGCAGCTAATAAGTACTGGAAGGGTTAAGATTTTTTAATAGAAGTAATTTACAAATCTGTTTAACTTTCTGGCACCAGTTGATTTAAAAAAAAAAAATAAGAAGTTTTCCACGGGAGTACCCCTTTAAGGATGTGAAACTCTCATCCCATTGTGAGCCCCACATACATATCCACTTCTCGGACCTTACCGCAAGGGCATCAGCCAACTTCTTATGCAGCTTCTTGTTCTCCTGCCGCAGGAACTGAATGGTCTCCCAGTTCTTCTGGACGGCTGCGCTGGCGCTCTCCTGATACGCCTTGTGGTCGCCATCTGCCAAAAATCATATACAATTCGGGAAAAAAAACATTACTGCTCTTAAACCTGTTGTTATAAGCTTTGTAATAAATTTAGAACATTTGCATATACATTTATATCAGTGTTTCCCAATCAGGGTGCCTCCTACTATTGCAAAACTACAACTCCCAGCATGCCCGGACAGCCAAAGGCTGTCCGGGCATGCTGGGAGTTGTAGTTTTTCAACAGCTGGAGGTACACTGGTTGGGGAGACACTGTTGACCCCCTCCATGTCTTACCCAGCAGCTGGATTTTCTTCTGTAGCTCCGTGATCTGCTCATGAATGGGAGGCTTCACCCTGGAAAGAGTCGCGGTACTGGGCATGGCTGCCTGACAGAGGAGGAAACATATAGGTAAGTTCACATGGGCATAAGATATGGGAGTGGGGCTGTACCCCCTTAAATGTGATGCTATATATATATATATATATATATACACACACACACACATATATATATATACACACACACACACACACACACTCACTGGCCACTTTAATAGGTACACCTTGCTAGTCCCGGTCTTATTTCCCTCATTTCTGGAGATTTTGCTCCATATGGACATGATGACATCACACAGTTCCTCTATATAGACATGATGACATCACACAGTTCCTCTATATGGACATGATGACATCACACAGTTCCTCCATATGGACATGATGACATCACACAGTTCCTCCATATGGACATGATGACATCACACAGTTCCCCCATATACACATGATGACATCACACAGTTCCTACATATAGACATGATGACATCACACAGTTCCTCCATATGGACATGATGACATCACACAGTTCCTCCATATGGACATGATGACATCACACAGTTCCTCCATATGGACATGATGACATCACACAGTTCCTCCATATGGACATGATGACATCACACAGTTCCTCCATATGGACATGATGACATCACACAGTTCTTCCATATGGACATGATGACATCACACAGTTCCCCCATATGAACATGATGACATCACACAGTTCCCCCATATACACATGATGACATCACACAGTTCCTCCATATGGACATGATGACATCTTTCCTCCATATGGACATGATGACATCACACAGTTCCTCCATATAGACATGATGACATCACACAGTTCCTCCATATAGACATGATGACATCACACAGTTCCTCCATATGGACATGATGACATCACACAGTTCCTCCATATAGACATGATGACATCACACAGTTCCTCCATATGGACATGATGACATCACACAGTTCCTCCATATGGACATGATGACATCACACAGTTCCCCCATATGGACATGATGACATCACACAGTTCCTACATATAGACATGATGACATCACACAGTTCCTCCATATGGACATGATGACATCACACAGTTCCTCCATATAGACATGATGACATCACACAGTTCCTCCATATGGACATGATGACATCACACAGTTCCTCCATATGGACATGATGACATCACACAGTTCCTCCATATGGACATGATGACATCACACAGTTCCTCCATATGGACATGATGACATCACACAGTTCTTCCATATGGACATGATGACATCACACAGTTCCCCCCATATGGACATGATGCCATCACACAGTTCCTCCATATGGACATGATGACATCACACAGTTCCCCCATATACACATGATGACATCACACAGTTCCTACATATAGACATGATGACATCACACAGTTCCTCCATATGGACATGATGACATCACACAGTTCCTACATATAGACATGATGCCATCACACAGTTCATCCATATGGACATGATGACATCACACAGTTCCCCCATATACACATGATGACATCACACAGTTCCTACATATAGACATGATGACATCACACAGTTCCTCCATATGGACATGATGACATCACACAGTTCCTTCATATAGACATGATGACATCACACAGTTCCTCCATATGGACATGATGACATCACACAGTTCCTCCATATAGACATGATGACATCACACAGTTCCTTCATATAGACATGATGACATCACACAGTTCCTCCATATGGACATGATGACATCACACAGTTCCCCCATATACACATGATGACATCACACAGTTCCTACATATAGACATGATGACATCACACAGTTCATCCATATGGACATGATGACATCACACAGTTCCTCCATATGGACATGATGACATCACACAGTTCCTCCATATAGACATGATGACATCACACAGTTCCCCCATATACACATGATGACATCACACAGTTCCTACATATAGACATGATGACATCACACAGTTCATCCATATGGACATGATGACATCACACAGTTCCTACATATAGACATGATGACATCACACAGTTCCTCCATATGGACATGATGACATCACACAGTTCCTCCATATGGACATGATGACATCACACAGTTCCTCCATATGGACATGATGACATCACACAGTTCCTACATATAGACATGATGACATCACACAGTTCCTCCATATAGACATGATGACATCACACAGTTCCTCCATATGGACATGATGACATCACACAGTTCCTCCATATGGACATGACGACATCACACAGTTCCTCCATATGGACATGATGACATCACACAGTTCCTCCATATGGACATGATGACATCACACAGTTCCTCCATATGGACATGATGACATCACACAGTTCATCCATATGGACATGATGACATCACACAGTTCTGCCATATGGACGTGATGACATCACACAATTCCTCCATATGAACATGATGACATCACACAGTTCCTCCATATGGACATGATGACATCACACAGTCCCTCCATATGGACATGATGACATCACACAGTTGCTGCAGATTTGTCGGATCCATGAAGAGAATCTCTGGTTCCAACACCTCCCAGCAGTGATCTATTGGATGAGATCTGGTGACTATGGAGGCCATTGGAACAGGAGCCAGTGGCACCCGGTCTTCTGCTGCTGTAGCCCATCTGCTTCAATGTTCAGAAACGGTATTCTGCACGTCTTGGTTGTAACCAGTGGTTAATTGAATTTAATAAACATTGCCTTTTTTGTTATCTTGAACCAGTCTGCCCATTCTCCTGAAATCAAAAAGACATTTCCAACCACACAACTGCCGCTCACTGGATATTTCCTCTTTTTCGGACCGTTTTCTGTAAACTCTGGGGATGGTCGTGCGTAAAAATCTCAGTAGACCAGCAGTTTGTGAAATACCCAGAAATTCCCAGTTTGTGAAATACTTCTGGCACCAACAACCATGCCACATTCAAAGTCACTTATATCCCCTTTCTCCCCCATTCTGATGTTCTGGTTCAACTTCGGCAACTTGTCTTGACCACATCTACATGCCTAAATGCATTGAATTGCTTCCATGTGATTGGCTGATTAGCTATTTGTTTAGCAAAGTGGCCAGTTAGTGTATAGAGCAGTGTTTTCCACCCAGATGTTGCAAAACTACAACTCCCAGCATGCCCGGACAGCCGAAGGCTGTCCGGGCATGCTGGGAGTTGTAGTTTTGCATCTTTATTTCATAAACGAACATACAGGAAACTCACCTTGTTATCTGTCTCCAGCAGCCTGTGCTCCTCTGTGCCTCAACAACTCTGTTGCCAAGCAACCGTTTCCCTAACAACGGCAGACACAGCTCCCCATTGGCTAAGGACCTATCAGCCATGTTGGTACCCCTCACGTCGTTTCTTATCACCCAACTAGCTTTCATTTTCGCTAAATTAACAAAAGATAACCTTCTACTACCTCAAATATGACGAATATCTTTTATTCTAAGAAATCTATTACAGTGATATACAGCTACGTATAGTTAAAATAAAAAATTAAATAAAAAATTGCCTCAACCAAGATGGCCGCCGGGGTCGCCCGGAAGTGACGAAGGCGGAAGTGCAGCTTCCGTAGACTTTGTCCGGGCTGACGGTGTCAGAAAATACCTAGGAGGCGGAAACTGAGTTCCTGGTGTGCGGAGATGCAGCAGTCAGTGATCGTGCTTGTGGTGGGGCTCCTGGCGGTGCTTGGTTGCCGGGCGGTGGAGGTGAAGCGGCCCCGCGGGGTGTCGCTGTCCAGTGAGTGCGAACTCCATTCATTATCATTGTGTTCTGTGTTATACGTCCTCCTCAGCGTCAGGTGGCGCTGTGGTTGGGAGCTGTCACTTCCACTTGTGCTTATTGTATCCTATGCGTCACGTTTCCCTTATGCTTTCTGTCAGCCGTTTGGTTGCAGCGCCCCACCTGTCGGCCAGTTCATGAACTGCATCTGTGATTACAGTAACGCTTATGTTCCAGATTTTTCCATAGTATAGATGGGGCTGGAAATGTCTCTGTATTGTGGAGACGAGTGCTGCCCCCTCCTGGCAGGGTTTATACCTAGAGTGTCAGTGCTGCACTGCCACTATGTATTATAAATAGGTTATGAATGATTAGTAAAACAGAACTAATTAATAACAGCGCCACACCTGTCCTCAGGTTGAGTATGGTATTACAGTTCCATTCCATTGAAGTGAATGGAGCCGAGTTGTAATGCCCCTCACGACCTGAAGACAGGGTCGGTGCTGTTTTTGGAAATAATTAGCTCTTTTTTTTTCTATTCCTGGATAAT
Organism: Hyla sarda; assembly: GCF_029499605.1. NCBI lineage: Eukaryota > Metazoa > Chordata > Amphibia > Anura > Hylidae > Hyla > Hyla sarda. Next base: position 32,182,324 of record NC_079192.1, read on the forward strand.
CCCTTTTAAAGAAGCTGTAGGATAAGTGGGGTGGTTGTTTGCAGTTACAGGTATTGCAGTATAATTAAGCAGCAGAAGCCTGGAAAAGCTGGGTGACAACTCGTGAGAGCTGTAGCTGTGGTTATGTTTGTCACCTAGCTTTTCCAGGCTTCTGAGAGGCAATTCTTCTAAGTTGTGTAGTAATATATATCCATCACCACCCACAACTAAGCAGAGCTGTATGTAGAAGCAATGAAAAACATAACTCTAGTGCTCATGAGTTGTCACCCAGCATTCCTACGCTCCTCCATGCAGCTCTACTTAGTTGTGATGGATGGATTACTACATGTCAGAAGCCTGGAAAAGCTGGGTGACACTTAGCTACAGCTCTTTCATCACTTGTCACCAAGCTTTCCCAGGCTTTTGAATGCAAAAGTTATCTGGTTATACATCCTGCACATCCATAAGTAAGCACGCGTGTCATTCAGGAGTATAGAAAAGCTGGGTCGATTATAACCACAGCTGTAGTGCTCACATGAGTGGTCCCCCAGGTTCCTGCATACTGGTTAGTTGTAGGGATGATGGATGTATTACTACATGACCTGACCCCTGGGATTTGTCAAGCCCTATGTTCTAGACCCCTGATATCTGTTTTAGGACTCTGGAAAAGCTGGGTGATATGTTGTAGGAACTGAGGTGGAAGCCATATTTTTGAAATCCCAGCTTTTCCATAAATTGGCATGACTTATCCAAGAATAGAGAAACAGAGCAGATTTCTTCCTGAAACAGCACCACCCCCATCCTCAGGCTGTGTGTGATATTACAACTTGGAACTGAACTGCAATACCGCACACAACCTGAGGAGAGGTGTGGCACTGTCAGCTCTGTTCTTTTACTCCTGAATAACCTCCATGATCCTGGTGTCGCCATCTTCCCCGTCCTCTCCTTCTCTGACATGTCGTCCTTGTTCTTGCAGATCGCAGCTTCTATGATGAGACCAAACCCTTCACCTGCCTGGACGGGTCCAAGACCATCGCCTTCGACCGAGTAAACGACGACTATTGTGACTGCGCAGACGGAACAGATGAGCCTGGTAAGGTCCTGGAGCGGTGACCTCCTGGGAGAGCGGCCACTGCAGGAGAATTGGGGTATTACATGGCATCTAGAGATGAGCGAACTTACAGTAAATTCGATTCGTCACGAACTTCTCGGCTCGGCGGTTGATGACTTTATCCTGCATAAATTAGTTCAGCTTTCCGGTGCTCCGGTGGGCTGGAAAAGGTGGATACATTCCTAGGAAAGAGTCTCCTAGGACTGTATCCACCTTCTCCAGCCCACCGGAGCACCTGAAAGCTGAACTCATTTATGCAGGATAAGTCATCAACTGCCGAGCCGAGAAGTTCGTGACGAATCGAATTTACTGTAAGTTCGCTCATCTCTTAAGGCATCCATTGAAATGAGTGATAAGCAATGTAATACTATGGAGCTGGAGCCCATCATTACAATAGTCTAATAGATAAGGGACCCTGCTATTATCTCATTGGACGTTGGCTGTCTGGGCATGCTGGGGGTTGTAGTTTTGAAACAGCTGCAGGTCCACAGTTTAAAGACCACTGTATTAAAAGCATAGTAGTAGTTTGTCACACTGGCTATGATTGACTATTAGGTAGGGTTCACACTACAGGATTTTTTAGTCCCATTGGTGTCCATTAGGACTGGGTGGTATACGGGTTCGTACCGAATTCCGAAATTTTTGTCCTGCACGATATGAATTTTTCCCATACAGCAATACCGGTTTGGCCCCTCCCCCTCGGGAATGAATGAATTATCAGCCCAGCGCTGCGCTGTCCCCATCGGGGTAAATACTCACATGTCACCCGCATACGCTGCACTCCTCGTCCTCCTGCTTGTTGTGGCTGCCGGCGCTGACACTCTATACTGTGCCGTATCCCTAGGCCCGGGCTGCAAAAGATAAACAAAATAAACTTTAACTCACCTTCCCCGTCGGTCCGGACCTGCTTCCTGGGGACGGGAACGTCGGAGAGCCGTCAGCCTATCAGCGGCCGCAACGATGTTCCGCCTTGGCTGGTGATAGGTTGAGCGCACTGTCATGTAAGAAGCCGGCTCTCCGACGTTCCCGTCCCCAGGAAGAGCGTACGGCCGACGTAGGAACGTGCGATAAAGTTTATTTTGTTTACCTTTTGCAGCCCGGGCATAGGGATACAGCCTACAGTATAGAGCAGTGGTCTTCAACCTGCGGACCTCCAGATGTAGCAAAACTACAACTCCCAGCATGCCCGGACAGCCGTTGGCTGTCCGGGCATGCTGGGAGTTGTAGTTTTGCAACATCTGGAGGTCCGCAGGTTGAAGACCACTGGTATAGAGTGTCAGCGCCGGCGGCCCGCAGCAAACAGGAGGACAAGGAGGGCAGCGCTTGCGGGTGATATGTGAGTATTTACCCCAATGGGGACAGCGCAGCGCTGGGCTGATAATTAATTATTTTTTTGGCGGTTCCACGTTATATGCCGTGGAACCGCCATAAAATACCGTGATACACATATTTGGTCATACCGCCTAGCCCTAGTGTCAATAGTAGAGATGAGCGAACTTACAGTAAATTCGATTCGTCACAAACTTCTCGGCTCGGCAGTTGATGACTTTTCCTGCATAAATTAGTTCAGCTTTTCGGTGCTCCGGTGGGCTGGAAAAGGTGGATACAGTCCTAGGAAAGAGTCTCCTAGGACTGTATCCACCTTTTCCAGCCCACGGGAGCATCGGAAAGCTGAACTAATTTATGCAGGAAAAGTCATCAACTTCCGTGCTGAGAAGTTCGTGACGAATCGAATTTACTGTACGTTCGCTCATCTCGAGTCAATAGGATACTGCAAAGTGCACACTACCGAATTTTACTCTACTCGCTCTTTCAGTGGATTGCGCACGGACTACATACTGGGACAGCATTGTCTGCGCGGTCCTAGCGCCGGCTGATTCATTTGGTGCTGGTCGCCCTCTAAATTATTCCATCTGCAGATTCTGTAATCTAAATATAGCCTTAAAGGGTTACTCCGCTCCCCAGCGTGTTACTCCGCTCCCTAGCGTCCGGAGCATTGAGTTCCTGAACACTGTGTGCGGGCTTCCGTGTTCACGCCCGCCTCACTCGTTACGTCATGTGATGTCACGTCCCGCCCCCTCAATGCAAGTCTATGGGAGGGGGCGTGACGGCCGTCACGCCCCCTTCCCATAGACTTTCATTGATGGGGCGGGCCTGAACATGGAATTTTGCGGACGCTGGCAAGCGGAGTGGAAGAGATAAAAAAAAACAAAAAAAAACTGACATTAAAGGGGTTTTCCGGCCTTAGACAACTTATCCCCTATCCAAAGGAGACCGAGACGTGACGTCACGGCCACGCCCCCTTGTGATGTCACACCACGCCCCTTCCATTCATGTCTATGGGAGGGGGCATGACATTAAAGGGGTATTCCGGCCTTAGGCATCTAATCCCCTATCCAAAGGAGACCGAGACGTCACGCCACACCCCTTCCCATAGACATAAAGGGAGGAGGCGTGGCATCATGAGGGGGCATGGCCGTGACCTCACGTCTCGGTCTCCTTTGGATAGGGGATAAGTTGTCTAAGGCCGGAACACCCCTTTTAATGTCAGTTTTTTATTTATTTATTTTTGTTGAATTTCTTCCACAACCTACTGTTTTTCCTCTCTGTTTACCAATTTGGCGCTCGGCAGGCACTTATTTTGGTGCACGCTCAAATATGGCGCAGTGCGGCAGGAAAACGCTGAGTAAATGCTGACCAGGCCAATTAAATTGATCATTCACATAAAAAAGAACATGAAACATTAAAAAAACATAACACAAATAATAAATGGCCTCGCATTCAGAATTGCAAGGACTAAATAAAAGGCCGGGGGAGTATGGGAACAAAGGGGGAGATTTATCACAACCTGTCCTGAGGAAAAGTTGCTGAGTTGCCCATAGCAACCAATCAGATCGCTGCTTTCATTTTTCACAGGCCCTTTTTTTCAAAAATGAAAGTAGTGATCTGATTGGTTGCTATGGGCAACTGGGAAACTTCCCTTGGACAGGTTTTGATAAATCTCACTCTGTCTTTTCATTATAATTATAATTCCTAATAATTTTAATACTTTTAAAATAGATATACCAAAAAAATTTTTTTTTATTCAGAACTAAATGGGAGCAGTGAAATCTGGCCAGGTTCTCCTCGGTGCCAATTAGAGATGAGCGAACTTACAGTAAATTCGATTCGTCACGAACTTCTCGGCTCTGCAGTTGATGACTTTTCCTGCATAAATTAGTTCAGCTTTCAGGTGCTCCCGTGGGCTGGAAAAGGTGGATACAGTCCTAGGAAAGAGTCTCCTAGGACTGTATCCACCTTTTCCAGCCCACCGGAAAGCTGAACTAATTTATGCAGGAAAAGTCATCAACTGCCGAGCCGAGAAGTTCGTGTCGAATCGAATTTACTGTAAGTTCGCTCATCTCTAGTGAAAACGTATGGAACGGTATTGAAAACCGTATACATAGGCAAAGCATTGCAAACCGTATGCACCCCGATGCGTACGCTTTGCTTGCAATACGGCTTTTTAACAGTACTCCAAACCGTGTTCGACCCCGGTTTTGACTCTAGGTTAAAAACCGTACTGCAACCGCATACCTTTTTTTTTATTTAATTTTTATTTAATTTTTTTTTTTTATAACATGGACGTCAATGGGAAACGCACATGTATACGGTTCCATACTGCGAAACAGTATGCATTTTTTCTTTGCACATGCGCATTTGCATCCTAAAGTCCCCACCCAAGACCCCTCCCATTAAAAATGGAAAACATTTTCAAAAACTTTTATTTTTTCTATAAAAAGCGATGAAACTGTATGCACTTTTAAAAACAGTATATGGTTTTAAAACGCATACAGTTTACTTTTTCCCATACTGTTCCATCCGTTTTTTTGCCATACGGTTTTCTTGAGAAGAACGGATTGAAAACAGTCTGGCAAAAACGTGATGTGAACCCAGCCTTAGTTAGGTTGAATGGTTCTTGGTTGTTTTTGTTTTTCTTTATTGGGACGCCCGCTGGCGAATATTCTGGCTCAGACGACCACAACCTGATAAAAAATAAAATTAAAAAAGATATCTTTGAGCGTTCGATAGTAAACCAGTGTCAGGATCAGTCAGCCTGGAGTCCAAAAAATGTCCCTGGTCTGTTCCTTTCTGAACTATTTTATTACATCACACTTGTAAGATTATTAGTAGTAGAGATGAGCGAACTTACAGTAAATTTGATTCGTCACGAACTTCTCGGCTTGGCAGTTGATGACTTTTCCTGCGTAAATTAGTTCAGCTTTCCGGTGCTCCCGTGGGCTGGAAAAGGTGGATACATTCCTAGGAAAGAGTCTCTTAGGACTGTATCTACCTTTTCCAGCCCACCGGAGCACCGGAAAGCTGAACTAATTTACGCAGGAGAAGTCATCAACTGCCGAGCCGAGAAGTTCGTGACGAATCGAATTTACTGTAAGTTCGCTCATCTCTAATTAGTAATTATTGACGGCTTTTGTCTACCCATCAGGCACTGCTGCATGCTCCAATGGAAAATTCCACTGTACCAACGCTGGATTCAAGCCTCAGTATATCCCATCCTCACGGGTCAATGATGGCATCTGTGGTAAGTGGTGTAGGTTGTGTTCATTGGGTCCACCAGGGCGGCGATATACATCAACCAGTTGGACGGCAGCTGCCTCCAGTGACAAAATGGAACTCGGAGAAGCAGCTGAGCAACATAGGGGGGAGATCTATCAAACCTCAATGTCTATACACCAGTGTTTCCAAACCAGGGTGCCTCCAGCTGTTGCAAAACTACAACCTTCGGCTGTCCGGGCATGCTGGGAGTTGTAGTTTTGCAACAGCTGGAGGCACCCTGGTTTGGAAACACTGGTCTACATTATTTGATAAGAAAAGACCTGTTGTATTATATATGAATGAGTTGCGACATGCAGAGCTTACACTCCTCTCCCCGCAGACTGCTGCGACACCATGGATGAATATAACAGCGGAGCCCATTGCCAGAACACTTGCAGGTGAGACTGCGTTGGGTGGTGATTATGTTTCGATGTGGTGTTCTCACATATGGTGAACCTTTTGGGTTTTTCGCAGAGAGATGGGAAAGAAGGAGCGAGAGGATCTGGAGAAGAAGGCGGAAATGGCTCGGGAAGGCATGCTGCTCAAGCAGAGGTTCATCGAGGAGGCCCGAAAAGGCAGAGAGGAGAAGCAGGTGATGGACGGTTCTTAGGTTGCGCCTAGAGATGAGCGAACTTACAGTAAATTCGATTCGTCACGAACTTCTCGGCTCGGCAGTCGATGTCTTTTCCTGCATAAATTGGTTCAGCTTTCCGGTGCTCTGGAAAAGGTGGATACATTCCTAGGAAAGAGTCTCCTAGGACTGTATCCATCTTTTCCAGCCCATGGGAGCACCGGAAAGCTGAACTAATTTATGCAGGAAAAGTCATCAACTGCCGAGCCGAGAAGTTTGTGACGAATCGAATTTACTGTAAGTTCGCTCATCTCTAGTTGCGCCCACTAAACTTCTCCCTGGAGTGCAAAATAAATAATAATAATAATAATAATATTTATTATTATTTACTACTAATGATAATAATAAATACTACTACTACTAATAATAATATTTAATAATAAATACTACTACTACTTAAATATTAATTATTATAATGATGATGATAATAATAATTTAATAATGATGATAATGATAATAATAATTTAATAATGATAATAATAATTTGACAATGATAATTATAATTTTAATAATAATAATTTAATAATGATAATAAATTGATGATGATAAATTAATAATAATGTAATAATACTAATAATAATGATTATTTAATAATAATGTAATATTGATAATTTTATAATAATGATAATTTAATAATAATAATAATTAATAATTATAATTTAATAATACATTAATTTGATGAGTAGTTTTAGGTGGAGTAGTTTTTGTCCATAGGTGACAGAGTAGCTTCTTTTTTTTCCCCCCCCCCCCCCAATGCATTGTAGCTGATATTCCTTGTGGCGTTGCGCCATAGCATTGTCGGGGTTGGGGCGCTTCTCCCAAGTCATGACCCATTGACCTCTATATGTCTTTTAATTTGTTGTGCAGGTGAAGCTGCAGTCGCTGGTAGAGAAGCGGGTGAGCGTGCAGACCCAGGTGGACGCCCTGCGTGCCCAGAAGGAAGCGGCTGAGAAACCAGAGAAGGAAGCCAAAGACTCCCACAAGCAAGAGTGGGAAGGTGACGATCTGCCTTGTTTCTTTCAGATCACTGGCTTGCAGATGTCGCAAAACTACAACTCCCAGCATGCCCGGACAGCCGTTGGCTGTCCGGGCATGCTGGGAGTTGTAGTTTTGCCACAGCTAGAGTTCCACAGTTTGGAGACCTAGGCTTTAGATGTTGCTTTCATGCATATGTCTTCGGTATTGCAGCGCGCAAGGAGGCGGAGAATGCAGCTATGGAGAAGAAACGCTCCCTGGAATTATTTACTGAGCTGGACCAGGATTCAGATGGAATGTGAGTTTCTTTATTTTCATAAGCATAAAAAATTTGAATAAAAAAAATAAAACTTAAAGCGTACCTGTCAGATCCCACAAAAGCTGTTATAAAACTGTAATTTTTATGTCTCTCCCACCCATATTTCACACAAAAAAAAGAGCCTATTACAGCTGCTCACTGTCTTTTCTATCTTGTCAAAGGGAGGGGGCGTGTCCATCTCTTGCCTGCACTGTGATAACTCCTCCCCCTTCCTCACTCTGCCTACAGCTTTTGCAAAACTACAACTCCCAGCATGCCCAGACGTCCTCTGACTGTCCAGGCATGCTCGGAGTTGTAGTTTTTGCAACAGCTGGAGGCACATGTTTGGTAAAGCTCTGTGTTGCTGCAGGCTGTGTTCCTCCTGCAGCCTTGTCAACTAGCCATCTCCTGTCCATGACCCTTGGACACGCTCATGGTGCTGTGGGACTCATCAGTGTCCCAGGAGGTATGTGGACTAGAGATGAGCGAATTTACAGTAAACTCGATTCGTCACGAACTTCTCGGCTCGGCAGTTGATGACTTATCCTGCATAAATTAGTTCAGCTTTCAGGTGCTCCGGTGGGCTGGAAAAGGTGGATACATTCCTAGGAAAGAGTCTCCTAGGACTGTATCCACCTTTTCCAGCCCACGGGAGCACCTGAAAACAACTCATTTATGCAGGATAAGTAATCAACTGCCGAGCCGAGAAGTTCGTGACGAATCGAATTTACTGTAAATTCGCTCATTTCTAATGGGGACCCCTAGGGGTGGGATTTTCGGAGGCAGTTTTCTTTAATAAAATGTGAATATTTTTTAAAGAATTATATTACAAAAACTATTGTTTTGCCAAGATGTACAACACATAGTTTTTTTTATATCTGACCGTGCCCATTTAACCTTGAAGATAACCTTGAAGAATCCCGTACAGTTTTATGTTTATAGCCTCTATGTGAAATGATGTGTCTCCATGGTTACAGACTACAAATAAGTCCTGAGTGTAGTCAGGCATGTTGACGTTTGTTTGTGTTTTTGTATAGGGTTTCAGCACCTGAGCTGCTCTCTCACGCAGAGCTGGATTCAGATGGGGATGGCACCTTGTCAGACAAAGAAGCCCAGGTGAGGCCCAGAGGGTTCTTTAGGGCCTGTTGTTCAAAGGGGTTATCCAGGAAAAAACTTTTTTTTATATATATAGATCAACTGGCTCCAGAAAGTTAAACAGATTTGTAAATTACTTCTATTAAAAAATCTTAATCCTTTCAGTACTTATGAGCTTCTGAAGTTTAGGTTGTTCTTTTCTGTCTAAATCCTCTCTGATGACACCTGTCTCGGGAACCGCCCAGTTTAGAAGAGGTTTGCTATGGGAATTTGCTTCTAAACTGGGCGTTTCCCGAGACACGTGTCATCAGAGAGCACTTAGACAGAAAAGAACAACCTTAATTTCAGAAGCTCATAAGTACTGAAAGGATTAAGATTTTTTAATAGAAGCAATTTACAAATCTTTTCACAGCAGCAAAGAACTGTCAGATTAAAGGTACCTCTCTATGTATCACAGCAACTAAAAATAACCTTTTTCTAAAACATATATACTTTAATGATATGCCTTAAAATAAGAATAACTAAAGCAAACAAAAAAAATTTAATAAACTATAATTAGTGACCTATAGGTGAATAGATATGTCAAAAAAAGGGGAGACACAGGTCCTATTGGTAAATGGGCAGCCCCCTATGAGAGAGACAATGCACCACAACCATCGATCACTACGGTTATATCAGTGGTGCAATTAAATACATTCTCATATATGTACAATGGTGCTGCTCATTATTTAGGACCTCTCCCCACACCACGTGAGAAAAGTGATAAGATAAATGTTACAATTTGGTATCCGTTCCGACGCGTTTCCCCCCAACTTGTGGGGTTTCTCAAGGAACTAATGGGATACAATCAACAGTCATAAAAATCGTCTCTGGTGTTATTAGATTGTCTCTGATGCAGTAGGTGCCACAACTTGATTGACACCACTCTCAAGGCAGATAACTTATGGACAGTATATTGTACTGCATCTCCAAAGAAGAAGCACTATCTTATGCCCGCCTTGTACCAACGATGGATACCTAGCGCCAAGATAAGCGCACTGTTTAATCACATGCCGCCTGTGATTAAACAGTGCGCTTATCTTGGCGCTAGGTATCCATCGTTGGTACAAGGCGGGCATAAGATAGTGCTTCTTCTTTGGAGATGCAGTACAATATACTGTCCATAAGTTATCTGCCTTGAGAGTGGTGTCAATCAAGTTGTGGCACCTACTGCATCAGAGACAATCTAATAACACCAGAGACGATTTTTATGACTGTTGATTGTATCCCATTAGTTCCTTGAGAAACCCCACAAGTTGGGGGGAAACGCGTCGGAACGGATACCAAATTGTAACATTTATCTTATCACTTTTCTCACGTGGTGTGGGGAGAGGTCCTAAATAATGAGCAGCACCATTGTACATATATGAGAATGTATTTAATTGCACCACTGATATAACCGTAGTGATCGATGGTTGTGGTGCATTGTCTCTCTCATAGGGGGCTGCCCATTTACCAATAGGACCTGTGTCTCCCCTTTTTTTGACATATCTATTCACCTATAGGTCACTAATTATAGTTTATTAAATTTTTTTTGTTTGCTTTAGTTATTCTTATTTTAAGGCATATCATTAAAGTATATATGTTTTAGAAAAAGGTTATTTTTAGTTGCAATTTACAAATCTGTTTAACTTTCTGCAGCCAGTTGATATATAAAAAAAAAGTTTTTTCCTGGAATACCCCTTTAAGGAACATGTGTAGGCCTATGATGTTTAATAGACGGGATGCCGACACTCAGCACCCCTGCCAGTAGGCTATTAGGCACATATGCAATGAACAGCCCCCAAGCCTCGAATCCATACATTGTGCAGTAGCACTGCTTTACTGCACTGCCGCTCCCATTAACCCCGCACAACCCCTACACCATGATCAGAGCCATCTACAGCTGCTGCTCTGCCAAGGATCTGATCGGCTGGGGTGCTGGGTGTCCGATTTAATCCTCAGGTGATGTGGTGTTTTGCAGCTCATTTCCATTGAAGTGAATAGAGCCAAGATGTAATACCACACATAACCTGACAATGTGTGTGGCGCTGTTTTAATTGAAGAAATTGGCTACTCTTTTGCAAGATAACCCCACAAATTGGCACGGTCATTTGAATAAACCTCCCATTGATCAATTGCACAAGGTGGAAAACATTTTTTGTATCATATCTCTTAGACAAAAACACTTTTTTTTTTTTTTTTTTCTCCCGTTATCAAACTTTTTTTGTTTTTAATTAGATTTTTTTTTTATTAAAGGGGTATTCCAGTCAAAAACTATTTTATTTTTTTATTTTTTCAGATCAATGGTCTCCAGAAAGTTAAACAGATTTGTAAATTACTTCTATTAAAAAAAATTAAATCTTAATCCTTCCAGTACTTATTAGCTGTTGAAGTTGAGTTGTTCTTTTCTGTCTGACAAGTGTTCTCTGCTGACACCTCTGTCTGTGTCAGGAACTGTCCAGAGTTGGAGCAAATCCCCATAGCAAACCTCTCCTGCTCTGGAGAGTTCCTGAGACAGACAGAAAACAACTCTACTTCAACAGCTGATAAGTACTGGAAGGATTAAGATTTTTTAATTGAAGTCATTTACAAATCTGTTTAACTTTCTGGAGCCAGTTGATTTAACTGGGATACCCCTTTAAAGGAAAACTGTCAGCTTTCTCCCCCCACAGTAACCAGCAGTACTGGCTGGTAGTGCGTGGGGACGCTGATCAGTTTGATGCTTACCGTGCCCAGATGCACCCTGACGTTTGGCCATAACCTTCTACTTTCGGGATATGCTAATGAGGTGCTAACTTGCACTCTGACGTCAGTGCCACCTGCCGCAGCGCCACCCAGCTCATCAATATTCCTCCCCTCCCTCCGCCTCTCCCTCTTCATTACATAGCGGGGAGAGGGGGGAGGAATATTGATGATCTGGGCCGCGCTGCGGCAGGTGACACTGACGTCAGAGTGCCAGTTAGCCCGGCCGGTGCCAGTTAGCACCTCATTAGCATATCCTGAAAATAGAAGGTTAGGGCCAAACGGCGCAGCAGATCCGGGCACAGTAAGCATCAAACTAATCAGCGCCCCCCACACTACCAGCCAGTACCACTGGTTAGTGCGGGGGGAGAAGGCTGACAATTTTCCTTTTAAGTTTTTGACATTTTCATACAGAAAAGAAAAACTCAGACCCTATTCTCCAACAACCTATAACACCCTGCCCAGCCCCCCCCCCCCTTACGAAATAGTCCCCAGTCCACAATAGTCCAGGTCCAAATGGACCGTCCAGCAAATTGGTCAGTAGTTTGGCAAAAATAAGTCCCAAAGATATGAGGAGACCATATACAATGTGGAGCATAACATGTTATCAAAATTTAAAAAAAAAACCCTCCCTCCTGCATCTCATGCTCAGAGTTGTAGTTTTGCAACAGCTGGAGACACGCTGGTAGAAATATACACGGTAATATCAATGAAAACATCTTCTAGGTTAATTTCCCCTCTAAATTATATTGAAGATGTTTGGATGTTCCCTTGTTAGGAGGGACCCCTGGACACAAAGCTGATCACATTGTCTCCTCCTGCTGGGTCCTCACCCCAGTAATCTCTTACTGAGATATTTCACTACAGGTTAAAGGGGTACTCCACTGGAAAACATATTTCTTTTTTTTATCAACTGCCCGAAAGTTAAACAGATATGTAAATGACTTCTATTAAAAAATCTTAATCCTTCCAGTACCTATCAGCTGCTATATGCTCCTGAGGAAGTTATTTTCTTTTTGAATTTCCTTTGTCTGACCACAGTGCTCTCTGCTGACACATCTGTCCATTCTAGGAACTGTCCAGAGTAGGAGCAAATCCCCATAGCAAACCTCTCCTGCTCTGGACAGTTCCTGATATGGATAGAGGTATCAGCAGAGAGCACTGTGGTCAGACAGAAAGGAAATTCAAAAAGATAGGAACTTCCTGTGGAGTATATAGCAGCTGATAAGTACTGGAAGGATTAAGATTCTTCAATAGAAGTAATTTACAAATCTGTTTAACTTTCTGGCACCAGTTGATTTAAAAAATAAATAAATAAAAAATAAAGTTTTCCAGGGGAGTACCCCTTTTAAGCTGATCAATTCCCTGCAGCGCCACCACTGGAGAAATGAAGTATTACACAGTTTTAATTACAATTAGAGATGAGCAAACTTACAGTAAATTTGATACGTCGATGACTTTTCCTGCGTAAATGAGTTCAGCTTTCCGGTGCTCCCGTGGGCTGGAAAAGGTGGATACATTCCTAGGAGACTCTTTCCTAGGAATGTATCCACCTTTTCCAGCCCACCGGAGCACCTGAAAGCTGAACTAATTTATGCAGGAAAAGGCATCGACTGCCGAGCCGAGAAGTTCGTGACGAATCAAATTTACTGTAAGTTCGCTCATCTCTAGTTACAATGCCTTACAGGGCAGGTCCTTCAGAGACCATGAGATGAAGGTCCTGAATTGGGTATGACTCCCTAATTCAGTGCTTCCTAACCAGGGTGCCTCCAGCTGTTGCAAAACTACAACTCCCAGCATGCCCGGACAGCCGTTGGCTGTCCGGGCATGCTGAGAGTTGTAGTTTTGCAACAGCTGGAGGCACCCTGGTTAGGAAGCACTGGCTTATTATCTCAAAACAGCACAAATTCCACAAATATATGAATGAGGGAAGGGCTGAGACTAGAGATGAGCGAACTTACAGTAAATTCGATTCGTCACGAACTTCTCAGCTCGGCAGTTGATGACCTTTCCTGCGTAAATTAGTTCAGCCTTCAGGTGCTCCCGTGGGCTGGAAAAGGTGGATACAGTCCTAGGAAAGAGTCTCCTAGGACTGTTTCCACCTTGTCCAGCCCACCGGAGCACCGGAAAGCTGAACTAATTTATGAATGAAAAGTTATCAACTGCCGAGCGGAGAAGTTCGTGACGAATCGAATGTACTGTAAGTTCGCTCATCTCTAGCTGAGACTATTATTTACAGTAGGTGTAATGTTTTCTGCTTCCTTCCTTTGCTGCAGGATCTCCTCGGAGGGTCGTACTCTGTAGATGTCTCCTCTTTCCAGGAGTCGGTGTGGCCACAGATTAAAGAAAAGATTAAGTCTGAGGTAGGTGCTGGCATGAGGATATTGGGGGCCTTGGTTTGATGCTGTTGTATGACATTGAGGGTCTGACTGTGGTTAATGTTTGCCAGAGCGACTCTACTCCATTGCCTCCAGTAGAAGAGGGGACAGAAACCCACCCAGAAATCCCCCCTGAGGAAGATGAAGATGATGACGGAGAAGAGGTGGATGATGAAGATGATGATGCTGACTCGGAGGACAATCACAGGGTGAGCCAAGGGTTTAGCTACCTGATACAACTCTGCACTGCCGGGAGCATCCACTAGAGGGAGTCTGCTTTTATTGAAGATTGATTTATCTGTATCCATTGATGAATCTGTATGCAGATAGCTCCCCCTAGTGATGGCCTAGTACTGGGCCAATCTGAGAATAATCGAAATTGGAAGTAGAATTCCAGTGTTATGTCTTACCTTGTATGGCAACATGCCCAGGATATTAAGATTAGGTTGAATTTTTTTTTACATTTATTTTATTTAAATCACAGGCTCCACCAAGCAAATCCAATGTAGAGGAGATGGAGATGCCACCATATGATGAGGCCACCCAGTCTCTGATAGACAGTGAGTGACATAATTCATCATGAAGATAATGGAGTACTACAACCTCTATCATCCTTTATAATCCTCTTGGTTGTCTCTCTTGCAGCTGCTCAAGCCGCACGTAATCAATTTGACGAAGCAGAAAAGTCCCTGCGAGAAATCGAGGATACAATCAGGTCTGTAGTAACCCGGCTCCTGATTCTCTTATTACCCTATAACATCTTATTACAGTAACCCGGCTCCTGATCCTCTTATTACCCCTATAACATCTTATTACAGTAACCCGGCTCCTGATCCTCTTATTACCCTATAACACCTTATTACAGTAACCCGGCTCCTGATCCTCTTATTACCCTATAACATCTTATTACAGTAACCCGGCTCCTGATCCTCTTATTACCCTATAACACCTTATTACAGTAACCCGGCTCCTGATCCTCTTATTACCCTATAACATCTTATTACAGTAACCCGGCTCCTGATCCTCTTATTACCCCTATAACATCTTATTACAGTAACCCGGCTCCTGATCCTCTTATTACCCTATAACATCTTATTACAGTAACCCGGCTCCTGATCCTCTTATTACCCTATAACATCTTATTACAGTAACCTGGCTCCTGATCCTCTTATTACAGTAACCCGGCTCCTGATCCTCTTATTACCCTATAACATCTTATTACAGTAACCTGGCTCCTGATCCTCTTATTACAGTGACCTGACTCCTGATCCTCTTATTACCCTATAACATCTTATTACAGTAACCCGGCTCCTGATCCTCTTATTACCCTATAACATCTTATTACAGTAACCCGGCTCCTGATCCTCTTATTACCCTATAACATCTTATTACAGTAACCCGGCTTCTGATCCTCTTATTACCCTATAACATCTTATTACAGTAACCCGGCTCCTGATCCTCTTATTACCCTATAACATCTTATTACAGTAACCCGGCTCCTGATCCTCTTATTACCCTATAACATCTTATTACAGTAACCCGGCTCCTCATCCTCTTATTACCCTATAACATCTTATTACAGTAACCCGGCTCCTGATCCTCTTATTACCCTATAACATCTTATTACAGTAACCCGGCTCCTGATCCTCTTATTACCCCTATAACATCTTATTACAGTAACCCGGCTCCTCATCCTCTTATTACCCTATAACATCTTATTACAGTAACCCGGCTCCTGATCCTCTTATTACCCTATAACATCTTATTACAGTAACCCGGCTCCTGATACTCTTATTACCCTATAACATCTTATTACAGTAACCCGGCTCCTGATCCTCTTATTACCATATAACATCTTATTACAGTAACCCGGCTCCTGATCCTCTTATTACCCTATAACATCTTGTTGCAGTAACCCGGCTCCTGATCCTCTTATTACCCTATAACATCTTATTACAGTAACCCGGCTCCTGATCCCCTTATTACCCTATAACATCTTATTACAGTGACCCGGCTCCTGATCCTCTTATTACCCCTATAACATCTTATTACAGTAACCCGGCTCCTGATCCACTTATTACCCTATAACATCTTATTACAGTAACCCGGCTCCTGATCCTCTTATTACCATATACCATCTTATTACAGTAACCCGGCTCCTGATCCTCTTATTACCCCTATAACATCTTATTACAGTAACCCGGCTCCTGATCCTCTTATTACCCCTATAACATCTTATTACAGTAACCCGGCTCCTGATCCTCTTATTACCCTATAACATCTTATTACAGTAACCCGGCTCCTGATCCTCTTATTACCCTATAACATCTTATTACAGTAACCCGGCTCCTGATCCTCTTATTACCCTATAACATCTTATTACAGTAACCCGGCTCCTGATCCTCTTATTACCCTATAACATCTTATTACAGTAACCCGGCTCCTGATCCTCTTATTAACCCTGTAATAACACATATTTCTCTGACTGAGCTTTGACCTTTGTCTTGTATTCTGTATTTAGGAGTTTGGAGAAAGAGATTTCTCTGGATTTTGGGACACATGGAGAGTTTTCCTATCTCTATGGACAGTGCTATGAACTCTCAACAAGCGAGTGAGTATCCTGTGCTGACACTAGGGATTCCTAAGAGTGATATGACTGATGATATTTCTAGGGGATATTAGAAGTACATGGTATTATTTGCTGTATGTCAGAGTTATCTTGGTATTGATGCCATTAGATGACTTTCCTTTTTCTTTTCCTAGATATATTTATCGCTTGTGTCCATTTAATCGTGTGACACAGAAACCGAAGGTTGGGGGATCAGAGACTAACCTGGGGTGAGAGGCTGTTAATATGAATTACGTCTTATTTTGTCTCATGTTGTTAAGATAACGGAATTCTGATGTTTAATCCTTTGTTTTATTGTTCTCATTCTCAGAACATGGGGATCCTGGGCAGGACCAGAAAATGATAAATTCAGTGTAATGAAATTTGAACAAGGAACAGCCTGTTGGCAGGGACCAAACCGTTCTACACAGGTGAGTTCTCGGTAGTAGGTGTCTTCCCCTTCACTGAGATGACAGACAAGAGAGGAGCAACGTGACATGGAGTCTGCTCCTCCCACCACAGGGTGATAGCTCCTCCCTCCTGTCTATGTGATATGGAATCTGCTCCTCCCAACACAGGGTGACATAGACAGAAGGGAGAAGCTATATGACCTGGAGTCTGCTCCTCCCACCACAGGGTGATATAGACAGGAGGGAGGAGCTATGTGACATGGAGTCTGCTCCTCCCACCACAGGGTGATAGCTCCTCCCTCCTGTCTATGTGATATGGAATCTGCTCCTCCCAACACAGGGTGACATAGACAGAAGGGAGAAGCTATATGACCTGGAGTCTGCTCCTCCCACCACAGGGTGATATAGACAGGAGGGAGGAGCTATGTGACATGGAGTCTGCTCCTCCCACCACAGGGTGATAGCTCCTCCCTCCTGTCTATGTGATATGGAATCTGCTCCTCCCATCACAGGGTGACACTGTAGAATCTGTACATGTCATAATCTATGGCAGTCATTTTAGTGGCATTATTTCTTCAGCCTCACGGTGGCGTTGTTTTCTATGCTTGTACTATGAGCTTTGTCAGGGACTGATGTAGCCGTAGTGAGACATCTGAATATTCTTCCATTTTGTTTCCGCAGGTGAAGCTGTACTGTGGTAAAGAGACTGTAGTCACGTCTACTTCAGAGCCCAGTCGTTGCGAATACCTCATGGAGTTCTTCACTCCAGCCGCCTGTCAGCACCCGGTGGAAGTCCCACAGGAAGAACACGATGAGCTGTGAGACCGGACAGTGACAGGTAGCGTATCCTTCTACTTTACCTGCGCTGAGGTAGGCGGGTTGCCGCTGAGGTAGGCGGGTTGCCGCTGAGGTAGGCGGGTTGCCACTGAGGTAGGCGTGGGCCGCTGAGGTAGGCGGGTTGCCGCTGAGGTAGGCGGGGGCAGCTGAGGTAGGCGAGGGCAGCTGAGGTAGGCGAGGGCCGCTGAGGTAGGCGGGTTGCCGCTGAGGTAGGCGGGTTGCCGCTGAGGTAGGCGGGTTGCCGCTGAGGTAGGCGAGGGCCGCTGAGGTAGGCGAGGGCTGCTGATGTACCTCTAATATTCTGAGGAAAGGGGAAAAGCCTGAATGTCTATTCAACCGCTGCAAGACATAACAGAACCTGACGGGGGCAGACTTTGACTCGAGGATTGTCCCTTTTGGTGTTCTTTAAAGTATGCCTGTCACTTTTGACATGTAGAGGCATGAATAATGTGTTGATTGGTGGGGTTCGAGTGATCAGACGTGGACTGATCGCTAGAATGTACAGGGAGAGAAGCACGCGGCTGAGCGCTTCGATCTCCACTCTTCCTGCTGGCGGTAGAGAGATTCCCTTTTCACGCTTGTCCTAGTGATTTGTCTGGATCTGAACACTCAGACCCTGACCAATCAAAACTTTTACATTTCTTTACAACATGTTAAGTTTTTTTGTTTTTTTTATTTGACAGTGTCTATTTAAATCCTTTGTGTTATGCCCTGTCCTTCTAAGGCAGTGTTTCCCAACCAGGGTGCCTCCAGGTGTTGCAAAACTACAGCAAAAGGCTGTCCGGGCATGCTGGGAGTTGTAGTTTTGCAACATCTGGAGGCACCCTGGTTGGGAAATTGGGAACTGAGGCCTATGATAAACATAACTACCAGGCGCATCCGCAACCGTAAAGAAGCGAGTTATGTTCAGAAAACAGAAAGGGGCAGTGTTGTACATCTAGCTTCATTGTCCGTTCATTGCCAAAGATGTTTTATTTGCAACTGGGTTCTTTAAAGGAGATCTGCAGTGAAATAAACTTATCCCCTATTCTGTGCATAGGGGATAAGTGTCTGATTGCGGGGGTCTGAACGCTGCACGGCGTGGCGGCTCTCCCATGCAGGAGGCGTGGCGGCTGCAGCATGAAGTCGTGGCGGCTGCAGCATGAAGTCGTGGCAGACACTTCCCCTCCATGTATCTCTGTGGGAGAGGCGGGTATGTAGTGTTCGTGCCTCCCTGCCTCTTAGAGCTGTATGGGGGTGGGCTGGTTCGTTGACTTCAGTAAGGTTGACAACGAGCAATGTCGCGGCCCCGTACGAGAGATCGCGGGGGGTCCGACAGCTGGGACACTTGGGATCACTGGGATCCTTTGGATTAGGGATCGACCGATTATCGGTATGGCCGATATTATCAGCCGATAATCACGATTTTGGGCATTATCGGTATCGGCAATTACCTTGCCGATAATGCCCCGCCCCCACCGCACCGTGTCGCACCCCCCCACCGTAGTGCTGGGCGGTATACCGATATGGATTTTTGCCCATACCGCTATACCGGTCGGGCCCCTCCCCCACCCTCCGAGTCAATAAAAATAATTAAACTTACCCGTAATGGGGGTGGTCCGGGCCATCCATCCTTCCTGTAGTGTCCGGTGGCATTCCGGGTGGAGGGTGAACCGGTCCGGGCTGTCCTCCTTCTCCGGGGGTCATCTTCTCCACTCCGGGCAGGCTCCGGCCTAGTACGCTGCATAGACGCCGCTACGCCGTGACGTCAGGTGCGTCACTGTGCACGGGCGTCACTGCGCAGCAGTGTCTATGCTGCGTTACTTGGCCGGAGCCTGCCCGGAGTGGAGAAGATGACCCCCGGAGAAGGACAGCCCGGACCGGTTCACCCTCCACCCGGAATGCCGCCGGACACTACAGGAAGGAAGGATGGATGGCCCGGACCACCCTGACAGGTAGGGGGAGAGAAGCGGATGGTGGCTGCCTATGGCACCACAAAAGCCACTGCAGTGCATTGCTTTAAAGCGCCTGCCTTAAATCCATGATCTGCAGCGGTGTCGAGGGGGGATAAGTAGCCAATAACTTATACCGGAATATCGGTATATGTTATCGGCTATCAGCCCTAATCTCCACCGATTATCGGTATCGGCCCAAAAAAAAAAAACTATATCGGTCGATCCCTATTTTGGATAGGGAATAAGTTTATTTCACTGCAGATCTCCTTTAAGAAGTGTCCCCCCCCCCCCCCCCCCACCAGCGTGCCTCCAGCTGTTGCAAAACTACAACTCCCAGCATGCCCAGACAGCCTTCGGCTGTCGGGGCATGCTGGGAGTTGTAGTTTTGCAACAGCTGGAAGCACACTGGTGGGGAAATGCTGGCCTATCTGGCCTATCCTCAGGATCAGCCATCAATATTAGATCAGCTCCCAGCAACCCCCAAAATCAGCTGGTTTGGCCACACGTATCTAGTTTATGTATTTTGTTACAGTGTGTCAGTGTAGGCTAATATATCGGCCTGGATTTCAGACAGTTCTAGACTGGATAAAACTGTAACAAACCCTCAGCTGTTGGAACTATTGGGTGTTCATAGATTATTTGTATTATTTTTGGTTTGGGACATGCCCCTATTGGTAGACCTGTATATACAGTAGGTAAGGACCTTTTATAATACAGTTCTCCTCTTTCTCCAGTGTTTGCAGATAGCCGGACCCTGTGTGAGACCCTAGTGGAACCCTAAGAGCTGTGAATAGATGTGTCCCTGGCTCCTCACCACAGTGTCCTCCTCTTCAAACCTCATTCCAGATCCGTTCTGTCTTCTCCCCATCTCTGCAGTAAAGGACACTGGCAACCAAAAGACACATTCCATCCACCGACCCCCTCCATGGCTACTGACCCCGCACCATCTTGGCTGTGTTTTTACTTGCTTGGGACATAAAGGGGATGTCCAGGATCGAAAAAAATGGCACCACTCCTGTCTATGGGATGTGCTTAGTATTGCCGCTAGGCCCCATTGAAGTGGAGGAGGCTGAACTGCAATACCAAACACAGCAGATGGACAAGAGTGGCGCTCCTTCTGTAAAAAAACAAAAAACGGACCCATTCTTTCTAATCCTTGATATTCCCTTTAAACAATAGACTGTTCACAGTGGCTGCTCCTGTTATTTCTTGTTTCCATGCTGGTGGAAGGATTGTTCTGTGCTCAAAAATAAAAGTTGGTTTATATATAAAAGCTGAAGGTTTCGTTCTTCTTATACATCATTGATGTCACTTTCCTTATGCATAAATTATGTAAATTTTCCACTTATTGGTCGGTGATGTCACTGGTTTGTCTTATTGGTTGGTGATGTCACTGGTCTGTCTTATTGGTCGGTGATGTCACTGGTCTGTCTTATTGGTCGGTGATGTCACTGGTCTGTCTTATTGGTCGGTGATGTCACTGGTCTGTCTTATTGGTCGGTGATGTCACTGGTCTGTCTTATTGGTCGGTGAGGTCACTGGTCTGTCTTATTGGTGGGTGAGGTCACTGGTCCGTCTTATTGGTGGGTGAGGTCACTGGTCTGTATTATTGGTCGGTGAGGTCACTGGTCTGTCTTATTGGTGGGTGATGTGACTGGTCTGTCTTATTGGTGGGTGAGGTCACTGGTCTGTCTAATTGGTCGGTGAGGTCACTGGTCTGTCTTATTGGTCGGTGAGGTCACTGGTCTGTCTTATTGGTCGGTGAGGTCACTGGTCTGTCTTATTGGTGGGTGAGGTCACTGGTCTGTCTTATTGGTGGGTGAGGTCACTGGTCTGTCTTATTGGTGGGTGAGGTCACTGGTCTGTCTTATTGGTGGGTGAGGTCACTGGTCTGTCTTATTGGTCGGTGAGGTCACTGGTCTGTCTTATTGGTCGGTGAGGTCACTGGTCTGTCTTATTGGTCGGTGAGGTCACTGGTCTGTCTTATTGGTCGGTGATGTTATTGGTAGAGATGAGCGAACTTACAGTAAATTCGATTCATCACAAACTTCTCGGCTCGGAAGTTGATGACTTTTCCTGCGTAAATTAGTTCAGCTTTCCGGTGCTCCGGTGGGCTGGAAAAGGTGGATACAGTCCTAGGAAAGAGTCTCCTAGGACTGTATCCACCTTTTCCAGCCCACGGGAGCACCTGAAAGCTGAACTAATTTATACAGGAAAAGGCATCAACTGCCGAGCCGAGAAGTTCGTGACGTATCGAATTTACTGTAAGTTCGCTCATCTCTAGTTATTGGTCTGTCTTTTTTTTTACTTATCGGGGATGTCACTCGTGTGGTTTGCTAAAGGTGCCACTAGGTTTGTTAATGGAACCTTTCATGAGTTTTTAGCCTGTCATCACGACCATCCCGTTATACACTCGAAAATGCTGTTCTTTACAAGTATAGAGCTAAAACATAGTAAAGTGGAGAAAAGAAGCTTTATAAACCTCCCACATTGTATATCAGGAACAAGGTTTAGTTCTGTCACCCTTGTCACACCCTCGCTGGGTGCTCATGGGTTTTCATAACATTTGGGGACCTAATGAAGCAACTCAGGTTATTACATCATTTATTCTGCACAGTGAGCGTAGGGGGGGAAAAAAAGGAAAACTGCCAGAACTTCAGTTTTTTTTTTATTTTTTTTGGTTTTTTTTGTTGTCCCCCACCAAAAAAAAAAAACTTTATTCCTTTCACTTTATTCCTTTGGAACTGACTAGAAAAGAAAACAAGGAGTGAAAAAATCGCAGCTCCCCATCTGAGCCCTGTGGATTTTTCTGAATCTTTTTATATTTTTTGTACCCATGGCTACATTTGGCAGTAATACCCTATTCCTTTCTTTGTGGCCACCATAAAAAAAGGGTTGTACCTAATAAAAAAAAAAAAATAAAACATGGCTGATATCTTCCAGAAACGGTGCCCCACCTATCCAAATGTTGTGTCCGATATTGCAGGTTAACCTCCATTATAGTGACTGAGACTAATCTGCAACTCCTGTGGACCATGGTGGGGATGGTATGTGGAAGAATGAACCCGTGTATGTTTTGGAGGGTCTCATGCATACTACGGAAGATCCACCCTGAGACATTCCGGACGGACATCCTGTGCGCAGCAGGCGCCTCTGTAATCAATTGGCGTTAGCAGATCTGTATCTGATGACCTCACAGGTGACCTGGACTCAGGCTCTACCTATAATGAGGTGAGATGACTATTTTGCCTCAGGCAGCAGATTCCATGGAGTGGCCTTAAAGGGGATACCCCGCTGCTAGACATCCCCTATCCAAAGGATAGGATATTAGATGTCTGATTGTAAGGGTTCCGCCTCTGGGGCCCCCGCGATCTCCCGCAGCTCCAGGCGTTCTAAACAAATGCCGGGTTCTTGCAGCAGTGGTTGTGATGTCACGGCCACTCCCCTCGTGATGATGTCACACCACATCCCCTCCATTCAGGTCTATGGGAGGGGGCGTGACAGCTGACACAACCCCCTCCCAACTGTTCTGAAAAAGAATGTTCAGAATGCTGGGCACGGGAGTACCCCTTTAAGAGGATCTATAATGGAGTGAATGTGTAATCTGCTTACTATTCCAAAAGTAATTAAAACATATATTTAATAAAGATGACATATACTAGTACGGTGTTGTTCCTGGCTTACCTTGCGGCGCTGTTCTTTCCCCCAGAATGCCTGAATCATTACAAATCGCACATTATACATCAGTGTGATCATTTTTATTTAAAAAAAAATAAAAAAATAAAATAAAAAGTTTTCAATATAATTTTTTTTTTTTTAAAGCAATGTAGATTAGTGTTTCATTACTTGTGTTCCCCTCCCGCTATTGCTAAACTACAACTATTAGCTGCACTACAACGTCTAAGGCTGCACTACTGATGATTCTGATGACATCACTTCCTCTTCTCAGTTTTGTCAGGTGCAGGAGACCTTGCGTAGTCTGGAATCGCCAATTATATGTCCTCACGTGGTGTCCAACTCTTAAAGAGGGACATGTGGCAATCTAAAAGGAGATAATGGGCTGATCGCAAAACCCACCTCTCCTTGGTTATAAGGCTTTGTTGTCCCTCTGACTATTGGGGTAATGTGTCAGATCTTAATCGTTCCAATACTTATCAGCTGCTGTATACTAAAGAGGAAGTTGTGTAGTTCTTTCCAGTCTGACCACAGTGCTCTCTGCTGACACCTCTGTCCATATCAGGAACTGTCCAGAGTAGGAATAAATCCACATAGCAAACCTCTGCTGCTCTGGACAGTTCCTGACACGGACAGAAGTGTCAGTAGAGAGCACTGTGGACAGACAGAAAAAAAACTTCCTCTGGAGCATACAGCAGCTGATAAGTACTGGAAGGGTTAAGGTTTCTTAGTAGTAATTTACAAATCTGTTTAACTTTTTGGCACCAGTTGACTTGAAAAATGGGACGGAGCCCATTTTGACCCTAAGGGCGGGAGGATTTTTTGCAAATCTGACCACTGTCACTTTACGCATTAATAACTCTGTGATGCTTTTACTTATAAATTTGATTCCGAGATTATTTTTTTTTTCCGTGACATATTCTACTTTATGTTAGTGGTAAATTTTCGTCGATACTTGCATCATTTCTTGGTGAAAAATTCCAAAATTTCAGGAAAAATTTTAATATTTAGCATTTTTATTTTTTACTTTGACACTCTATGCTTTTAAGGAAAATGGACATTTTATCTATCTATCTAATCACTCAATGTGCGTGTATAAATATCTGTTCCAGCATCACGTCCAAACGGCTAAACATATTAACATGAAACTTGGCCACATGTTACTTATATGTCAACAACAAAACATGAGGTAATTTAACCCTTACTCACCCCCATTTGCCAGGGACGGGGTTTTTGTTTAAAGTCCCATACAAGCCTAAACAACAACAAAGACGTGGTCTCAAATGGCTGGAGGGGCTCAACCCCAAATGCAGTTGTGCATTTATACTGGGGGAGCAGATCCTGCCCTTGTAGTCCGTTGCTAGGGGCGATCCCCAGCATAAAAATGCATACAATGGAGGATGCCTGCAGCGGACTACAAGTGCCACAATAGAATCCTACACCAGATAGCCGATGTGTAACAATTAGAATACAGGAATTTAGGTGCACTACTATGGTAGATGTATACAGTGACATTGGCTAATCCCTCAACACTGATGTTAAAATTGAGACATTAGCCAGTATATCCTTATATGAAGGACCTACCTGAGCCCGCACACCAACGCCAAGGTTTCTCAAGTGGCACGGGACCTAACACTAAACCTACCTGTGCCGTAATTGCCCACTGTCCCCTGGTTTTGCTTATCACGCACAGGTAGGATTAGCGTAGGTCCCGCGCCATTTGAGAAACCTTGGCGTTGGTGTGCGGGCTCTGGTATGTCCTTCATATAAGGATACACTGGCGAATGTCTCAATTTTAACATCAGTGTTGAGGGTTATCCAATGTCACTGTTACATCTACCACAGTAGTGCACCCATATTCCTGTATTATCCCATACAAGTCTATGGGAAATACACAGTCATGGCCAGAAATGTTGGCACCCCTGAAATGTTTCTAAGAAAATGAAGTAACACATGTTTTGCTATACACATGTTTATTCCCTTTGTGTATATATATATATATATATATATATATATATAGATCTCCTCTCCTCTGTATATATATATATTGCAGTAACACATGTTTTGCTATACACATGTTTATTCCCTTTGTGTATATATATATATATATATAGATCTCCTCTCCTCTGTATATATATATATATTGCAGTAACACATGTTTTGCTATACACATGTTTATTCCCTTTGTGTATATATATATATATAGATCTCCTCTCCTCTGTATATATATATATTGCAGTAACACAGGTTTTGCTATACACATGTTTATTCCCTTTGTGTGTATTGGAACTAAACCAAAAAAGGGAGGAAAAAAAGCAAACTGGACATAATGTCACCAAACTCCAAAAATGGTCTGGACAAAATTATTGGCACCCTTATCTTAATATTTGGTAGCACACACTTTGGAAAAAATAACTGAAATCAGTGGCTTCCTATAACCATCAATAAACATGTGTATAGCAAAACATGTGTTACTGCAATCCTTTTCTGTGAGAAATACTAAATTTTCTTGAAAACTTTCAGGGGTGCCAACATTTACGGCCATGACTGTATATTACTGCATAACTGCCAAACAGCTGCAGAGATTTCGTTAATACTTGGTCACATGTTACTTAGATGTCCATTTAAAATATAGGATAGTTAATTTAACCCTTTACTACCACCATTTGTGAGGTTCAGGGTTTTTGTTTAACCTATTGGGGATGAAGGGTGTACATGTACGCCCTTGTTCCTGGTACTTAAGGACCAAGGGCTTACCTGGATGCCCATGGGAATTTCAGTCCCCAGCGTGGCGGGCGGGGACCGGACTGGGCTGCCTGGTGAAATCATCCAGCAGGCATTTATTGCAAATGCCTGGGGGGGTCTTGAGGAAACCCCAATGTCGGCGAGCTCCGCAAATCGCCGATCAGTTCAGATCGGCGATTCCAGGCTGATCGGGTCTCTGATGACCCGATAATAGGGATGATCGGAGCTGTGAGAGACAGCTCCGACCATCCTGAAGGATAGAAGCGAGGTGGCAGGGGTGCCACCTCCTCCTATCCCCTGCGATTGGCCGGTCAGGACTGACTGGCGAATCGCAGGGGTGGGGTGGTGAAAGCTCATTTCCACCCACTCTGCCCGCCCCTGGATGTCAGGACAGAGCGGGGGAAGATGGCGACGAGGTGCGGGGGCTGTGGATACGGCGGGGACCGGTGGCAGTTACCTGGGATCATGCGGGGGCCAGGGATCAGGGACCGGTGGCAGGCAAGTGGTGCAGCGGCGGCGGTGTCAGATGCAGCAGTAAAGGTCGCCGTAAAGTGATCTTCACTGCTGATTCTAGGAGTTTCAAAGCTACAACTCCCAGCATGCACAGACAGTCCAGGCATATTGGGAGTTTTGCAACAGCTGGAGGCACCCTATTTGGGGAAAACTGATGTACAGTATTTTTGGTGGAGGAGGCAAAAAATCCCTAATTTAGTCCTCAAATGTGTATGGCGCTCTCTCACTTCAGAGCCCTGTCGTATTTCAAGGCAACAGTTTAGGGCCACACATGGGGTATTTCCGTACTCTGGAGAAATTGTGTTACAAATTTTTGGGGGCTTTTTCTCCTTCTCCATTCTTACCAAATAAAAAGGACACATTTTTTTTATTAATAATCTTTTTATTTCCTTTTTTTATATGTTTTATTATTCAGTGCTCTCAGCTCAATGGATGGAATCTCCAGCAATGGAGATATTTCGATAATACTTGGTACACATATTACTTATATGTCAAATAAAAATATATGATAGCTAAATTAACCCTTACCTACACCCTTACATAAAAGATGGGTTTTTGTTTCAAGTCCCATGCAAGTATATGGGACTTCCAGTACCTTATTCCACAAGCTCCGCTCTGCATCTCCTGGTGAATGTGTCAGTCCGGCTTGCAAGCCACACCCCATCTCACAAAGACATGCCCACTGTTTAAGCCCAACCCCTTTTATTCTCTACCCTTTTTGTGCATCGGTCTGGCTTGCAAATCACGCCCAGTCCCACAAAGCCACGTCCCCTTCTATTTTCAGCTTACAATATCTTCATCACAAATCAGTCCCACCTGAGGACAGGACATGAGGACGGAACATAAGGACGTGATATGAGGACAGCATATGGGGTCGGGTTATGAGGTCAAGATATGAGGTCGAGATAGGAGGACGGGATAGGAGGACGGGATAGGAGTATGGGATATGGGTTTGGGCAATGAGGACAGGATAGCAGGACGGGATAAGAGGTCGAGATAGGAGGACGGGATATGAGGTCGAGATATGAGCATGGGATATGAGGACGGGATATGAGGTCCGGATAGGAAGACTGAATATGAGGTTGAGATAGGAGGACGGGATTGGGTTATGAGGACGGGATATGAGGTCAAGATAGGAGAACAGGATAGAAGGTCGGGATATGAGGACAGGATATGAGGTTGAGACAGGAGGTCGGGATATGAGCACGGGATAGGAGGTGGGGATTTGAAGTTGAGATATGAGGACGGGATATGGGGTTGGGATATGACAACAATATATGAGGACGGGATATGGGGTTGGGATATGACAACAATATATGAGGATGGGATATGGGGTTGGGATATGACAACAATATATGAGGATGGGATATGGGGTTGGGATATGACAACAATATATGAGGACGGGATATGGGGTTGGGATATGACAACAATATATGAGGACGGGATATGGGGTTGGGATATGACAACAATATATGAGGACAGGATAGGAAGTCAAAGCTTCCTCCTTTGTTATTTTCCTCCCCAAAAAGGATTAGGAAGGAAAAACTGGGCAACGCTGGGTACTCAGGTAGTAAATTATATATTGATTCACATATACAATATGTCTACTGTATGTTGGCATCATAAAGTTGACATGTTTTTACTTTTGGAAGACATCAGAGGACTTCAAAGTATAGAAGCAATTTTTCTCAAAAATTTCAAAATCTGAATTTTTCAGGGACCAGTTCTGTTTTGAAGTGAATTTGAGGGTCTTTATGTTAGAAATCTCCTACAATGGACCCCATTATGAAAACTGCACCCCTCAAAAGTATTCAAAATTACATACAGAAAGTTTGTTAACCCTTTAGGTGTTTCACAGGAATAGAAGCAAAGTAAGGGAGAAAATTCAAAATCTCAATTTTTTACACTAACATGTTGTTGTGACCCCATTTTTTTCATTTTTACACGGGGAAAAAGGTGAAAAAGCCCCCCAAAATTTCTCATTCAATTTCTCTCAAGTAAGAAAACACCTCATACGTAGATGTAAAGTGCTCTGCGGGCAAACTACAATGAGCTTTTGGAGAGAGAAGCCATTGAGCTTTTGGAAAGAGAATTTGGTTGGAATGGACGTCGGGGCCATGTGCATTTACAAAGCCCCTATGCTGCCAGAACAGTTGCCCCCCCGATGTGACCCCATTTTGGAAACTACACCCCTCACGGAATGTAATAAGGGGGGCAGTGAGCATTTACACCCCACTGGCGTTTGACAGACCTTTGGAACAATGGGCTGTGCAAATGGAAAATTTTATTTTTCATTTTTACGGACGACTGTTCAAAAAATCCTCCAGACACCTGTGGGGCGTAAATGCTCACTGTTCCCCATTATTACATTCCATGAGGGGTGTAGTTTCCGAAGTGGGGTCACATGTCGGGGGGGGGGGGGCACTGTTCTGGCAGCATGAGGGCTTTGTATGTGCACATGGCCTTCAATTCCAGCCAAATTCTCTCTACAAAGAAAAATGTTTTGCTTCTTCTCTTCTGAGCATTGTAGTTCACCCGCAGAGCACTTTACATCCACATATGGGGTATTTCCTTACTAATTTTGGTGGCTTTTTCCTCTATTACCCCTTGTAGAAGTGAAAAAAAAACTAATTTTTCATTCTCACGTCCAACTTTAACTGTGGGATGTTAAGGCTCACTATACCCCTTGTTACATTCCTTGAGGGGTGTAGTTTCCAAAACGGAAATTGCATTACAAATTTTGTGGGTCTTTTTCTTCTTTTACCTCTTGTGAAAATGAAAAGTATGGGGCAAGACCAGCATGTTCGTGTAAAAAAAAAAAAAAAAAAAAAAACTTTTTTTTTTTACACTAACATGCTGGTGTAGCCCCTACCTTTTCCTTTTCATAAGGGGTAAAAGTAGAAATAGCCCCCCAAAATATGTAACGCAATTTCTCCCGAGTATGGAAATACCCCATATGTGGCCCTAAACTGTTGCCTTGAAACACGACAGGGCTCTGAAGTGAGAGAGCGCCATGCGCATTTGAGGCCTAAATTAGGGATTTGCATAGGGGCGGACCCGGATACAAGAATTACATTTGCCCCCTCCACCAAAAATACCCTACAGCAGTGTTTCCCAAACAGGATGTCTTCAGCTGTTGCAAAACTCCCAGCATCCCAGGACAGTCAATGGCTGTCCGGTAATACTGGGAGTTGTTTTGCAACAGCTGGAGGCTCCATTAAGGAAACAGTGCCATATGATACGTTATTTATTGGGAGAGGGAGGGGCAGGCAGTGTAAGGGTGTATATGTAGTGTTTTGCTCTTTACTTTGTGTTAGTGTAGTGTTTTAGGGTACATTCACACAGGTGGGGGTTCACAGCTAACTAATTTCCCGCCAGGGGTTGAGCTGTGGCGGAAAATTTGCTGCAGCTCAAACTTGCAGAAGAAAACCCACTATAAACCCCCGCCCGTGTGACTGTACCCTGTACATTAACATGGGGTGGGTGTGGGGTGCCTCCAGCTGTTGCAAAACTACACATCCCAGTATGCACAGACAGACCGTGCATACCGGGAGTTGTAGTTTTGCCACAGCTGTAGGCACACTGGTGAGGAAACACAGAGTTAGGTAACAGACAAACTTGTGTTTCCCCACAAGGGTGCCTCTAGCTGTTGCAAAACTACAACTCCCAGCATGCACTGACAGCCGAAAGGCATGCTGGGAGTTGTAGTTATGTAACAACTGGAGAGGAACAGTTTGGAGACCACTGTGTTGTGGTCTCCAAACTGTGGCCCTCCAGATGTTGAAAAACTACAACTCCCAGCATGCCCAGACTGTCCAGGCATGCTGGTAGTTGTAGTTCTGCAACATCTAAAGGGCCAGATGTTACAAAACTACAACTCCCAGCATGTCTGGACTGTCTGAGCATGCTTGAAGTTGTAGTTTTGCAACATCTGGAGGTCCACAGTTTGGAGACCACTAAACAGTGGTCTTCAAACTGTGGCCCTCCAGATGTTGCAAAACCTTTGGCTGTCTGGCCATGCTTGGAGTTGTAGTTTTGCAACTTCAAGAATCCCACAGTAAAGATCACTTACCATAGATCTTCACTGCAGCCTCCTCCGACATCAATGCCGCCGTCTGCTGTCTGTGTCACCGCCGCCTGCTGTCTGTGCCACTGCCCGCCATTCATCCATGCTGCACAGTAATCGGATTGTTCCCTCCTCGTCCCACTTCTTCCCCCCGCTCTGCCCGGACTTCGATCGGTGGGTAGAGCGGGGGAAATGAACTCTCACTCCCAACTGCCATTGGTCAGTCAGTCCTGACCAACCAATGGCAGGGGATAGGAGGAGGTGGCACCCCTGCCACCTCACTCCTATCCTTCAGAGTGATCGGGTCTGTCTCTGACACCAGAGACCCGATCAGTCTGGAAAAAACATGATTCGCCGGTCATAATTGACCAGCCAATCACAGCGATCGCCGACAAGGGCGATGTTATGGGATGCCTGCAGAATGATTTCAGTAAGCATCCCGTTCCGATAACCGCCCGGCGAGCAGCGGTGGTGATCAGAAATGCGGAGGCCGTACAGGTACGCCCTCCGTCATTAAGTACATACCACGCCCTACGTTCCCAACAGGTTAAAGGGAAACTAACATCGGGTTCACCGATCCTAAACCCAATACACAGGCTTTTAGTGGCGGTGAACCTGAGTAAAATGATGTATGATTTGTATAAACTGGTGGTTAGGCTGCAGAGTTATAGCCACTGTTGCTAGTAAGCTAATCTGGTCCTTTGTGCAATGGAGGTGGGATCTTTCCCGCCTCCATGCTTTCATATGCCCGGCCATCTGTTGAATATACCTTCACTCTCTCTTAAAGGGGTATTCCAGGAATTTTTTTTATTTGACTATGCTACAGGGGCTGTAAAGTTAGTAGTACATAATATAGTGTCTGTACCTGTGTGTGACGATTTTCTCACAATAATTATGTGATTTTCACTCCAATATTTATTTTTACCAGCATACAAAATGACTGTTGTCTCAGATTTTTCCCAGCTTGCAATGTGGCAGAGACCTGGCTCACTAGTCAGCTGATGACAGGGAGCCTGTCTGCTTCAATGGGTGGAGGGATCAATGCTACATAGTAGTTATATTCTTGTACATAGGTGCAGTATTATAGTAGTTATATTCTTGTATACAGGGGGCAGTATTATAGTAGTTATATTCTTGTACATAGGAGCAGTATTATAGTAGTTATATTCTTGTACATAGGAGCAGTATTATAGTAGTTATATTCTTGTACATAGGGGGCAGTATTATAGTAGTTATATTTTTGTACATAGGAGCAGTATTATAGTAGTTATATTCTTGTATATAGGGGGCAGTATTATAGAAGTTATATTCTTGTATATAGGAGGCAGTATTATAGTAGTTATATCAAACATCGAGGAGAAGAAGGTAAAAAGACCGCACTCACCCACTGTACTCGCTGGTGGATTGCAGATTTATTCAGAATGCAAAAAACAATTCCATATGGTGGAGGACGTGGAGGGGATAAAAAGCCAAACGGAATAGTTTTGCGAAACTAGTCCGTTTGGCTTTTTATCCCCTCCACGTCCTCCACCATATGGAATTGTTTTTTGCATTCTGAATAAATCTGCAATCCACCAGCGAGTACAGTGGGTGAGTGCGGTCTTTTTACCTTCTTCTCCTCGATGTTTGATGTTATCTGATATTACACCTGCACCCCCAGGTACGGCAGTACTTCAAATCTTCTGGATAGCCTTGATTGTATTGCCTCAGGATTTCATTATTGAACAGGGATATTTGCTCTTTGGTGCCACTTTTTCCTTTTTTCTTTGGACTTTGTTATAGTAGTTATATTCTTGTATATAGGAGCAGTATTATAGTAGTTATATTCTTGTATATAGGAGCAGTATTATAGTGGTTATATTCTTGTATATAGGAGCAGTATTATAGTAGTTATATTCTTGTATATAGGAGCAGTATTATAGTAGTTACATTCTTGTACATAGGAGCAGTATTATAGTAGTTATATTCTTGTACATAGGAGCAGTATTATAGTAGTTATATTCTTGTATATAGGGGGGCAGTATTATAGTGGTTATATTCTTGTATATAGGGGGCAGTATTATAGTAGTTATATTCTTGTATATAGGAGCAGAATTATAGTAGTTATATTCTTGTATATAGGGGCAGTATTATAGTAGTTACATTCTTGTACATAGGAGCAGTATTATAGTAGTTATATTCTTGTACATAGGAGCAGTATTATAGTAGTTATATTCTTGTATATAGGGGGGCAGTATTATAGTGGTTATATTCTTGTATATAGGGGGCAGTATTATAGTAGTTATATTCTTGTATATAGGAGCAGAATTATAGTAGTTATATTCTTGTATATAGGGGCAGTATTATAGTAGTTATATACTTGTACATAGGAGGCAGCATTATAGTAGTTATATTGTTGTATATAGGAGCAGTATTATAGTAGTTATATTGTTGTATATAGGAGCAGTATTATAGTAGTTATATTCTTGTATATAGGAGCAGTATTATAGTAGTAATATTCTTGTATATAGGTGCAGTATTATAGTAGTTATATTCTTGTATATAGAAGCAGTATTATAGAAGTTATATTCTTGTATATAGAAGCAGTATTATAGTAGTTATATTCTTGTATATAGAAGCAGTATTATAGAAGTTATATTCTTGTACATAGAGAACAGTATTATAGTAGTTATAGTCTTGTACATAGGGGGCAGTATTGTAGTAGTTATTCTTGTATATAGGGGCAGTGTTAGCAGTTATATTGTACATAGGAGGCAGTATATTAGTAGGTATATATTATAAATAGGAACAGTATTATAGTTGTTTTATACATGTACATAGGAAGCAGTACTATAGTAGTTATATTTGTGTACATAGAGGGCAGTAACACAAGTAGGTTCAGATAATCCTCATCTGCAGTACCAGGCATAGGCTACAGATACTTTGGTACTGTTCTTGGAAAATAAAAAAAATAAAGCAGACATTTTTATCTATTCTCACATTGTTACGCCGAGCGCTCCGGGTCCCCGCTCCTCCCCGGAGCGCTTGCAGCGTTCTCCTGTTCGCAGCGCCCCGGTCAGACCTGCTGACCGGATGCGCTGCGATAATGTCCCCAGCCGGGATGCGATTCGCGATGCGGGACGTGCCCGCTGGCGATGCGCATCCCGACCCGCTTACCAGACTCGTTCCCCATCTGTGCTGTCCCGGCGCGCGCGGCCCCGCTCCCTAGGGCGCGCGCGTGCCGGGTCTTTGCGATTTAAAGGGCCGGTGCGCCACTGATTGGCGCATGGGTTTTAATCAGTATCTTCACCTGTGCACTTCCCTATTTATACCTCACTTCCCCTGCACTTCCTTGCCGGATCTTGTTGCCATTGTGCCAGTGAAGCGTTTCCTTGTGTGTTCCTAGCCTGTGTTCCAGACCTCCTGCCGTTGCCCCTGACTACGATCCTTGCTGCCTGCCCTGACCTTCTGCTACGTCCAGCCTTGCTCTTGTCTACTCCCTTGTACCTCGCTTATCTCAGCAGTCAGAGAGGTTGAGCCGTTGCCGGTGGATACGACCTGGTTGCTACCGCCGCTGCAAGGCCATCCCGCTTTGCGGCGGGCTCTGGTGAAAACCAGTAGCAACTTAGAACCGGTCCACCGACACGGTCCACGCCAATCCCTCTCTGGCACAGAGGATCCACCTCCAGCCAGCCGAATCGTGACAGTAGATCCGGCCATGGATCCTGCTGAGGTCCCGCTGCCAGTTATCGCTGACCTCACCACGGTGGTCGCCCAGCAGTCGCAACAGATAGCGCAACAAGGCCACCAGCTGTCTCAACTGACCGTGATGCTACAGCTGCTTCTACCACAGCTTCAGAAACCATCTCCTCCGCCAGCTCCTGCACCTCCTCCGCAGCGAGTGGCCGCATCCAACTTCCGTTTGTCATTGCCGGACAAATTTGATGGGGACTCTAAATTTTGCCGTGGTTTTCTCTCACAATGTTCCCTGCACTTGGAGATGATGTCGGACCAATTTCCTACTGAAACGTCAAAGATGGCTTTCGTGGTCAGCCTTCTGTCTGGGAAAGCCCTGTCATGGGCCACACCGCTCTGGGACCGCAATGATCCTGTCACTGCCTCTGTACACTCTTTCTTCACGGAGATTAGAAGTGTCTTCAAGGAACCAGCCCGAGCCTCTTCTGCTGAGACTGCCCTGCTGAACCTGGTCCAGGGTAATTCTTCTGTTGGCGAGTACGCCATCCAATTCCGTACTCTCGCCTCCGAATTGTCCTGGAATAACGAGGCCCTCTGCGCGACCTTCAAAAAAGGCCTATCCAGTAACATCAAAGATGTGCTGGCCACACGAGAAATCCCTGCTAACCTGCATGAACTTATTCATCTGGCCACCCGCATTGACATGCGTTTTTCCGAAAGGCGCCAGGAGCTCCGCCAGGATATGGACTTTGTTCGCACGAGGCGGTTTCTCTCCCCGGCTCCTCTCTCCTCTGGTCCGCTGCAATCCGTTCCTGTGCCTTCCGCCGTGGAGGCTATGCAAGTTGACCGGTCTCGCTTGACTCCTCAAGAGAGGACACGCCGCCGCATTGAGAACCTTTGCCTGTACTGTGCCAGTACCGAACACTTCTTGAAGGACTGTCCTATCCGACCTACACGTCAGGAAAGACGCACTACGACTCCGCACAAAGGTGAGACAGCTCTAGGTGTGAACTCTGCTTCTCCACGTCTTACTGTGCCTGTGCGGATTTCTTCTTCTACCTTCTCCTTCTCAGCTGTGGCCTTCTTGGATTCCGGATCTGCAGGAAATTTTATTTTGGCCTCTTTCGTTAACAGGTTCAACATCCCAGTGACCAGTCTCGCCAGACCCCTCTACATCGCCTCTGTTAATGATGAAAGATTGGACTGTACTGTGCGTTACCGCACGGAACCCTTCTTAATGTGCATTGGACCCCATCACGAAAAGATTGAATTTCTGGTCCTCTCTAACTGCACTTCGGAAATTCTTCTTGGACTACCTTGGCTTCAACGCCATTCCCCCAACCCTCGATTGGACCACCGGGGAGATCAAGAACTGGGGTACTACTTGCCACAAGAACTGTCTTATGTCTGCTCCCAGTACTGTCAGTCGAAACCCTATGGCTCCTCCGATACCAGGTCTCCCCAAGGCCTATCTGGACTATGCTGATGTTTTTTGCAAAAAACAAGCAGAGACTTTGCCTCCTCACAGGCCTTATGACTGCCCTATTGACCTCTTCCCTGGTACTACTCCACCCCGGGGCAGAATCTATCCTCTGTCCGCTCCGGAAACACAAGCCATGTCGGAGTACATCCAAGAGAATTTAAAAAGGGGATTTATCCGCAAGTCTTCCTCCCCTGCCGGAGCTGGATTTTTCTTCGTCTCCAAAAAAGACGGCTCCTTACGACCTTGCATTGATTACCGCGGCCTTAATAAAATCACTATAAAAAACCCGCTATCCCCTACCTTTTATCTCTGAACTCTTTGACCACCTACGAGGCGCCCACATCTTTACCAAGCTGGACTTAAGAGGTGCATATAATCTCATCCGCATCAGGGAAGGGGACGAGTGGAAGACCGCGTTTAACACCAGGGATGGACACTTTGAATATCTGTTTATGCCTTTTGGGCTTTGCAACGCCCCTGCCGTCTTCCAAGACTTTGTAAATGAAATTTTTTGTGATCTTCTATATACCTGTGTTGTGGTCTACCTGGACGATATTTTGATTTTTTCTTCTAACCTTGAAGAACACCGCCGGCATGTCCGCATGGTTCTTCAGAGACTTCGGGACAATCAGTTATATGCCAAAATGGAAAAATGTCTCTTTGAATGTCAATCTCTTCCCTTCCTAGGATACTTAGTCTCTGGCCAGGGACTCCAAATGGACCCGGACAAACTATCAGCCGTATTGGATTGGCCACGCCCCTTCGTACTCCATGCTATTCAACGTTTCTTGGGGTTTGCCAATTATTACAGACAATTTATTCCACATTTTTCCACTATTGTGGCCCCAATTGTGGCCCTAACCAAGAAAAACGCCAACCCTAAGTCCTGGCCTCCTCAAGCAGAAGAGGCCTTCAACCATCTCAAAACTGCCTTTTCTTCTGCTCCCGTACTCTCAAGACCTGATCCATCTAAACCCTTCTCACTGGAGGTAGACGCCTCCTCGGTGGGAGCTGGAGCGGTACTCCTACAGAGAAATTCTTCCGGACATGCTGTTACTTGTGGTTTCTAGGACCTTCTCTCCGGCGGAGAAAAACTACTCCATTGGTGATCGAGAACTACTGGCCATAAAATTGGCGCTTGAGGAATGGAGGCACCTGCTGGAGGGATCCAAATACCCAGTTATTATATACACTGACCACAAGAATCTCTCTTATCTTCAGTCTGCCCAACGGCTGAACCCCCGCCAGGCTAGGTGGTCTTTGTTCTTTGCCCGTTTTAACTTTGAAATTCATTTTTGCCCCGCTGACAAGAACATTAGGGCTGACGCTCTCTCTCGTTCATCGGATGCCTCTGAAATGGAAGCTTCCCCGCAACACATTATTCCTCCGGACTGTCTGATCTCCACTTCTCCAGCTTCCATCAGACAAACTCCTCCAAGGAAGACCCTTATCTCTCCATGCCAGCGCCTCAGGATTCTCAGGTGGGGACACTCCTCTCACCTCGCAGGCCATGCTGGCATCAAAAAATCCGTCCAGCTCATCTCTCGTTTTTATTGGTGGCCTACCCTGGAAGCTGATGTTGCTGATTTTGTTCGGGCTTGTACAGTCTGTGCCCGGGACAAGACCCCTCGCCAGAAGCCTGCCGGTCTCCTCCATCCTCTGCCTGTTCCTGAGCGACCATGGTCTCAGATTGGTATGGACTTTATTGCTGATTTACCTTTATCCCATGGCAACACAGTTATTTGGGTGGTCGTTGATCGGTTCTCCAAGATGGCACATTTTATCCCTCTTCCAGGTCTTCCTTCTGCGCCTCAGTTGGCGAAACTATTTTTTGTGCACATTTTTCGCCTTCACGGGCTTCCTACGCATATCGTCTCGGATAGAGGCGTTCAATTTGTGTCGAAATTTTGGAGGGCCCTCTGTAATCAACTTTAAATCAAATTAAACTTCTCGTCTTCTTATTATCCCCAATCCAATGGGCAAGTGGAGAGAATTAATCAGGTTCTTGGTGACTATTTGTGACATTTTGTTTCCTTCCGCCAGGATGACTGGGCCGATCTTCTACCATGGGCCGAATTCTCGTACAATTTCAGAGTCCCTGAGTCTTCCGCTAAATCCCCATTTTTTGTGGTGTACGGCCGTCACCCTCTTCCCCCCCTTCCCACTCCCATGCCTTCAGGTTTGCCCGCTGTTGATGAGGTGACTCGGGACTTCTCCACCATCTGGAAAGAGACTCAAAAATATCTCCTACTGGCCTCATCCCGGATGAAGAAACATGCCGACAAAAAAAGAAGAACTCCCCCTGTTTTTTCTCCCGGAGACAAAGTATGGCTCTCCGCCAAGTATGTCCGCTTTCGTGTCCCCAGTTATAAACTGGGACCACGTTATCTTGGTCCTTTTAAAATCAAATGCCAAATCAACCCTGTCTCCTATAAACTCCTTCTTCCTCCTTCTCTCCGTATTCCTAATGCTTTTCATGTCTCTCTCCTTAAACCACTCATCCTTAACCGCTTCTCTCCCAAGGTTGTTGCTCCTACTCCTGTTTCCGGGTCCTCTGACATCTTCTCGGTTAAAGAAATTCTGGCATCCAAGACGGTCAGAGGTAAAAAAAAAATTCTTGTAGATTGGGAGAATTGCGGCCCAGAGGAGAGGTCATGGGAACCCGAGGACAACATCCTTGACAAGGACCTTATCCACAAATTCTCGGGTTCTAAAAAGAGGGGGAGACCCAAGGGGGGGGGGGGTACTGTTACGCCGAGCGCTCCGGGTCCCCGCTCCTCCCCGGAGCACTCGCAGCGTTCTCCTGTTCGCAGCGCCCCGGTCAGACCTGCTGACCGGATGCGCTGCGATAATGTCCCCAGCCGGGATGCGATTCGCGATGCGGGACGCGCCCGCTCGCGATGCACATCCCGACCCGCTTACCAGACTCGTTCCCCATCTGTGCTGTCCCGGCGCGCGCGGCCCCACTCCCTACGGCGCGCGCGCGCCGGGTCTTTGCGATTTAAAGGGCCGGTGCGCCACTGATTGGTGCATGGGTTTTAATCAGTATCTTCACCTGTGCACTTCCCTATTTATACCTCACTTCCCCTGCACTTCCTTGCCGGATCTTGTTGCCATTGTGCCAGTGAAAGCGTTTCCTTGTGTGTTCCTAGCCTGTGTTCCAGACCTCCTGCCGTTGCCCCAGACTACGATCCTTGCTGCCTGCCCTGACCTTCTGCTACGTCCGACCTTGCTCTTGTCTACTCCCTTGTACCGCGCTTATCTCAGCAGTCAGAGAGGTTGAGCCGTTGCTGGTGGATACGACCTGGTTACTACCGCTGCTGCAAGACCATCCCGCTTTGCGGCGGGCTCTGGTGCAAACCAGTAGCAACTTAGAATCGGTCCACGGACACGGTCCACGCCAATCCCTCTCTGGCACAGAGGATCCACCTCCAGCCAGCCGAATCGTGACACACATTTCCTCATTCACTCACACCAGTTCCCTCCATTCTTACCAAATAAAAAGGACAATTTTTTTTTATTAATAATCTTTTTATTTCCTTTTTTTTTATATGTTTTATTATTCAGTGCTCTCAGCTCAATGGATTTCAAACCAGCTTATAAAAAATGCACGTTATTCTTTTTTTTTTTTTCTTTTTTAATTGGTATTTTTTTTAAACAATGTGTCAACCCCATTTTTCTTTGTTCTTTAAATAAATTATCACCTTTTCCTCCAATTCTCAATGAAGCCCTATATCCTCCATATATATATATGGAGGCGGGCTTTGACCGGAAAAAAAAAAAAAAAAAAAGAAACAACCTTGTTTGCTTAGGCTCAACAAACATAAATATGCACATATTTATACCCACACAAATAAAGAATAAATACTTCCAAATAAGTTAAAAACAACATTTTAAAAGATCTCGCCAGGTTTTCAATTTTTTTTTACATAAATGTTTTTTTTTATGCTCTGTCGACTTTTCGTTTATAATTTTTTTTTTGTTTTTTTTTTTAATTTCAAGAGATCCTACAACATTCTACTAAACACAGGCAAAGAAACCACATGGAACCTAGAACACAAATAACTAACTAAAATTAAGGGGTCGTGAGATTTTCCTCCGATCCCAACTACCGTTCATATTGTTTTTTAATATTAGAAATAAAAGCACGAAAATGTAATTTAAAAAAAAAATCATATTAAAAGAAAACACATTCACTAGAGAAAAATGTCTGGGGCATTAACCTAAAAAAAAATAAACGAAAAAACGAGTTATAGAACAGACGTTAACTAAGAAACATCCAAATTTTCTCTAGCTAGTTTTCATGTTTTTGCTACACAATAATTCAAGCTAATGCAACTTATATATTATGGATATTTGGGTTTTAAGACTCCAGTCCCACTTTCCAATTTTTCTGTTTTTATTTTTAGTTATTTTTTATGTTCTGAATATGGCTACATTGAGAAATGCCGTCTCTAGCTCCTCGGTAGATTTTGCATTTACTGCCCCATAAGAAAAAATTTGTACAACTTTGGTTAGAATTAGAAATGAGCGAATTAATTCACAATGAATAAAATTTATTCCAAATTTTCAAAAAAAGATTAGGATTCCTCAGAATTAAAATTTTTGGGATTTGATCTGGGCAAAATCTCTTAAAAAGGAGGATGCCATTTAGGAATTAGAGATGAGCAGATAAATTCAGAATTAATCAAATTCATTCCAAATTTCCCCCCAAAAATGGGAATTCGTCAGAATTAAAATTTTTAGGATTTGATCCGGGCAAATCTCTAAAAAGGAGGCTGCCATTTAGGAATAAGAGATGAGCAAGTTAATTCAGAATTATTCAAATTCATTCCAAATTTCCCCCCAAAAATGGGAATTCGTTAGAATAAAAATTTTGGGGATTTGATCTGGGCAAATCTCTAAAAAGGAGGCTGCCATTTAGGAATTAGAGATGAGAAAATTAATTCAGAATTAATCAAGATCATTCCAAATTTCCCCCCAAAAATGGGAATTCGTCAGAATTAAAAAATTTGGGATTTGATCTGGGCAAATCTCTCAAAAAGGAGGATGCCATTTAGGAATTAGAGATGAGCAAATTAAATCAGAATTAATCAAATTCATTCCAAATTTCCCCCCAAAAATGGGAATTCGTCAGAATTAAAATTTTTGGGATTTGATCTGGGCAAATCTCTAAAATGGAGGATGCCATTTAGGAATTAGAGATGAGCAAATTAATTCAGAATTAATAAAATTCATTCCAAATTTCCCCCCAAAAATGGGAATTTGTCAGAATTAAAACATTTTGGGATTTGATCTGGGCAAATCTCTCAAAAAGGAGGCTGCCATTTTAGGAAGTGTTTCCAATCCTAGAAACCCTAATTTTGGGTTTTCGCTTTCTCGGCATTTAAGAACTTGGATATAGTCCTAGGAATCCTCTGGACAATCGAAACTTTTCGAAATTTGGGAAATTCGCTCATCCCTAGTTAGAATAAAATGTAAATAGAGCTGTATTCAAAAATTCAGGGGGGAGTCGGGCTTTTTTCTGGAGCCAAATGCAGGGCTAGTTCTCAATGCAACACATAAATATTATCCAAATAATAATTTCAGTTTCTGCTTGAATTTTTGAGTTCAAAATGTTGTTTCTGTTACTTTTGAATTCAAAAATAGAAATAACATATATTTGCAATTTGTCATTTATTTTTTTTACTCCTGGGATTAGTGGGACTGAAGCTTCAATTTTAACCAATCTAGACATCTTCTAACCCAAACCTGGCACAATAGTCAATAATAATAATGATAATTATAATAATTAATAAAAAATACACAATTATTTGGATTTTCCATGATGAGTATGGATGTCGTTTATGTCTTAAAACAGGGGCCACTGTGTAAAATATATAAAGACAGTCTAAATGAAAAGGCTTTGAAACAAGTCCCAAAAAATGGGAATCCTGGAACATATAAATATATTGCAGTTCAAATCTAAAATGCATCGAGGGTGCAGATACTTTTTGTTTTTTTAGGCAAGAACAACTTGGGGATATTAAAAATGATAAATATATGAATTATTGCAGGTTGTGAACTTTGCTGTTGTATTCCTGAAGCAAATGTGACCGCCCGTCTTATGACCAGTCCACAAAATACAAAAAAAAAAAGAAAATAAATTGATCAAAATTTATTTTCCTACTTGCCGACATGAATGTAAAGGTGAAATTTCAAAGTTTTTTTTTTGTTGTTTTTTTTTTTAATGACCGCCCAAGTTATTTTTGCATAATAGGTGCACTTTAATTCATCCTGGAAGCCACTAGCATGGAAAAAGGGGTTTTGTATCTAATAAAAAAGTTTTTTTTGTTTTCTTTTGTTTTTTTGTTCTTTTGCTTTACCCCATAAGGAATTTTAAAAGAGCTATTATTATGTAACTATATATTTTTCATGGACTCCTATTTTTGGACAAGTGCGAAAGGCTTAAAATGCTCATTGAGATTTTTTTTCTCATTTTTTATAAAAATAGATATTTTTGTTTTTTGTTTGTTTTTTTCTTTCATTTCTGCTCTCGCTCTCATTTCTTCGTTTATTACTCTTTAGGAGAAGAGAGGATATCAAGTGAGGGCAGGGAGGAGACAAGGGCTATAGGCAGTGATATGGTGCTTAGCCATTATGGCAACAGGATATTTAACCAATTCACTGCCAAAGTGAGAGAGGTGGAACAACAACAAAAAACATGCTATCTTGGTCGAAACTTCACCCCATGCTAGCTGTGGTGGTGGAAAACCAAAATTTTGAATGGTTCACAACCGCATTTTCTGGCTACACCAAGACCTGAAGGTTCTAAGATAACTAGAGTATTGTAACCAGTTAGTAGCCCCCATGTCCTCAGGATTGGCACCAATGGTATGAGATCCTCTATGAAACCTTAGAATAGTCAGAACTGGCTCAAAAGTCCTAGCTGTCAACTATAAACCAATGGAACCCATTGTGGTATACCACAGCTTTCTTACGGAGGCTTATCCATGTCTCAATTCGGTCCTTCCATCCCTGTCTATAATATCACGGGTGTCAGAATGATGTATGTCTAGACATTGGTATACCTTACTTTTACCTTCTTGCCTTAACGCTTCCTCTCTCACTCCCCCACCCCTCCACTCATTGCCCTCTCTTTCATGCTTTGTGTTGTTTACTAGTTTTGAATGAAACTTGCAGGACCCTATCTCCCAGCCGGTATCCGTTCAGGCTGGCAATAGCCATGGCCGCCTCGTCGTAGTTTGTCATGGTGACGAATCCGAAACCTTTGCACTTGTTTGTGGTGAAGTCCCGGATAACTTTGACGTTTGTCACTGCTCCGAATGGCCCAAACAGTTGCCACAGGACGCTCTCGTCAGCCTCCGGCGATAAGTTGTAGACGAAGATGCACCAGCCGGCAGAGGTAGGACCTGTCAAAC
Source organism: Hyla sarda (assembly GCF_029499605.1). Taxonomy (NCBI): domain Eukaryota; kingdom Metazoa; phylum Chordata; class Amphibia; order Anura; family Hylidae; genus Hyla; species Hyla sarda. The sequence goes on from NC_079192.1 coordinate 32,225,517, forward strand.
TGACTCCGGCAAGGTTGGTAACACTGTCGATGGTTATGGGTGAGAACCTGGGGAGGAAAGAGAGCGGACTACATTGGGTGTAAGGAATTGGTCCATGTGAGTGAAATGGAGGGGTGAATCATAAGAAGAAAGAACATTGTGAAGATTTTGGAAAGCCTAAATACACCATATTGAGCATCAATGGCTGATTACTTGACCTTAAACAAGGGCCTGAAATTTTGTTTTCTACCTAGCAGGTTGAGTGAAGGATGGAGACATGAAAATGACAGAGCTATACACAAACTACAAAAATGAGTAAGATACGAAGGAGGAGAACACAAACAGTTACATATAGACCCCAAAAGGGCAAAGATAAACCTTGAAGAAACCAAAATGTATTCTCAAATAGATGATACCATCTCTGAAGTTCTTCAGCTATGTCAACATGAGGAGCATAGTGATCACACCATTCAGTAACGTCATCGTGAAGGACATCTAAACTACTACTCCAGTTATAATACAACTGCATTCAGAATTCTGCTGGTTTAATGTTAGCTCTTAGGCTGTTTTCCAACGAGACTTATGTAGAAATATGGTGTTACTCGGAATTTACCTAGTTAGAAGTAAATTTGAGGAGCACAGTGACTATAACATTAAAGGGGTACTCCACTGGAAAAAATTTTTTTTAAATAAACTGGTGCCAAAAAGTGAAATAGATTTGCAAATAACTTACTAAAAAATCTTAATCCTTCCAGTACTTGACAGCTGCTGTATGATCCACAGGAAGTTCTTTTCCTTTTGAATGTCCTTTCTGTCCAGAGCAGGATAGGTTTTCTATGGGGATTTTCTCCTGTTCTGGAATGGACAGAGGTGTCAGCAGAGAAAAGAACTTCCTGTGGATCATACAGCAGAGAAAAGAACTTCCTGTGGATCATACAGCAGATGATAAGTACTGGAAGGATTAAGATTTTTTAACAGAAGTAATTTAGAAATCTGTTTAACTTTCTGGCACCAGTTGATTAAATTTTTATTTTTTTCCAGTGGACTACCCCTTTAAGTTACTCCTAATCCACTACTCCAGTTATAGTATAACTGAATTCAGAATTCTGCTGGTTTACTGTCAGCTCTGAGGCTGTTTCCCAACCAGAGTTATGTAAAACTCTGGTGTCCCATGGAACCTGGTTAGGGGTCAAACTGTTACAGTGGCGCTCCGGCCAGACTCTCTGTCCGTGAGCGCTCCCTGTCCCTGCTGCCGGCGGGGCTGAGAATCGAATCGCGGGACGCGCCCGCATGCGAGTCTCAGCCCGTCACTCACCTTCTTGTGTCTCTGCTCCCTGGTGTCCTCGCAGCTCCGGCATGCGTGCCCCGCCCCCTAGGACGCGCGTGCACCGGAGCTCTGTTTCTTAAAGGGCCAGTACCAATTAATTAAAATGTCTGCACCTGTCCCTTGTCCATAAGTATCTGCTCCTCCCTGTTCCCTGGACCGGATCTTTGGTTGTCTAGCCTTAGTGAATTCCTGTTTCCCAGAGTCTGTGTATCTGTTCCTGGTTTCGTCCTATCCTGTACCTGTGTTTCAGACTTGTTCTTCTGCCATTCCGCCACATCCTGCCAGTCGCTGTCAGTGCCACGTCACCCCCCAGCTAGCTGTGTGCACGAGTCGTGCCAGGGGTAGCGACCTGGGTGCCACCTGCCGCAGCAAGACCATCCCGCTTTGCGGCGGCATCTGGTGAAAACCAGTGGCACCTTAGACCCCACTCCCTGACACGGCTCAAGTCTCCTTCCACACAGTCCCAGAGGATCCACCACCTGCTGTGATTCCTAACACAAATGTATATTTATCATTTGCTACTCTCTAGCTGTATACATTGTTCCCAGGAAACTGGTTGGAGGTTCCCCCAGAAGATAGTCTATTTTACTGTAAGGATGAAGTTGATGTAGGTGCTCCCTAGAAATTTTTTTCCAAGGGTCCCTCTGATCTTTTTGTTGCCCCCTCTTGGGGTCAATAGAAAGACATGCATTTTAGCAGATATCAGTAAAGTGACCACGATAGCAGCAGGGAATTCTTCAGTGCTGAACAGAACAGAAATAGCAGGACCAGAACGGTGTAAAATCCAACTGGTTTAATGTGCAAACATGCAACGCGTTTCACTGCGCATGCGCAGTGAAATGCGTTGCATGTTTGCACATTAAACTAGTTGGATTTGACACCGTTCTGGTCCTGCTACCTATGTCCTGTTCAGTGCTGAAGAATTCCCTGCTACTACCCTGTTTCCCCGAAAATACACCCTACCCCGAAAATAAGCCCTAGCTGGATTATTGGGGTGGGCTGCAATATAAGCCCTACCCCGAAAATAAGACCTAGGACCAGGGGTACTCAACTGGCGGACCGCGGCCGCCAGTAATGCTATGCAGACCCCCCCGCCCCCACCTTTGGCTGGTCCCTTGGCAAGTTAAATGAGCCGGGGCAGGGACGCTGTCACTTTAAACGTCTGCGCGTCTGCATGCCCGACGTCACGGACGTGTCCCTGCCCCGGCTGCTACCGGTAAGAAGCAGAAGAAGATCCTGCTGCCGCTTCAGTTGCGGACACTATGAAGGTGGGGAAGTGCTGGTTTATTATGGCAGAGGGGTGGGGGGCACTGTAGGAGTGTGGAGGACGATGGGGGAAGGGGAGAATGGGGGGGGGCTGCAGGAGTGTGGAGGATGGGGGGGGCTGCAGGAGTGTGGAGGATGGGGGGTGCTGCAGGAGTGTGGAGGATGGGGGGCTGCAGGAGTGTGGAGGATGGGGGGGCTGCAGGAGTGTGGAGGAAGGGGGGGGTGCAGGAGTGTGGAGGATGGGGGGGGCTGCAGGAGTGTGGAGGATGGGGGGTGCTGCAGGAGTGTGGAGGATGAGGGGCTGCAGGAGTGTGGAGGATGGGGGGGCTGCAGGAGTGTGGAGGATGGGGGGGGTGCAGGAGTGTGGAGGATGGGGGGGGCTGCAGGAGTGTGGAGGATGGGGGGCTGTGGGAGGATGGGGGCTGTATAGCAGTGTGGAGGATGGGGGCTGTAGGAGGATGGGGGGCTGTAGCAGTGTGGAAGATGGGGAGGGGTGCGGCATCCTCCACACTGCTACAGCCCCCCATCCCCCCATCCTCCACACTGCTATACAGCCCCCATCCTCCCAAAGCCCCCCATCTTCCACACTCCTGCAGCCCCCATAAATAAATAAGCCCTACCCCGAAAATAAGCCCTAGTGTGTTTTTTGTGACTAAAATTAATATAAGACCCGGTCTTATTTTCGGAGAAACACGGTATAGTGGTCACTTTACTGATACCTTCTATCTCCCTGGGAAGGCTGTAGACGGACATGTCATCCCGTACCTTATATACGCTTCCCATTGTTGTGTATGTGATTACACAACCTGCATCGGTAAGCGGCTGCTATTTTCCCCTCCCCCATACTGCCTACTTGAGATCCTACACATGGAGCCCCATTTTTCTTTTGCTCTAATGCATTTTAGCGGGCGATGTCAATTATTTATAGGACGGAAAAAAAAGCATCTCCCGCAATGCACTGTCCAGTAGATAAGTAACACAGCAACCAAGGTTGTTACTGTCACCGCTTGGTTGACCGATTCAAAGCAGCAGCCAGCAGAATTGTGAATGAAGCTCTGGATGTGACTGGAGTACTAGGTATTAAAGGGGTACTCCACTGGAAAACTTTTTTTTTTCTGGTGCCAGAAAGTTAAACAGATTTGTAAATTGCTTCTATATAAAAATCTTAATCCTTCCAGAACTTATCAGCTGCTGTATACTACAGAGGAAGTTCTTTTCTTTTTGAATTTCCTTTCTGGCTGACCACACTCTGCATGTCAGGAACTGTCTAGAGCAGGAGCAAATCCCCATAAGAAACCTATCCTGCTCTGGACACTTCCTGACATGGACAGAGGTGTCAGCAGAGAGCACTTTGGTAAGACAGAAAGGAAATTAAAAAAAGAAAATAACTTCCTCTGTAGTATACAGCTGCTGATAAGTTCTGGAAGGATTACGATTTTTATATAGAAGTAATTTACAAATCTGTTTAACTTTCTGGCATCAGTTGATTTATAAAAAATGTGTTTTCCAGAGGAGTGCCCCTTTAATTCAGTATCAACAGTTATAGATAGTGTCAGTGTTCTAAGTGAAGTTTCCTTTTCCTGACAGTGTTTGCTTCTAGCTAATCTATATATGTGGATATTGCTCAGCGCATGTTAATAGGACTCATTATCATATTAAACTTGGTGGAAGTGTCCGCGGGGCATAAATGATGCTTGTCATGGCAACAGACCTAGGAAATTGATGTGCACATCGTGTTGCCATGCAGATATAGATTCACTTCATTAGGAGTCTTGGATATAGACTGGAAAAAGTGCCTCCATGGGGTATGGCAGGATTATCATATGATGTGAACCATTGTCAGGCCTCCTGTGCTCCCCTGGGCTTTGTTTGATAGCCTGACCTGGTGTTTGTTGTGTCATTACCCCTGAAGGTGCCACTTGTATGTGGAGAAACATGTTGGGGGCTTTATAAATCTTTACACGTATTAATTGCTGTTACCGATTGGCAAAGTGTCCCTGTATATATTTAAATCTGAGAGTAACTAAACCCTTTTTAGCCTTCTAGGCATATAATTCAAATATAAGTCATGTTTTAACATATCTATTAAAGTGGAATGGGAAAACAAGGTTCTCTATTAAAGGGGTATTCCAGGAAAAAACTTTTTATATATATCAACTGGCTCCAGAAAGTTAAACAGATTTGTAAATTACTTCTATTAAAAAATCTTAATCCTTCCAATAATTATCAGCTGCTAAAGTTGAGTTGTTCTTTTCTGTCTGGCAACAGTACTCTCTGCTGACAGCTCTGCTTGTCCCGGGAACTGCACAGAGTAGAAGAGGTTTGCTATGGGGATTTTCTTCTACTCTGGATAGTTTCCGAGACACGTGTCATCAGAGAGCACTTAGACAGAAAAGAACAAATCAACTTCAGCAGCTCATCAGTACTGAAAGGATTAAGATTTTTTTAATAGAAGAAATTTTACAAATCTGTTCAACTTTCTGGAGCCAGTTAATAAAAAAAAAAAAAAAAAAAAAAAAAAAAAATATATATATATATATATATATATATATATATATGTTATTTTTCCTGGATAACCCCTTTAATCTGTAAATTAGTGAATATATTCCTACCCTCCATATATTATAAACATAGATTTTTTTTCTATGGCCAATGCCCAAGCCCCCAAATATAACTTTCATCCCAGTCAAACCATTGATCCTCATAAAGACAATGGCCCCTGGTCAGCATTATCAGAGGATGGTAGACAACTGGCCTAGGTATATGAAGAGCCGACGGCCAAATCTTAGATACATTCTACTGTAGAATGTATCTAACAAGTGATTAGATACAGGTATGTTGACTATAAATGATCTCTATATGGACTACATAACATCAATTCTGAATGCTAAATAACATGGTGAAAAGAGAAGCAAAATTCAGTCGCTCATAGTAACCAATCAGATAAGAGCTTCCTCCGATGTGGTGATCTGGTCGCTTTTCATGTGCAATAGCTGGCGGAGCAGTGTGTATTAGATGGTATCTGAGAACCATGAAGGTTATAAGGGATATTTGGCAGACGTAAGCATGCCCCCCCCCTTGACTTGTCGCCTCAGTTGGGCACTGCCAACTTATGTCCCAGGCTACAATGACCATCCAATTGATACCAATATCTGATTGACTACTGTGGCTTACAGCACATTAACAATGCTAACACCATGTTATTGTATGTGCTTTTTGCTTTATACGACACACAACACGACACAACACAGCCAAAACAATATGGGGGGAAAAAAATTCTCCAAAAAGAAAAAAAAACAGAAAGAACAAACAGGGGAAAAAAATCGAAAAAATAATTTTAAAAATACGTAAAACAAAAAATTTCAGAGCAGCCAAAAAGTAGCAAATAATTTAGTCAGCCATGAATCTAAGTAGGGGAAGAAGAAGGGGAGCTGCCAGTTAATGTACGAGCGAGAGATACCAACTCAGTATAGTGTGCTAGTATGGAGGGTATATCCATAGAAACATACAATCGGCAAACTGACCTTTGCAGAAGTGCCTGTTGTTTAGGCAACCTCTTTCCTGTCTCTTCTAGTGTAGGATGGGTCGAATGACCTTTTAGCCTTTTTTTCCTCTACAATATTTGAGCCGTCTATGGAGAGGGGGACCCTGTGTACATCCATTAAGGCATATCCCCTTATGACTAGCTGACCTTCCCAAAACAAAGAGGGTTTTAAAGGGATATGATGATGAAGATGGACACCAGTAGAGTCTTTCAAGGTCCTATGGGGTCAATTTCAATGATGCTTGCTAAAATCCTGTTAAAAGGCCCAGAGCCAAGTGGTCATATGACCCTTGAGATTGAATGGCCCTATTACCTACTCAATAATATATCCAAGAACCTTCTGTCCATAAACAATTATTTGTTAGATTATTTACTGGAGGTGATTGGTGAATGTGTTGCCCTCTTTGTAGGGTATCTCAGCCCGTTCATTAAGCTGCAGTGGGTAGAGACTAAGAAAGGAGCGCAAAGTGGGCAAAGGGATGAGTCTGGGTCTCCTATTTACCTCTTGACTCCATACGCCATGTTTATTAAAGAGTCCAGCCTGTGAGAGAAGGGACAGGAGAGGGAGTGGTATGTTAGTCATCGCGCAAGGAATAGAGGGATGGGGCCACAATGCCGCTCCGAGAAACACAAGGGACAGAAAAAAAAAATAAAGAAAAATAAAAAAAAGAGCGGGAGGAAACCACAGTTCTTTTCAAAGACCTTATACGTACAACATTACACATATCCCAACATGTCACTAAAGACGTGACGCAATTCTACCACTATTGTACATATGGCCACTTTACATTCTTTTGCAAAAATATGGTCATTGGCTACACAACATGCCATGACTAGTCACACAAAGCATCACACCGGTACTCTACAGAGGGCAGTAGAGATTCCTGCTTCTGTGCCACCAGGGCACACCTATCCATTGATTTCTGGACTTAGAGATATATGGAGGGGGGGTGTTGGCCGCCATTTCATTCGGTGGTCGACACACCCTGTTCCTGGAGAGAGCCTATATATATAGGAGATCATGGGGGGTTCCAGACGATAGGGGAAAAGTTATTGTGCATGATACTTCTCTTTTAAGGACCACACTGGGTAATGACAAACCTCCCCGGGAACGGAGCGTGTCGACCCCTGCACAATGCCGAAACGCTCCCTCCATATATCTCTATGGGGGAGCAGAAGGCGGTCATTGATTTCTGGACTTGAGTTAGGCAGCTCCAGTTGGCTGATCACTTTGTGTATTCCATAACCCAATAGAATCCGGCCAGGCCTCGATCAACAATCATAGGTCCACACAACCAACACTTCATCATACAATAAAATGATGACAAAAGTGATAATGTTTCCCATGCATTGATCAGTCGGCCATGTCAATAACATCTTTTGGCCAACAAACATCTTCAACGTAAAGGACAATGGTCTTTCCATGAATAAAGCAATATCACTATCCAGGCTGAGAACATCTAGTTTCAACTATGGCCATCAACCAAAGTGTTATGAACTCCAAGTAGAGGGAATTTTAGAGTAAAGTTGTTCACAAACTTTTTGATCTGGATGTCTTAGAAAATGGTAAATGTGACTGAGAAGTAGAGAAAACTAAACAGAGATGTTAGATGGGTAAAGGGAGTATAGAGTAGAGACTTGATATAGAATGAGCAATAGGTGGGAAGACTCCTTCTATGAGATGGAGAAACTAAGGTACCATGGGGACAATGGGCATCGGGTCCATGGGGGTTCTGTACAGATTATCCATGACTTTCAGTAAACTCTACTAGCCTGTTCCTGAATCCAATGTAGACATTCCCTCTACTGACACTAAAGTAGTTCAACAGTTTCTTGCAAAATATTTTAGATAAAAGGAGGAAATGTAATCGGGGGTTCCCCAACTACAACGATATCGGATGCTAAGGAATCAGAAGGGCATTAAATTGTACATGGTGATGCCAATGGTTGGGTTGCCAAAATGCATGGTTAGTGTAGACTCAAAGTGGTACTCCGCCCCTAGACATCTTATCCCCTATCCAAAGGATAAGATGTCTGATCGTGGGGGTCCCGCCACTGGGGCCCCCTGCGATCTCGGCTGCAGCACCCCAGAAAACAGGTGCACGGAGTGAACTTCACTCCGTGCCAGATGACTGGCGATGTGGGGCAGAGGCTCGTGATGTCAAGGTCACGCCCCCTCAATGCAAGTCTATGCCGTCACGCCCTCTCCCACAGACTTGCATTGAGGGGGCTTGGCCATGATGTCTCGAGCCTCCGGCGCTGCACCCAATGCTCCAAACGCTGGGTGCAGCAGGGAGATCACAGGGGAAAGGGGATAAGATGTCTAGGGGCGGAGTACCCCTGTAAGGAACAGGTGGAGAAGGTCTTTCATCTTTTTCACTGGAGACTAAGACTAAGTTTCGACGACTTGTTTTTTTTGTGTGTGTTCCCCCCCCCCAAAAAAAAACAAAAAACAAAAGAAAAACGCCAAAATGGTCCCAATGGCGTTTTTTTATCGATTTTTTAAATCCTTTTGGTGTGTTTTCGCTCTTTTTTTGGGGGCATTTTTCAGCTCCTTGGCGGTTTTCCAAAGTCGCAGCATGTTGAGCCTATGCTTTTTTTTCTCCTGAAAACGACATGTGGGTTTTAACTTTGGCGTTTTTGCCGGCGGTTTTTATTCTTTTTTGGACTTTAGCGATCCAAAAAAGTGATGGAGATACCATTTTTTAATAACATTTCGTAGGGTACCATTAAAAAATAATAATAAAAAGATACAGTAGTGATGGAAAAAATTGTATTTAAGGAAATGTATCTTTTTTATAACAAATTTTTAATTAATTTTTAAACAGGGATCAATTTATGTGTGCGGGCTGGGCACTAAAAATGGAGCCAATAATAATAAAAAAGTGTGTGTGTTTTTCAAATATTTTTTATTTTTTTTACATTTTTTAGGTAGTACTACTACTTCGAGCATGGAACACACTGTTCCATGATGGGAGTAGTAGTACGTGTACTAATTGACAGATCGCCCCGGGTGTCACTCCTGACACGCGCTGTGATCCTCCTGTATAATATAAAGATGCGGGCGGCCGCTCTTCTATGGTCCCCTGCACTGCCATATATATACACCTATTCATATTTCCTGCAGAGAGCTGTGATTGGCCAGATGGTTCCAGCCAATCACAACTCTCTGTGAGAAATATGAATAGGTGTATATATACGGCAGTGCAGGGGACAATAGAAGAGCGGCCGGTCGCATCTATACATTATACAGGAGGATCGTAACGGGTGTCAGGAGTGACACCCGCTGTGATCTTTCCTTAACTGCAGGTACTACTACTCCCAATATGGAGCACACTGCTCCATGCTGGGAGCTGTAGTACCTGCATGAATAGACAGATTGCAACAGGTGTCAGAAGTGTGAGTGTGCTCCATGTTGGGAGCAGTAGTACCTGCAGTTAAGGACCGATCACAGCGGTGTCACTGCTGAACCTGCTGCGATCATCCTTCATCCCTCCTGTGCTCGTATCTCTGCTCTGTACTGAAGTACAGTGCCTCATACAAAAAATCTAAATAGACAAATCGCCAGGTCCAGATGGAATTCACCCCCATGTTCTAAAGGAGTTAAGTAATGTAATAGACAGACCCCTATTTTAAATACTGAGGGACTCTATAGTAACAGGGACTGTTCCCTAGGACTGGCGCATGGCAAATTTGGTGCCAATATTTAAAAAGGGATCAAAGGTGACCCCAGGAATTATAGACCTGTTAGTTTTTCCTCCGTTGTATGTAAATAGTTTGAGGGTTTTCTAAGAGATACTATTTTGGAATATCTTGATAAAAATAAATGTATGACCCCATATCAGCATGGCTTTGTGAGGGATCGGTCCTGTCAAACTAACCTGATCAGCTTTAACGAGGAGGTGAGCACCAGACTGGACCAGGGGGAATCGCTGGATGTCGTATATCTGGATTTTTCCAAAGCATTTGATACGGTGCCACATAAAAGGTTGGTGCATAAAATGAGAAGGATTGGCCTGGGGGACAATGTGTGTAAGTGGGTAAGTAACTGGCTCAGTGATAGGAAACAGAGGGTGGTTATTAATGGTACTTATTCTGATTGGGTGACTGTTACTAGTGGGGACCACAGGGGTCAGTCTTGGGTCCTGTTCTATTTAATATATTTATTAATGACCTTGTAGAGGGGTTAAATAGTAAAGTAGCAATCTTTGCAGATGATACTAAACTCTGTAAAGAGGTAAACACAATAGAGGACAGTGCACTGTTATAAATGGATCTGGATAGGTTGGAGGTTTGGGCTGGGAAGTGCCAGATGAGGTTCAACACTGATAAATGTAAGGTAATGCACATGGGGAGGAAAAATCCGGGCTGGGATTATGCATTCATTGCGAGCACACTTGGGACGACTGACCTGGAAAAGGACTTAGGGGTCTTAGTTAAGAATAAATTTAGCTGTAGTGACCAGTGTCGGGCAGCTGCTGCCAAGGCAAATAAAATCATGGGGTGCATCAATAGGTGCATAGATGCCCACAACAAGGAAATAATTCTACCGCTGTACAAATCACTAGTCAGACCACACATAGAATACTGTGTACAGTACTGGGCACCAGTGTACAAGAAAGATATAGGGGAGCAGGGGAGCGTTCAAAGACGGGCAACCAGAGTAATACGGGGAATGGGAAGACTACAGTCAGTGGCATCGCTAGGGGGGACCAGAGGGGGCCATGCCCCCCCCCTAGATCAGGCCGTGCCCCCCCAATTTAAAATAAATAGGGATGTCCCGATACATTTATGGCTCCGCCCCCAGCACGGGAGAGGACAGGCCGAGAGCTGACAGGTCACACAGCAGAGCGGCCGCTTTATGTGAGGTGAGTGATGTCCCTGTGTCCTGCCTCTCTCCCCCCTGATCAGCAGTCTATCCTGGGGCTGAGTAATGTGTATAGGAGCAGTCCAGAGGGGTCACTTTCCCTCCTCCAGTGTCCACAGGTCACCAACAGGCCACATTATCACAACAATTTTTGGGAAAAATCACGGCAAAAATTGCACGCTTTTACCGCGATTTTTCGTAAATTTGCGGCTATTTTTCCATAAATTGTTCGGGTAATGTGACCTGTTGGAGACCCGTGGACACTGGAGGAGGGAAAGTGACCAATCTGGGAGGACAACATGTGAACACACTGCTAGTTTATCATTAACCCCTTAAGGGTACATTCACATGTACAGGATCAGCTGCATATTTTTCTACATATTTTGTGCAGCTGATTTTGCAACCCATTAGCTTCAATAGGTAGCAAAATCAGCTGCAGAAAATATACAGCAGATCCTGTACATGTGAACGTACCCTAAGGGCTCATTCAGGGGTGGATCCACAGTGTATTTTACGCTGCAGATCCACCGACAATGGACCCTACAGTGCTGCCTCCATCTGTGCCTGCTCATAACGGCAATCCTCCGCTACAAGCAGACACGCTTTGATGTATATACTCGCGCACATCATGGCCGCTCCTGCTCTCTGAGCTAGGCCGAGAGCAGCCGTGATGTGTGCGAGTATACACATCAAAGCGTGTCTGCTCGTAGCGGAGGATTGCCGTTATGAGCAGGCACAGATGGAGGCAGCACTGTAGGGTCCATTGTCGGGGGATCCGCACCGTAAAATATGCTGAGGATCCGTCCGTGTAAATGAGACCTAAGGACACAAGGCGTATGTGTACGCACAGTGCCTGCTCCCACTGTGTTGTATAAATCATTAGCTAGAACCCTCGGCTAATGCCAGACAACACCAATCAGGCTGATGTCTGACATTAACACTTTAGATGCCTCTATCAAAGTTGATGGTAGTGTCCAAAAGTTTTAACGCCTTAAGGACCGAGCGTTTTTCCGTTTTTGCACTTTTGTTTTTTCCTCCTCACCTTTTAAAAATCATAACCCTTTCAATTTTGCACCTAAAAATCCATATGATGGCTTATTTTTTGCGACACCAATTCTACTTTATAATGACATCAGTCATTTACCCAAAAATCTATGGCAAAAACGGAAAAAAATCATTGTGTGTGTATATATATATATATATATATATATATATATACACACACACGCACACACGTTTTAAAATTGCCCCCCCCCCACTTTTGTCACTGGCCCCCCATGTGCCCCCCCTAAATATGAATGCTGGAGACGCCACTGACTACAGTACCCAGAAAGATTATCAGAATTAGGGTTATTTAGTTTAGAAAAAAGAAGGCTTAGGGGAGACCTAATAACTATGTATAAATATATCAGGGGACAGTACAGAGATCTCTCCCATGACCTATTTATACCCAGGACTGTATCTATAACAAGGGGGCATCCTCTACATCTAGAGGAAAGAAGGTTCCTACACCAGCACAGACGGGGGTTCTTTACTGTAAGAGCAGTGAGACTGTGGAATTCTCTCCCGGAGGAGGTGGTCATGGGGAACTCTGTAAAAGAATTTAAAAGGGGTCTGGATGCATTTTTGGAGAGTAATAACATTACAGGTTATGTAAACTAGATCTATAGGGACAGAACATTGATTCAGGGATTTATTCTGATATTTGGAGTCGGGAAGGAATTTTTACCTCTAGTATGAGGTTTTTTTTTTCGCCTTCCTCTGGATCCACTCAGTAGGGACTCATTAGGGATATAGGTTGAACTTGATGGACTCTGGTCTTTTTTCAATCTTATGAACTATGTTACTATGTTACTCCAGCCAGCCACTCACTCATTCATATTTCCCTCTGAGAGCTGTGATTGGCTGCCACCATCCGGCCAATCCCCACTCTGGGCAGAAAATATGAATGAGTGAGGTGAATTTCACTGGGCGGCCGGAGTATAGTGCAGAGATACGAGTGCTGTATAGAGCCGCTCCACATCTCTGCTATATTATGGACGATCGCATCGAGTGTCAGGAGTGACACCCTGGGCGATCTGTCTATTAGTCCAGGAACTACTTTTCCTATCATGGAACAGTGTGTTCCATGCTGGGAGTAGTAGTACTACCTAAAAAAATATAAAATTAAAAAATTAAAAACACACACACTACATTTTTATTATTGTCGGTTACATTTTTAGTGCCCTGCCCGCCCACATAAATTGATCCCTGTTTAAAAATGAATTAAAATTTCATTATAAAAAAGATAGATTTCGTTAAATTTTTTTCCATCACTACTGCATCCTTTTTTATTTTTGGTACCCAGCAAATTTAGAAAAAACCTCAAAGGGGCCAAAATGCAATTTCCACTCAAAGGCAAAAAAAACTGTGAAAAAATGCAAGAAAAAAACGGCAAGCACAGGAAAATGCTGTGGCGTTTTTTCTAGTGTTTTTTTCTCAGGTTTTTTTGGGCCACAAAAACAAACAAGTGGAAACTTAGCCTGATGTTGGTGAATATACAAAGAAGGATCCATGGAGATCACGATATCTTATCCTTCATTGTACTGGGTTTAAAGATGGCTTCAAGTATCATAGGACATATTAAAGGAGAAGACTCATGAACAAAAACGTATCCCCTTTGTCCAGGGTAGTGGATAAGTTACAGATCGCAGCCTCCTTTAAGAGGCACTGGCCCTCCCAAAGAACGGAGCATGTTGGCCCTTGCATGAAGCGGTGGCCGACATGCCCCCTCCATATATCTCTATGGGAGAGCTCTCCCATAGAGATATATGGAGGGGGCGTGTCGGCCACCGCTTCATGCATGGTTCGACACGCCCCCTTCCTGGAGAGAGCCGGGGCCCTATACAGGAGATCGTAGGGGATCTGAAGGCTCTCCCATAGAGATATATGGAGGGGGCGTGTCGGCCAACGCTTCATGTAAGGTTCAACACGCCCCCTTCCTGGAGAGAGCCGGGGCCCTATACAGGAGATCATAGGGGAGCTGAAGGCTTTCCCATAGAGACATATGGAGGGGGCGGTGGCCACCGCTTCATGCAAGGTTCGACACGCCCCCTTCCTGGAGAGAGCCGGGGCCCTATACAGGAGATTGTAGGGGAGTCGAAGGCTCTCCCATAGAGATATATGGAGGGGGCATGTCGGCCACCGCTTCATGTAAGGTTCGACACGCCCCGGGGCCCTATACAGGAGATTGTAGGGGAGCTGAAGGCTCTCCCATAGAGATATATGGAGGGGGCGTGTCGGCCACCGCTTCATGCAGGGTTCGACACGCCCCGGGGCCCTATACAGGAGATCGTAGGGGAGACGAAGGCTCTCCCATAGAGATATATGGGTGGGCGTGACGGCAGCCATTTCATGTAGGGTTCGACACGCCCCCTTCCTGGAGAGAGCCAGGGCCCTATACAGGAGATTGTGGGGGTCCCAGTGGTCGGACCCCCCCCCCCCCCCATACTGCCCATAGGGGATACATTTTTTGTGCATGATACTGTTTCTGTAAGGACCACGCTGGGTAATGATAGAGCTGGTGTAAAACCAAAACATGGAGAAAAGATGGGGGTGACGCACATACAGTATTATGGGCAGAATGAAAGAAATATTGAGGTAGTAGTTCAGATGTAAGTAGGTAGACAGATAATATGGTATTTTTTCTAATGGGCTTTAGTAGAATGTCAGGAGAGTAGCAGGATTTTGACGGTAAGGATGGGCCTCCATATGAGGGGACCTCTGCCATTTGGTCTATATGGTTGGATAGGTATATGGCGCTTACATATATGCCGCCTGCATGTCAACAAGCCCATCAGATAAGGGATTGTTAAATATATAGACGTATAAGTAGTAGATTGGGAACTTGCACTAGACAGGTATATGGTATTGTGGGCATGAAGTGGACAATGTTGAAGAAGGAAGATGAAAGGTTTGATATTCTGGGGGGGACTGGATGTCTGGTAGGGGGTCTCTCACCTGAATCTCTGTGTCTGGTGGTGAAGGGGTCCTGTGTACCTCCGGGCTGTGGTCTGGTAAAGGTGGGTGAGCAGAGCTTGGCCTGTTTTCTGACTAGGGTTGTTGGCAAATTTGACGGTGATTGGTTCGCTGGCACCAAGAGGCTTTTGCCCGTTCAACCCTTTGATGGCCTCTTCGGCCTCTATCCTCTTATCGAATCGGATGAAGCCTACTCCCCGAGACACCCCTGCAAGGTCAGAAAAGTGAAATATCAAGTGAATATCCTATATTTTTGGGCTTAGATACAAGTAAAACTTTTCTAATAACTTGGAAAATATGGGGTTAGTATGGGTTGCAGGTGCAGGTTAAATGTGAATGTACATGTAGAAATTCGTATCACTTTCCTTGGAGTAACTCTTTAATGTATCCTGCATGGGGTTGTCCAGAAATAGAAAAACAGAGCTATCCCCCCCCCCCCAAAAAAAAATAGCGACACCCCTGTCCTCAGGTTGTGTGTGGTATTACAATTTGTCTCCATTCACTTCCATGGAACTGACCTGCAATACCACACGCAACCTGAGGATAGGGGTGGCACTGTTTTAAAAGAAATTGGCTCTGGTTTTCTATTCCAGACAACCCATTTAAAGGGGTACTCTGCCCCTAGACATCTTATCCCCTATCCAAAGGATAGGGGATAAGATGTCTAATCGCGGGGGTCCCGCCAATGGGGATCTCCCTGCTGCACCAGGCATTCATTTAGAGCATCGGGTGCAGCGCCGGCGGCTTATTAAGTCACGGCCACCGATGGGGACCCCCGAGATCTCAACTGCTGTACCCCAGACATCCGGTGCATGGAGTGAACATCGTTCCGTGCGGGATGACTGGCGATGCGGGGCAGAGGCTCGTGACGTCATGGTCACGCCCCGCTAGTGACGTCATGACCACGCCCACCAATGCAAGTCTATGGGAGGGGGCGTGACGGCCGTCACGCCCCCTCCCATAGACTTGCATTGGTGGGCGTGGTCGTGACGTCACTAGCGGGGCGTGGCCATGACGTCACGAGCCTCTGCCCCGCATCGGTGGCGTGACGCCCCCTCCTATAGACTTGCATTGAGGTGGCATGGCCGTGATATCACGAGCAGGGTGTGGCTGTCACAAGCCTCCACCCCGCATCGCCAGTCATCCGGCACGGAGCGAAGTTCACTCCATGTACCGGATGTCTGGGGTACTGCAGTTGAGATTGTGGGGTTTCCCATCGGTGGGACCCCCGCGATCAGACATCTTATACCCTATCCTTTGGATAGGGAATAAGATGTCCAGGGGCAGAGTACCCCTTTAATCTTACATTTCCAACCCCAGTCCTCTCTAGGTGACCACTTATCAGGTTCCAGGCTGCACAGACTTGTTCTAAGGCCCTCCCATACAATATAAGAAGACTTCATATGTAGATACCTAAGAAGCCTGTGCCTAAATTCTTTCCATGCTTTTTTCTGGGAGCATGATTCTGTTTCTTATTAAAGGGGAACTCCAGTGGGAAAAAAAATTCTAATTAACTGGTGCCAGAAAGTTAAACAGATTTGTAAATTACTTCTATTTAAAAATCTTAATCCTTCCAGTACTTATCAGCTGCTGTATACTACAGAGAAATTTGTGAAGTTCTTTCCAGTCTGACCACAGGGCTCTCTGCTGACACCTCTGTCTGTGTCAGGAACTGTCCAGAGCTGGAGAGGTTTGCTATGGGGATTTGCTTCTAATCTGGACAGTTCCTGACACGGACAGAGGTGTCAGCAGAGAGCACTGTTGTCAGACTGGAAAGAACTGCACAATTTTCTCTGTAGTATACAGCAGCTGATAAGTACTGGAAGCATTAAGATTTTGAAATAGAAGTAATTTACAAATCTGTATAACTTTCTGGCACCAGTTGATTTCATAACATTTGTTTTCCACTTGTTTCCACCGGAGTTCCTCTTTAAGGTAATACCCCCCCCTAGAGATGGTTTCTGGACCATCCCTAATGATGTATCCTAATATACCTGTGACCTGGTCGACCAGGATACGCGAGGTGATAATTCTGCCGTACTGAGAGAAGAGCTGCTCCATCTCTTTCTGATTCATGGTTTTGGGTAGACTGCTCACATACAGGTTGGCATCTCTTATGGAGGCGGAGCTTGGGCGGGCATAGGATACCTGTAAAATATATGTAATGTCATACAAAGTGAACATTGACTCAGACCCTATACACGGGGATGGGAAAGGAGGGGTCTGCTCCACTAGGCCAGAGGGTGAAGGTATAGATATGACAATGGCGCCAATGAGATCCTTCCTCTATTGTATTCCTCTGAACGGAAGACTATCTTAACTATATTAACTGTGCTAAAATGATGCACCTTGCAGGAGAACCCTCTGAATTTCGGCAGTATACGGCCATTAGGTATGTGCCTAGTAATCCATCCTACATGACTGGGTTTTATAAGCACGGCAGCTTCTTTACCAACAGTGAGGAGGTTAACCGGCTGATTTCCCCGGAGAGGAGCCATTGTTTGCTGCGCCCCTAGCCACGGTTGCCACAGAAATGCCGGGTTGCCCTAGGGAGCTTCCCATGAGCCCTTGCAGCGTTCACACATGTCATTAAGTGCAGACTGAACTGATGCAATTGTCTCTGTCCATGAACCTACACCTTTTAGAATGATTCATTCAAATCTAGCTGGTTTTCTATACGGTGATGGCAACAAGTTCTGGTTTTCAATACTGATAGGTGTCCCAAATGATCCGCCCCTCTCTACCCCCATAGATCCCCTCCCCAATCACAGTCTGTAATGAATTGTTATTCAACATTCTTTCTTTTATAATGAGTAATGGAGTGGAATGTCAGTGTAGCACGTGGGTACAGTGTATAGCTTAGGAAATCTGTGCTGTATATTATATTATCATGCTTTGTATGACTGTAAGTTATTGTTGTTTAAAAAGACTGTAATGTATTGATGTTCGACTTTGTTTTTGTTTATATATATATATATATATATATATATATATATATATATATATATATAAAATAAGTGATAGAGCGGAATGTTGGTGTAGCATGTGGTATGGTGTGAAGCATAGGGAACCTGTGCAGTATATTATATTATAATGCTTTGTATGATTGTAATCTATTGCACGACCTGTAATGGCAACTGAATGACCAATAAAGCTCTTTCAATACAATAAAAGCAAATGTGTTACACCAACATGTGCACAAGGACGCTGTCTATCAGAAGCCCCTCTCTTGAAGGCGAGGAGACTCCCCCCCCCCCCCCAAAAAAAATTCCCTTCCCCTCCAGGCCTGTAATTCATTGTTGGCACCAGATAATTAATATCATTACATTAATACGGAGACTTGTCTTTTGTAATATCTATGGGACCAGGGGAGTAGTTTATCTCTCTTGAGGAGACTGACAAAGTGGCATATGGATTCTTACAAGTCATGCAATGCTCCATGGGAAAAGAATATGCAAAGCAGCTCATTTCCAGAAGGAGAAGAACTTTTTCTACGACGCCTCCTAGTGGAAGTAGCTTCTATTATAATTAATATCTGAGTTTCTTTAAAGTAGATCTCAGACGAAAATTTTACTTATCCCCTATCCACAGGATCGGGGATAAGTAGCTTATTGCCGAGGGGCCCGTGAAGTGATCACCGGGACGGGACCCGGCGCTCAGGGAGGATAGAAATTAATGGAGCCATAGAAATGAATAGAACAAGTCTACTGGTAGACAACACAAGCTCCTCACTGAGAGTGCCAGGGTCCCATTCTGGAGATCGCAAGGGGCCACAGTGGTCAGATCCCTGAAATCAGCTGCTTATCTCCTATCCTGTGCATAGGGGATTAGTACATTTTTGCCGGAGTACTCCTTTAAAACATGATTAGGGATTATATGTCAAGCTAGAATCTACATGTCTGTAGACAGTGGTTTTCGTATGGAGCCAAGGCATGTGCAGGATAGTGAGAGGCTTTTAATGTGTGAATAGGGGAGTAATGGGTCTCCTTAAAGGGGTACTCCAGCGCTAAGACATCTTATCCCCTATCCAAAGGATAGGGGATAAGATGCCTGATCGCGGGGGTCCCGTCACTGGGGACCCCCGTGATCTTGCACGCAGCACCCCGTTAGAATCAGTCCCCGGAGCGTTTTCGCTCCGGGTCTGATTACTGGCGATCACAGGGACGGAGCATTGTGATGTCACGGCTCCACCCTGTGTGATGTCACGCTCCACCCCCTCAATGCAAGCTTATGGGAGGGGGCGTGGCAGCTGTCACACCCCCCACCCATAGGCTTGCATTGAGGGGCGGAGCCGTGACGTCACAATGCTCCATCCCCGTGATCGCCAGTAATCAGACCCGGAGCGGGGACTTATTGTAATGGGGTGCTGCGTGCAAGATCACGGGGGTCCCCAGCGGCGGGACCCCCGCGATCAGGCATTTTATCCCCTATCCTTTGGATAGGGGATAAGATGTCTTAGCGCTGGAGTACCCCTTTAAGGAGACCACCAAAGTGGCTTATGGAGTCTTACAAGCCGTGCACTGCTCCAAGGAAAATTAATATGCCAAATAGCTGGTTTTTAAGAAAATAACTTGTTCTACAGCGCCACCTAGTGGAGGTAGTTTCCCTCACAAACAATGTCTAATGTCTAAGTCAGATATTAATTATAATAGAAGCTATATCCACTAGGAGGCGTCGTAGAAAAAGTGACATGAATGGGGATTACATGTCAACCCGCAAATTTGCCAGTCAACATCCTGCTCTTTAGAACTCTGTCTACTGATTGGTGGAGATTTTAGGTTGGTATATAATCCCCAGTCATGGTTTAAAGGGGTATTCCGGTGGAAAACATTATTATTATTTTTTCTTTAAATCTACTGGTGCCAGAAAGTTAAACAGATTTGTAAATGACTTCTATTACAAAATATTTACCCTTCCAGTACTTTTTAGCAGCTGTATGCCACAGAGGAAATTCTTTTCTTTTTGAATTTCTTTTTTGTCTTGCCCACAGTGCTCTCTGCTGACACCTCTGTCCGTGTCAGGAACTGTCCAGAGCAGCATAGGTTTGCTATGGGGATTTTCTCCTGCTCTGGACAGTTCCTGATACGGGCATCAGGTGTCAGCAGAGAGCACTGTGGACAAGACAATAAAGAAATTCAAAAAGAAAAGAATTTCCTCTGTAGCATACAGCTGCTAAAAAGTACAGGAAGGGTAAAGATTTTTTAATAGAAGTCATTTACAAATCTGTTTAACTTTCTGGCACCAGTTGATTAAAAAAAAAAAAAAAAAAAAAGTTTTCCACCGGAGTACCCCTCCTCCTCACAAATCTGACATTGATTGTAAGGGAAGCTACTCTACAGTAGGTGGCACTGCAGAGCAAGTTCTTTTTCATATGAAAATGATTTACTTTGCATAAAAGATAGAACAAAGCAGAGTGTTTCCTAACCAGGGGGCCTCCAGCTGTTGCAAAACTACAACTCCCAGCATGCTCAGACAGCCAAAGGCTGTCTGAGCATGCTGGGAGTTGTAGTTTTGCAACAGCTGGAGGTGCCCTGGTTGGGAAACATTGCTTTGTTCTATCTTTTATGCAAAGTTGATCATTTCCAGCCAATGCTGGAAGTTGTAGTTTTTCAACAGCTGGAGTCGCCCTAGTTGGGAAACACTGTGATGGAGTCATATTTTAAAGGGGGGTAACAAAGAAACCAAATTTTTAGGGCGTCCAGCTACAATCTGTAGGAAACACTTAGCAGCAAGTGTTCTAATTCCCCTGCAGCGCCACCACAGGGCAAATGAAGTATTACACAGTTCTCATTGCAATGCAACTGCACAGACGTGTCGGGACCTGTGTAGAGGAAGAAAAATCCACAGTTGCCCATAGCAACCAATCAGATCCCTACTTTCATTTTGCAGAGGCCTTGTGAAAAATGAAAGTAGCGATCTGATTGGTTGCTATGGGCAACTCAGCAACTTTTCCTCTGGACAGGTTTTGATAAATCTCCCCCCACTATCTCTATTAAACCTCAATTCATTCTTAATAAGTTTTTTTTTTTTTTTATTTGATGTTGTTGTTTTTCACAGTCATCCACTGGGAGTTGTAGTCCTGTACTCATTTCCATATAGATTAGATATAGAGACAATGCGTGGTCTCATTGAACCCCACCGAGGGTCTCGGCGTTGCTGCACGCTCCATGTCACTTTCATCAGGTCGGAGTGGAGATGACAGCCATTAAACACGTCGCTGTGTTCGGTCACAAAGCCGCCTCTGCGGGCCTGACCTTTCGTATTATTATCCGTGATTAAGTCACTTTTTTTCGGCTACACAAGACTTTATCCTTTAACTTTTTTTCCTGTGAGGAGCCGATTTTGGGTTTTAATGGTGGCAGCTGGCTTCCCGTGCCAATCTCCGCCAACCCCCCCCCCCCCCATTCACCTAATCTCCAGGGGAAATACCCCGTAATTAGCCGGAGAGGGGACAGATGGCGGAGTGCCTTTGTCTCGCACTCCCCCCCCTATTCACAGCATCGCTCTCCCTGAGGGGCCCATATTTGAATGACAAAGAGAAGACAAATAAAAGAATTTCCCCCCCCATCTTCCCTGACCTGCTGCCTCGACTATAAGATGTGACCTTCAGGGAGAAGATGGAAAGATAGGGGGCATCTGTCAGCGCAACCATCGGGGCAGGGGGCATATCTAATTTCTTTGTTAAGTGGGTGGGATGCCATTATTTTTCCCCATTTTCTGCATGTACAGAAAATATGGATTATGCATTAGGGAAGTGTCTGAGTATCTAAGCTGGGTGGGATACTGTGTATTGAGTTGGTGCATCTAAGCCTGCCATGTGGGATACTGTCTCTTGCGCTAGTGTATCTTAGCCTTAAAAAATGTGTATAATGTCTCTGAAACGAGTCTATCTAGCCTTATTATGTTCGATACCGTCTGCTGGGCCGGTGTACCTAAACTTTTTACGTGGGTTGTTGTGTGATGATTTGGTGTATCTAAGTCTGTACTGTTTGTCAATGTCTGCTGAGCTGGTGTAGCTAAGCCTACCATTCATGATACTGTCTTCTTAACTGGTGTATCTAAGCCTATCATGTGTGATACTGTCCGTTAACCTGGTTAATCTAAACCTATTATGTATGATACTGTCTTCAAAACTGGTGTATCTAAGCTTATCATGTGTATGCTGTCTGTTAACTTTGTGTATCTTAGCCTATCATGTGTGCCAAGATGGTAAATCTAAGCTACTGTCTTCTGAGCTGGTGAACCTAAGCGTATCATGTGTAATACTGTTTGTTGAGCTGGTGTATCTAAGCCCATCATGTGTGCTACAGTTTGTTGAGCTGGTGTATCTAAGCCTATCATGTGTAATACTGTTTGTTGAGCTGGTATAGCTAAGTCTATCATGTGTGATACTATCTTCTGAGCTGGTGTATCTAAGCCTATCATGTGTGCTACGGTTTGTTGAGCTGGTGTATCTAAGTCTATCATGTGTGATACTGTTTGTTGAGCTGTGTATCTAAGCCCATCATGTGTGCTACGGTTTGTTGAGCTGGTATAGCTAAGTCTATTATGTGTGATACTATCTTCTGAGCTGGTGTATCTAAGCCTATCATGTGTGATACTGTCTTCTGAGCTGATGTTTCTAAGTCTATCATGTGTGATACTGTTTTTGTTTGAGCTGGTGTATCTAAGCCTATCATGTGTAATACTGTCTTCTGAGCTGGTGTTTCTAAGTCGATCATGTGTGATATTGTTTGCTGAGCTGGTGTATCTAAGCCTATCATGTGTGATACTGTTTACTGAGCTGGTGTATCTAAGCCTATCATGTGTAATACTGTTTGATGAGCTGGTGTATCTAAACCTACCATGTGTGATTCTGTTTGTTGAGGGGGTGTATCTAAGCCTATCATGTGTGATTCTGTTTGTTGAGCTGGCGTATCTAAGCCTATTGTGTAATATCATTTTCTGAGCTGGTGTATCTAAGCCTATTGTGTAATACCGTTTGTTGAGCTGGTGTATTTAAGCCTAAAGCTGCTAAAGCTAAATCTATCATGTGTGATAATCTCTGCTAAGATGGTGTATCTAAGCCGATCATGTGTGACATTGTTTGTTGAGCTACGGTATCTAAGCCTATCTTGTGTGATACTGAGCTACTGAGCTATTGTATCTATTATTTGTGATACTGTCATGTCTGCTGAACTGGTGCACCTAAACCTATCATGTGTGATACTATCTGAAGATTTTGTGTATCTAACCCTATCATAAATTGACAGTGTAGGCTGAGCTAGTGTATCTAAGTCTATTATGTGTAACACTGTCTGCTGAGCTCAATGTATCTAATCCCATAATTCGGGATATTGTCAGCTCATTTTATGTATCTAATCCAATCGTGTAATACAAGTCGTATGCCAAGTAGTATATCTAAGCCTTTAATATGATATACTGTCTGATAAGTGATGTATCTAAGCATACCACTGTCTGCTGAAGCTGTGTGATCAGTTGAGCCTTAGTATCTAAGCATACAGTCAAAGACAACCACACAGCACTACACCCCATAGTCCTGTCCTCACCTTAATAGTCTTTGTCTGTAGTTTCAGTCCATTGAGGGTGTTTATGGCTTTATCTGCATCATTGGGATCCACGTAGTTTACAAATCCGTATCCCAAGCTCTGACCTATAGGGGAAAGTTAGATACATGCTTAGTGTTATCTCTTAGGACAGGAGTCAGTGATCAGTCACAACAACACAAAAGGATCTGAGCTGGGGCTGTACTCTCAGGTCAAAGGTCTCCTGGCAGCTTGATGTCCACAATGCCACCACCTGCCCTCAACCAGATCCTAAATTGTGATACATCCATTTAGGAGAACCCTATAGAAGGACTGACAATGCATAAAAGGACAACTTGCACGCCATTGGTATAGACCATGCTTGACCCAGGCGCACCATCCAATCCTTTCTGGCTTAAGATCTCCAGAACGCATCCATTTTGCCGTTCATTTTGTGCATCTGCCTTGGTTAGGTCCCTTCTTTTCCCCACAATTTTTACTTTCTAGGCTCCATATGGCGGTAAAACCTTGTGGTGTCTGGATTGTATAAGAATTCATGTTGACTACTAAGGTGGCCCCATTCATGTTGACTACTAAGGTGGCCTCATTCGTGGTGACTACTAAGATTGCCACATTCGTGTTGACTATTAAGGTGGCCCCATTCGTGTTGACTACTAAGTTGGCCCCATTCGTGGTGACTACTAAGATTGCCACATTCGTGTTGACTACTAAGGTGGCCTAATTTGTGGTGACTATTAAGGTGGCCCCATTCATGTTGACTACTAAGGTGGCCGCATTCGTGTTGACAACTAAGATGGCCCCATAAGTGTTGACTACTAAGGTGGCCTAATTCGTGTTGACTACTAAGGTGGCCCTATTCATGTTGACTACTAAGGTGGCCCCATTCCTGTTGACTACTAAGGTGGCCCCATTCCTTTTGACTACTAAGGTGGCCTCATTCGTGGTGACTACTAAGATTGCCCCATTCGTGTTGACTATAAAGGTGGCCTCATTCGTGGTGACTACTAAGGTGGCCCAATTCGTATTGACTACTAAGTTGTCCCCATTCAGGGTGACTACTAAGGTGGCCTAATTTGTGGTGACTACTAAGGTGGCCCAATTCATGTTGACTACTAAGGTGTCCCTATTCATGTTGACTACTAAGGTGGCCCCATTCATGTTGACTACTAAGGTGGTCCCATTCATGTTGACTACTAAGGTGTCCCTATTCATGTTGACTACTAAGGTGGCCCCATTCATGTTGACTACTAAGGTGTCCCTATTCATGTTGACTACTAAGGTGGCCCCATTCAGGTTGACTACTAAGGTGTCCCCATTCATGTTGACTACTAAGGTGGCCCCATTCATGTTGACTACTAAGGTGGCCCCATTCATGTTGACTACTAAGGTGTTCCTGTTCATGTTGACTACTAAGGTGGCCCCATTCATGTTGACAACTATGGTGGCCCCATTCGTGTTGACTACTAAGGTGGCCCCATTCATGTTGACTACTAAGGCAGCCCAATGTCTCCGTTATGTCAATAGTGTGATTTTGGCATATAAAGTGGCTGACTTCAAGTGAAATGGTTGAGGATTGGTAAGGGTTAATATTGGAGCTCAATAAACTGGCACTCAGGATAGAAAACGGTGGCCAGATATTAGGACATTGAGATCACTGGGAGCCAACAGCATAAGGCTGACACTAAGCTCCCACCAGATCCTACCTTTCAATCAAGTATGAAGACATGTATAAAGTCAGCCGTGCTATGGTGTATGCCGATGTTTGCCAACCAGGGTGCCTCAAGCTGTTGTAAAACTACAACTCCCAGCATGGCCGGACAGCCTTCGGCTGTCCGGGCATACTGGGAGTTGTAGTTTTGCAACAGCTGGAGGCCCCATGGTTGGGCAACATCGGTCTACACTGTCATCAGTCACAGCAGGAACATATACCAAAGAAATGTATTGTACAACACAGGTATGTGTCTCACATATGTCACTTAAAGGGGAACTCCATTTTGATAAAAATAAACTCTAAAGGAAGAATCAAAAGAGCTCAATGTATGTCCCACAGTGTTCATACCACATACGTTTCATATAAAGGTGTAACACAATGGCCTCATTGATGAAAACTGTCTGGCCTTGTTTTTTCCATAGCAACCAATCAGAAATCAGTTTTCATAAACGTGGACCCCATATACACATCTCCTCAATAGAGCCTCAACACTGAAGACTACTCCACCTCCAGAGGACATCAACACTGAAGACTACTCCACCTGCAGAGGACATCAACACTAAAGACTACTCCACCTTTAGAGGACATCAACACTGAAGACTACTCCACCTCCAGAGGACATCAACATTAAAGACTACTCCACCTTTAGAGGACATCAACCATGAAGACTACTCCACCTCCATAGGGCATTAACACTGAAGACTACACCACCTCTAGAGGACATCAACACTGAAGACTACTCCAACTGCAGAGGACATCAACACTGAAGATTACTCCACCTCCAGAGGACATCAATACTGAAGACTACTCCACCTCCAGAGGACATCAACACTGAAGACTACTCCACCTCCAGAGGACATCAACACTGAAGACTACTCCACCTCCAGAGGACATCAACACTGAAGACTACTCCACCTCCACTACTCCACCTCCAGAGGACATTAACACTGAAGACTACTCCCCCTCCAGAGGGCACCAACACTGAAGACTACTCCACTTCCAGAGGGCATCAACACTGAAGACTACTCCACCTCCAGAGGACTTCAACACTGAAGACTACTCCACTTCTAGAGGACTTCAACACTGAAGACTACTCCTCCACTAGAGGACATTAACACTGAAGACTACTCCACCTCCAGAGGACATCAACGCTGAAGACTTCTCCACCTCCATAGGGCATCAACACTGAAGACTACTCCATCTCTAGAGGAGATCAACACTGAAGACTACTCCACCTCTAGAGGACATCAACACTGAAGACTACTCCACCTCCAGAGGACATCAACACTAAAGACTACTTCACCTTTAGAGGACATCAACCATGAAGACTACTCCACCTCCATAGGGCATTAACACTGAAGACTACACCACCTCTAGAGGACATCAACACTGAAGACTACTCCAACTGCAGAGGACATCAACACTGAAGATTACTCCACCTCCAGAGGACATCAATACTGAAGACTACTCCACCTCCAGAGGACATCAACACTGAAGACTACTCCACCTCCACTACTCCAACTCCAGAGGACATTAACACTGAAGACTACTCCCCCTCCAGAGGGCACCAACACTGAAGACTACTCCACTTCCAGAGGGCATCAACACTGAAGACTACTCCACCTCCAGAGGACTTCAACACTGAAGACTACTCCACTTCTAGAGGACTTCAACACTGAAGACTACTCCTCCGCTAGAGTACATTAACACTAAAGACTACTCCACCTCCAGAGGACATCAACGCTGAAGACTACTCCATCTCTAGAGGAGATCAACACTGAAGACTACTCCACCTCAAGAGGGCATCAACACTGAAGACTACACCACCTCTAGAGGACATCAACACTGAAGACTACTCCACCTCAAGAGGGAATAAACACTGAAGACTACTCCACCTCTAGAGGACATCAACACTGAAGACTACTCCACGTCCAGAGGACATCAACACTGAAGACTACTAGACCTCCAGAGGGCATCAACACTGAAGACTACTCCACCTCCAGAGGACATTACCACTGAAGACTACTCCACCGTTAGAGGAGATCAACACTTAAGACTACTCCACCTCCAGAGGGCATCAACACTTAAGACTAATCCAACTCCAGAGGGCATGAACACTGAAGACTATTTCACCTCCATAGGACTTCAACACTGAAGACTACTCCACTTCTAGAGGACATTAACACTGAAGACTACTCCACCTCCATAGGACTTCAACACTGAAGACTACTCTACCTACAGAGGGCATCAACACTGAAGACTACTCCACCTCCAGAGGGCATAAACACTGAAGACTACTCCACCTACAGAGGGCATCAACACTGAAGAATACTCCACCTCCAGAGCACATCAACACTGAAGACTACTCCACCTCCAGAGGACATTAACACTGAAGATTACTCCACCTACAGAGGGCATCAACACTGAAGAATACTGCACCTCCAGAGGGCATCAACACTGAAGACTACTCCACCTCCATAGGACTTCAACACTGAAGACTACTCCACCTGCAGAGGACATCAACACTGAAGACTACTCCACCTCCAGAAGACATCAACACTGAAGACTAATCCACCTCCAGAGGACATTAACACTGAAAACTACTCCACCTCCAGAGAACATTAACACTGAAGACTACTCCACCTCCAGAGAACATCAACACTGAAGACTACTCCACCTCCAGAGGGCATTAACACTGAAGACTACTCCACCTCCAGAGAACATTAACACTGAAGACTACTCCACCTCCAGAGAACATTAACACTGAAGACTACTCCACCTCCAGAGGACATCAACACTGAAGACTACTCCACCTCCATATGACTTTAACACTGAAGACTACTCCACCTCCATATGACTTTAACACTGAAGACTACTCCACCTCCAGAGGACATCAACACTGAAGACTACTCCACCTCCATAGGACTTTAACACTGAAGACTACTCCACCTTCAGAGGACATCAACCATGAAGACTACTCCACCTCCATAGGGCATCAACACTGAAGACTACTCCACCTCCACAGGGCATTGACACTGAAGCTTCCCCCTTCATAGGACATCAACAGTTTCACCCTTACATGTTGACTAGTTAATCCTATTTCTTTTCAAACTGGGTTTGTTTTTTTTAGCAATTTGTTATGTTTCCAATATGGCTCCCACCACAGCAACATGCTTTACCGCCTATAATTAATATGGGTGAAACCATCTTCTATAAGGCAGATAGATAGATTGATGATAGATATGAGATAGATAGATATAACCAAAAAAGGCCGCAGCAACTCCAAATAAGGGGAAGAAAAAAAGGTGCTTTATTCACACAATGTGAGGCGACGTTTCGGTTTGCTCACCAAACCATTTCAGGCTTGAAAATGGTTTGGTGAGCAAACCGAAACGTCGCCTCACATTGTGTGAATAAAGCACCTTTTTTTCTGCACCTTATTTGGAGTTGCTCCGGCCTTTTTGGTTATATCTAACTGGATTCCTGAACCTGGGCTCCTAGCTGACGGTACCCGTGCATTTGTCTTTTTGTGATGTGCTGCTCTCTTTTGGCTTTTGTAGATAGATATATAGATAGATATGAGATAGATAGATGATAGATATGAGATAGATAGATAGATAGATGATAGATATGAGATAGATAAATAGATATGAGATAGATAGATAGATATGAGATAGATAGATAGATAAATATTAAAGAGTTATAAGATGGATATGACATAGATATGAGATAGATAGATAGATAGATAGATAGATATGAGATAGATAGATATGAGATAGATAGATAGATATGAGATAGATAGATAGATATGAGATAGATAGATAGATAAATATTAAAGAGTTATAAGATGGATATGACATAGATATGAGATAGATAGATAGATAGATAGATATGAGATAGATAGATATGAGATAGATAGATAGATATGAGATAGATAGATAGATAGATAGATATGAGATGGATAGATATGAGATAGATAGATATGAGATAGATAGTTATATAGATAGACAGATAAAAGATAGATATGAGATAGATATGAGATAGATATGAGATAGATATGAGACAGATAGATAGATATGAGATAGATAGATATGAGATAGATAGATATGAGATAGATAGATATGAGATAGATAGATATATAGATATGAGATAGATAGATAGATAGATAGATAGATAGATATGAGATAGATAGATAGAAATGAGATCGATAGGTATGAGATAGATAGATATGAGATAGATATGAGATAGATAGATAGATATGAGATAGATAGGTATGAGATAGATAGATATGAGATAGATAGATAGATATGAGATAGATAGATATGAGATAGATATGAGATAGATAAGTATATGAGATAGATAGATAGATAGATATGAGATAGATATGAGATAGATAGATATGAGATAGATATGAGATAGATAAGTATATGAGATAGATAGATATGAGATAGATAGATATGAGATATGAGATAGATAAGTATATGAGATAGATAGACAGATATGAGATAGATAGATAGATAGATATGAGAGATAGATCCACTATAACTTGTGTTTCTGTTCATTCTAGGCTTAGGAGTCCAGTGGGTGGCGCTTCTCAGTAACTGCCATCCATGAGTGTGCATACACCCACTGGACACTGTAGCCCAAAATGAGCAGAGATTTAAGTATAAATGAGTTCTTCCAGAAAATAATATATCAAACATCTCAGCTCCCTCTGTGCTATAACACGGTGATAGCATATCAGACGGCCTATTCACAAATCTTACTACAAACCACATATCTATATAGACTCCATCAGACAAACAAGACCGCCTCAAAGTGTACCTGTCATCAACAAAAACTTTTTATATTATGTAGATAATACCATTATATGTATATTTGTAATATACATTGGTTAAAAAATGTGTATATTTTTGGGTAAAAGGTGCTGTCCTTTTAACTAATGCCTGTGTGTCTCTATGAGGAGTCCAAATACAGGAAGTGATGGTAGGACAAGCCGGGCTCTGTGACTTGCTACGGGCTCACACATCAGAATGATGGACAATCCAGCAGCCTGCACAGATCCCTGCTTGTCCTACCATCACTTCCTGTATTTGGACTCATCATAGAGACACACAGGCAATAGCTGCAGGGACAGCACCTTTTTACCCAAAAATATACACATTTTTTAACCAATGTATACATATAATGGTGTTATCTACATTATATAAAAAGGTTTTGTTGACGACAGGTACACTTTAAGCCGATGAATATTGATGACAAAAAGTGCCCAAGAGTGCCCCCTATTAACCTTTAACATGGCCTCCTACCTGTGATTTTGTCTCTGACCAGCTTACAGGACTCGATGTCTCCAATGCTTCCGAAAAGACTCTTGAACTCTTCTTGGGTCATGTTCTGAGGAAGATAGTTGACGATCAAGTTGGTTTTGCTGTCGTCCGCCGCCCCATTTGTGCCATTGAGGATGCCCACACTGCCGGGACCATTGCTGGCCTGCGTCTCCATGGTGCTTATTATCTGCTGGAGAGAAGAGAAGAAGAGAAGAGAGCAGCACGTCAGCGTCCATCTTTATGTCACCGCTTCATGAGTCACACCACGGCCTCTGAGGTCACCTTCCATAGTTCCTGGGCTTATGTCACCCTTTTACCTGAAATCCCATGATTTCATTTATCAGGAATATAAGGCTGGGTGGTGATTCATTCACTTCATGACACAGGGTCTTAAAGTCACTCAGCTTTACCAAACCCCTGAGTGGCCCATCTCTAGGGATACGGGAGCAGGGGACATATCACAACCTTACTAAGCGGTCAGATGGTCCACCCATTTCCAATGACCATACAAAGCATGAAACCTCAGATATGTATCATTACATCACATTCTACACACTCCGGCTGCTGCAGAACCTCACGTCAATCTTTGACTGACTGATATCCTCAACAAGACAATGGCTTCACATCTCTTATTGGCTGCTTTAGTTTCTGCAGAACCTCTGGAGGTCTTAATTAACCAGGGATTCACTTAAAGCCTAGAAATACTTGTTTAAAAAGAGGTCCTGCAGCAGCTGAGGTTTGTATCAAGCTCCTAGACCTGAATGTTAAATCTGTAACAGGTTCCCCACCTACTATGTTCCGCTAGAATCATCTCATGTAGTTGAGAGACCTTTGGACTCTCTTACCAGTTCCAGTTACAGATGCCAATGGCTGTCCGGCATGCTGGGAGTTGTAGTTTTGCAACATCTGGAGGTTCGCAGTTTAGACACCACTGTTCTATAGCTACCTTTGCACCCCCTATAGCAGTGGTATACAATCTATGGATCTCCAGATGTTGCGAAACTACAACTCGCCCCCGGCCAGCATTTAAAAAGGGATTTCTTGATGGCCACCAAGCCCAACAAGAAGAGTAACAGCCATCAAGGAGATGAGGTAGAGGTCAGCAATGGCCAAGGTAGGTAGGAGGAACCTTTCAGGATAGTCATGTTGGCGCAGAAGCTATAACGTACGTGTCCATTGGTGTCTATGATGTCATACAGACTACAGCATCACGTAAGATGATGGCGCTGTAGAAGTTGAAAATCTGGGCCTATACATATGTTATTTTTTTTTTTTTGGGTGGCCATTTTTTTTGTCAGATTTGTTGACTTTATCTAGTGTACCGTTTAACATTTGGTCTGTAGCAACAAATATGTCAGAGCAAACCCTCTATACGCTTGATTCTGACAGGCTGCCATGGAGGAGCGGACAGGACATCTGTGGATGAAGGGGGCCAGAGGGGCATCTGTCTGCAGCCAATCCTGGCAATTAGCCTGGCGGCCCGGGAATAAGCAGGACGTCTTTAACAAGATTTCGCCCGCATTATGCCTTAAAGACCCTTCTCATCCTCCAGGCCGGGATTAAAGGAAAAGGGACAGCCAGATAAAGCTTTAAACTCATTACCAACCAAAGCCTTTTTTGTCCATGGCGGTGAATGGGTTAAGGACAAAACGCCTCCCCCCCCCACCCCCTTCCCTGAATCAAACCCCTTCAAGCGAATCTTTATCCAAGAACGAAATGCTGACAGTTCTCTTAACTGGGTACCAAGTCATTGCCTGTGACCCAGATATGGGAATGCGGGCATCAAAGACATTCATGTTTCTTCTATATATAACAAAAAACTAAAACTTTAGTCAAATAATATATATTATAATTATAGTCAAATAATAATAATAATAATAATAACAACAACATTATTATTATTGTTCTTGTTGTTAATAATAAAAATAATAATATCAATAATCATAATTATTAATATTATTGTAGAAGTAGCAGTGTATTATTTGTAAATTATATTTTTATTATTATAGTAGTAGTGTCTTATTATTATTTTTATTATTACTGTAGTAATAGTAGTAGTAGTGTATTATAAGAAAACTATATTATTATTATTATTGTAGTAATAGTAGTAGTAGTGTATTATTAGAAAACTATATTATTATTATTTTTATTATTATTCTAGTAATATTAGTAGTAGTGTATTATTAGAAAACTATATTATTATTATTATTATTGTAGTAATAGTAATGCAACATTTAGAGGTCCACATTTTGAAGACCACTGATCTATGGTATTGTAGCCACCAGTTTTCATATTTGATTTTAGTGTATTATTGTATTAATCTTATAAACACCAATAGAAATTATGGTCAACTGGTAAAACCATTTTGGAAAGGCAGACGTGAAAATCCCCCTTGGCCACCGATACTGCCTTCAGTGTCATGGCTGCTTTTTGCATGACACCACTGTATATGACCATGTGACCTATGATAGGGGGATAGACAATCCACATACTGTATATTTCATTAGATCTGATGATACAAACCAGAGGAGTAACTTGATGACTGTCCTCAATGCAAAATGTATGACATAACCCCAAATGTAATGACTGCCCCCTCTGTACCCCTTAGAGTTATTGGAACTTCATCCAAGAGCCTTAATATATCATGACAAGTAGTACAATGGCCAATTCTACTCTCTATCCGGTCTCTATTGCCTGTCAGACTGAGTCGTAACTTAAAGGGGTCCCCCGCCCCTAGACATCTTATCCCCTATCTAAATAGGGGATAAGATGTGTGATCCCGAGGGTCCCGTTGCTGGGGACCCCAGCGATCTTCCTGCTGCATCCGGCTCGTGACATCACGGCCACACCCCACTGGTGACATCACGGCCATGCCCCTCAATGCAAGTTTATGGGAGGGGGCGTGATGGCCGTCATGCCCCCTCCCATAGACTTGCATTGAGGGGGCGTGGCTGTGATGTCACCAGTGGGGCGTGGCCACGACGTCACAAGCTTCCGTCCGCATCGCCAGTCATTCAGCACAGAGCGAAGTTCGCTCTGTGCACTGGATGTCTGAGGTGCCGCAGCCGAGATCGCAGGGGTCCCAAGTGGCGGAACCCCCGCGATCAGACACCTTATCCCCTATCCTATGTATAGGGGATAACATATCTAAGTACCCCTTTAAGGTTCTTTGGCCGACATACAACCTGTAACAGAACCCTCCCCTTCCATGTGCTCTTTAAAAAATTGGCGTCATATGATGTGGCCATTGGGGACATTGGACAAACAAGGGCCCCAGTGCAACTTCCACCTTTTTTTTATGGGGATCCCATTGCAATCCCAGCTGCATCATAAACAGGTATCCATAACTACTGTGTCCTCCTATTATTAGGCTTCATTCACACTACGGAATTTCCGAGTGGAGACATTTTACTCATTCTGATTGCAACAGGATTCTGCTGCAACGCGCACAATGCAGAATTTAAATTCCGGACTCTGTGGAAAGATTGAACATGTTCACTCTTCCGGTGAAATTCTCCGCCCAGAATATCTCAAGAGATTCCACAGTATAAATGTAGCTGAAAACTTACAAGTAATAAACCCTTGAGTTGTTCTCTCCCTTCTTTTTTTCAATGTCTTACTTTTTACTGTATTTCCCTTAGACGTTTCCAGGAAGTAACACTCATTACAGATCCTATAGATGTTGTCACCTATTTCCCCCCTGAAGGATAGATCTGCCTAGTTACACATAAAAACGGCCTTTTAACTATCGTATTTTTCGCCGTATAAGACGCACTTTTTCTTCCCAAAAACTGGGGGGGAAAAGTTGGTGCGTCTTATACGGCATATACCTGTCCTATCGCGGCGGACCCTGGGGCTATCAACGGCCGGGACCCACAGCTAATACAGGATATCACCGATCGCGGTGATGCCCTGTATTAACCCTTCAGACGCGGTGATCAAAGCTGACCGCCGTATCTGAAGCGAAAATAACACTAACCCGGTTGCTCAGTCGGGTTGTTCGGGACCACCGCGGTGAAATCACGGCGTCCCGAACAGCTTACAGGACACCGGGAGGGACCTTACCTGCCTCCTTGGTGTCTGCTCCGTGCCGGGATTGATCCCCTGCATGGCCGGCGCTCTCCATCGACGTCATCACGTCTTCGCGCACGCCGTCCCGTCATCCAATAGGAGCGGCGGGCGTAGCGACGTCATGGCGGCGACGGAGAGCGAGGATACCGGGCAGCAGAGACGTTCCAGAGCAATGGGGACACGGCGACAGCGATAGAGGGCGACATCCAGGGCAGCGATGATGGGTCCAGAGCGGCGGGGACACGTGAGTACTACCTCCTATACCAGTGGTCTTCAACCTGCGGACCTCCAGATGTTGCAAAACTACAACTCCCAGCATGCCCGGACAGCCAACGGCTGTCCGGGCATGCTGGGAGTTGTAGTTTTGCAACATCTGAAGGTCCGCAGGTTGAAGATCACTGTCCTATACTTTACATTGTATTTGGTTCAGAATCTTTATTTTCTAGATTTTTATCCTATAAAATTAGGAGCGTCTTATAGGACAAAAATACGGTAATTTTTGCAAAAATCGTATTTATTTGTCACAGAAATAATACTACCTAGTCCCTCTCTGTGCTTAGATTCCTACCAGACCAGCTTTGAGCTTAAAGGGGTACTCAGTTGGAAAACTATTTTTTTCTAATCAACTGGTGCCAGAAAGTTAAACAGATTTGTTATTGACTTCTATTAAAAAATCTTAGCCCTTCCAGTACTTATTAGCTGCTGTATACTACAGAGGAACTTGTGCAGTTCCTTTCTGTCTGACCACAGTGCTCTCTGCTGACATCTCTGTCCATGTCAGGAACTTTCCAGAGAAAAAGCAAATCTTCATAGCAAACCTATCCTGCTCTGGACAGCTGGACAGTTCCTGACACAGACAGAGGTGGCAGCAGAGAGCACTGTGGTTAGACATGAAATAACTATATAACTTCCTGTGCAGCATACAGCAGCTGCTAAGTACTGGAAGGATTAAGATTTTTAAATATAAGTAATTTACAAATCTGTATAACTTTCTGGCACCAGTTGAATACAAAAAATGTGTTTTCCCCCAGAGTACCCCTTTAAGGCCTAAGTATTCTGAGATGGACTAGTTACTAGGGATATGAACCATAAGACAGACTGGTTACTAGGGACATGAACCATAAGACAGACTGGTTACTAGGGACATGAACTATAAGACAGACTGGTTACTAGGGACATGAACCATAAGACAGACTGGTTACTAGGGACATGAATCATAAGACAGACTGGTTACTAGGGACATGAACCATAAGACAGACTGGTTACTAGGGACATGAACCATAAGACAGACTGGTTACTAGGGACATGAACCATAAGACAGACTGGTTACTAGGGACATGAACTATAAGACAGACTGGTTACTAGGGACATAAACCATAAGACAGACTGGTTACTAGGGACATAAACCATAAGACAGACTGGTTACTAGGGACATAAACCATAAGACAGACTGGTTACTAGGGACATAAACCATAAGACAGACTGGTTACTAGGGACATGAACCATAAGACAGACTGGTTACTAGGAAGGGGTCAAGTCCTGGGGAAAAAAGGTGAAAAAATCACCCTAGATTTCCACTTAAAGGTGTACTAGACATCTTACACCCTATCCAAAGGATAGGGGATAAGATGTCTGATCCCTGGGGTCCCGCTGCTGGGGACCCCCACGTTCTCCCTGCTGCTCCTGGCATTCGTTTAGAGCTTTGGGTGAAGCGCCAGAGGCTCATGACGTCACGGTCACGGCCCCTCAATGCAAGTCTATGGGAGGTGTCACGCCCCCTCCCATAGACTTGCATTGAGGGGGCATTACTGTGACATCATGAGCCTCTGCCCTGCATCACCAGTCATCCGGCACGGAGCGAAGTTCGCTCCGTGCACCGGATGTCTGGGGTGCCGCAGCCGAGATCGCAGGGTCCCCAGCAGCGGGACCCCCGCGATCAGACATCTTATCCCCTATCCTTTGGATAGGGGATAACATGTCTAGGGGCATAGTAACCCTTTAAGGGCTGGTCCTGCAGGACTCCTGCTAATGGGAACTGCGTTCCTGCTGTGGTAAAAGTGCAGGAACTCCGTTCCCATGAGTTCCTGCAGGAATTGAGTCCTGTTACTAGGAACATAAACCATAAGACAGCCTGGTTACTATGAACATGCACCATTGGATAAACTGGTTACTAGGAACATGACCCATGAGACAGACTGGTTACTAAGAAGATAAACCATGACACAGACTGGTTACTAGGGAGATGGACCATGACACAGACTGGTTACTAGGGAGAAGAACCATGACACAGACTGGTTACTAAGGAGATAAACCATGACACAGACTGGTTACTAGGGAGATGGACCATGACACAGACTGGTTACTAGGGAGATGAACCATGACACAGACTGGTTACTATGGAGAAGAACCATGACACAGACTGGTTACTAAGGAGATAAACCATGACACAGACTGGTTACTAAGGAGATGAACCATGACACAGACTGGTTACTAGGAACATGAACCATGACACAGACTGGTTACTAAGGAGATGAACCATGACACAGACTGGTTACTAGGGAGATGGACCATGACACAGACTGGTTACTAGGGAGATGAACCATGACACAGACTGGTTACTAAGGAGAAGAACCATGACACAGACTGGTTACTAAGGAGATAAACCATGACACAGACTGGTTACTAAGGAGATGAACCATGACACAGACTGGTTACTAGGGAGATGGACCATGACACAGACTGGTTACTAAGGAGATGAACCATGACACAGACTGGTTACTAGGGACATGTGGCAAGTAAAAAATTTTATCTACTGAACCAGTACATCTGGAGCAAAAAATACAATCCTGGGTAAAATAGCATGGCAAGGGTCAATTCATGTCATTCCATATGCCAGCCTGCCTTATTAATTTGATTTTACTAAAGAAATTATTATAAGACAAGAACCATTTACAGGTATAGTACTTTGCAGACCAATATGGTAAATCATTACTAGTTATGTGACAAATGGCCATAGAGGTTGGTGGCCAACAACCCTTATCATGTTGAGTAGTGTTGAATGAACCTGGCGGCCCGGCCATTGACTGCTTGCTTTAGTCTGAATAATCTAGTTCCGCTTTAAAAGTCCAGGATGACAGTCTTAGGTCTCCTCGGACGGTCTCCATCTTTTCCAGACTAAAGCAAACAACGGCCAAGCCATCAGGTATTGTTCGTCCGCATTAACTCAAGTTCACCCATCGCTAATGTTGAGTTTTGGGGCCTCAGTTTCATGTATTATATAAAGGGCCTGGTGCATTACAGAGATCTAAAAGGGTTTCCCATGCGCAGTAGAGGTCACCCACAAGGTCAATGCTAATGAGAGTGGAGCCAGCATTCATGACCATCATACATGTTCTGGGGCTACACCCTGGAGCAAGAATAAAGCAATGAAAGTCTCTGTGGTGTCAAGTGCGCTTAGCTTACAGTCTTCTTCTGCATCCTCCCTCAGCTGGACGGAACATGCAAATTCCCCTATAGCTGTATACTAAGACCTTATCATCCAGGAATTTTAGCATGGCCATAGGTCACCCCAAAGATGTCAAAGATGCACACACTGAACCCTAAACCTAGACTAAGGCTACTTTAGTTTGGCCCCTCATTTGACAGTTTTTGTTGTGTTATTTATTTTTTATTTTTAAGAGTGTGTTTTAGTATAGGTGTTCTTTACTTGCAATTTTATCCCTTGCGTTAAAACAAAACAAAACACAAAACACCCTCATTTCTTAAAAAAATTTATAAAATTGTATATATATATATATATATATATATATATATATATATATATGAAAAAACGCTTCATACCCAGAGCATGCTGCCACCTACCACCGATCCTAAAAACTCCACGAAACGTACGTTAACATGGGCGGATTTATTTGCGGGTTTCCCACTGCGTATTTGAAAGGGGGCGGGCTCTTTTCAGCTGTCTCCAGCAGATTTTCCACTGTGAAATTTCCGCTGCAGAAAATCCGCTGTAGACCCTACTGACTTCAATGGGGCTTGCGGCGGATTTTACGCAGCAGAAATTACGCAGCGGAAAATCTGCTACGGACAGTCGAGAAGAGCCCGCCCCCTTTCATATACGCAGTGGGAAACCCGCAAATAAATCCGCCCGTGTGAACATACCCTAAAGTAGGGCCTGCTCTACCTATAGGCAACATGGGCAGCTGCCTACAGCTGCCTCTCGAGGGGGGAGCCGCTCTGCCCATGCAACAAACCAGCTAGCTTTTCGACCACTTGATCAGCCAGTGCAGCCCTGATAGCAAAGCAGTACCCTCTCCCCCATCAACAACCCCCCAAACCCCACCGTCCCATCCTTATCATGCTGAAGGAGCACTGCAAGAGTGTATTACCTCAGTAGTAAGGATATTACATGGGGAGGAGATTTGTTACAGTGTGTCATTCCAGTAGTAAGGAGATTACATGAGGAGGAGGTTTGTTACAGTGTGTCACCCCAGTAGTAAGGAGATTACAAGAGGAGGAGGTCTGTTACAGTGTGTCATCCCAGTAGTGAGGAGATTAAATGAGGAGGAGGTTTGTTACAGTGTGTCACCCCAGTAGTAAAGTGGGGCGTGTCAAAGGGTGGGGCCAATGGGCAGGGTCAAGGTTGCAGCAAAATTAGCTATCGCCTAGGGTGGCAAAAGTCCTTGCACCAGCCCTGCACTAAAGTGCAAAAAAAAAAATAAATGCTACGTGGGTCTGGCGTTTCATAGTTCCCTATTGACTCCCAGCTAACATCTGCATTTTTGGCCAAAAAAACATATGGATTTTTTTTATATGCCTGTTGTCAGCCTGCGGCTATGTTCACATGGTGGAATTTCCACCAGGCCAAAAATGATGCGGCTAGATGTTAGCTGGAAGTCAATAGGGAACTTTCCGCAGACAGCAACAGAACCTGCTGGCGCTGGGACCACTCGGAAATGCATGGTCTTCATGCGTTTAAAACAATTGGCCTCTGCTGCAACGGATTTTCAGAGTGAATTTTTTCCACCAGATTCCGCAATAGAAACAAGGTCTAAGACTGTGGTCTCAAACTGTGGCCCTCCAGATGTTTTAAAACCTCAACTCCCAGCATGCCCGGACAGCCAACGGCTGTCTGAGCATGCTGGGAGTTGAAGTTTTAAAACATCTGGAGGGCCACAGTTTGAGACCACTGGTCTAAAACATAAATAGCAACAAATAATATTACGTTTTTGACCATAAAAAATCCTTTTGTTTCACTCATCAATTCTCGTAGATTGTAAGCTCTTGTGACCAGGGCCCTCAGGTCTGATTTTATCCGTACATGCCCATTCTGTATGGTAAAGTTGTGCAGAATATCTTAGTTTAGTAATAAAAAAATAATCCATACTAAATACAAAAAATTTCAAATGAGGCCGATTTGCCCTTCAGGAGTGTCAGAAAGCTGGGGCAGTGGCTGTAATGGCCTCCTATTGGTTTCCCAAATTGTGGCCCTCCAGATAAAAGCTGGGGCAGTGGCTGTAATGGGCTCCTATTGGTGGTCTCCTATTGGTGGTCTCAAACTGTGGCCCTCCAGATGTTTTAAAACTTCAACTCCCAGCATGCCCGGACAGCCAACGGCTGTCCGGGCATGCTGGGAGTTGAAGTTTTAAAACATCTGGAGGGCCACAGTTTGAGACCACTGGTCTAAGACATAAATAGCAACAGATACTATTACGTTTTTGACCCTAAAAAATCCTTTTGTTTCACTCCTCAATCCTCGTAGATTGTAAGCTCTTGTGACCAGGGCCCTCAGGTCTCATTTTATCCGTACATGCCCCTTCTGTATGGTAAAGTTATGCAGAATATCTTGGCTTAGTAATAATAAAAATAATCCATACTAAATACAAAAAACTTCAAATGAGGCCGATTTGCCCTTCAGGAGTGTCGGAAAGCTGGGGCAGT
Organism: Hyla sarda; assembly: GCF_029499605.1. NCBI lineage: Eukaryota > Metazoa > Chordata > Amphibia > Anura > Hylidae > Hyla > Hyla sarda. Next base: position 32,266,112 of record NC_079192.1, read on the forward strand.
GGCTTTAATGGCCTCCTATTGGTTTCTCAAACACAGACTTAATGGTGGAATTAGATTTTTGATAACAGGAGAGGAGAATTTCACATGGACGCAAGGTGATTTTTTCTCAGATTGACGGTGGAAATGCCCTTCGAGGTTGAGCTCCCATATACTGTGCCCATCTCCGCTCTGTATTCTGTCCGCATCCCCTATGATTAATTCGATGTGGCTCAGTCTTCACAGGCAAGTACACGCGGGCCCGGTCCTGCGGCAAAGCCTTTCATTATTAGCCACCCCCTGCAATTCCTTTGCATCTGTCTCGCTAGGCCTGGAATATAGGCCCGAGGCCTACTGGCCCTGTTGCTATAGAAACTGAGCATCCTATGGAGAAAGTGCAAATGCTTCTCTCAACATGCTCGACTCTAACCCCTTCATCTCCTCCTTGAGACAGAGAATGACAAAGCTAAAAGAGAGAGATGCCGGTATCAAGAAGGGTCCGTGATAACGTTATTTCCCATATCAAGGGTGTTTTTTTTTCACCCCTCCTTCAGCGTGGCAATCAACATGGCATCGGAACACCAAAGCTTAATGTCTGTTCACACAGGATGGGTACAAAATCTGCACCATGCGATGCAGAAATAACACAAAGGGGGAGATTTATCAAGATCGGCGCAAAGGAAAAGTTGCCCAGTTGCCCATAGCAACCAATCAGATTGTTCTTTCATTTTGAAGGGGTCTGGTTAAAAATGAAAGTAGCGATCCGATTGGTTGCTAGGGGCAACTTTTACTCTTCAGCACCAAACCATGCAGATATTTGTCGCAGATTTGGCGCTGCAGATTTAGGTGTGGAATGTGTTAATATTGTAGAGGATAAAAAAGACAAAAAAAAAACAAAACAAAAAAACAATGGGGTTTATTTACTAACGTGATCCTGACTCTTTTTTGTTGGGTTTTGCGCCCAAATTGTGTCGCACGTCCCTTGGGACACAATTTGCGACCAAAAAACCCCAAACTCTCCATTTTACTAGAAAAATCCGAAAAGGGGGCGTGGACACGGGATAAAGTGGGCGTTTTTCCAACAAAAGGGGCGTGGCCCCGACCGTTTTGAAAAATCCCAACATATTTCCTATGGTTTCCACATAAAATGTGGTGGATTTGTGCTGAGGAAAACCCAACAGTTGTAAAAAAGCAAAATGTAGGGAAAGTGGAAAATGTAGGGAAACCTTAGTAAATACCGTGGAAAATACCAGTCGGAAATCAAAACCCACAAAGAAACCTACACTCTTAGTAAATAAACCCCAATGTATTCAAGATACAGAGGGGGTGATTTTGTTGCAGATCTGCAGTATTTCTGTAGAAAATCTGCAACAACTGCAGATTTAGTCTTTGCTCACACGGACTTTCCGGAATTTGAATGGGATTCTGCTGCAACGCGCACACGGCGGAACATCCGCGGAGGAAACATTCCGATTTCAGATTCCACTGATAGAATTAGCGTGTCAATTCTTTCAGCGGAATCTGGTCGGAAATGCATCGCCGTCTCCGGAGACAGCAATGCATTTCTGAGGGTTTCTAGCGCCACCATGTTTTGCCAGTGCCGGCTATTTGAAGATTATCTGTCCGTGTTTCCACAAAACAATTTCCCCGTGTCAACATGGCCTTTTTAATGGATTTTCACTTCACCATTGAAGGCAATAGGGAAAATTGCCAGCGCTTCTGACACCAAAACTTCACATGCTGCCATTTATGTGCGGATTTTTTAGCGGATTTCTTATAAGATTGACCAAGATTCTATAAATCCCATCCACAGTGTGAGTGTGAACATACTATAAAATTTTTTTTTTATCCAAATTTGACATTTGTATTCATCTGTCTTGAAGTTAGGACCTCATTAGGTACCCACTAGGGAGTCCTTCCTCGTATCATGTGGCCCTTCTACCCTAATACTTCCTGTTTACATTTGACATCTCCAAATCTTCAAAATTCTGTCCAAAAATAATAACGCCCCCCCCCCCCCCCCCAACCAGTGCTTTGGACTGATACCAAAGTTTTTTCTTAACATGGTCAGGATCATGTGACAGAAACTCTATCTCCTTAGGGATAGGTTATGAAGATGTGTAGTCCTGATATGGAGCCAAATACATGAAGGTCAAAGGTCATACATGAAAAGTTGCACAAACCCCCCCCCCCCCCCCTTTTTTAAACCAACCAGGTGTCTGAAGTCTGTGGACGCCTCCTGACCCTATCTTCAACTTCTCACCCATTTTATCTTCTAGGACCGTGGTTACCAAACTAAGGTCCTTGATATGTTGCAAAATTACGACTTCCAGCATGCCCGGACAGCCAACGGCTGTCCGGGCATGCTAGAAGTTGTAGTTTTGCAACATCTAGACGGCCAGTTTAAAGACCACTGTTCTAGTAGATAACCTGCTCCTACTGCTGTCTGGCAGCGGCTTACCCCCTCCACTCTCAAGTCAGAATACATGACCATTTGGAAAAGCCAAGCCAAACCTTCATGTGTATGGACAGAGTGGGTGAGATAGCCATCAACCGAATGAAAGTTAGGCCAACAGCTATGGCCCATGAGGAGTAAAAGGAGATGTGTAGGCTATGAACATGCCAAAAAAAACTGCCAAAACCAGATGTAAACCAACACAAAAGGCTTGCCAAATAATCGGCGGGATTTAGTCAATCCTTCTAAATACATGTAATCATATCTGACAACCTATAGAAATTCAACATGACGGATCACACAGTATCTACCTCTGACTATTGTTGAGTCGTGTATATCCAACCGACGGTCAGCCAAAATGGTCAACACTGTTCATTCTGTCCGACTGTTGTATATGGTCAAATTTAGCCCAACGGTCACAAGTGGTACCCATAAGTTTCTGGGCCACCAAGAGGAACCAATATTGGTACTCAGGGGGTGGGACTATATGGGCTGTAAAGGTTGTAATTAACTCAAGTTACAATATAATTTGGTTCCAGGATGACCATTGTATGGTGAAACCATTGTATGTTGAGTCCATAACTCTATGGAAACCTGGTAATTTGTTCTGAAGCCTCAAAATGTCATCCAAAAAAAAAGGAAAAAGTGAGGATTAAAGAAAGATAAGTAGATAACTGATATAAATAAAGCAAGATCTGCTGGTAGCTATAATCACTGTCTATGTAGAGGACAGGAGCTTCTTCAGGGTCCTGTACAGTACACAGTGTCCTAAAAAGTAACATGGAGCCGCCCTCACCTGGTGTCCAAAGGAGCAGGTAACCCTGGTACAGGTAAAGTGTACAGAACATGTAATACCTCCCTGTACTGTAGGGGGCGCTACCAGACATCATTCAGTGCATACGCTTCAGTAATACAGGGGTTTTACCAGTGAATGCCCATTCTGATTGGTCAGTTCTTCCAGTCATTGACATGTTTCACAGATCTGGACTGTTCGTAGCATTGTATGTTGAGTCTGGTTTCAAGTTACAATGGTCCAGAAAAGACAATTGTATGTTGAAACTATTGTATGTTGAGGCCATTATAAGTTGAGGGATCACTGTAATTACGTCCAAGCCCTGGAGGTAGAGAAGACCCAAGAGGTCCTTCTGCCCCATGTAAGGAGACTCGGTATATAGGGTCCCAGTCACGGAGAGACGTTCTGGAATATGAAGATCCATCAATGCTGGTTTTGCACTGGTAAGGTTTTTTCTAGAAGGAAGGATATTGACGTAAAGCCAGATATGGGCAGAAAATGCTGATGAGAGGAAACGTCTTCCAAAGAATCAATATGTTCTCTGCGATTCAGCAACTGGAGCCGCTACAGAAACTGCACACGCTCGGAATAATGGATCACATTACTTTACACGGCACTGCCTGGTAGTGATGAGCGGCAGGGGCCATATATTTTCGCATATGCTAACATTCGCGTATGCGAAAACTATCATATGTGCATATTAGCATATACAAAATTAACATGCGTGAAAATTCGCATATGTGAAAATTCGCATGTGCTAATTTTCGCATATGCTAATTTTCGCATATGCGAATTTTCACGCGCCAGTCTCACACAGTAGTATTAGAGTCTTCTTTACACCACACAAGCTGGAAGCAGAGAGGGATGATCACTGTGATGTGTACTGTGAAAAAAAAAAAATAAAAAAAAAAAAACGAATATTCGTAATTACGAATATATAGCGCTATATTCGCGAAATTCGCGAATTCGCGAATATGCGATATTCGCGAATAATATTCGAATTGCGAATATTCGTGAGCAACACTATTGGTAATGTGTGGGAGCACGCAATTAAAGGGGCACTCTCATTAAAACTAATGTTTGCTATTGTACTTCTTTTGGTAAATGAAAAATATTTCTATTATACTTTGTTTGAAAAAAATGAAGTTTTCTATGTTTTATTTGTGCTTAAAAAAGCTCAAGAGCACATTTTCCCCAACTCATACACAGACTTTGGACCAAAGTCCAAACACAGGAAGTGCAGCCTGGAGTGCTGAGGGGGAGGGGGGGGGGGGGGGGTTCAACCAACAGCATATGGCAGTTATGTGTGAGAGGAGCTATGATTGGATGAGGCTGGACACCCCCCTGGGCGGCACTTCCTGTGTTCGGACTTTGGGCCAAAGTCTGTGTATGAGTTTGGGGAAAATGTGCTCTTGAGCTTTTTTAAGCACAAATAAAACATAGAAAACTTCATTTTTTTTAAACAAAGTATAATAGAAATATTTCTCATTTACCATAAGGAGTTCAATAGCAAAAATTAGTTTTAATGAGAGTGCCCATTTAATCAAATGGTCGCAGGGCATTTGATACATTTTGTAAAGGTAAAAATTTTCTGAAATTTCACTCTTCGCATAGACCAAAAAAGCTAAGCTAAGTCTGGACTGGTGTATTTTGGCAACTTTTGGGTGTTTTTTTTCACCAAATTTGTGAAAAGTCACAGTTGATACATTTATTACCAGTGCAAAAGGTTTCCCTAACAAATGGGCTGTACACACTTAAAAAAAAAAAGAAAAAGTGTGAACCCAAAAGCGCAAAAAATAGTCTGAGGCAAAGCGCTGCGCCAAATGTGCGAAAGCTCGAGACACAATGATAAATGCCCCCCCATTATTCCTGCTATGGAAAAAGTGCAGGGACTCCTTTCCCATGCATTCCTGCAGGACTTTAGCCCTGGTGACCACTACCTGTTATGGTGCAGTAGTATGAGGAGATGTGTATACTGTACCTGTACTGTGTATACCTGTCATGGTGTAGTAGTAGTATGAGGAGATGTGTATACTGTATCTGTACTGTGTATACCTGTCATGGTGTAGTAGTAGTATGAGGAGATGTGTATACTGTACCTGTACTGTGTATACCTGTCATGGTGTAGTAGTAGTATGAGGAGATGTGTATACTGTATCTGTACTGTGTATACCTGTCATGGTGTAGTGGTATGAGGAGGTGTGTATACTGTATCTGTACTGTGTATACCTGTCATGGTGTAGTAGTATGAGGAGATGTGTATACTGTACCTGTACTGTGTATACCTGTCATGGTGTAGTAGTAGTATGAGGAGATGTGTATACTGTATCTGTACTGTGTATACCTGTCATGGTGTAGTAGTAGTAGTATGAGGAGGAGATGTGTATACTGTATCTGTACTGTGTATACCTGTCATGGTGTAGTAGTATGAGGAGGAGGAGATGTGTATACTGTACCTGTACTGTGTATACCTGTCATGGTGTAGTAGTATGAGGAGATGTGTATACTGTACCTGTACTGTGTATACCTGTCATGGTGTAGTAGTATGAGGAGGAGATGTGTATAATGTACCTGTATTGTGTATACCTGTCATGGTGTAGTAGTATGAGGAGATGTGTATACTGTACCTGTACTGTGTATACCTGTCATGGTGTAGTAGTATGAGGAGGAGATGTGTATACTGTACCTGTACTGTGTATACCTGTCATGGTGTAGTAGTATGAGGAGGAGATGTGTATAGTGTACCTGTACTGTGTATACCTGTCATGGTGTAGTAGTATGAGGAGGAGATGTGTATACTGTACCTGTACTGTGTATACCTGTCATGGTGTAGTAGTAGTAGTATGAGGAGGAGATGTGTATACTGTACCTGTACTGTGTATACCTGTCATGGTGTAGTAGTATGAGGAGATGTGTATACTGTACCTGTACTGTGTATACCTGTCATGGTGTAGTAGTATGAGGAGATGTGTATACTGTACCTGTACTGTGTATACCTGTCATGGTGTAGTAGTATGAGGAGGAGATGTGTATACTGTACCTGTACTGTGTATACCTGTCATGGTGTAGTAGTATGAGGAGGAGATGTGTATACTGTACCTGTACTGTGTATACCTGTCATGGTGTAGTAGTATGAGGAGGAGATGTGTATACTGTACCTGTACTGTGTATACCTGTCATGGTGTAGTAGTATGAGGAGGAGATGTGTATACTGTACCTGTACTGTGTATACCTGTCATGGTGAAGTAGTAGTAGTATGAGGAGGAGATGTGTATACTGTACCTGTACTGTGTATACCTGTCATGGTGTAGTAGTATGAGGAGATGTGTATACTGTACCTGTACTGTGTATACCTGTCATGGTGTAGTAGTATGAGGAGATGTGTATACTGTACCTGTACTGTGTATACCTGTCATGGTGTAGTAGTATGAGGAGGAGATGTGTATACTGTACCTGTACTGTGTATACCTGTCATGGTGTAGTAGTATGAGGAGGAGATGTGTATAGTGTACCTGTACTGTGTATACCTGTCATGGTGTAGTAGTATGAGGAGATGTGTATACTGTACCTGTACTGTGTATACCTGTCATGGTGTAGTAGTAGTATGAGGAGATGTGTATACTGTACCTGTACTGTGTAAACCTGTCATGGTGTAGTAGTATGAGGAGATGTGTATACTGTACCTGTACTGTGTATACCTGTCATGGTGTAGTAGTAGTATGAGGAAGAGATGTGTATACTGTACCTGTACTGTGTATACCTGTCATGGTGTAGTAGTAGTATGAGGAGGAGATGTGTATACTGTACCTGTACTGTGTATACCTGTTATGGTGTAGTAGTATGAGGAGATGTGTATACTGTACCTGTACTGTGTATACCTGTCATGGTGTAGTAGTAGTATGAGGAGATGTGTATACTGTACCTGTACTGTGTATACCTGTCATGGTGTAGTAGTAGTAGTAGTATGAGGAGGAGATGTGTATACTGTACCTGTACTGTGTATACCTGTCATGGTGTAGTAGTATGAGGAGGAGATGTGTATACTGTACCTGTACTGTGTATACCTGTCATGGTGTAGTAGTATGAGGAGGAGATGTGTATACTGTACCTGTACTGTGTATACCTGTCATGGTGTAGTAGTATGAGGAGATGTGTATACTGTACCTGTACTGTGTATACCTGTCATGGTGTAGTAGTAGTATGAGGAGATGTGTATACTGTACCTGTACTGTGTATACCTGTCATGGTGTAGTAGTAGTATGAGGAGATGTGTATACTGTACCTGTACTGTGTATACCTGTCATGGTGTAGTAGTAGTAGTATGAGGAGGAGATGTGTATACTGTACCTGTACTGTGTATACCTGTCATGGTGTAGTAGTAGTATGAGGAGATGTGTATACTGTACCTGTACTGTGTATACCTGTCATAGTGTATTAGTAGTATGAGGAGGAGATGTGTATACTGTACCTGTACTGTGTATACCTGTCATGGTGTAGTAGTATGAGGAGATGTGTATACTGTACCTGTACTGTGTATACCTGTCATAGTGTATTAGTAGTATGAGGAGGAGATGTGTATACTGTACCTGTACTGTGTATACCTGTCATGGTGTAGTAGTAGTATGAGGAGATGTGTATACTGTACCTGTACTGTGTATACCTGTCATAGTGTATTAGTAGTATGAGGAGGAGATGTGTATACTGTACCTGTACTGTGTATACCTGTCATGGTGTAGTAGTATGAGGAGATGTGTATACTGTACCTGTACTGTGTATACCTGTCATGGTGTAGTAGTAGTATGAGGAGGAGATGTGTATATTGTACCTGTACTGTGTATACCTGTCATGGTGTAGTAGTATGAGGAGGAGATGTGTATACTGTACCTGTACTGTGTATACCTGTCATGGTGTAGTAGTAGTATGTGGAGGAGATGTGTATACTGTACCTGTACTGTGTATACCTGTCATGGTGTAGTAGTATGAGGAGATGTGTATACTGTACCTGTACTGTGTATACCTGTCATGGTGTAGTAGTAGTATGAGGAAGAGATGTGTATACTGTACCTGTACTGTGTATACCTGTCATGGTGTAGTAGTAGTATGAGGAGGAGATGTGTATACTGTACCTGTACTGTGTATACCTGTTATGGTGTAGTAGTATGAGGAGATGTGTATACTGTACCTGTACTGTGTATACCTGTCATGGTGTAGTAGTAGTATGAGGAGATGTGTATACTGTACCTGTACTGTGTATACCTGTCATGGTGTAGTAGTAGTAGTAGTATGAGGAGGAGATGTGTATACTGTACCTGTACTGTGTATACCTGTCATGGTGTAGTAGTATGAGGAGGAGATGTGTATACTGTACCTGTACTGTGTATACCTGTCATGGTGTAGTAGTATGAGGAGGAGATGTGTATACTGTACCTGTACTGTGTATACCTGTCATGGTGTAGTAGTATGAGGAGATGTGTATACTGTACCTGTACTGTGTATACCTGTCATGGTGTAGTAGTAGTATGAGGAGATGTGTATACTGTACCTGTACTGTGTATACCTGTCATGGTGTAGTAGTAGTATGAGGAGATGTGTATACTGTACCTGTACTGTGTATACCTGTCATGGTGTAGTAGTAGTAGTATGAGGAGGAGATGTGTATACTGTACCTGTACTGTGTATACCTGTCATGGTGTAGTAGTAGTATGAGGAGATGTGTATACTGTACCTGTACTGTGTATACCTGTCATAGTGTATTAGTAGTATGAGGAGGAGATGTGTATACTGTACCTGTACTGTGTATACCTGTCATGGTGTAGTAGTATGAGGAGATGTGTATACTGTACCTGTACTGTGTATACCTGTCATAGTGTATTAGTAGTATGAGGAGGAGATGTGTATACTGTACCTGTACTGTGTATACCTGTCATGGTGTAGTAGTAGTATGAGGAGATGTGTATACTGTACCTGTACTGTGTATACCTGTCATAGTGTATTAGTAGTATGAGGAGGAGATGTGTATACTGTACCTGTACTGTGTATACCTGTCATGGTGTAGTAGTATGAGGAGATGTGTATACTGTACCTGTACTGTGTATACCTGTCATGGTGTAGTAGTAGTATGAGGAGGAGATGTGTATATTGTACCTGTACTGTGTATACCTGTCATGGTGTAGTAGTATGAGGAGGAGATGTGTATACTGTACCTGTACTGTGTATACCTGTCATGGTGTAGTAGTAGTATGTGGAGGAGATGTGTATACTGTACCTGTACTGTGTATACCTGTCATGGTGTAGTAGTATGAGGAGATGTGTATACTGTACCTGTACTGTGTATACCTGTCATGGTGTAGTAGTAGTATGAGGAAGAGATGTGTATACTGTACCTGTACTGTGTATACCTGTCATGGTGTAGTAGTAGTATGAGGAGGAGATGTGTATACTGTACCTGTACTGTGTATACCTGTTATGGTGTAGTAGTATGAGGAGATGTGTATACTGTACCTGTACTGTGTATACCTGTCATGGTGTAGTAGTAGTATGAGGAGATGTGTATACTGTACCTGTACTGTGTATACCTGTCATGGTGTAGTAGTAGTAGTAGTATGAGGAGGAGATGTGTATACTGTACCTGTACTGTGTATACCTGTCATGGTGTAGTAGTATGAGGAGGAGATGTGTATACTGTACCTGTACTGTGTATACCTGTCATGGTGTAGTAGTATGAGGAGGAGATGTGTATACTGTACCTGTACTGTGTATACCTGTCATGGTGTAGTAGTATGAGGAGATGTGTATACTGTACCTGTACTGTGTATACCTGTCATGGTGTAGTAGTAGTATGAGGATATGTGTATACTGTACCTGTACTGTGTATACCTGTCATGGTGTAGTAGTAGTATGAGGAGATGTGTATACTGTACCTGTACTGTGTATACCTGTCATGGTGTAGTAGTAGTAGTATGAGGAGGAGATGTGTATACTGTACCTGTACTGTGTATACCTGTCATGGTGTAGTAGTAGTATGAGGAGATGTGTATACTGTACCTGTACTGTGTATACCTGTCATAGTGTATTAGTAGTATGAGGAGGAGATGTGTATACTGTACCTGTACTGTGTATACCTGTCATGGTGTAGTAGTATGAGGAGATGTGTATACTGTACCTGTACTGTGTATACCTGTCATAGTGTATTAGTAGTATGAGGAGGAGATGTGTATACTGTACCTGTACTGTGTATACCTGTCATGGTGTAGTAGTAGTATGAGGAGATGTGTATACTGTACCTGTACTGTGTATACCTGTCATAGTGTATTAGTAGTATGAGGAGGAGATGTGTATACTGTACCTGTACTGTGTATACCTGTCATGGTGTAGTAGTATGAGGAGATGTGTATACTGTACCTGTACTGTGTATACCTGTCATGGTGTAGTAGTAGTATGAGGAGGAGATGTGTATATTGTACCTGTACTGTGTATACCTGTCATGGTGTAGTAGTATGAGGAGGAGATGTGTATACTGTACCTGTACTGTGTATACCTGTCATGGTGTAGTAGTAGTATGTGGAGGAGATGTGTATACTGTACCTGTACTGTGTATACCTGTCATGGTGTAGTAGTATGAGGAGATTTGTATACTGTACCTGTACTGTGTATACCTGTCATGGTGTAGTAGTATGAGGAGATGTGTATACTGTACCTGTACTGTGTATACCTGTCATGGTGTAGTAGTAGTATGAGGAGGAGATGTGTATACTGTACCTGTACTGTGTATACCTGTCATGGTGTAGTAGTAGTATGAGGAGGAGATGTGTATACTGTACCTGTACTGTGTATACCTGTTATGGTGTAGTAGTATGAGGAGATGTGTATACTGTACCTGTACTGTGTATACCTGTCATGGTGTAGTAGTAGTATGAGGAGATGTGTATACTGTACCTGTACTGTGTATACCTGTCATGGTGTAGTAGTAGTAGTATGAGGAGGAGATGTGTATACTGTACCTGTACTGTGTATACCTGTCATGGTGTAGTAGTATGAGGAGGAGATGTGTATACTGTACCTGTACTGTGTATACCTGTCATGGTGTAGTAGTATGAGGAGGAGATGTGTATACTGTACCTGTACTGTGTATACCTGTCATGGTGTAGTAGTAGTATGAGGAGGAGATGTGTATACTGTACCTGTACTCTGTATACCTGTCATGGTGTAGTAGTATGAGGAGATGTGTATACTGTACCTTTACTGTGTATACCTGTCATGGTGTAGTAGTAGTAGTATGAGGAGGAGATGTGCATACTGTATCTGTACTGTGTATACCTGTCATGGTGTAGTAGTAGTATGAGGAGATGTGTATACTGTACCTGTACTGTGTATACCTGTCATAGTGTATTAGTAGTATGAGGAGGAGATGTGTATACTGTACCTGTACTGTGTATACCTGTCATGGTGTAGTAGTAGTATGAGGAGATGTGTATACTGTACCTGTACTGTGTATACCTGTCATAGTGTATTAGTAGTATGAGGAGGAGATGTGTATACTGTACCTGTACTGTGTATACCTGTCATGGTGTAGTAGTATGAGGAGATGTGTATACTGTACCTGTACTGTGTATACCTGTCATGGTGTAGTAGTAGTATGAGGAGGAGATGTGTATATTGTACCTGTACTGTGTATACCTGTCATGGTGTAGTAGCATGAGGAGGAGATGTGTATACTGTACCTGTACTGTGTATACCTGTCATGGTGTAGTAGTAGTATGTGGAGGAGATGTGTATACTGTACCTGTACTGTGTATACCTGTCATGGTGTAGTAGTATGAGGAGATGTGTATACTGTACCTGTACTGTGTATACCTGTCATGGTGTAGTAGTATGAGGAGATGTGTATACTGTACCTGTACTGTGTATACCTGTCATGGTGTAGTAGTAGTATGAGGAGATGTGTATACTGTACCTGTACTGTGTATACCTGTCATAGTGTATTAGTAGTATGAGGAGGAGATGTGTATACTGTACCTGTACTGTGTATACCTGTCATGGTGTAGTATTAGTATGTGGAGGAGATGTGTATACTGTACCTGTACTGTGTATACCTGTCATGGTGTAGTAGTATGAGGAGATGTGTATACTGTACCTGTACTGTGTATACCTGTCATGGTGTAGTAGTATGAGGAGATGTGTATACTGTACCTGTACTGTGTATACCTGTCATGGTGTAGTAGTAGTATGAGGAGGAGATGTGTATACTGTACCTGTACTGTGTATACCTGTCATGGTGTAGTAGTAGTATGAGGAGGAGATGTGTATACTGTACCTGTACTGTGTATACCTGTCATGGTGTAGTAGTATGAGGAGATGTGTATACTGTACCTGTACTGTGTATACCTGTCATGGTGTAGTAGTATGAGGAGATGTGTATACTGTACCTGTACTGTGTATACCTGTCATGGTGTAGTAGTAGTATGAGGAGATGTGTATACTGTACCTGTACTGTGTATACCTGTCATAGTGCATTAGTAGTATGAGGAGGAGATGTGTATACTGTACCTGTACTGTGTATACCTGTCATGGTGTAGTAGTGTGAGGAGGAGATGTGTATACTGTGCCTGCACTGTGTATACCTGTCATGGTATAGTAGTATGAGGAGATGTGTATACTGTACCTGTACTGTGTATACCTGTCATGGTGTAGTAGTAGTATGAGGAGGAGATGTGTATACTTTACCTGTACTGTGTATACCTGTCATGGTGTAGTAGTATGAGGAGATGTGTATACTGTACTTGTACTGTGTATACCTGTCATGGTGTAGTAGTAGTATGAGGAGGAGATGTGTATACTGTACCTTTACTGTGTATACCTGTCATGGTGTATTAGTATGAGGAGGAGATGTGTATACTGTACCTGTACTGTGTATACCTGTCATGGTGTATTAGTATGAGGAGGAGATGTGTATACTGTACCTGTACTGTGTATACCTGTCATGGTGTAGTAGTATGAGGAGATGTGTATACTGTACCTGTACTGTGTATACCTGCATGGTGTAGTAGTAGTATGAGGAGATGTGTATACTGTACCTGTACTGTGTATACCTGTCATAGTGTATTAGTAGTATGAGGAGGAGATGTGTATACTGTACCTGTACTGTGTATACCTGTCATGGTGTAGTAGTGTGAGGAGGAGATGTGTATACTGTGCCTGTACTGTGTATACCTGTCATGGTATAGTAGTATGAGGAGATGTGTATACTGTACCTGTACTGTGTATACCTGTCATGGTGTAGTAGTAGTATGAGGAGGAGATGTGTATACTGTACCTGTACTGTGTATACCTGTTATGGTGTAGTAGTATGAGGAGATGTGTATACTGTACTTGTACTGTGTATACCTGTCATGGTGTAGTAGTAGTATGAGGAGGAGATGTGTATACTGTACCTGTACTGTGTATACCTGTCATGGTGTAGTAGTATGAGGAGGAGATGTGTATACTGTACCTGTACTGTGTATACCTGTCATGGTGTAGTAGTAGTATGAGGAGGAGATGTGTATACTGTACCTGTACTGTGTATACCTGTCATGGTGTAGTAGTAGAAGTATGAGGAGGAGATGTATATACTGTACCTTTACTGTGTATACCTGTCATGGTGTATTAGTATGAGGAGGAGATGTGTATACTGTACCTGTACTGTGTATACCTGTCATGGTGTAGTAGTATGAGGAGGAGATGTGTATACTGTACCTGTACTGTGTATACCTGTCATGGTGTATTAGTATGAGGAGGAGATGTGTATACTGTATCTGTACTGTTTATATGGGATGTCCCAGTACAGGACATAGTCCTGCACTGCACTTAGGCTCTGTCAGGTTGAGTCCCTCGGTGACCTGGGGGCTCTCCTGCAGTGTCTCCCCTGCTGTTGTTATAGTGTTATTTATTTTAATAGGATTATAGTCAGTATGTCAATGTATAGTCAGTATAAAGGACCTTTGGAGGACTCCATTAAAAGTCTAAAGGATCTGGGAAATGTCACATGTTATGTTTATGTTATCACATAGGGCACCAGTTTAACACATGACCCGCAGCTTGACCATTGGGCTTTGGCTCAGCCCCCCTCTATATAAGGTGGCGGCCATTACAATTCTCTCTCTTATGCTCTTATGATTTTGCTGAGGAACAGTGGGGACCACCAAGTCAAGTTCCCGTTATCAAGTTACGGGTGTGTGTCATAAGCAAAGTACCGCAAGTGTCCCCCCCCCCCCCCCACCAGTCTGAACTGTGTCCAAGTGAAAAATCGCATGCAGTTGCGAAAAAATGTACGCCACGAGATTGTATGGGACTGTGTTGCTAAAGTGTGTTATTGCTGTGGCGCAGATAAAGTAGTGGGGGAGGTGAAGGAGAAACTGTTAATTGTTATTGCCCCGTGTGTGAAGTCAGTACCTGAAGGGGTTAAACAGAGTCAGGTGTTTCACGCACGGGAGTGGTCGCAGCTCCGCCCAGTCAGTCCCCAGTGGTGAAGCCTCTTCAGTGTGCGAACCGGAACTAAAGATCCGCCCCATGTTGCATGGGGAAGACTTTGCCAACCGGACCAAACAGGAAGTTCCATGGGTGCAGCCATATTGAAGGTTCCGGCGGCTGCGTCCAGCTTAGTAGAATACCGAAAAGCACCCGCTGCAGCGCAGACTCTGCACAAAGCAACGATCCTGTGCAACAAGTCTCCGGCACTGGTAGTGGTCAGTGTTAACCCCTTCACCTGCACTTGCTGCATAGAAGGGGGGACGCTACCCGGAGGGTTCCTGCTAATCAAAAGTTAAACCACTGCAGTCTATTGCCAAGCATTTTAAAGAGACAGCGCACTTAAGTGACGGCGCACTCAAATCCTCTAAAAGTGACAGTGCACTCAAATCTTCTTAAAGTGACAGCGCACTCAAATATTAAAGTGACAGCGCACTCAAATCTTCTTAAAGTGACAGCACACTCAAGGGGATCGACAACATGTCAGCACCCAGCTCTCCAGGCTTTGCTCGGCGAAAGTGCCCCTCCATCATCAGCAGCGGTAGCATATACTACACCAGTGGTAGGGGTCCTGCCTGTCCCGCTTGCAGTCCATGCCAATCATGTGGGTGCAACAGCACTAGTATTTATGGGGAAACCCTGTCCTCCCTACCTACAGCGGAGACCCATTCACCCTCAGGGATTTCAAGGAGAATATTCAGAGCTTGTTTTTCTTTTACTCTCTCCCTCCTAATCAAGTTCCACTGCTCACAGGATAACTACAAGCACTTGAGGAAGTCCGCTCCTGGCCCGCCTCCAAGAAGGCGACGATAGAACAGATCTTCGAGGGATTATATCAGGTATTTAAGTCACACTCGCCATCGGAGGTACGCCTCCGGTTGTACGAGAGGCGACAGAAGTCAGGTGAGACTCTGAGAGCTTATGCAGTAGCCTTACAAAATGCCCTAGAGACTGTTCAAAAGCTAGATGGTATCACTCCCGATCAGGGTAACAAAGTATTGATGGACAGGTTTACTGACGGGGCTAATAATAAATGGGACAAAGCTCAGTTGAGGATGTTAGCAGTACAAAACCCCAACTTGCCCTTCTCTGCTTTTAAGAGACTGGCTATTAAGTTTATAGAGCCCGTGACTGAGTCTGAAGAGAGTTATGCCCCTATGCCAGAACCCCTGGGTGCGGCAGCCGGCCCCATACCACCACCACCGGCTCCCGCCCCAGTGTCCAATACCCTACCAGCCTCCACAGCCTTAGAATTGTGTGTCAAACAGGACATTGAACAACTCTTATTCAGTTAACCCCCACTGTTAATCTGCAGAATAGGCCCCCAGGGACTCAAAGGCCTAATGCAACAAACCAGGACACTTGAAAGTACAATGTTGGGATTTAAACGGATTTCCTCACAGCGATGGTCCTCAACGCTTACCATGATCAGTTGGGACACTTTGGAGTCCACAAGACCGAAGCTACTGTCAGGCGATGGTTTTACTGGATTGGGATGCGGAGTGACATTGAAAAATGGTGCAGCGGGTGTGCCGTCTGCAACGTCACCAAGAATGGATGCAAGGATGCCAGAGCACCCCTCCATTCCATCCAGAGTGAAAGGCCTAACCACTTGGTTGTGTTAGACCATGTCAAGTTGTCTCCTACCCAGTCCGTGTACACCTATGCTCTCACCATGGTAGATCACTACTCCAAGTGGGTTGTCGTCGTGCCAGTTAAAGATCTCACAGCCAAAACACGGCCCAGATGTTGTACTCCCACTGGGTGAAAATCCTAGGGTGTCCGGAGTCTGTCCTCACTGACCGAGGAACGGCCTTCGAGGCCCAACTCTTCAAGGAGCTATGTCAATTTCATGCCTGCAAGAAACTCCGGACTCCTGCTTATCACCCTTAAGGGAACGGGCTCTGTGAGCTTATTAATCGAGTCTTCATTCACATGCTGCGAGTAGCATCTGAGTCCAGACACGAAGAGTGGCCCCGGCTGTTACCCGAACTGTTAGAAATCTATAATAACGCAGTGCACTGTTCCACTGGATACACCCCGTTCTATTTGATGATAGGCCGACATGGCCAGCTGCCAAAAGATTGGACGTTTGGACTCCAAGCTCCATTCAATAACTCTCCGCAAGCTTCCCTGGAGTGGGTCTCCGACCACTAGAGAAGGATCCAGGAAGCAAAAGAGATTGTCAACAGAAAGATGAGTGAGGCCCAACAGAAGCAACAGCAAGACTACAACCGTCATGCTTCGGCCAAACCTCTCAAGATAGGCAACAAGGTCTGGCTGCGGAAGTTCCCAAGAACCCACCCACTGGACTCCATCTGGGAAATGGAGCCCTACACGGTGACCACCGTACCCATATCTAGACTCAGACGTGTATGCAATCCAGAAGTCAAGGTACGAACCACAAGTCGTTCATCATAATCGGATCAAGTTGTGTAACAAGAAAGATCTGCCTGTGCTCCCTGTGCCTTCCTCACCACCAGTAAGACCTGCGAGGGAGTATGTACCCGGAGAGGGATCTCACCCATTCATGGATGTCCCCATGTTCCCTCCTGGCCGAACTGCAATCCTCGGTTTCATGCCAACCTGTGGGCCTGTGCAACCAACTCTAGTCACTGCACCAGCTAAAGTTCTGTCACCGTTGGCGCAAGAGTATACTCCTGTCTCCAGACCACCTGCTTCACCCATGTCCAAATCCCCAAGTCTTGCCAGTCCAGAGTTACAACCTACTTCGGTTGCTGAAAGGGAAGAGCCTGTTGTAAGTCCAGCTGAGTCAAAAACTCCTGAAGAAGTTGACCTTCCTGAGTCCCAAGAGATGGTGCTGCGTAGGTCCCAACGATCCACGCAAGGGAAGTTACCAGCCAGATATAAAGACTAAGCATCAAATATCATAAACAGTAGTGTACTAAACATAATGTACACCTAAAAGTACACATAGTCATGTACACACAATGTACATGTACAAGTAATGTACACCTCAAGTCAAATACAGTATTACTGTATCACTCAAACTTACAAAGTCTACTTCAATGTCATATGTCAAATGTCTAATGTCATATGTTCTTGTGTTCGTGCACAGGATACTTTCCTGACCAGAAGGTATTCCTGATACTAAGTAACGCATGTAATCAAGTCAGAACTGTCAAATGATATCAACATAAAATGTCTGGCATGAAAATGTGAAGCTCAAACTTAAATATAGCGTTCTGGGGAGAAGTGTGTTTTAAATGCCAAGGGACCCCAGTAGCCAAGGCATTGGGCAGAAAGCCTCAGGCAACCCAATCCGCAAATGTATAGAATATTACCTGCATATTCTAAAAATGTCATGTTATGTCTAGTCAACTGTTATGCATAGTTAAGTCATCAAATGCATAATTATAGGTCCTTAAAATCAAGTTGCCAGTACTAGCCATAGTCTTCACTAATCCTGTTCTCAGTTGAGCAACCAAAATCAGAGCATGTATGGACAATATTACTTATCTTATCAGTTTTACCAGCCTGGGAAGGATGTTTGTTTGCAGAAAATGCCTCAGGACTGCATCCGGCCCCAAGGCCACCTTGACTCTCAACTCTAACAGAACCTGCGTCAAGGGTGACTTAACAAGAAGGACTCCATTGAATGTCTAAAGGACCTGTGAAATGTCACATGTTATGTTTATGTTATCACATGTTACCCAGAGTGCACCAGTTTAACACATGACCTGCAGCTTGACCAATGGGCTTTGGCTCAGCCCCCCTCTATATAAGGGGGCGGCCAATACAATTCGCTCTCTTATGATTTTGCCAAGGAACAGTGGAGACCAGATGTCTCAGTGCTAGTGTCAAGCTACCTAGAAGGCCTCAAATCTACAGTCATTCCAGTAAGTCAAGTCTATGTCTGCTGTAACTATCTATAGTCTAGTCAAGCCTCAAGTCAAGTCTATTACAAGGATAATTGGTCCCAGCAAGCTGCGAGGTCCTTCTGTGTTCCTGGCCACCTCTCTGGGATCCTGGCCTAGATGTGAAGATAATAACACCTATCTGACCTCAGTAAAGCCTCCATTAAACCATAACCTGGTTGTGGACTCACATTTTCACTGCTCAGCTATTGGAATAGCGGAGATACCGTTTGGGTGGTTGTGTATACTGTACCTGTACTGTGTATACCTGTCATGGTGTAGTAGTAGTATGAGGAGATGTGTATACTGTACCTGTACTGTGTATACCTGTCATGGTGTAGTAGTAGTAGTAGTATGAGGAGGAGATGTGTATACTGTACCTGTAATGTGTATACCTGTCATGGTGTAGTAGTAGTATGAGGTGATGTGTATACTGTGTATACTTGTCATGGAGTAGTAGTAGTATGAGGAGGAGATGTGCATACTGTACCTGTAATGTGTATACCTGTCATGGTGTAGTAGTAGTATGAGGAGGAGATGTGTATACTGTACCTGTACTGTGTATACCTGTCATGGTGTAGTAGTGTGAGGAGATGTGTATACTGTACCTGTACTGTGTATACCTGTCATGGTGTAGTAGTATGAGGAGATGTGTATACTGTACCTGTACTGTGTATACCTGTCATGGTGTAGTAGTGTGAGGAGATGTGTATACTGTACCTGTACTGTGGATACCTGTCATGGTGTAGTAGTATGAGGAGATGTGTATACTGTACCTGTACTGTGTATACCTGTCATGGTGTAGTAGTAGTATGAGGAGGAGATGTGTATACTGTACCTGTAATGTGTATACCTGTCATGGTGTATTAGTATGAGGAGGAGATGTGTATACTGTACCTGTACTGTGTATACCTGTAATGGTGTAGTAGTAGTATGAGGAGTAGATGTGTATACTGTACCTGTACTGTGTATACCTGTCATGGTGTAGTAGTGTGAGGAGATGTGTATACTGTACCTGTACTGTGTATACCTGTCATGGTGTAGTAGTATGAGGAGATGTGTATACTGTACCTGTACTGTGTATACCTGTCATGGTGTAGTAGTGTGAGGAGATGTGTATACTGTACCTGTACTGTGGATACCTGTCATGGTGTAGTAGTATGAGGAGATGTGTATACTGTACCTGTACTGTGTATACCTGTCATGGTGTAGTAGTATGAGGAGGAGATGTGTATACTGTACCTGTACTGTGTATACCTGTCATGGTGTAGTAGTAAGAGGAGATGTGTATACTGTACCTGTACTGTGCATACCTGTCATGGTGTAGTAGTATGAGGAGGAGATGTGTATACTGTACCTGTACTGTGTATACCTGTCATGGTGTAGTAGTATGAGGAGATGTGTATACTGTACCTGTACTGTGTATACCTGTCATGGTGTAGTAGTATGAGGAGGAGATGTGTATACTGTACCTGTACTGTGTATACCTGTCATGGTGTAGTAGTAGTATTAGGAGGAGATGTGTATACTGTACCTGTACTGTGTATACCTGTCATGGTGTAGTAGTAGTATTAGGAGGAGATGTGTATACTGTACCTGTACTGTGTATACCTGTCATGGTGTAGTAGTATGAGGAGGAGATGTGTATACTGTACCTGTACTGTGTATACCTGTCATGGTGTAGTAGTATGAGGAGATGTGTATACTGTACCTGCACTGTGTATACCTGTCATGGTGTAGTAGTGTGAGGAGGAGATGTGTATACTGTACCTGTACTGTGTATACCTGTCATGGTGTAGTAGTAGTATGAGGAGATGTGTATACTGTACCTGTATTGTGTATACCTGTCATGGTGTAGTAGTAGTATGAGGAGATGTTTATACTGTACCTGTACTGTGTATAACTGTCATGGTGTAGTAGTAGTATCCCGACCTACTATACCGTCCTCCTATCCCGACGTCCTATCCCGACCTCCTTTCCCGTCCTCCTATCCCGACCTCCTATCCCGTCCTCCTATCCCGACCTCCTATCACGACCTCCTATCTCAACCTCCTATCCCGTCCTCCTATCCTGTCCTCCTATCCTGTCCTCCTATCTCAACCTCCTATCCTGACCTCCTATCCCGTCCTCATATCCCGTCCTCATATCCCGGCCTCCTATCCCGGCCTCCTATCCCGACTTCCTATCCCGGCCTCCTATCCCGACCTCCTATCCCGTCCTCCTATCCCGACCCCCTATCCTGAACTCCTATCCCGTCCTCCTATCCCGACCTCCTATCCCGTCCTCCTATCCCGACCTCCTATCCTGAACTCCTATCCCGTCCTCCTTTCCCGACCTCCTATCCCGTCCTACTATCCCGTCCTCCTATCCCGTCCTCCTATCTTGACCTCCTATCCCGTCCTCCTATCCAAACCTCCTATCCCAATCTCCTATCCCGACCTCCTATCCCGTCCTCATATCCCGTCCTCCTATATCGACCTCCTAACCCGACCTCCTATCCCATCCTCCTATCTCGACCTCCTATCCCGACCATCCCATCCTCCTATGTCGACCTGCTATCCCGACCATCCCGTCCTCCTATCTCGACCTCCTATCCTGACCTGCTATCCCATCCTCCTATCCCATCCTCCTATCCCGACCTCCTATCCTGTCCTCCTATCTCGACCTCATATCCCATCCTGCTAACTCGACCTCCCATCCCGTCCTCATATTCCGACCTCCTATCCTGACCTCCTATCCCGTCCTCCTATCCTGACCTCCTATCCCATCCTCCTATCTCTACCTCCTATCCCGACCTCCTATCCTGTCCTCCTATCTCGACCTCATATCCCATCCTGCTAACTCGACCTCCTATCTCGACATCCCATCCCGTCCTCATATTCCGACCTCCTATCCTGACCTCCTATCCCGTCCTCCTATCCTGACCTCCTATCCCATCCTCCTATCTCTACCTCCTATCCCGACCTCCTATCCTGTCCTCCTATCTCGACCTCATATCCCATCCTGCTAACTCGACCTCCTATCTCGACCTCCCATCCCGTCCTCATATTCCGACCCGTAATATGTGTACCAGGTACTGAAATATCTCCAGCCGTACAGAAGTTATATGAGAACATACATTTTCCAAACCCCGACCCTCACAAATGGGGGTAGTTAAGGGTTAAATTAACTATCCTATATTTTAAGTGGACATATAAGTAACATGTGACCAAGTATTATCGAAATATCTCCAGCCGTTTGGAAGTTATGCAGTAACATATATTTCCCATAGACTTGTATGGGACTTTAAACATAAACCCCGCCCCTGGCAAATGGGGGTGAGTAAGGGTTAAATCCCCTATCCTATGTTTGTTGTTGACATATAAGTAACATGTGGCCAAGTTTCATGTTAATATCTTTAGCCATTTGGACGTTTTTGTGGAACATACATACAAACATACATACACATTGGCCCTCATTTACTATTCTAAACCCGACCTCTTTTGTCGGGTTTTTTTGGCGAATCTTTGTCTGCGCCATGTCGCAGACATCATGCGCCAGTCTGCAACACTATGCGACATTTTTTCCCGACGGACCCGATGTGGATTCTCCCAAACCCGAAAAAGGGCCGTAACCCGACATTTCTGAGCTTTCCCACGTATTTATTACGGTTTCCAACCCGAATTTGTTGAATTGTTGTGGATTTTTTCCCGACAGCTCAGAGGAGTTGGAAACCAAAACCAACAAAACCCACGTGCGACAAACAGGATGCGACATAATTATAAATACCAGGGGAAAAAAGCAGTCGGGTAAGAAAGCAACATAGACTTACAACCCGATTTTCTTAGTAAATGAGGGCCATTGAGTTTTATATATATATAGATTTACCATGTCCTGGTGCAGGGTAAGTAGTAGTGATAGGGGCCGTGGCACATGTGACAATGAATCAGTGTATTTGCCGGGTGACAACATCGCTGCAGCCTACACAGTCTGAGTGTTTCAGGTGAATGCACAGAGATCTTACAGTATAAAAATAACCCAGGTGTATAAAATCATCTCACAAAAATAGACGCTCTCCTTCCCCTCCTGTGTCGTCTTCTATGAATAGAGTGGAGACAGCGCGGAGGGGGTCGGAGCCAATCTGAACAAAGCTGTAGAAATCCAGAGGATAATGGCTGCAGGAGGAGGCTGCCTGTCATAGGTTCTGCCTGGGTGCAGGTGCACTGCCAAATATATCCCAGCCGCCTCTGCTACAATCTCTCCGCTTACCCTAGCTCATCGTACGTGAAAGACGGCGCACAATACAGAATCCAATACATGGGGCATGGTCACCAATGCATTACTCTATTCTTTCTGTGCCTATTATTGCCACATATGTGGAGCCAGTCATATGGCGTCACGGAAGTAACTGGAGGACTAGATCTAGGGCTGCATTCACACTTCGTTTTTACAGTACGGGTGCCGGATCCGGCTGGGGGAGGGACAAACCGGGCTCTCCCGTACCCCAGCCGGACCAGCGCTGAACTCCATTTACTTTAATGAGCCAACCGGAGTCAAGCAGTGACTCCGGTCAGCTCATTTTTGACCCGTATGCGGTTTCCTGACCGGACCTGAAACCGTAGTATACCACAGTTTCAGGTCCGGTCACAAAACCGGATACGGGTCAAAAATGAGCCAACCGGAGTCACCGCATGACTCCGGTTGGCTCATTAATGTAAATGGAGTTCAGCGCTGGTCCGGCTGGGGTACAGTAGAGCCCGGTTTGCCCCTCCCCCAGCCGGATCCGGCACCTGTAATGTAAAAACGAAATGTGAATGCAGCCTAACATATGTTTTATTCCAGGACAACACCATAGAAAAAATAAAAAATGCAAAAAAATTGGAGAGCGGACATCGTCCGCTCTCCAATTTTTTGCATTTTTTATTTTTTCTATCTTCCTATTCGGGGTGGTCTGGAGGCGGCCGATATGGATTGCAGCGGATAAGGATCCACATGGGATGTGGAATATGGGCGTTTCAAATGTGTGACTGGTTTGCAAAAGAACCACTCACCAAGTGTAAGGGTACGTTCACACGGGCGGGTTTTTTTGCGGGTTTTCCGCTGCGCATTTGAGATTGGGCAGGCTCTTCTCGGCTGCCCGCAGCAGATTTTTCGCAGCAGAATTTACGCTGCGGAAAATCTACCGCCGTCCCTACTGACTTCAATGGGGCTTGCAGCGGATTTTCCCCAACAGAACAGAGGAAGAAGAAGAGCCCGCCCCCTATCAAATACGCAGCGGAAAACCCGCAAAAAAATCCTCCCATGTGAACGGAGGTTCTTGTGTGGTGAGAATTTTTGGGACCGCTCCCAAAGGATTTTTTCTGTGCTTTTGTCCATGGGACAACACCATTGACAGAGTCGATTTGTCCACTGATATTGTGAATGTTTTTGGGTACATGTGATGTTTTTGACCATTACATATAGGACACAAAAACATTCGATGTCATAGAAGACCTGATAACCTACCGGAGTCGTTCTCTTTAGACAACCTCTACCCATATAGATCATATAGAGGTAAGGCTGGATTCACACCACGTTTTTGCAGTACAGTTCCCGTATATGTTTTCAATTTGAAAACCGAACAGAACCGTATTGAAAACCGTATGCATTGACTCTCGATTGAAAACCGTATGCCAAAAGATGAATCCGGTTGTGTCCGTTTTGCGTCTTGTACGGTTTTGTTAGTTTTTATCCCGAACCCAAAACCGTAGCCTACCACGGTTTTTGGTCTGGGTCAAAAACCGAATTGAAACGTTTTTTTTTAACATGGGAGTCAATGGGAACCGTACAGAACTGTATGTGCGTACGGTTCCATCCATTTTCCCCATACGGTTTTTGACTTTGCACCATTTTTTTCTTGGAATTTCAATCAAACAAGTGAAACTTTATTCATAATGGAATGAAAAGTTAAAAACATATAAGTTTTTTTCTTTAAAAAATGGATGCAACCGGACATCATTTTTCAAACCGTATACGGATTAAAATTTGTACACACGTTTTGATACAGTTTAGTCCGGTTTTGAGGAATCCGTATTTTTTTTTAAAATCAAAAACCTGATTGGGGAACTGTATTGCAAAAACGTGGTTTGAACCCAGTCTAATAAAGAAGATATCCCCAACTGGGGCTCACCCCAGAGAAGTGGGGATAGGATGTGAAGAGGACCCATGCATTTCAATGGAAGGTGTATAAAGTCAGATACCAAGTGACTTCAAGGGCATCATTAGATGGGGATCCACAGAGAAACCTGTTCAATAGGGACTCATTAGGGACTCATTTGGGATATAGGTTGAACTAGATGGACTCTGGTCTTTTTTAGTGTTGCTCACGAATATTCGTAATTCGAATATTATTCGCGAATATCGCATATTCGCGAATTCGCGAATTTCGCGAATATAGCGCTATATATTCGTAATTACGAATATTCGTTTTTTGTTTTTTTCATAGTACACATCACAGTGATCATCCCTCTCTGCTTCCAGCTTGTGTGGTATAAAGAAGGCTGTAATACTACTGTGTGAGACTGGCGTGCGAAAATTCGCATATGCGAAAATTAGCACATGCGAATCTTCGCATATGCGAATTTTCGCGTATGCTAATTTTGTATATGCTGACGTTCACATATGTTAATTTTCGCATACGTGAATATTCGCATATGCGAAAATAAGACGAGAATATAACGAATATGCGAATATTCGCGAATATATGACGAATATTCGTACATATATTCGCGAATATTCGCGAATTCGAATATGGCCTATGCCGCTCAACACTAGTCTTTTTTCAACCATATGAACTATGTTACTATAAAAGGGGTCGACCTGAGGTAAATCTTGTATCCAACTACCATGAACCAGTTATAGTTCTGATAATCACCAACATGTCAGACCTTTGGGTCCCCTTCACCAGCTACTGAATCCAGCTATGACTGC
Source organism: Hyla sarda (assembly GCF_029499605.1). NCBI lineage: Eukaryota > Metazoa > Chordata > Amphibia > Anura > Hylidae > Hyla > Hyla sarda. Next base: position 32,291,667 of record NC_079192.1, read on the forward strand.
TTCCTCTGCTCCTCAAAAGCCTGACACGGGAACTGTATTGCAAAAACATGGTGTGAATGCACCCATACAGGGAGATCAGAAGAGGTGGAGATTTTCCCCATCCAATCCCTGCTCACTCTGCAGCCCTCACTGTGAAGTGCCCGGTAGGCTGCAGCACTCAGGGTGGGGAAGGTATGCCGCACTTCAAAATAGGTTTTGTGCACAGCGATCTGCTATTAGAGAGGTCGGGCTGTCAGTGAAGTGCAGGGAGATGAAATGATCAGCTCCTTGTCACATAAATCACTAAAATTTGAGCCCGATGTGACCCTGCGCTTAGTGCTGACGGCCATATACAGGAAGCTTCCTTCCTGCAGTCACTGTCAGATTCCAGGAGAGCAGTGACCTGCAGGACAGGAGCAGGAGGGAGAACATGACCTGTCCCCCCCCAGCAATCCTCTGTACTGAGATCACTGCTAACAGTGCATTACATTACATATACAGTCATGGCCGTAATTGTTGGCAACGCTAATATTTTTCTAGAAAATTAAGTATTTCTCACAAAAAAAGGATTGCAGTAACACGTGTTTGGAACTAAACCAAAAAAAGGGAGGAAAAAAAGCAAATTGGACATAATGTCACACCAAACTCCAAAAATGGGCTGGACAAAATTATTGGCACCCATAATGTGATTGCACACCCTTTGGAACAAAATAACTGAAATCAGTGGCTTCCTATAACCATCTATAAGCTTCTTACACCTCTCAGACGGAATGTTGGACCACTCTTCCTTTGCAAACTGCTCCAGGTCTCTCTTATTGGGAGGGTGCCTTTTCCCAACAGCAATTTTAAGATCTTTCCACAGGTGTTCAATGGGCATTTACCCGGCATTAACCCTTTAGACGCTGCGATCGAGGTTGATCGCGGCGTCTAAAGTGCTGGGTTATTGGTGCCAGTTAGCCCAGTGGAGCTCATCGGGACATCCGTGGTGAAATCGCGGGTCCCGATTAGCTGACTGGATGACAGAAGGGTCCTCACCTGCCTCCTCGTCGTCTGTTCGGCATTCAGCTGCCCCAAGCCTCAGATGCAGGCTAGAGCAGCAGAGTGCCGAGAACACTGATCGATACTATGCTATGGCATAGCATTGATCAGTATATGCAATCAGAAGATTGCATGGTATAGCTTCCTATGGGGGCTAAAAAAAATAAAAAATAAAAAAAGTGAATTAACCCCTTACCAATAGTTTTAATCACGCCCCTTTTCCCATTTATAAAAAAAAATACAAATAATCATATGTAGTACCATCGCGTGCGGAGATGTCCGAACTATTATAAAATAAGGTTACCTAAACTGCTCGGTCAGTGGCGTACACGTAAAAAAATATCAAAGTCTAAAATTGTGCATATTTGGTCACTTCGTATACCATAAAAAAAACTAATAAAAGCAATCAAAAAGTCCCATCAAAACAAAAATGGTACTGATGAAAACTACAGACCACGGTGCAAAAAATTAGCCCTCATATATCCCCGTAGGCGGAAAAATAAAAAAGTTATAGGGGTCAGACGATGAAAATTTTAAACATACAAAATGTAGTTTAAATTTTTTTAAAAAGGTTGTCCGTTTTGCTAAGCCTCACAGTTAAAGGGGTACTCCGCTGCTCAGCGTTTGGAACAAACTGTTCCAAACGCTGGAGCCGGCGCCGGGAGCTCGTAACGTCATAGCCCCGCCACCCTAATGATGTCACGCCCCACCCCCTCAATGCAAGTCTATGGGAGGAGGCGTGATGGCTGCCACGCCCCCTCCCATAGACTTGCATTGAGGGGGTGGGACGTGATGTCATGAGGGGGCAGGGCTATGACGTCACCAGCTCCCGGCGCCGGCTCCAGCGTTTGAAACAGTTACAGGATAACATAAGTCTTTTCCGAAAATTTGCTGGAATGCCACTTCGACTCAAAATTGCCAGCAGTACAATTGACGTTGATGTTCTATCACTAAAGATGAAAGTACAACTTCTGTAATAAGAGCTACTATGGATTTATCTCCAAGATGTTGGACAACTATAGCATCTCTGTGATGATCCTGGGTCAAGTCCTGGGAAAAACGTGTAGGAACTCAGCCAAGATTTCCACTCAAGGACCGGTCCTGCTGGACTCCTGCTGGGAGCAATGTTCCAGCTGTGGAAAAGGTGCAGGAACTCCGTTCCCATGTTTTCTTGCAGGATTTGAGCCCTGAAACTGAGCATTCAACATATATGATATGGAGATGTTTGTGATGACCAAAAAAAGAGTTAGATCTATTATCTATACAGGACAAAGCCAATAAAGCTCTATCAAGATGGTGTGAACATCCAGATTTGGTGCCGAATCAGGAGACTTCCATGGTCCCATAAATGGCACAGGGTAAAATTTCCAAAATCATCAAGAAGGGGATGGAGTAAAACAAGAAGGAGAAAGGATCTGCCAAGTATGTATGAGCTGAAGAACAACTTCAATATGTTTGGTATTCAAGATTTTGGGTCTTTGAGGAAATCGAAGAGTCCATTTTCGATAGAGATAAGTGGTTTATAGAAGGGGGCTGAATGGAAAGTTTTAAGGAAAGCGAAGGAAGAGCCAACCAAGGAAGTGGTGGACAGACAAAATGCAGTCATTGGGTGGAAAATATTTTTCATGGTTTGGTAGGTTGGGGTTCTGGTCAGGGCTGGGGGCCACAGGTTCTGGTCAGGGCTGGGGGCCACAGGTTCTCTACATTTCCTGAAGGAAAAACAAGGTTGGCACTGTAGATAGCAAGCTTCAGCCCGCTGGTCACATGTCTCCGGTCTAAAGTGTCATTAATGGACTCTTTGCTGCATTGTGCCGACTCCTCATTACCGGGAAAATAATGCTAATTACCCCAAACAAGACAGCTCCGCTTACGCTGCTCATTCTGTCCTTCTTGTATAATCGTTGGCCCTTTGAAGCCAAATTGTAAAGTAACAATTTCTGGTCTAATTGCTTCATTAGGATATCTAATAGTTGTTGTCTACTGTTTTAGTGTCTGTTGATCCATGATAAACAAAAGCCCTCTCAGGCGCCAGTCCATTCATGGGGGTTACTCCTGCCTTAGAAAAATTCACACTGCTATATATTCATATGTTACCCATAAACATGAAGATCCAGTTAAGGAAACATGGTGGTGGCCATGTTCTGTGTGGAAGCTTACCACTCATACCTGACCTAGTTCTAGTCCAGTAGGCCTTAAAGGGGTACTTCGCCCCTCGACATCTTATCTCCTATCCAAAGGATAGGGGATAAGATGTCTGATTGCAGGGGTCCCGCCGCTGGGGACCCCCACAATCTTCCTGCTGCAGCTGGCGTTCATTTCAAGCGTTGGGTGGAGCGCCGGAGGCTCGTGATGTCACGGCCATGCCCCCTCAATGCAAGTCTATGGGAGGGGGCGTGACTGCCGTCACGCCCCCTCCCATAGACTTGCATTGAGGGGGCGTCGCCGTGACGTCACGAGCAGGGTGAGGCCGGGATGTCACAAGCCACCGCCCCGCATCGCCAGTCATCCGTCACGGAGCGAAGTTCGTCATCCGGCATGGAGACGAGATCGTGGGGGTCCCCAGCGGTGTGAGCCCCTCTGCGATCAGACATCTTATCCCCTATCCTTTGGTCTAGGGGCGGAGTACCCCTTTAAGTTATTTTAAGTGATGTTTATTGACCACTAGTAGTGTCTATACCCTCAATAGCTGTCAGCCGACCACTTTCCCATATCCCTGGTCACATGAATGCCCTCAATAAGGAGAAGAGGGGTCAGCCACTGAAATCTAATATGCCCAATCCTTTAATCCCCCCAACAATACAATACACTTTAGACAGCTGGCCAGTCTTGACAAAGTCAGTGGGTTTGGCTGACTATAGACTGAAGTCACCAATCAATAGTCTCCAATCAATGACTCAAGACCCCCTTCTGTGTGGCCCACCTGAGCTATGTATGCTATGTATATATTTGTTAAGACACCAAGTAGGGTGTGGGGCAGGCAAAATTTAGGAAAAAGAAGAACCTCAATTGTCTATAAGGTATAACTCAGAGACCATGGTAGAAAGTTCTTCTTTTGTTCTTTTAATTCTGTGTGACATTCAAATAATTATTAGTGTTACAACGCTGAAGTCTTGAGTCCTATCAAGGGCGGCCACTTCATAGTCCCGATGTTATGTTTTGGGGCACGACCCCTTAGTCATGCACCAGGCATGTGCCCCAAAACATAGCGTTGAGACTATGTAATGGCCGTATTTGATCAGACTCCGAGCGTTGTAACACTAATACTTATTATTTGTAATATCAAACATTTATGAAAAAAGAACAAAAGAAGAACGTTCTACCATGGCCTCCGAGTTATGGACCTTATGGACAATTAATGTACGTCTATTGCCTAACTTTGTTTTTACATATATAAATTGCTGAATTGAGCATGATAGATTTCAGATGGAATAGTTTATCTATTGGGTGTACAATCATTTTCTTTCATTGGGAATTGCCCCATCTATGAGAATTTGTTGAACATGACTCCAGACCGTTGCCTAAAGTTGAATGTGAATCTCAAGAGACAAAAGGGTTGGGGGTTTCTGTTTTCAGGTGATACTTAAAGGGGTACTCTGCTGCTCCACGTTTGTAACAAACTGTTCCGAATGCTGGAGTACCCCTTTAATCAGTTATTATTGACTGGAACCCTAAATCATCTTTTTTGGGGGGGCTCCATATGAGGTAGCATGGCAGTGCCACCATGTAATCTATCATATCTCAGTTATACCGCCAAAAGCTCTAAGATCCATCATCATGGAGCCTTTATTTCCTGACAATAGAGACAGCATGAGAACTTGTGCATATCATATCAGGTCTGATATCGTCACAGTAGCGCCAAAGCTTTGCCCTACGCTTGGATCCAAAAGAATCTTGTAAGAGTAAACCTGTAGGGTAGAACCCCTCCCCCCCCCACGAGGTTTTACAAACCATTTATTACCCTTTCTGGGATTTGGTACTTTAGGTAAATGTGGGATGCAATGGGTACAACCATTGCCTCCAAATGTAGGTAAAGCTATGTGAGGTGGCCACAGAATGACAGCTGTAACGTAGATAAAGAGCCTCCATATTGCCAGCCCCTTTATTGTTTTGCATGTACAATATGGTGGTCATATGAGTCATTTGGTTACATTCAACCTTTATAAAATAAAAGTCATTTGAGGGCATTCATCTCTTATATTACAGACCCTTTTATCATTCTGTATCACAATCTGTATCTATGTTCATATACAATGGGCTTCCCAACATCTACCTTGGCAGAAGACGCGTAGATGGGCTTGGAGCAATTGACTACAATGCTGCGTTCCATGCGTTCTCCTTCCCGATGTCCTTCACATCATCCTTCCTTTCTCAGCGTCCACCTCCATTCTTCCCCTCAGTATCTACCCCCTCCTCCTCCACATCCTGATAAATTCCCCCTTCTATCCACCACTACACCCCCTCCATCTTCCTCTAATCCAGTCTTGGTGACCCTGTTCCTAACCTAATGTATCATGATGACAACAATCGCCATCTCTTCACCCGTCTTCCCTTCTCTTCGACGTCTTTACCAATTCACTCCTCATCAGTCTCCGTCCATCTTGGGTATCAGTGCCTGCCTTCCGCTGTTTCTTTCCAAATCTCATTATGGTCGCCTCCATCTATCTCCCTGTCAATAGCACCACCGCCCCTGACTTCTCTATTACGATTGAACCTCCATATTCAATACCACTGCACACACACAGTATCTCCATATATTAATCTCCGCCTGTACACAGTATAGCCATATATCAATCTCGGCACCGGCTGTCAACATGAGGCCCATGTATGGTGGCCTGGAGATAGAATATAATTCTATAATATATGTGTCCTGACTAGCAGCGCAGAGCCAACATTGTACGATGCAGCAGGGCTGTGTTTGCCATAAAACCACATATCACTGTTATATGACCTCGGATTGCGGATACATTTACTGCATTCTCTTTACTCTCTCAAAGGACAAATTCAGCTCTGCTACTTCTGTACATATAGTGTCTTTGTGCATAGGGTGTGAAAACGGGCCACACAGAGGATAGATTGTGTGTGACAGAGAAAGGACTAGGAAGGGACGGATAATGCAGAGAAACCAGGGAGGAGGAGGAGGGGAGGGAGAGGTTCTGTGCAGAATGGAGCCTTTGAAGAGGGATGCGTGGCACAGACTCGGGCACTGGCAGTATGTGACATAAGGTGGACTGTCACAGGCAGGGACACGGGAAATGGGGGACAACCAGGGCCCACGATATGTGTGACACAAGGCAATAGATAAAAAGATAGATAGATATGAGATGGATATGAGATAGATAGATAGATATGAGATAGATAGATAGATAGATAGATAGATATTATATAGATATAAGATAGATAGATATTAGATAGATAGATATGAGAGATATATAGATATGAGAGATAGATAGATAGATAGATAGATAGATATGAGATAGATAGATAGATAGATAGATAGATATAGATATGAAATAGATAGATAGATATGAGATAGATAGATAGATAGATAGATACATATGAGATAGATATGAGATAGATAGATATGAGATAGATATGAGATAGATATGAGATAGATAGATAGATATAGATATGAAATAGATAGATAGATAGATATGAGATAGATAGATATGAGATAGATATGAGATAGATAGATAGATAGATATGAGATAGATATGAGATAGATAGATAGATATGAGATAGATAGATAGATATGAGATAGATAGATATGAGATAGATAGATAGATATGAGATAGATAGATAGATATGAGATAGATAGATATGAGATAGATGGATAGATATAAGATAGATAGATAGATATGAGATAGATATATATGAGATAGATAGATAGGAGATAGATAGATAGATAGATATGAGATAGATATATGAGATAGATAGATAGATATGAGATAGATAGATAGATAGATAGATAAGATAAATAGATAAATATGAAAAAAAGATATATAAATAGAGAGAAGATAGATAAATAGATGTTATTTACAGTCACAGATAACACGTGGTACAATTATTATGTCGGGCCATATGTAGCACAGGACAGTACGATACATCAGGCAGTGTGGGGGGGGACATAGGACAAGATGTTTCTGGAAATGGGTCATACAGTAGGTCTAAAGAATTGTGTGACCTAAGACATAACATGTGGAGGGCAAAGGGTGACAAGGGACCCTGTATATAGTCTGTATATAGTATGGTGAGAAACAGAGGATAGATAAATAGATATGAGATACATTAAATGAGTGTGTCGCACATTGCTGAGTATATATGTGTACTTGGGCAGATAACACAATGCACCTTGTGACATCAAGCACCATGTTTGGTTATTATGTATGATAAAGTGTATGATATAGACAGACATGTAATATATATATATATATATATATATATATATATATATATATATACACACTGTACACATGTATATGAATATTTTCTAGTGTGTGCCATGTGACTACACAATGCCCGGGCAGCCACTCCCATCAATGTATTACCCAAGATATGAGCATTGATAAGATATTGGGTGATATACTAATAAGTGCTCACTGTAAATATTCCTCATACAGGCGTGCCTACACGCACACGCGTGCTCACACGCCCAATGACTGCCATGTCTCTTCTATTGTTCTCAAGAACCCCCCACCCCCATGTTCCTGTAGGTACCAGCTGCAACTGGGCAGGGTGTTTGTGGTATCAGTCTGTGCAGTGTCTGCATTTTATACCTCATCCCTCCCATCCATACCAAGTCATCTATTCTGTCTATTATCTATCTATTTATCTAATATCTATATATGATATCTATCCATCTCATATCTATCTATCTCATATCTATCCATCTCATATCTATCTATCTCTATCTATCTATCTATCTATCTATCTCATATCTATCTCATATCTATCTATCTATCTATCTATCTATCTCATATCTATCTATCTATCTATCTATCTATCTATCTCATAGCTATCTCATATCTATATATCTATCTATCTATCTATCTCATATCTATCTATCTATCTATCTATCTCATATCTATCTCATATCTATCTATCTATCTCATATCTATCTATTTATCTAAATTCTATATATCTAATATCTATCTATCATCTAACTCCTATCTATCTATCTATCTATCTATTTATTTATTTATGTAATATCTTTATATCATATCTATCTCATATCTATCTATTTATCTAATATCTATCTCATATCTATCTCTCTATCTCATATCTATCTATCTCATATCTATCTATCTATCTCATATCTATCTATCTATCTCATATCTATCTATCTATCTCATATCTATCTATCTCATATCTATCTATCTCATATCTAAATATCTATCTCATATCGATCTATCTATCTATCTATCTATCTCATATCTATCTATCTCATATCTATCTATTTATCTATCTCATATCTATTTATCTATCTCACATCTATCTCATATCTATCTAATATCTATCTATCTCATATCTTTCTATCTATCTATCTATCTCATATCTATCTATCTATCTATCTATCTATCTATCTATCTATCCATCCATCCATATGGCAGTACCACAGAGCACCAAGGACACACAACATCCTTTTCATCCCTCCCTCCCCCATTTTCTGTCCTTCTCGTTGCTGCATTGTAAGATGCATTCAGGTCCCAGATGGGACTCCCCTGGGATTTCTCTTTCCATCCCTCCACCTTTCTCCGCACCTTCTTCTTCTTCCTCCTCCTCTGCTACCACAGTGGAAAAAAAAATAACCCTATAGCAACCTCCGTATTAACCCTTTCCTTCACAATACATTTTCTAGATAAAGAGAGGGGGGAAAATAAAAAAGAAATAAAGATGGCGGTACTTACAGTCACCATGCTGAGGGAACGTAGGTTGGATCCTGTAGACTTTCGGTTGCGTCTCTCTTGTCGTCGGGTTCCTTTTCTCAACGTTCTGGCGTCCGAGGTGCGCCTGCCCACCCCGCCGCTCCCTTGCCCCCTCCCGGCGGCCGTCACGGGATCGAGACACAAAACCGGATCGTGAAAAAAAAGAAAATAGTCAGAAAAATAAAAAAAAAGATTCAAGCACTAGAGAATGGTTTCTCCGGAAGAGAAAAAAAATCCAAAATGTTTTTTAAAAAATAGTAGAAAAAGATCCCAAAATAGATATATCTATAGATAGAAAAAAATGGTCTCGATGAGGCAGGAAAAAAAGTGCTGTGCAGGCCGTTTGGGGTGGGGGTGGGGGGGGGGGGGTCTTTGTGTGGAATGAAAAGGAAGGGAGGGGGGACACAAGATTTTGGAGACAGGGATTGAGAGAAAGGGAAGAGGGAAGAGTCTGATGTTATTTGTAATGTCTTAATCCCAAAGTAGCGTCACCTTACTCTCCCTTCATGTGAACGGTGTGATCCCCCTCTGCACATTTATATATGGCACTGCGGATGGTGCGGCTCTCTCCGTTATTGGCTGTGGGCAGAGGGAGGAGGAGATGATCAGGAATCTCTCCCTCCTCTCTTCTTGGGATTTTTTTTTCCCTTTCTCCTCCTTTTCTTTGCTCCAGGCCCCCTGAGTAGAGGGACATAGAGGAGGGGACGGTCACACCTGTCAAGCTGCTCCTCTATGTCTCCATCCATCAGCTTCATCACCCGGTGCCCCCATCCCTTGGATCCGCCTCCGATCTTTCCCTAGAAGTCACCCTCCTGTCAATCATCCTCCGCAACCACCTAAACATACTACCCCCCCCCCCCCGACCCTCCTTCTCCAACATCCCCCCCCCCCCCCATTTATCCCCTCTCTCCTGATCCTATCGGCCCATTGCTGTGGTCCTGTCTGATTCCCTGTCACAAATGGAAGGAAGGATGTAATGTGTGTGGATGATGTAGCAGAGCTGAGGTGGCGGGGCTGGACTTGTTTTGCAATGAGATGCAGTCCTGTGAAAAAGAGAAATAATGCACTTAGAGCTTTGGCAGCCCAAAACAGGGGTGTGTGGGGGGTGGGGGGGGGGCAGAGGTAGCAGTCACATGGGGGCACCAGAGTTATAAAGGGCACATGGCAGACACGGGGCCCTGTCACAGATTTTGTGCTGATGCCTCTGGTCCAATACTATATATTTATGTATCAATGAGATTATAATATAGCTCTTACATATGCTGCAGCACTGTACACACAATACTCCTAGTGGGGCGAGTGTATTGGGGTCAGAGTCATGTGGTCTCCAGTTATGTCAGGTGCAGCAACTTTATCAAAGCTTTACAGCACTTTATTTAGTAAAATCAGTCACAAATACGTCACAGGGTGCGTCAAGAATGTGCCGGATGGAGGATGAAGGACGGAAATAAATGAGGAAGAAAGGAGGGAATGAAGGAAGAAAGAAAGATGGAAAGAAAGAGAAAGAAAAGGAAAGGAAGGGAGGGAGATAGGAAGAGAAGGAAGGAAGAAAGAAAGATGGAAAGAAAGAGGGAGAGAAAGAAAGATTGAAAGAAAGAGAAAGAAAGATGGAAAGAAAGAGGGAGAGAAAGAAAGATGGAAAGAAAGAGAAAGAAAGAAGGAAAAGAAGGGAGGGAGGGAGAAAAGAAGGAAGTGAACTAAGGTAGAAGAAGAAAATGGAAGTTAAGATGGAGGTATGAAGGAACGAGTAAAGGTAGAAAGGAAAGAGGAGGAAGAGGAAAGAAAGAAAAGAAGGAAGGAAATAAATGAAAAGGAATGAAGAAGTGAAAGAAGTGAGATGAAGAGGAAGTCAATAGGGAGGTATGAAAGGAAATACAAAGGAAGAAAAGAAAAAGAAGGAAGGAAAGAAATTAAGAAAAAAGGTATGAAGGAAGGAGAAGAGTGTAGGGGAAGTAAAGAAGGTGAGAAGGAAATAGTAAAGGAAGAAGAAGAAGATGTAGTTTAAAACAAAAGGAAATAAAATAAATAAAGAAGTAATAAAGGAATCAATGAAGTGGATGTAAAGTGAAAAGAGTAAAGGTAGGAAGGAGGGAAAGAAGGGAGGAAGGAAATGGGGAATAAGGAGGCAGCTAGGGAAAGAATAAAGGTAGAAAAGAAGAAGAGAGGAATGAATGAATGAATGAAGGAATAAATAGAAAGTAAAGATGAGGGAAAAGGGAAGAAGGAAATGAAGGGAGGAAACAGGGAAGGATGGGAAGAATATAAGGGATGGAGTAAAAAGGAAAGCAAAGGTAAAGAGCAGAAAGATAGAAATAATAAAGGAAGTAGGGAAGGAAGGATGAAAGATAGATGGGAATGTTTTAAAGGAAGTGTAACCTGTCATGAAAACCAACATTTCATATGTTCTAGAGAGATATTAAAAAGTGTTCAGACTCTGACCGAGCAGAGAGAAGTGCACGTGTAGTGACATGTTCCTAGCACCCTAGGGAGGGAAGGGAGATGAAGGAAGGGGGAAAGGAAGAAGAGAGAGAAGAAGGGAGGAAGTAAGAAGAGACAGGGAGGGAGGAAAGGAGAGAAGGAAGGATGGAGGAAAGGGGGAGGAAGGAGGGAGGAAAGGGGGAAGGAAGGAGGGAGGAAGTAAGAAGAGACAGAAAGAAGAAGGCATGGAAGGAGGGAGGAAAGGGGGAAGGAAGGAGGGAGGAAAGGGGGAAGGAAGGAGGGAGGAAAGGAGAGAAGTTAGAAGGGAGAGACGGAGGGATGGAATAAATGAGAGAAGGAAGGAAAGAAAGAATGAGGGAGGGAAGGAAGGAGGGACAGAAGGAAGGAAGGAGGATAGGGAGGAGAGAGAGAAGTGGGAAGGAAGTAAGGAGGGACAGAAGGAAGAAGGCATGGAAGGAGGGAGGAAAGGGGGAAGGTAGGAGGGAATAAAGGAGAGAATTAAGGAAAGAAGAAGGGAGGGAAGGAAAGAGGGAAGAAAGGAGTAAATATAGTGAGTAAAAAGGAAAGTGGAGGAGGAAGGAAATAGAAAGGAAAGTTGGAAGAAGAGAAGGATAGATGGAGGGGGGGGGGGGGGCTGCAGTGTGATAAGAGATGAGCTGAGATTGTCACTTTCCCCATGTCAGGATTGCATTGTCTATGAGACAATATACAGGCCCATACAGTGCGGGGGATGGGAGATGGGGGGGTGCACTCTATTCACCTTCCAGCTGTAGTCATGTATTGTCATGTCCCTGTGTCCAGCACCTGTCACTCCCCTCTCTTATAGACTTACATCTGGTCAGGACTGATAGGCGGCCATATACATCCAGAAGACTCTACATCAGTGATTTCCAAAGTGCGCACCTCCAAATGTGGCAAAACTACAACTCCCAGCATGCCCAGACAGCCAACGGCTGTCTGAGCATGCTGGGAGTCGTAGTTTTGCAACATCTGGAGGTCCGCAATTTGGAGACCACAGCTCTACATTTTCCACTGTATAGAAAGCCAAGCTACTCCTATGTAAAGTCCTCTAGTGGCCCCTGGGAATGACATGTTTGGGATCCCCCCACCTATGGATATAGGAAATAATCCTGCAGCTGTTGGGGTCTGCTGGGAGTTGTAGTGTCATCAGATAAAGACCCGCAGGTTACTACTGTATATATCACAGCTGATTGTCTCACATCTGCTGTTCTCCACTGTCCATGGTACTGAACATGGAGTCTCACTTGTCCTGTTCCACGTTTCCTCTTCCTTTATATGTTGCTAAAACAATGTAACCATATAACTATAATGTCTTTGGGGCGACAGGATTCACCTTGTAACTCTCGGCTACTCTGTAGCCCGCTGCTAAAGTGAGTGGTCTACTGAAGTCCCAAGCAAGTCTACAGGACTTCCGGCAATACTGGGGGGGGGCTTCAAACTTTTCAGTATGAGGGCCACATGGGATATTTTACACAGCATGTGTATGGTGCAAAACAGTATTGCACAGAGCTTGATATACATTCAACAGAAGATAGAAAAACACAAGGTACATATATACTTCCACCATCATCTCTTTGTCACCTGTGCTCCATCTTCCACCATCATCTCTTTGCACTATCACCCACCATCATCCCTTTGCACCATCACTCATCATCTCTTTGCACCAACACTCATAATCTCTTTGCACCATCACTCATCATCCCTTTGCACCATCATCCACCATAACCTCTTTGCACCATCATCTCTTTGGCCCCTGTGGACCATCATTCACCATCATCCCTTTGCCCCCTTTTGAACCATCACTCATCATCCCTTTGCCCCCTTTGCACCATCACCCACCATCATCTCTTTGCCCTCTTTGCATCATCACCCACCAGCCTCTCTTTGCCCTCTTTGCACCATCACCCACCATCATCTCTTTGCCCTTTTTGCACCATCACCCACCATCATCTCTTTTCCCTCTTTGCACCATCACCCACCATCATCTCTTTGCATCATCACCCACCAGCCTCTCTTTGCCCTCTTTGCACCATCAACCACCATCATCTCTTTGCATCATTACCCACCATCATCTCTTTGCCCTCTTTGCACCATCACCCACCAGCCTCTCTTTTCCCTCTTTGCACCATCACCCACCATCATCTCTTTGCCCTTTTTGCACCATCACCCACCATCATCTCTTTGCATCATCACCCACCAGCCTCTCTTTACCCTCTTTGCATCATCACCCACCATCATCTCTTTGCCCTCTTTGCATCATCACCCACCATCATCTCTTTGCCCTCTTTGCATCATCACCCACCAGCCTCTCTTTACCCTCTTTGCATCATCACCCACCATCATCTCTTTGCACCATCACCCACCATCATCTCTTTGCCCTCTTTGCACCATCACCCACCAGCCTCTCTTTGCCCTCTTTGCATCATCACCCACCATCATCTCTTTGCCCTCTTTGCATCATCACCCACCATCATCTCTTTGCCCTCTTTGCATCATTACCCACATCATCTTATTGCTCCCTGTACACCATCACCCAACATCTTCTTACATATAGTTACATAGTTTGTAAGGTTTAAAAAAAGACAAGAGTCCATCAAGTTCAACCTAAAATCCTACTGTGTTGATCCAATTGCCCCATGACAGAGGAAAAAACCCTTCCCAACACCAATATGGCATCAGAATAAATCCCTGGATCAATGTTCTATCCCCATAAATCTAGTATCCATAACCTGTAATATTATATTCTTCCAGAAAAACATCCAGCCCCCCCCTTGAACTTGCTTATTGATTCAGACATCACAACATCATGTGCAGAGAGTTCCATAGTCTCACTGCTCTTACAGTAAAGAATCTGTCTGTGATGATGGTGAAGCCTTCTTTCCTCTAGAAGTAGAGGATGCCCTCTTGTCATGGTTCTCAGCCTACATCATCGCCCACCATCATCTCTTTGCCCCCTTGCAAATTCATATTATCTTATTTCTCCACATTTTTAGTTGTTTATTTATATTGCAACAAAAGAAGTAGAGAAATAATCGGCAACTCACCGCGGCCAGCTGAGTAAATCTTCTTTTATTTCATACTCACAAAAATCTCATATGGGAAGAGGGTAGTGGGGGGACACAGGATGGCGACCAAGCTCCGTTTCGCACGATGTTCGTGCTTCCTCCGGCCCTGTTTATTTATATTGACTGACCAAAATCCATTTATTTCTATCCTTTTTATTGCAGCCCATCATAGCTTTGCCTCGCTCCCCCTTTCTCCCGTGCCATGGGCTCCTTGTCCATAACCTAGAGTTTCATGGAGGAGCATGTGACCGATACACGTCTTTCTTCTTATCCAATGCATTGGAGGAGGCACAGGGATGTATTTTGGTCACATGACTACTCCATAGGACTCCATGTTATAGACAGGTAACACACAGCACGGGGAGCACTGGGGAGCAATATGCCATCTGATACCATTGATGATACAGGGGACTTGGCACCTCCTGGGGTGGACCAACCCCTGTAACATAAGTGCAGCTGGACAAGAAGCTGCGGGACAGGGAAATGCCTGTGTGGGGCCAGATGTGCCCCACAGGGCGTAGTTTGGAGACCCCTGCTGTAGACCCATCTCTTTAGCAGCAGGCTGCAGGGTTGTTGAGAGGGTGAACATGTATCCTGCCGCCGCAACAACAATATAGTTACCCTTTAAAGTCTACATTGTGCATTGCAGCATAACATTTTGGGGGAGATTTATCAAAACCTGCACAGAGGAAAAGTTGACCAGTTGCCCATAGCAACCATTCAGATTGCTTTTTTCATTTTTAAAAGGCCTCTGAAGAATAAAAGAAGCAATCTGATTGGTTGCTATGGGCAACTGGTCAACCTTTCCTCTGCACAGGTTTTGATAAATTTCCCCCATTGTACACTTATATCAGTTACCTAAATCTGATACACAAACTGGCATAGAGGTCCTAATATTTTGATGAATAAAGGTCCAGATCACAGAGCTGCAAACCAAACATGAACAAAACATGAACAACCAAATATGAACAAAACATGAACAACCAAACATGAAAAACCAAACATGAAGAACAAAACATGAACAACCAAATGTGAACAAAACATGAACAACCAAACATGAACAAAACATGAAGAACAAAACATGAACAACCAAACATGAACAACAAAACATGAACAAAACATGAACAACCAAACATGAACAAAACATGAACAACCAAACATGAACAACCAAACACGAAGAACAAAACATGAAGAACAAATTATGAACAACCAAACATGAACAACAAAACTATGAACAACAAAACATGAACAAAACATGAACAACCAAACATGAACAAAACATGAAAACCCAAACATGAACAAAACATGAACAACCAAACATGAACAAAATATGAACAACCAAACATGAACAAAACACGAACAACCAAAGATGAACAAAACACGAACAACCAAACATGAACAAAACATGAACAACCAAACATGAACAACCAAATATGAACAACCAAAGGTGAACAAAACACGAACAACCAAACATGAACAAAACATGAACAACAAAACATGAACAAAACATGAACATCCAAACATGAACAAAACATGAACAACCAAACATGAACAAAACATGAACAGCCAAACATGAACAAAACATGAACAACCAAACATGAACAACCAAACATGAACAAAACATGAACAACCAAACATGAACAAAACATGAACAACCAAACATGAACAACCAAACGTGAACAAAACACGAACAACCAAACATGAACAAAACATGAACAACAAAACATGAACAAAACATGAACATCCAAACATGAACAAAACATGAACAACCAAATATGAACAAAACATGAACAACCAAACATGAAAAACCAAACATGAAGAACAAAACATGAACAACCAAATATGAACAAAACATGAACAACCAAACATGAACAAAACATGAAGAACAAAACATGAACAACCAAACATGAACAACAAAACATGAACAAAACATGAACAACCAAACATGAACAAAACATGAAAACCCAAACATGAACAAAACATGAACAACCAAGCATGAACAAAATATGAACAACCAAACATGAACAAAACACGAACAACCAAAGATGAACAAAACACGAACAACCAAACATGAACAACCAAACATGAACAACCAAATATGAACAACCAAAGGTGAACAAAACACGAACAACCAAACATGAACAAAACATGAACAACAAAACATGAACAAAACATGAACATCCAAACATGAACAAAACATGAACAACCAAACATGAACAAAACATGAACAGCCAAACATGAACAAAACATGAACAACCAAACATGAACAAAACATGAACAACCAAATATGAACAACCAAACGTGAACAAAACACGAACAACCAAACATGAACAAAACATGAACAACAAAACATGAACAAAACATGAACATCCAAACATGAACAAAACATGAACAACCAAACATGAACAAAACATGAACAACCAAACATGAACAAAACATGAACAACCAAACATGAACAACCAAACATGAACAAAACATGAACAACCAAACATGAACAACCAAATATGAACAACCAAACGTGAACAAAACACGAACAACCAAACATGAACAAAACATGAACAACCAAACATGAACAAAACATGAACAACCAAACATGAAAAACCAAACATGAAGAACAAAACATGAACAACCAAATATGAACAAAACATGAACAACCAAACATGAACAAAACATGAAGAACAAAACATGAACAACCAAACATGAACAACAAAACATGAACAAAACATGAACAACCAAACATGAACAAAACATGAACAACCAAACATGAACAACCAAACACGAAGAACAAAACATGAAGAACAAATTATGAACAACCTAACATGAACAACAAAACTATGAACAACAAAACATGAACAAAACATGAACAACCAAACATGAACAAAACATGAAAACCCAAACATGAACAAAACATGAACAACCAAACATGAACAAAATATGAACAACCAAACATGAACAAAACACGAACAACCAAAGATGAACAAAACACGAACAACCAAACATGAACAAAACATGAACAACCAAACATGAACAACCAAATATGAACAACCAAAGGTGAACAAAACACGAACAACCAAACATGAACAAAACATGAACAACAAAACATGAACAAAACATGAACATCCAAACATGAACAAAACATGAACAACCAAACATGAACAAAACATGAACAGCCAAACATGAACAAAACATGAACAACCAAACATGAACAACCAAACATGAACAAAACATGAACAACCAAATATGAACAACCAAACGTGAACAAAACACGAACAACCAAACATGAACAAAACATGAACAACAAAACATGAACATCCAAACATGAACAAAACATGAACAACCAAATATGAACAAAACATGAACAACCAAACATGAAAAACCAAACATGAAGAACAAAACATGAACAACCAAATATGAACAAAACATGAACAACCAAACATGAACAAAACATGAAGAACAAAACATGAACAACCAAACATGAACAACAAAACATGAACAAAACATGAACAACCAAACATGAACAAAACATGAACAACCAAACATGAACAACCAAACACTAAGAACAAAACACGAAGAACAAATTATGAACAACCAAACATGAACAACAAAACTATGAACAACAAAACATGAACAAAACATGAACAACCAAACATGAACAAAACATGAAAACCCAAACATGAACAAAACATGAACAACCAAACATGAACAAAATATGAACAACCAAACATGAACAAAACACGAACAACCAAAGATGAACAAAACACGAACAACCAAGCATGAACAAAACATGAACAACCAAACATGAACAACCAAATATGAACAACCAAAGGTGAACAAAACACGAACAACCAAACATGAACAAAACATGAACAACAAAACATGAACAAAACATGAACATCCAAACATGAACAAAACATGAACAACCAAACATGAACAAAACATGAACAGCCAAACATGAACAAAACATGAACAACCAAACATGAACAACCAAACATGAACAAAACATGAACAACCAAATATGAACAACCAAACGTGAACAAAACACGAACAACCAAACATGAACAAAACATGAACAACAAAACATGAACAAAACATGAACATCCAAACATGAACAAAACATGAACAACCAAACATGAACAAAACATGAACAACCAAACATGAACAAAACATGAAGAACAAAACATGAACAACCAAATATGAACAACCAAACGTGAACAAAACACGAACAACCAAACATGAACAAAACATGAACAACCAAACGAGAACAAAACATGAACAACCAAACATGAACAACCAAACATGAACAAAACATGAACAACCAAACATGAGCAAAACATGAACATCCAAACATGAACAAAACATGAACAACCAAACATGAACAAAACGTGAACAAAACACGAACAATGTAAATCTCCCAACACAACTAACAGAACAAGTTGTTTCTCCACATTCACCCACAAATGCAACTTTTACAACTACAGAAGTCTCAGGATCATTCACTTCAGGGGTCAAGTCTAAGGAAAAAAGTGTAGGAACTCACCCATGATTTCCACTCAAGGGCTGGTCCTGCAGGACTCCTACTAACAGGGAACAGTGTTCCTGCTGTGGAAAAAGTCCAGGAACTTAGTTTTCATGCGTTCCTGTGGGACTTGAGCCCTGATTCATCCCCTTTATGACAAGTGTCATAAATCCCACCAACGATTTGGTCCTGAAAATGTGACGGCCACTCTAGAAACTTCCAGAACTTCACCTGAAACCAAGGCTTGGTGGACCTTGAGGTAAGTTTCGGATTGTTGTCCTGTTGGAGGGGCCAATGACACCTAAGCTTCAGCCCCCTCGGAGAAGGCATGATGGGATCTCCTAGGATTTCCTGATGCTTGGTTGAATCCATTTTGCCCTCCACACACTGCATGTCTCCAGTGCCAGCGGAAGCCAAGCAACTCCAGGGAATCACCAAACCATCAGCTTCCCTTACTGTAGGACGGGTGTCTGTGGACATACTGCTGATCCAGAGGCCAGAAATTTTCCCGTTTCGTTCCTTGCTCCTCAGAACAGAAGCCCAAAATATCTGCAGCTTAGGATGAACCAGTGGCAGATCCAGGGAGTGGGGTGGGGGGGCAACAGGGAAATTGCACCCCCCCCCCCAGATTAATTTCCCCCCTCACATTCAGGAGACATCCCTGTGTCCCTAAGGATCTTTTCAGGACACAAGGATGTCCCGGTTACCTTTCTGCGGCCCTGTGTTAACTTTAAAAATGCAGGGGCCGCCGGGAGGTAGCGCACGCAGGGATGTCAATGACGTCCCGTGCGTGTGCCCATAGGAGCAGAGCGGAGCGGAGTAGCGGGGACGCGCGCATGGTAAGTTACCAGTGGCACGTCATCTTCGGTGCTCCGACCACCAATCCTCCGGTTCCGGGAAGCAGGACCAAAGGACCGGTGGTCGGAGCACTGAAGTGGGGCAGTACACAGACAATACAGCCTCAAGCCATACACTGTATATGGCTGAAGGCTGTATGTCTGTGGGGGAACTACAACCTAATGTGGGGGAACTATACTGCCAACCTAATGTGGGGGGAACTATACTGCCAACCTAATTTGGGGGGAACTATGCTGACAACCTAATGTGGGGGGAAATATACTGCCAGCCTAATGTGGGGGGAACTATACTGCCAGCCTAATTAATGTGGGGGGGAACTATACTGTCAACCTTATGTGGGGGAACTATACTGCCAACCTACTGTGGGGGAACTACAACCTAATGTGGGGGAACTATACTGCCAACCTAATGTGGGGGGAACTATGCTGACAACCTAATGTGGGGGGAACTATACTGCCAGCCTAATTAATGTGGGGGGGGGGGACTATACTGTCAACCTAATGTGGGGGAACTATACTGCCAACCTACTGTGGGGGAACTACAACCTAATGTGGGGGAACTATACTGCCAACCTAATGTGGGGGAACTACAACCTAATGTGGGGGGAACTATACTGACAACCTAATGTGGGGGAACTATACTGACAACCTAATGTGGGGGGAACTATACTGCCAGCCTAATGTGGGGGAACTATACTGTCAACCTAATGTGGGGGGAACTATACTGCCAGCCTAATGTGGGGGAACTATACTGCCAACCTAATGTGGGAGAACTATACTGCTTACCTAATGTGGGGGAACTATACTGTCAACCTAATGTGGGGGGAACTATGCTGACAACCTAATGTGGGGGAACTATACTGCCAACCTAATGTGGGGGAACTATACTGCCAACCTAATGTGGGGGAACTATGCTGCCAACCTAATGTGGGGGAACTATGCAGCCTACCTAGTGTGGGGGAACTGGGAATTATGCTGCCTACCTAGTGTGGGGGAACTATGTTGCGTACTTAAAGGGGTACTCCACTGCCCCAGCGTTCTGAACATTTTGTTCCGAACCCTGGGTGTGGGTTGCGGGGGTTGTGACGTCATAGCCACGCCTCTTGTGACGTCCCACCATGCTCCCTCAATGCAAGTCTATGGGAGGGTGCGTGTCGACCAGCGCACGATACTCTGATGGTGCCCCTCCCGAGACTAGACTCTGGATCCGCCCCTGGGATGCATTCACACCATGATTTCTTTATACAATCGCCGGATCAGGCGGGGAAATTTCAAACCTGGCCGCTGACGTATCCCTGCCGGACCCGCGCCGCATCCTATTCATTTCAATGAGCCGACCAGAGTCAGATAGTCACTCGCGTCCACTCATTTTTGCACCGCATCTGGTTTTGTGGCCGAAAAAGGTAGTATCCTGCTGTTTTAAGTCTGGCAATAAGACTGATGCGGTACAAAAATGAATCTGATTCTGGTCGGCTCATTTAAATGAATAGGATGGGGTGCGGGTCCGGCAGGGATACAGCACCGGATGGTTTTGAAATCTCCCATCCGGAACTGGTCATTGTATAAAGAAATCGTGGTGTGAATGTAGCCTTATTTATAGGGATTTGAGAATACCTCTAGGTCAGTGTTTCTCAACCAGGGCGCCTCCAGCTGTTGCAAAACTACAACTTCCAGCATGCCCGGACAGCCAAAGGAGCTTTCCCCCTCCTACGGACTTAACAGTCCCTCCATCCACTGCTGCGGACATCGGTTGTGCCACCATTTCTTTCCTCTCATACCTGATTATAGTAGTTATATTCTTGTACATAGGAGCAGTATTATAGTAGTTATATTCTTGTATATAGGAGCAGTATTATAGTAGTTATATTCTTGTATATAGGAGGCAGTATTATAGTAGTTATATTCTTATATATAGAAGGCAGTATTATAGTAGTTATATTCTTGTGTATAGGAGCAGTATTATAGTAGTTATATTCTTGTACATAGGAGGCAGTATTATAGTAGTTATATTCTTGTACATAGGCAGCAGTATTATAGTAGTTATATTCTTGTATATAGGAGTAGTATTATAGTAGTTATATTCTTGTATATAGGAGCAGTATTATAGTAGTTATATTCTTGTATATAGGAGCAGTATTATAGTAGGTATATTCTTGTATATAGGAGCAGTGTTATAGTAGTTATATTCTTGTATATAGGAGGCAGTATTATAGTAGTTATATTCTTGTACATAGGCAGCAGTATTATAGTAGTTATATTCTTGTACATAGAGAACAGTATTATAGTAGTTATATTCTTGTATATAGGAGGCAGTATTATAGTAGTTATATTCTTGTATATAGGAGCAGTATTATAGTAGGTATATTCTTGCATATAGAAGCAGTATTATAGTTGTTATATTCTTGTATATAGGAGCAGTATTATAGTAGTTATATTCCTGTATATAGGAGCAGTATTATAGTAGTTATATTCTTGTATATGGGAGTATTATAGTAGTTATATTCTTGTATATAGGAGCAGTATTATAGTAGTTATATTCTTGTACATAGGAGCAGTATTATAGTAGTTATATTCTTGTATATAGGGGGAAGTATTATAGTAGTTATATTCTGGTATATAGGAGGCAGTATTATAGTAGTTATATTCTTGTACATAGGAGCAGTATTATAGTATATTCTTGTACATAGGAGGCAGTATTATAGTAGTTATATTCTTGTATATACAGTGGGTATCAAAAGTTTGGGCACCCCAGGTAAAAATTTGTATTAATGTGCATAAAGAAGCCAAGGAAAGATGTTAAAATCTCCAAAAGGCATCAAATTACAGATTAGACATTCTTATAATATGTCAACAAAAGTTAGATTTTATTTCCATCATTTACACTTTCAAAATAACAGAAAACAAAAAAATCATGTGATAATGTCATGTGATGTACCCAGAGTTCTCTGGGTTCAGGACCTACAGGCTTTGCAAGCAATGGGATTAGTCCAACCTATATAAGGGGCTGTAGTCACTAAATTCACGCTCTTATCTCCCGGATCCAAAGCTAGCACAATCAGCATATCTCAATTCATCTCAACTAGGCCAAAGCCTAAAGATCCAGCAGCCACTAAAACCGTGAGTTATAAAGCTCTATCTACAAATTCCTTGTGACTACTTTTCAACTCAAATCCAACAATTAGTAGCACAGTGGCCTGCTTAAAGCTAAAGACTATTAGTCCCAGCAAAGCCTGTGAGGAACCTGCATCCCGTTTACTTCAAGAGAAACTGTGTAATTGTAAAGACTGTTCAGTAAAAGTTCCAGTTATCTCATTAATTCTGCTGTGGACATTCGGTTTATTATCCTGACGTTTGTGGACCGGTTGTCGGCAGGACCTTCTATACAAAACAACCCCACCCTGGCATCACAACAAACTAAGGGTTACTACCACCAGACCCTGTATCATCATTGCAACACCCCTATATCACTACCCTTCTGGCTTACCACAAGTCTTTTTGGTGCCCTACGAACAGGATACGTGTGTGTGCCTTTAATAACTTTGCTACCCTGACCACCCGCAACGAACAATGGGTGTATACAGTTATTGCAAGAGCCATAGTCCTCCCCCTATGCAGGAATGTGTTTTATGAACTATGCATAAGTATTGCAAGTAGCAATTGAAATTGCGCCCAAAAGTTACGGGACTTAATTGCTGAAATTAGCTGGGGCGCAAGAAAAAGTAAGGGGGAGGTGAAGAAAACTGTATTGTGGTCATGTGTAAAATCAGGAACGAAGCCATGCTACGTGCTCTGCTGCAGACCGTACCTGAAAGGGTTAAAGAAGAACCTGAGAAGCGCGCCAAAATGTCCCACGCTGGTCTGCGTCCTGCCCCTGGGCGTGGACATCGTGTAGCTGTTCCTATGCCAAAGTGGAACTGTTATCTTTTGCTTGTGTTTGCCGGGAAACAGGAAGTCAGAGCTGCACCGATGACGTCCTTCCGACTGGTGGCCATCTTGCGGAAGCCTCATATAAAAGAAGCCACGCGGCAAGACCTCTACAGTCCGGAGATGGCAGCAAGGAGTACAGAGATGGCGGAGCCCCCTGAGACATGTGAGAAGAGTCTTAAGATGGTGCCGAGTCAGCGGAAAGTAGCCACGGCCGCAGCTCAACTCTTCCAAGAACTTGCTGACCGCTTGCAGCAGTTGTCCCTTGGGGCCGAGGAGGCCTGCAATCTGCCTCCGCTACCAGAGGATGACGAGTGGCCAGCTACCCCGAAAGGGGCATCACCAGGGACATCAGCGACGGCATCACCGGTGAGACTGTCCCCTCACCACAGGACATGGGATCCTGGGCCGAGATTCCTACAGAAGAATCTGAAGTGAGTACACCGGCCGAAGCCGCCTTTTCTTCTTCCTCAGCCCAGAGAGAGCGATCCCTTTGTCACAAGTAGCTCCAGCCAGTGCACATCCGCGGTCACCCCCTCTCCCGAAATGGGTGTTTGGCCTGCGTTTATACAGTATATGCGGGACCACATCCTTCCCCAGCCCGGTAAGTCCCATCCACCAGTCCCCACCGCCAAGGCCGAAAGGGCCCGCAGGGAGGCCGAAATCTCCGGCATCATTGAGAAGTTAAAGGCCCAGCAGAGAGAGAGATACGGGCCGAAACGCCTCCCTTATGAAGTCCAGGCGGAGCAGCAGAGGGACACTAAAAAGCTGGAAGCTATGTACATCAGGATGTTAGACTATCCTCAAGAGGGTGAGCCACCCTTGGAGCGCTGACGTGCCACAGTGGTCAAGTTAGACAGAGCCAGAGGCTTTGGTACCCTCCAGGACTGCCGGCATGGAGGGACCATATTGGTTAACAGAAGGGCCGTTCAGCGGGACTACCTGCCTAAAAGATACCACTCCCAAGAGTGAGGGGAGATTGTGGAGTACACCCCATTAAAGAGTCTGTGGGGTGAATTGGCTGCAGCCGTAACCAGACCCAAAGATCGGACGCAAATTCCTTTCACCTATTTTCCGGCTAATGATTGGAATGCAGATCCCCACGGGATTCGGCCAACAAGGTCTACAGATGCCACTATTGAGGAGGAGCAGTACCCCGCAGAGGCGCCCGTGATGGCTCCAAAATATATGAAGAAGTCATGTTCTATTTCATCTTTAATAGAGAATGTGCCTAGGTCTACTCCCCTAGAGGAGGTGAGACCTACTCAGCGGGCACCTACCTATTTGCCTAGGCCTACTCCCCCTGAGGAGGTGTGGCCTCATCTTCAGGCACCAACTAATGTGCCGCAGCCTACTTCACCCAAGGAGATGTGGCCGGACCCACCAGTACCTACACTTGTTCCCGTGTCCTCAGCTGCCGAGGTCAACGTAGTGGTGAATGTAAACCCCACTATTGCCCAGTCAAGGCTAACCAATGTGACTTGGGATACGTATGTCACGCCTATTTGGGAACCCCAACCCCGTGCTCCAAGATACATGTCCCAGGGACAGAAGCACGCTGACCGGCGGGGTTGGGAAGCAAGAAAGAATATCTTTTAATCTCATGTTGCTGCTTGCCATTAACTGTGTGGTACCCCAGTACCTTTATTTTGTTGCAGATTTTCCAGTTTTGTAACCCGTTTAAGATGAAGTGCATGGCAGGACTATGCCAAGAAGTTCACCTGTTAAGCAACGTAACCACCATAAGTTTGTGCCCGGCCCCAGGCCGAGAGACTCCTTGCCTGAGGAGATCCTAGTAAGTTAGTACCCGGCATCTGGCTAAGCCGTGTTTTTCTGCAGAACTCTATAATGTAGATGGACTGTGGAGCCTTGCATGACCATTTATGTGAATGATATGATAATAATATATTTTTGTGCTTGAAATTTTGGACACCAACAGCAGGTTAATATAACCTGCATATTTCAAGTGTTCTGCTGCTGATATGTAGCCTTTTTGTATTCTAAACAAATAAAATGTCTGGTTACATAAAATGTCAACAATGTAAATGGTTTTACTTTACCAATTATTTTAAATTTACTCCGCTGTGGCATCACCCTGGCTTGCCGGTCTTTAACTCCTATGCTGATGCCGAGTTCTGGGAGAGGAGGGGACTTTGTGAGTTGGGTCAGTTAGCTGATCAGGGGGTTGTTCGGTCATTTGAAGACATACGGGAGGAGTTTGCCCTACCGCGCTCCTCATTTTACCGTTATTTACAGATTCGCCATGCCTATGAATCGCAGAATCGGGTGAGGGAATTACGGGTACAGTCTAATATGGTTCTGGAATCTACTGTGACTAAACGTGATTCTGCTGGCGTAATTTCTTGGCTTTATGGGGAACTACTTGGCTTCCATCATGAGGGTTTCCCTTTGACGGTTCGGTCTAAGTGGGAGAGGGACCTTGGGATCCTGACTGATGAGGAATGGAGTACTGTGCTTGCACTTACCCCTTCTTTGTCTCTATCGGAATCTAATAGGCTGTCTCAACTGTTCTTTATCCACAGGGTATATAAGACTCCCTCATTTCTTCATATGATAGGGGTTAGGTCTGACTCGGCCTGTCCACGATGTGGTGAGCTAGAGGCACACCTGGTACACATGATGTGGACGTGCCCTTGTTTGCTGACTTATTGGACTGAGGTGCTGCAGCTCATTAGAACAGTGTATGGGGTGACCATTAATAGAACTCCCAAGGAATGCCTACTTGGACTTATAGGTTGTGGTCGGGAGCCCTCCCTGGCAGAAGTTGGGATCCTGAGAATCTTGTATCAAGCCAGGAAGTTGATCGCACAGTTTTGGATCAGATCCTCTCCTCCGGGTGTGGCTGATCTCATTGCAAGAGTAGCTCACATAGTGAAACTTGAAAAGGGGATCTATACTAAGCGCAAAGTGGAGAGGAAGTTTGATGGTGTCTGGGGTCCCTGGGTGCAAAGCTTTGATCTCCCTGAGAAGTATCTTAGCTTGGGATGGGTCCTCTAATATGTGGTTCTGAATGGAAGGGCTGACAAGAGAGCTAAGATTGGAGTGCCCTGATGTGCTTCGTCTCCCTCCCTGATGTGTATGAGGATGGCTGTGTGGGGGATTTAGTGGAATGTGATTGCGAACGCTAATGTTCATGACTTCGGGGGTCTAAGTGTTTCTATCCTTTTCCTTTCCCCTTTTTTCTTTCTTTTTAATTTGTTCTTTTTTACTCAAACTTGTGTTTGGTGGGGATTTGCTGAAACTGGTTTCTAGTTTCTGACTTCTGTACGCTGAGGGTAGTGGGACATTGATGGGGTGGGGCTGAGACGGAATGATTCTATGTGTGTGTGTGGGGGGGGTTGTTGGGGACTGTATGTTATTGTTAACATGTGTTTAAAAAAACTTAATAAAAATGATCTGATTTAAAAAAAAATGGTTTTACTGTGCAAAGGTACAAAATTCCTGTATGGAAGTAAAAAAAAAAAATAATTTGTATATAGTATATATCTCTTCCAGGTGTTATAGTGTTTACTTAAAGGTGCTCTCCCAGCTCCTCTGGGAGTAACAATGTATGCCACCCTTCACTAGCACCTTAACAGGGAAACAAACCAATCAGATATCAAGACTGACTTCACATTCATAAAATTCATTAGTGTACATTCAAAGTCCAGTACACATAACTCATAACATATACTCACAAAAGAAAAATAGGTCTATCAACATATCTCACAAATAAAAACAAAAATAAGTCTTAGGGACAGTAACAATGTTCCATTTCAGTCCATACCACTGTTATGCACAAATGTCATGCACTAATATGTTCTTTTGTCTCTAGGTGTTCAGGATGCACTTCCTGGCCAGAAGGTATTCCTGTAGCTAACTAAAAATACACGTATCCAGTAAGGTAACAGTATGCTTAATTGTTATCCAGGTTAAAGAGTTCTAGGGGCAAGTGTGTAGTACCGATAGACCCTAGTAGCTAAGGCATTGGGTAGAAAGCCTCAGGCAACCCAATCCGCAACCAGTGTATAACAAATGGAAATAATGTGTGGTATTCTATCAAATGTATGTCAACAGAAAGGTAACAGTGAGATGAATTACAGTATGTAGAAGCATTACAATCATTATACATGCTTCCAGTCTATGTCAGTCAAATGTCAAAAACCAATCAAATATCTTATGTCAATAAAGTACCAATCAAATATCTTATGTCAATAAAGTTTTCAGCTATAGACAGATGTTATAGCTAAGATAATTACATTTCCTGCATAGTCAGTAAATGCATAATCTCATAAATACCAGAGGTATAAAATTATACTCATGCTAGCCAGTATATCCTGTTTGTGAATAAGGGACCAAGATGATCCTGTTTGTAAGTACTAGTAGCATTCTGTTCTTAAGTGATGTTATATCCTGTTCAGGTGCTATTCTGTTCGTGAATCAACTCCCAACAATCCTGTTCGCGTATCAGTTTTAGAGCATGTATTGACATTGCCCAAATGCACAGAGACTCTATATATTTTGCTTCATTTCTCTTTTCACCAGCCTGGACTTGGACATTTGTATTAATGCTTCAGGACTGCATCTGGCCCTATGGCCATTCT
Source organism: Hyla sarda (assembly GCF_029499605.1). Classification (NCBI taxonomy): domain Eukaryota; kingdom Metazoa; phylum Chordata; class Amphibia; order Anura; family Hylidae; genus Hyla; species Hyla sarda. The sequence goes on from NC_079192.1 coordinate 32,320,032, forward strand.
GTCCCTCTACCTTAGGGGACCTACGTCGAGGACGACTTATTAAGTAAGGGGGTTTGTGGTGTCCCGGTACAGGACCTTGTCCTGTCCCTGTCTAAAGTCCCCTCAGTCAGAGTCCCTCCATTCCATAGGGCTATCCTGTAGGGCTTGCCCCTTGTTCGCCTCATATAAATGTGTTACTGTATATTGTATAATAAGTATATAGAGATGGTATAAATGTTTAGGACCTTCTGGGGTCATGTGATAATGTCATGTGATGTACCCAGAGTTCTCTGGGTTCAGGACTTACAGGCTTTGCAACCAATGGGATTAGTCCAGCCCCCCTAGTATATAAGGGTCTGTAGTCACTAAATTCATGCTCTTATCTCCCGGATCCAAAGCTAGCACAATCAGCATATCTCAATTCATCTCAACTAGGCCAAAGTCTAAAGAGCCAGCAGCTACTAAAACCGTGAGTTATAAAGCTCTATCTACAAATTCCTAGTGACTACTATTCAACTCAAATCCTATAATTAATAGCACAGTGGCCTGATTAAATCTCAAGACTATTAGTCCCAGCAAAGCCTGCGAGGAACCTGCATCCCAGTTACCTCAAGAGAAACTGTTTAGTTGTAAAGACTGTTTGCATAAGAAGTTCAGTAAAAGTTCCAGTTATCTCATAAATTCTGCTGTGGTCATTCCATTTATTATCCTGACGTTTGTTGTCGGCAGGACCTCCTATACAAAACCACTGCACCCTGGCTTCACAACAAACTAAGGGTTAATACCACCAGACCCTGTATCATCATTGTAACACCCCTATATCACTACCCTTCTGGCTTACCACATTATATTCTTTTATGTAGGGGCAGTATTATAGGAGTTATATTCTTTTATATAGAAGCAGTATTATAGCAGTTATATTCTTGTATATAGGAGCAGTATTATAGTAGTTATATTCTTGTATATAGGAGGCAGTGTTATAGTAGTTATATTCTTGTATATAGGAGGCAGTATTATAGTAGTTATATTCTTGTATATAGGGGGCAGTATTATAGCAGTTATATACTTGTATATAGGAGCAGTATTATAGGAGTTACATTCTTGTACATAGGAGCAGTATTATAGGAGTTATATTCTTGTATATAGGAGCAGTATTATAGTAGTTATATTCTTGTATATAGGAGCAGTATTATAGTAGTTATATTCTTGTTTATAGGAGCAGTATTATAGTAGATACATTCTTGTATATAGGAGCAGTATTATAGTAGTTATATTATTGTACATAGGTGGCAGTATTATAGTAGTTATATTCTTGTACATAGGAGCAGTATTATAGTAGATATATTCTTGTATATAGAAGCAGTATTATAGTAGTCATATTCTTGTACATAGGAGCAGTATTATAGTAGTTATATTCTTTTACATAGGTGCCAGTATTATAGTAGTTATATTCTTGTATATAGGGGGCAGTATTATAGTAGTTATATTGTTGTATATAGGAGCAGTATTATAGTAGTTATATTCTTGTATATAGGATACAGTATTATAGTAGTTATATTCTTGTATATAGGGGCAGTATTATAGTAGTAATATTCTTGTATATAGGGGCTGTATTATAGTAGTTATATTCTTGTACATAGGAGCAGTATTATAGTAGTTATATTCTTGTATATAGGAGCAGTATTATAGTAGTTTTAATCTTTTACATAGGTTCCAGTATTATAGTAGTTATATTATTGTACATAGGAGCAGTATCATAGTAGTTATATTCTTGTACATAGGGGCAGTATTATAGTAGTTGTATTCTTTTACATAGGTGGCAGTATTATAGTAGTTATATTCATGTTCATACAATGTAGTTGTGGTGGCGGAATTGGGAACAAGCCTTGTGGGGGTGTAGGACAGTTAGGGTGTTGCTGTTCGGGATAGTAAAGGGCGCTGCTAATCCTTGTCACTCGTGACGCCAAGGTGAGGGTTAAATTCTGTAGTCTTGATAGGCCTATTGCCACCCCTCCCAAGAGCAATAGGTGATGCAGAAATAAAGGATTGTCCACAACCACTGTTAACTGAAAACTTGCAGGAACTTTTACTGAAGAATTTCGGTACATGCAGCAATAGTAACGGTCCAGATAACAAAGTCTCTATGCATATAGCTTGAGCAGCGATTGACAGTTGGTTGGGATCAGATAAGCTCAATTTAGCTTCTTAGGGATTGTATAGCAGAGATCCGCTGGATTTAAGGGTGCGTTTAGGTCCAGTGATCTTGCGGTGAGTAGCGGGGAATTGTTTATCCGCTATGTTAGAGGCCTAGGCCGCAAGGCTTTGGCCTAGTAAATCGTCTTGTAAGCTGCGGAGGTCCTACCTCTTCCAGAGTCAGCAACCCAAGAGAGGGATCAAGATGGCGCAGGTCTCTTATATGGGCAGGGGACGGCCGTTTTGGATTGGTCCATAACAACTGTGTTAGGATTCGGCAGGCTGGATGTGGATCCTCTGTGTCAGCGAGGGATTGGTGTGGACCGTGTCGGTGGACCGGTTCTAGGTTGCTACTGGTATTCACCAGTGCCCGCCGCAAAGCGGGATGGTCTTGCTGCGGCGGTAGCAACCAGGTCGTATCCACCGGTAACGGCTCAACCTCACTGACTGCTGAGAAGGTGTGGGACAGAAGGACTAGACAGAGGCAAGGTCAGATGTAGCAGAAGGTCGGGGCAGGCGGCAAGGTTCGTAGTCAATGGAGATAGCAAGAGGTCAGGAACACTGGTAAGGCAAACACTGTAAACGCTTTCACTTAGGCACAATGGCAACAAGATCTGGCCAGGAAGGGAAGGGGAAGTGAGGTTATATGGACAGGTGCACAGGTGGGAGCTAATCAGACTGATTGGGCCAGGCACCAATCATTGGTGCACTGGCCCTTTAAATCTTAGAGAGCTGGCGCGCGCGCACCCTAAGGAGCGGAGCCGCGCGCGCCAGGACGTGACAGCCGGGGACCGGGACAGGTGAGTGACTTGGGATGCGAATCGCGAGCGGGCGCGTCCCACTATGCGAATCGCATCCCCGCCGGCAGTGTCAGTACAGCACTCCCGGTCAGCGGGTCTGACCGGGGCGCTGCAGAGAGAGGAACGCCGCGAGCGCTCCGGGGAGGAGTAGGGACCCGGAGCGCTCGGCGTAACAAACTGTCACTCACCGTCACAGTGCATTGTGGGTGAACACGTCATGGGAACCTCCAAAGGTCCTGTAGCAAAAACATAGAGTTCTAATCTAATCACGTGACCCGCAGGTCCTGCTATGCTCAAACAGGTAGGCAATTAAATATATACATATATCTATACTTATACTTATATTTATATTAATAAGAACTTCAATACAGTCATTGAATAACTGAGGGGTGACAAGGGGATAACTACCGAAGAGGGACCCTGACGTCCTAGGGACTCTGACTATGGGGACCTCTACAAAGGTAACGTATACAATACGGTACCGGGACACCACAAACCCCCTTACTGAACATAAGTCGACCCCGACGCCTGTCCCCTAATGCAGAGGAACTAGAACTAGGACAGGATTATACATATTTTTCTATACATCCTGACAAAACCTAAGTAAACATTAAACACATTCACATTCTCTGGATACTCTTACTAGTATCTTGACTAGACAATAGGAATCTATCTAGACATTTTGATGCTATCTAGACATTTTGAAGCTATCTAGACAGTGATGAAGCTATGTGACTTTTAGTTTCTAGCTCCTTGAACATTTATTATAGCTCTCTATAACATTTATGAGGCTAACTAGACATTAGTACAGCTCTTTATATCCTTTAGTCTCAAGCTGTCTATACATTTTGAAATCTCACCACATTTTCTTTTTTTGCCACGATGAGTCACTTGTTAGTACACAGAAGGGTATATTGGCTTGCCCGAGGCTATCTACCAATAAGGATGGCTACTAGGGTCTATCGGCTACACGCTACTTACCCCTAGAGCCCAACAGTATAACCTACCTAGGTTACCTTTAGAAATACGTGTTTTATATCAAGCTCGCAAGAGCACCTACTGGCCAGGTAGAGCATCTCACACACGTATACAGAAAAGAAATATGAGTGTACCTAACAGTGGCAGGAATTGGGTATTAATAGGCTACAATTCCTAAGTGTTTCTTGAATGTGAGATATACTTTTATTTTTGTGTTTGTACTGAAGGCTGAGGTAGTACATTTAAGAGAGAAGTTTAGAGTGATGAAAGGTGCTAGCGATTGGCGACTAGAAACAATGTCACTCTCGGAGGAGCCAAGAGAGTCACCCATTGAGCAATTACTAAAACACTAAAACACCTTTTAGCATTTTTATACCTTTGTATGTACATGTGTACAAGAGTTATTTGCATTTTTGTTTTTGGTGTACACGTGCATATAGCGGACAATTTTCCATGTACAATCTTTACTTACTTTTTATGTAAACAGACACAAAGCTATCTTTCTGTGTACAGAAATTATATATATTTTTATTATACATTTATTAACACTCCAACAAGGATCAGGCGCATACACCTGATAAGTGCACATTTTAGCAAGAGAGTCCTATAAATATAGGGTTATGTACATAAAATGGACGTGTAAGGATCTGCAGTACACCTACACTAGGAGTCTATATTTCACGGTTGTCCCAAATCAACCGGGGACAAAAACTTACGAATCTCCTACTAGCTAGGAGTCTCTTGACCTGATGGTCAGGCACAAAGCTTGATGGTTATGTTGCTAAACTTGAAACAGGAACAATCTTAGCACAGTCCTGCTAGGCACATGTCTTGAACTAGGTTACTGAAAAACAAAAGTGGTAAGCATAGAAAAGCAATAAACATTACTTTACAGTCCTTCAAAAAACATTTCTCCGGAATCTTCTTGTGCCTCTTGTAGATCCTCTATATCTCCCAACATCTGGAGTAGGCAAGGAGTTAATGTAGCTCTCCCATACCACATTGGTGAGAGTAGAATGGGCAACAGTAGGATTCAAGGTGACCATGGGCTTACTGGTCGGGATCAAAGTGGGTGCATAGGGTTTTCGCATCATCACCATATCAGGAGTGGGGCAAAACACTTTCGTCGGTACCCTGGAAGCAGGCAAACTCTCCATGTCAGAAGAGGGCCTTGGTACATACGTTGGTACCTGTGCAGGAGGCAAACTCTCATTGCTCCGAGAGGGCCTAGGTACGTGCGTTGGTACCTCTGGAACAGACAAACTCTCATTGCTCCGAGATGGCCTAGGTACGTGCGTTGGTACCTCTGGAACAGACAAACTCTCATTGCTACGAGAGGGTCTAGGTACGGTCTTTGGTGCCCGCAATTTAGGCTTACTTTCTTGAGCTTGAGCAGGACTTGGCACTTTACTGTACACAGAAGATGATTGATGCTGTAGAGGATCCTCCTCCTTGAGTACTTTGGTGGAGGCATCAGGAGCAGACCATTTCGGCCTCAAGTTGAAGGGATCCGATTCCCAATCTGTAGACGGAAAGTATTTGAAGGGAAGCTGTGTTGGGGCTGTTGGTCTGGTGACCGCTGCAGCCCATTCTCCACGCAGGCCCTGGACGGGGGTGTACTCCACAATTTCACCCACCTCCAGGGAGTAGAACTTTTTGTGAAGATATGGCCTCTGTACTGCTCGCCGGTTTATGAGGATGGTTTGCCCTGTGTGGCAATCTAGGAGTGTCCCATAAACTCTGACCTTGTTGAACTTGGCCACAGTTGCTCTTCGTCGTTCTAGAGGCTCCTCCCCTTCTCGGGGATGGTCCCATTTGCGAATGAATAATGCTTCCATCTCTTTAGTATTCTCCTGATAACGAATTCTTTCTTCAGGAGGCAAATGCATGTGCTTAGGGGCGTACCGTTCTCTGTGTCGGGCCTTTAGTCTATCCATCAGTTCAGCCAACTCGGCTTCTTGACGGGCCCTTTCTCTTTGTGCGGTTGGAATTGGTGGGAGTGGCTTCCCAGGTATAGGTTGTAGAACCGCGTGCATATATTCAATGAGTCCCGGCTCATCCCCAAAGATCCACTCAGGCAAATCTGGTGAGCACGGTCGTGCACTTGGCAATCTGGATAATGGTATTTCAGCTTCAGGGCTGGAGGAGGAAGAAAAAGCCCCGTACAATACGGTACCGGGACACCACATGGTATCATCGTAGGGTCACACGTGCCGTATTTTGCTGCGTATTTTCATACCCATCAAAGTCAATGTACTGAAAATGTGCAGCAAAACACAGCACATGTGACCCTACCCTTACAGTGAGGGTGACAGCAGTAGATAGAGAAGACAGCAGATAATATTTATAGCTCCGGAGCATAGGGAATAGCATAGAATGACAATGGGAAAGAAAACAAGACACCCTCTTATATTGCCGTCTCTAAAATATGAGACATCTTGAGCAACTGTATAAAAACAAATCAACCTAGAGAAGATAGAAAAAAACTCTACCTAAACCGACTGCAAAATATACATGAAAATAAGCACAGTAGAGGATCCTATGGCCTGAGGGTGTCCATATTGTTCATCGTAAAGGTCTCAGCTCTATATAGATCAGTGGTCTAAAACTAGGGCCCTCCAGATGTTGAAAAACTTTAACTCCCAGGATGCCCGGACAGCCAACGGCTGTCCGGGCATCCTGGGAGTTGAAGTTTTGCAACATCTGGAGGGCCACAGTTTGGAGACCACTGGTATAGAGGAGAATCCACCGGAGTTCACCTGTTCCTGTTTAACCCCTGCTGTCTTCCCTCTTGCAGTGTCTATCCTCTGTCTTACCATGTAAGCCCGTATACCAAGGGTGGACTGACAACTCATTGGTCCCCGGACAATAGACGATCATTCAACTCCCAGCATGCCTGTACAGCCTCTGGCTGGGAGTCGTAGTTTTGCAACAGCTGGAGGCACCCTGGTTGGAGAAGCCTGGTGTGTGTATAGATAGATACTGTAGATATATACACACAAACACTCCCCCCCCCCCCCCTTCCCCCAAAATGCAGGGCCGTAATTAATCACTTATAGGGAGATGGATATTTTCAGTGCCGGCTGCCTTACTCCCCTGCGCGACCTCTGAGGCGGCCGTGCGTTCTTTTTTCTTTCTAAGGCTGCATTCATACCACGTTTTTGCAGTACAGTTCCCGTATACGTTTTCTATGTGAAAACCGTATGCATTGACTCCATTGAAAACCGTATCTAAACGATGCATCAGGTTATGTCCGTTTTGCATCCTGTACGGTTTTGTCAGGTTTTTTCCCGTACCCAAAACTGTAGTCTACCCCGTTTTTTGGTCCGGGTGAAAAACTGTATTAAACCGTATACGTTTTTTGTTTTAACATGGAAGTCAATGGGAACCGTACAGAAGTGTATGTGCGTACGGTTCCATCCGGTTTTCACCATACGGTTTTTGACTTTGCACTGTTTTTTTTTCTTGGAATTTCAATCTAACAAGTGAAATTTTATTCATAATGGAGTGAAAAGTTAAAAACGTATATGTTTTTTTTTCTTAAAAAACTGATGCAACCGGACATCATTTTTTTAAAACCGTATACGGTTTTTAACTGTATACGGGTTCAAATTTGTACACATGTTTTGATACAGTTTAGTCCGGTTTGGAGGAATCAGTTTTTCTTCAAAAACCTGATACGGGAACTTTATTGCAAAAACGTGGTGTGAATGCACCCTTAGGCTGGGTTCACACCATGTTTTGTTAAATACGGTTCCCGTATACGGCTGGGAGGAGGGGGGGTGGGGCTTAATCGTGGCGCCCGCACTCAGCCGTATTCGGGAACCGTATTTAATGTATGTCTATGAGCCGACCGGAGTGAACCGCAGCCTCCGGTCGGCTTCGTTTTCGGCCATATGCGGTTTCCCGACCGTAGGTCGACCACGTTTTTGCCTGCGGTCGGGAAACCGCATACGGCCGAAAACAAAGCCGACCGGAGGCTGCGGTTCACTCCGGTCGGCTCATAAACATACATTAAATACGGTTCCCGAATACGGCTGAGTGCAGGCGCAGCGATTAAGCCCCACCCCCCCTCCTCCCAGCCGTATACGGGAACCGTATTTAACAAAACGTGGTGTGAACCCAGCCTTAGAATGCCGTCCATAGAAGTAGCAGGAGAGATTATCTCTATCCCTGTCCTAAGACAGAGATAGAGTTAAACTCTGCTGCTCCTTCTAATGTTAGTTTGTGTCTGGACACATGACTGTGTCCGGGCCCCCCTCAGATACGGGCTCTTTGGAAGGGCCCGACGTGACAGTCCACCCCTGCCGTATACATAACATTCACATCTCTAGATAGCCCAGATAAAGCAAGGTTGTGTCCAAGGAAGGAAGGGAGTCATCCACCCAACCATTCGAACATAGTCATATTGGGCACTGGTGCTCGGTCACCACAAGTCCCCTGAGTAGTTGCTGTATTATAGGGAGTGACTCCATCTGTGCCTGTATAATAAAGGGTACACGCTGCATCCCAGATTATATTAGTCTCCAGTAGAGTTATATTTTTCCTACTAATATTGTTAAAGCGTACCTGTCAGATCCCACAAAAAAATAATAATAATATGTTACTCAGTACCTAATCCATGTACCATGTAGTTTTGTAATTTGTCATTTTCCTGCCTCTATCACCTAAATTTGTTATAAAAATCCCTCTTTTCATTAGCTCACAGTGTTAGAAATTCTCTCGGGGGAAGGGGGCGTGTCCCTCTTTTAGTTGGTGGGAGGTGATTGGTGGGTGGTGGGAGGGTGTGTGTCCCTCCCTTGTGGTGGTGGGAGGTGATTGGTGTCTCCTCCATGTCCATCAGTCATCTCTTGTCCATGACTCATGGACAAGCTGATGCTCCTGCAGGACTGGTCAGTGTTCCACAAGGTATGGGGACCCCTAGTAGTAGGATTTTCAGGAGACATTTTCTTTTATTGACAATTCAAAAAATGTAAACAACGATATTACAAAAGGTCTTTAATTTTTATCAGTAACAACGTATAAGAAGTTTTTGGATCTGACAGTGCACATTTAAGGTAAACCCAAGTCTATGGGGGGATTTATCAATAGATAGATATGAGAGAGATTGATATGAGATAGATAGATAGATATGAGAGATTGATATGAGATAGATAGATATGAGATAGATAGATACAAGATAGATAGATTGATATTTGATAGATAGATATGAGAGAGATTGATATGAGATAGATAATGAGATAGATAGATAGATAGAAGATAGATAGATTGATATGAGATAGATAGATAGATAGATATGAGATAGATAGATATGAGATAGATAATGAGATAGATAGATACAAGATAGATAGATATGAGATAGAAAGATATGAGATAGATATTCAATAGATAGATATTCGATAGATAGATATGAGATAGATAATTAGATAGATAGATATGAGATATAGATAATTAGATAGATAATATGATGGAGAGAGATATGAGATGGATAAATAGATAGATTAGATAGCTAGGAGATAGATATGAGAGAGAGATAGATAGATAGATATGAGATAGATAGATATGAGATAGATAGATATGAGATAGATAGATATGAGATAGATATGAGAGATAGATAGATACATATGAGATAGATAGATATGAGATAGATATAAGAGATAGATATGAGATAGATATAAGAGATAGATAGATATATATGAGATGGATAAATAGATAGATATGAGAAATAGATAGATATGACGAATGCAAAGTTTTTTTTAAAACAAAAATCCCTATCTTATTATTTCCTTTAAATGTCTGTTAATTTTATTTTGTAAAAAAATTAATTTCTATAATTAATATTATTATTAGTATCAGCCTTATTATTACTATGATTAACCTCACTGACTATTATACACTTCAGGCCACACTGTCATCCTAATGGCTTCCTTCAGCATGTGTTTTACTCCAAATATTTCACAGTTGCCATCTGTCGGGGGGAAATTTACTAAAAAGTCATTAAAAATTCAGTGATCAATTATACCAAAATCTCCACCCCGTCCATTCTCTGAAATCTAACATTTGTACAGTGAGAAAAAAAATCTCTGCCCATCCATATGTACAGTTACAAAAAAAACTAAAGAAAATCTAAGTCCATCCTAAAATTCAATGATATGTACAGTTAAAGAAATAAATAAAATACAAAAATAAACAAAATAAAATTCTAATTCATGGGTAAGATATTTTAATCGAGCGCCCAAAATGTACTAAAAAAAAAGAAAGTATGAAAAACTAATAATAAAATAATAATAATAAAAAATAAATAATAAATTTAAATTAATACAAAAACAATTCTTACTCCAAAAAAGAAAATAAAAGAAAAAAGTATAACTAAATAAATAAATGAATTATTTGCAGTAGTTTAATTTTATTTCCTCTGTATTCCAGACCATCTTAGCTGAGGTTATGATTTGCTATATAATGTTGGATGTTGTTAGTGTGTAATGCGATTAGTTCTACAGAACAGATCCCTGTCTCTACAGTACGGACTCTTCTTTCTGGTTGAATGGTACAGTCACAGTCAGGGTTTCGTCCTCTTGTCTTCAGGGGGATCAGATGGCCGCTCTTGCTCACACCCCTTACAAGGTTGTGGTTAGAACCATATGCCACTAATTACCTATAGTTCCTTACATCTGTCACCCCAGCCCCCTGTCTCTCCATCTACTGCAATCTGGCCAACCCGAAAAACTCCTAGAGACCAGAGGACCAGGAAGGAATTGTGTAAAAACATAAAAACAGCATAAAAGAAAACAAAAAATAAATAAATAATGAAACATTTAAATTTTAACATTTAAATTCTAAACTGTTTTTCTAAAATAAATTCATACATTTGTGTCACAGTTCAACATGGGTTCAACATTTCAACATTATTTAAAAAAATAAGAATAAATTCAATTTGTGAAGACGAATAAAAAAAAAATACATGCATATATATATATATATATATATATATATATATATATATATACAGTACAGACCAAAAGTTTGGACACACCTTCTCATTCAGAGTTTTCTTTATTTTCATGACTATGAATATTGTAGATTCACACTGAAGGCATTAAAACTATGAATTAACATATGTGGAATTATATACATAACAAAAAAGTGTGAAACAACTGAAAATCTGTCATATTCTAGGTTCTTCACAGTAGCCACCTTTTGCTTTGATTACTGCTTTGCACACTCTTGGCATTCTCTTGTTGAGCTTCAAGAGGTAGTCACCTGAAATGGTTTTCAGTTCACAGGTGTGCTGGTGTGGGGGAGGAGGTGTGATGGTGTGGAGGAGGAGGTGTGATGGTGTGGGGGAGGAGGTGTGATGGTGTGGAGGAGGAGGTGTGATGGTGTGGAGGAGGAGGTGTGATGGTGTGGAGGAGGAGGTGTGCTGGTGTGGAGGATGAGTTGTGATGGTGTGGGGGGGGCTTTTGCTGGTGACACTGTTGGGGATTTATTCAAAATTGAAGGCATACTGACCCAGCATGGCTACCACAGCATCTTGCAGCGGCTGCTCTTCCATCCGGTTTGCGTTTAGTTGGACCATCATTTATTTTTCAACAGGACAATGACCCCAAACACCTCCAGGCTGTGTAAGGGCTATTTGACCAAGAAGGAGAGTGATGGGTGCTGCGCCATATGACCTGGTCTCCACAGTCACCGGACCTGAACCCAATCGAGATGGTTTGGGCTGAGCTGGACCGCAGAGTGAAGGCAAAAAGGGCCAACAAGTGCTAAGCATCATGGGAACTCCTTCAAGACTGTTGGAAGACCATTTCAGGCGACTACCTCTTGAAGCTCATCAAGAGAATGCCAAGAGTGTGCAAAGCAGTAATCAAAGCAAAAGGAAGAACCTAGAATATGACAGATTTTCAGTTGTTTCACACTTTTTTTATGTATATAATTCCACGTGTTAATTCATAGTTTTGATGCCTTCAGTGTGAATCTACAATATTCATAGTCATGAAAATAAAGAAAACTCTGAATGAGAAGGTGTCCAAACTTTTGGTCTGTACTGTGTATATATATATGTATGTATCTATATATGTATATATATATATATATATATATATATATATATATATAAACTTGACTAAGGCTGGGCGCACATTTTATTTTTGTCCTTATTCTTTAAACATTAATATTCCAGGGAAATCAGCGTGTGTAAACCAGGGGTTAGTCTCATATTCACATAATTTTTTTAATATGACATATTAATATTTTATTCTGGCTTTTATTGTCTGTTCTTTTATTGTCTGTTCTTTTTTTTTTTTTTTTTTTTTTTATTACCGAAAGACAATGATTTTTAGGGAAAAAAAAAATTAACTAAAATATGGTCCATTAAAGTTTAAAAAAATACTTTATAGATATGAAAAAAAGATTAAAAAAGATTATTTCTAAATTTCACATTCTGTTGGCTTGACAAGTAAATATCTGTAATGTTTTACATGAGTAGTGTCTATTTATTATATATAGGGACGTTTTATAATGTTTCCTCACCTTTTTTTTATAACTCTATTTTAACCCCTTAACGACGCAGGACGTATATTTACGTCCTGCGCCAGCTCCCGCGATATGAAGCGGGATCGCGCCGCGATCCCGCATCATATCGCGTTGGCCCCGGCGCTAATCAACGGCCGGGACCCGCGGCTAATACCACACATCGCCGATCACGGCGATGTGCGGTATTAACCCTGTAGAAGCGGCGGTCAAAGCTGACCGTCACTTCTAAAGTGAAAGTGACCCGGCTGCTCAGTCGGGCTGTTCGGGACCGCCGCGGTGAAATTGCGGTGTCCTGAACAGCTTGCAGGACACCGGGAGGGCTCTTACCTGCCTCCTCGGTGTCCGATCGACGAATGACTGCTCCGTGCCTGAGATCCAGGCAGGAGCAGTCAAGCGCCGATAATGCTGATCACAGGCGTGTTAATACACGCCTGTGATCAGGATGAGAGATCAGTGTGTGCAGTGTTATAGGACCCTATGGGACCTATAACACTGCAAAAAAAAAGTAAAAAAAAAGTGTTAATAAAGGTCATTTAACCCCTTCCCTAATAAAAGTTTGAATCACTCCCCTTTTCCCATAAAAAAAATAAAACAGTGTAAAAAAAATAAAAAATAAACATAAGTGGTATCACCGCGTGCGTAAATGTCCGAACTATAAAAATATATCATTAATTAAACCGTACGGTCAATGGCGTACGCGCAAAAAAATTCCAAAGTCCAAAAAAGCGTATTTTGGTAACTTTTTATACCATTAAAAAATGAATAAAAAGTGATCAAAAAGTCCGATCAAAACAAAAACCATAATGATAAAAACTTCAGATCACAGCGCAAAAAATGAGCCCTCATACCGCCCTGTATGTGGAAAAATAAAAAAGTTATAGGGGTCAGAAGATGACATTTTTAAACGTATAAATTTTCCTGCATGTAGTTATGATTTTTTCCAGAAGTGCGACAAAATCAAACCTATATAAGTAGGGTATCATTTTAACCGTATGGACCTACAGAATAATGATAAGGTGTAATTTTTACCGAAATATGCACTGCGTAGAAACGGAAGCCCCAAAAAGTTACAAAATGGCGTTTTTTTTTCGATTTTGTCACACAATGATTTTTTTTTCCGTGCATTTTTGGGTAAAATGACTAATGTCACTGCAAAGTAGAATTGGCGACGCAAAAAATAAGCCATAATATGGATTTTTAGGTGGAAAATTGAAAGGGTTATGATTTTTAAAAGGTAAGGAGGAAAAAACGAAAGTGCAAAAATGGAAAAATCCTGAGTCCTTAAGGGGTTAAAACAAAATACAGGATATACAAATGACATTACTACTTTTCTACAGTCACCTTCCTTTGCAAAGTAAGTCACATGACCGGCTAAGACATGACCAATTACTACTTCTCCCACCTTCTTAGTGTCCAACAAAAATATAACAATACAGAAACTCTGTGAATGTCCCTAATATTTAGATATATATTAAAACATAAATAGAGGGGTTGGGGGTTTAAAAGGGTACTCCGCTGCTCAGCATTTGGAACAAAATGTTCCAAATGCTGGAGCAGGCGCCGGGAGCTCGTGACATCATAGCCCCGCCCCCTCAATGCAAGTCTATGGGAAGGGGCGTGATGCTGTCACGTCCCCTCCCATAGACTTACATTGAGGGGGCGGGGCTATGACTTCATGAGCTCCCGGCGCCGGCTCCAACATTTGGAACAGTTTGTTCCAAACGCTGAGCAGTGGAGTACCCCTTTTAAGGCCTTGATGTGACAGCCGGAGCAGGAAATGGCTACTAAGAATGTCTGTCATTTTGGAGGACCATGTATGTCAATACATTCCATGTGAAGCCCATTGATTTAAATGAGGACGGTGTAATGTCTAATATGTCCTGTGATGGCGCTGCAGGGAAACAGTACACTAACTGCCGGGTTCCCTCCACAGCTTACAGGTGATCCTTGGAGGTCTCAGCATCCGGACACCTAGTTATGAGCCTATTGTGAGGAGACCCTACAAAATAGATTGTCAAAAGTGAGCACCACCTTTAAAGGGAACCTGTAAACAATTTTATGTTGCCTAAACATGAGTTATTGGGCCGGTCCCTAGTGGCCCCCACGATTCTCCTCACTCAGATGGCCTTTGATTGATAGGTTTCCTCCTATCCCCTAGAAGGGAGAGATTCATCAATCATGGTCTGTGGGGTGGGGTGAAGCCACTGGGACCTCCCCAATGACTTGTGGTTTAGGCACCATGAACATGATGCCTGAACCAGGAGTCATTTGGGAGGTCCATTGGGGAGTGCCCTCAGTGATACTCCAAGTGCCATCATGGTATTCTGGTGTAGCCCAAGTGTCAGTGTGATACTGTTTGGTCAATTATGGTTTCATTGGTTTTGTACCCTAAATATTAGTTTACTGTCACTCTATTATCATTGGAATCCATCACTAGCATAACATAAATGTCGGTCACCATTGAGGTACGACCCCAGCTATCACTGACGTTTGGTCATAACGGGGGTCTTTCTTGCATGAATCCATGTTTTGCTCTCTGGACATCTGGGCTCATGGGAGTGATGGTCATTTGGTGGCCTCCTCTGAAAACACCTCCTGTCTGCCTTCTATACAGTACATTCTGTAGAGGTAGATAGAGTGATCTCTGTGGCCGGAACAGATGTCTGGAGGTCAGAGGTGAAGGCCTCAGGCATCTGTATTTGTTAGTGTTTATATGCAAATGTGAATTAGTGCTGAGAAGTAACAGATTTCTAATGGGAGGAAATAAGAGGATAAGAGAAGGAGAGGTGTCGGAGTGTGTGATGGAAGAACACTAAGTACTGCTGCCTGCAGAGATAATACCGCCACAACCTGCCCTGAACAACCTACTGAAATACTAAGGCCACATGAAAGAACAGCAAATAATATACAGCACATAATATACAGCACATACTATACAACACAGAATATACAACACAAACACAGAATATACAGCACATAATATACAACACATAATATACAGCACATAACAAACAGCACATAATAAAAAACACATAATATACAACACATAATATCCAGCACATAATATACAGCACATAATATACAGCACATAATATACAGCACATAATATACAGCACATAATATACAACAAAGAATATACAGCACATAATATACAGCACATAATATACAGCACATAATATACAGCACATAATATACAGCACATAATATACAGCACATAATATAAAACAAACACATAATATCCAGCACATAATATCCAGCACATAATATCCAGCACATAATATCCAACACAGAATATACAGCACATAATATACAACACATAATATACAACACATAATATACAACATATAATATCCAGCACATAATATACAACATATAATATCCAGCACATAATATACAATACATAACATATTATACAGCACATAATATCCATCACATGTACAACACCTAATATACAACACACAATGTACAGCACATAATATACAACACATAATATCCAGCACATATACAACACAACACATAATATACAGCACATAATATACATAGTATATAGCACATAATATAATATACAACGTATAATATCCAGCACATATACAACTAATACAACATATACAACACATAATATACAACACACAATATACATTATGTGCTGTATATTATGTGCACAATATACAGCACATAATATACAACACATAATATACAGCACATAATATACAGCACATAATATACAGCACATAATATACAGCACATAATATACAGCTCACAATATACAGCACACAATATACAGCACACAATGCTGTATATTGTAAACAGAAAGTTAAACAGATGTGTAAATTATTCCTATTTTAAAATCTTAATCCTTCCAGTACTTATCAACTTGTTAGGATTCGGCAGGCTGGATGTGGATCCTCTGTGTCAGCGAGGGATTGGCGTGGACCGTACCGGTGGACCGGTTCTAGGTTGCTACTGGTATTCACCAGAGCCCGCCGCAAAGCGGGATGGTCTTGCTGCGGCGGTAGCAACCAGGTCGTATCCACCGGCAACGGCTCAACCTCGCTGACTGCTGAGAAGGCGTGGGACAGAAGGACTAGACAGAGGCGAGGTCAGACGTAGCAGAAGGTCAGGACAGGCAGCAAGGTTCGTAGTCAATGGTGATAGCAGAAGGTCGGGAACACTGGTATGGCAAACACAGGAAACGCTTTCTCTAGGCACAAGGGCAACAAGATCCGGCAAAGCAGGGAAGGGGAAGTGAGGTTATAAGGACGTGGAGCAGGTGGGAGCTAATTAGACTGATTGGGCCAAGCACCAATCATTGGTGCACTGGCCCTTTAAATCTTAGAGAGCTGACGCGCGCGCTCCCTAAGGAGCGGAGCCGCGCGCCAGGACGTGACAGCCGGGGACCAGGACAAGTAAGTGGATTGCGATGCGATCCACGAGCGGGCGCGTCACGCTATGCTATTGGCATCCCCGTCGGCAGTGTCAGTGCAGCATTCCCGGTCAGCGGGTCTGACCGGGGCGCTGCAGAGAGGGGAACGCCGCGAGCGCTCCGGGGAGGAGCAGGGACCCGGAGCGCTCGGCGTAACAGTACCCCCCCTTAGGTCTCCCCCTCTTTTTGTCTGCTTGTTGCTTCACATGAGACGAGGCCATTGGGAGCGATTCTTGAGTTTCTTTCTGGAAGACAGAGAAGTCCTGGGTAAATTCATCAATGGCAGGCAGTCCAGAAGAAGTGGGAATGGGGAGGGGGGGCAGAGGGTGAAGCTTGCCACGGGGCAGAGTGTTACCAGGAAGGGGGCTATGAGGAGGCAAAATCTCTGCTTGTTTTTTGCAAAAAACATCGGCATAGTCCTGATAGGCCTTGGGGAGACCTGGAATAGGAGGAGTCACTGAGGTTTGACTGACGGGACTGGGAGCAGACGTGAGGCATTTTTTGTGGCAAGAAGCACCCCAGCTCTTGATCTCCCCGGTGGTCCAGTCAAGGGTAGGAGAATGGCGTTGGAGCCATGGCAGACCGAGGAGGACTTCAGAGGTGCAGTTGGGCAGAACAAAAAATTAAATTTTTTCGTGATGCAGTCCAATGCTCATAAGCAGGGGTTCTGTGCGGTAAGGCACAGTGCAGTCCAATTTTACTCCGTTGACCGAGGAAATGTAGAGCGGCTTGACGAGACGGGTCACAGGGATGTTGAACCTATTAACAAAAGAGGCCAAAATAAAATTTCCCGCAGAACCAGAGTCCAAGAAGGCCACAGCTGAGAAGGAGGAGTTGGCAGAAGGAGAAATCCGCACGGGCACAGTGAGACGTGGAGAAGCAGACTTCATACCAAGAGACGCCACTCCCACGTGAGCTGGGTGTGTGCGTGCGTTTCCCAGACGTGGAGGACAAATAGGGCAATCCACTAGGAAATGTTCGGTACTAGCGCAGTACAGACATAAATTTTTATCTCTGCGGTGAGTCCTCTCTTCATGGGTCAGGCGAGACCGATCCACTTGCATAGCCTCCTCGGCGGGAGGCACAGGGGTAGATTGCAAAGGATACTGGGAGAGAGGTGCCCAGAGATCAAGGTCCTTTTCCTGGTGGAGCTCCTGGTGTCTTTCAGAAAAACGCATGTCAATGCGGGTGGCCAAATGGATAAGTTCATGCAGGCTGGCAGGAATTTCTCATGTGGCCAGCACATCCTTGATGTTACTGGATAGACCTTTTTTAAAGGTCGTGCAGAGGGCCTTGTTGTTCCAAGATAATTCAGAGGCGAGGGTACGAAATTGGATGGCGTATTCGCCTACAGAAGAATTTCCTTGGATCAGGTTCAGCAAGGCTGTTTCAGCAGAAGAGGCTCGGGCTGGTTCCTCGAAGACACTACGAATCTCAGCGAAGAAGGACTGAACAGTGGCAGTGACGGGATCGTTTCGGTCCCAGAGCGGTGTGGCCCATGACAAGGCCTTCCCAGACAGGAGACTAACCACGAAAGCCACCTTTGACCGTTCTGTGGGAAATTGGTCCGACAACATCTCCAAATGTAGGGAACATTGAGACAGGAAACCACGGCAGAGTTTAGAGTCCCCATCATATTTGTCCGGCAGGGACAAGCGAAGGTTAGGAGCGGCCACTCGCTGCGGAGGAGGTGCAGGAGCTGGCGGAGGAGATGGTTGCTGCTGTAGCTGTGGCAGAAGTTGCTGTAGCATGGCGGTCAACTGCGACAGCTGCTGTCCTTGTTGTGCGAACTGTTGTCCTAGTTGCGCTATCTGTTGAGACTGCTGGGCGACCACCGTGGTAAGGTCAGCGACAACTGGCAGCGGGACCTCAGCGGGATCCATGGCCGGATCTACTGTTAGGATTCGGCAGGCTGGATGTGGATCCTCTGTGTCAGCGAGGGATTGGCGTGGACCGTACCGGTGGGCCGGTTCTAGGTTGCTACTGGTAGTCACCAGAGCCCGCCGCAAAGCGGATGGTCTTGCTGCGGCGGTAGCAACCAGGTCGTATCCACCGGCAACGGCTAGACCTCGCTGACTGCTGAGAAGGCGTGGGACAGAAGGACTAGACAGAGGCGAGGTCAGGGCAGGCGGCAAGGTTCGTAGTCAATGGTGATAGCAGAAGGTCGGGAACACTGGTATGGCAAACACAGGAAACGCTTTCTCTAGGCACAAGGGCAACAAGATCCGGCAAAGCAGGGAAGGGGAAGTGAGGTTATAAGGACGTGGAGCAGGTGGGAGCTAATTAGACTGATTGGGCCAGGCACCAATCATAGGTGCACTGGCCCTTTAAATTTTAGAGAGCTGGCGCGCGCGCGCCCTAAGGAGCGGAGCCGCGCGCGCCAGGACGTGACAGCCGGGGACCGGGACAAGTAAGTGGATTGGGATGCGATCCACGAGCGGGCGCGTCCCGCTATGCGAATCGCATCCCCGTCGGCAGTGTCAGTGCAGCGCTCCCGGTCAGCGGGTATGACCGGGGCGCTGCAGAGAGGGGAACGCCGCGAGCGCTCCGGGGAGGAGCAGGGACCCGGAGTGCTCGGCGTAACACAACTGCTATATGCTCCATAGGAAGTTCTTTTCTTTTTGAAATTCCTTTCTGTCTGACCACAGTGCTCTCTGCTGACACCTGGGGATTTTCTACTACTATGGAAGTTCCTAAAATGAACAGAGGTGTCAGCAGAGAGCACTGTGGCCAGACAGAAAATAAATTAAAAAAGAAAAGAACTTCCTGTGGAGCATCAAACAGCTGATACATACTGGAAGGATTAAGATTTTTAAATCTATTTTTTAAATAGAAGTCATTTACAAATCTGTTTAACTTTCTGGCACCAGGTGATTAAAATTTTTTTTCCAGTGGAGTACCCCTTTAAATCGAGGCTTGGCTGTGTGCTTAGGGTCACTGTGTGCCCCCATCATGATCACTGTAGGGATGGTATTAGGCAGGTGATGGGCAGTTCCTGGTTTCCCCCAGACATGATGCTGCCCCCACCATGATCATTGTAGGGATGGTATTGGGCAGGTGATGGTCAGCGCCTGGTTTCCTCCAGACATGATGCTGCCCCCACCATAGTTACATAGTTAGTTACATAGTTAGTACATAGTTAGTACGGTCGAAAAAAGACATATGTCCATCAAGTTCAACCAGGGAAATAAGGGGTAGGGGTGTGGCGCGATATTGGGGAAGGGATGAGATTTTATATTTCTTCATAAGCATTAATCCTATTTTGTTCCAGGAATGTATCTAATCCTGTTTTAAAGCTGTTAATTGTTCCTGCTGTGACCAGTTCCTGAGGTAGACCGTTCCATAAATTCACAGTCCTCATGGTAAAGAAGGCGTGTCGCCCCTTGAGACTAAACTTTTTCTTCTCCAGACGGAGGGAGTGCCCCCTCGTCCTTTGGGGGGGTTTAACCTGGAACAGTTTTTCTCCATATTTTTTGTATGGGCCATTTATATACTTATATACGTTTATCATATCCCCCCTTAAACGTCTCTTCTCAAGACTAAACAATTGTAACTCCTTTAATCGCTCCTCATAGCTAAGATGTTCCATGCCCCATATTAGTTTAGTCGAGCGTCTCTGCACCCTTTCCAACTCCGCAGTGTCCCTTTTATGGACAGGTGACCAAAACTGAACAGCATATTCCAGGTGAGGCCGTACCAATGCTTTATAAAGGGGGAGTATTATGTCCCTGTCCCTTGAGTCCATGCCTCTTTTGATACATGACAATATCCTGCCGGCTTTGGAAGCAGCAGCCTGACATTGCATGCTATTCTGTAGTCTGTGATCTACAAGTACACCCAGATCCTTCTCTACCAGTGACTCTGCCAGTTTAATCCCCCCTAAGACATACGATGCATGCAGGTTATTAGTACCCAGATGCATAACTTTACATTTATCCACATTGAACCTCATTTGCAAAGTGGATGCCCAGACACTTAGTCTATCCAAGTCATCTTGTAACTTATGCACATCCTCTATAGACTGTACTGTGCTACAAAGCTTGGTGTCATCTGCAAAGATAGAAACAGAGCTGTTAATACCATCCTCTATATCATTGATAAATAAACAACAGCGGTCCCAGTACTGAACCTTGGGGTACACCACTAATAACCGGGGACCAATCAGAGTACGAATCATTGACCACCACTCTCTGGGTACGATCCATGAGCCAGTGTTCAATCCAGTTACAAATGATCACTGTAGAGATGGTATTGGGCAGGAGATGGGCAGTGCCTGGTTTCCTCCAGACATGATGCTGCCCCCACCATGATCACTGTAGAGATGGTATTGGGCAGGAGATGGGCAGTGCCTGGTTTCCTCCAGACATTATGCTGCCCCCACCATGATCACTGTAGGGATGGTATTGGTCAGGAGATGGGCAGTGCCTGGTTTCCTCCAGACATGATGCTGCCCCCACCATGATCACTGTAGGGATGGTATTGGGCAGGTGATGGGCAGTGCCTGGTTTCCTCCAGACATGATGCTGCCCCCACCATGATCACTGTAGGGATGCTATTGGGCAGGTGATGGGCAGTGCTTGGTTTCCTCTATACATAATGCTGCCCCCACCATGCTTCACTGCAGGGATGGGATTGGGCAGGTGATGGAAAGTGCCTGGTTTCCTCCCAGACATGATGCTGCCCTCACCATGATCACTGTAGGGATGCTATTGGGCAGGTGATGGGCTGTGCCTGGTTTCCCCAAGACATGATGCTGCCCCCACCATGATCACTGTAGGGATGGTATTGGGCAGGTGATGGTCAGTGCCTGGTTTCCTCCAGACATGATGCTGCCCCCACCATGATCACTGTAGGGATGGTATAGGGCAGGTGATGGGCAGTGCCTGGTTTCCACCAGACACAATGCTGCCCCCACCTTGATCACTGTAGGGATGGTATTGGGCAGGTGATGGGCTGTGCCTGGTTTCCTCCCAGACATGATGCTGCCCCCACCATACTTCCCTGTAGGGATGGTATTGGGCAGGTGATGGGCTGTGCCTGGTTCCCTCCAGACATGATGCGGCCCCCACCATGATGACTGTAGGGATGGTATTGGGCAGGTGGAGGGCAGTGCCTGGTTTCCTCCAGACATGATGCTGCCCCCACCATGATCACTGTAGGGATGGTATTGGGCAGGTGATGGTCAGTGCCTGGTTTCCCCCAGACATGATGCTGCCCCCACCATGATCACTTTAGGGATGGTATTGGGCAGGTGATGGGCAGTGCCTGGTTTCCTCCAGATATGATGCTGCCCCCACCATGATCACTGTAGGGATGGGATTGGGCAGGTGATGGACAGTGCCTGGTTTCCTCCCAGACATGATGATACCCCCACCATGATCACTGTAGGGATGCTATTGGACAGGTGATGGGCTGTGACTGGTTTCTTCCCAGACATGATGCTGCCCCCCACCATGATCACTGTAGGGATAGTATTGGGCAGGTGATGGGCAGTGCCTTGTTTCCCCCAGACATGATGCTGCCCCCACCATGATCACTGTAGGGATGGTATTGGGCAAGTGATGGGCAGTGCCTGGTTTCCTCCAGACATGATGCTGCCCCCACCATGATCACTGTAAGGATGATATTGGGCAGGTGATGAGCAGTGCCTGGTTTCCTCCAGACATGATGCTGCCTCCACCATGATCACTGTAGGGATGGTATTAGGCAGGTGATGGACAGTGTCTGGTTTCTCCCAGACGTGATGAGGAGAGTGGCGTAGGAGGTGGTGTTGCGAGCATTACGTTTCCTGAAGCAGACACTGTTGAGGAACCTGAGGAGGACCTCAGTGAAGTGCAGACACTTGATGATGATGATGATGATGATGATGATGAAGCCGATCGCACTTGGGAGCCGGGTGCAGAAGGGGCTTCATCATCATCAGGAGAAGAGAGTTGCAGGTTGCCCTTGAGGCAGCAGCTGAGCCAGCAAGGTGGTAGCATGGTTGGCAGTCAGCATGGTGGCAGAAGTGGAAAGTCTGGAGCCAAATGTGCCTGGGGTAGACCAGCTACTTCGTGGCAGCCTACCTTCCCGGGAGGTAGTGGAACAGGGGTTCCTGGAGTCGGCGGCAGTAGCAGTCAGTGAGGACTGTTGGTGGGAAAATCAGCTACTCGGCGGTGTGGCAGTTTTTCATCGGACATCCGGAGGATGTTCACCTGGCCACATGCAAGATGTTTCGGCAGTAGGTGAAGTGTGGCCAGGGTCCCAATGATGGCACCACGGCCCTGCGTCAACATATGCAGCGTCACCATAAAGAGGCCTGGGAGAACCATGGCTCCAAAGTAGTGGTCCACCCAGTGGCACCCCGCTGACTGTTTCAGCCAGCGAAGGCTCCACCACCTCAGCCGAAGGGAGCGGTGTGTCATACCCTCCTTCTGTTGGTCCAGATGCTCCTGCGAGTCAGTTATTCCGCCAGCAATCCATCGGCGAAGCCATGCCCAAGAAACAACAGTATGCTCCCAATCATCCAACGGCGCAGTAGCTGAATGTGCTCCTGTCCAAGTTGCTGGTGCTGCAGTCCTTCCCTTTTCAAGTGGTGGACTCTGCACCTTTCAGAGAACTGATGGCTTGTGCCAAGCCGAGGTGGAGAGTCCCAAGCAGTCATTTCTTTGCGAAGAAGGCAGTACTAGCCCTGCACAATTTTGTAGAAGAGAAGGTGGGCCATTCCTTGAGCCTGTCGGTGTGTACCAAAGTGCTCGGCAGCGCCGACGTCTGGAGCTTTAACTATGGTCAGGGACAATACATGTCCTTTACGGCCCACTGGGTGAATGTGGTTCCTGCACAGCCACAACAGCAACTTGGACAGGTCACGCCGCTTCCT
This sequence comes from Hyla sarda, assembly GCF_029499605.1. Lineage (NCBI taxonomy): Eukaryota > Metazoa > Chordata > Amphibia > Anura > Hylidae > Hyla > Hyla sarda. The sequence goes on from NC_079192.1 coordinate 32,343,796, forward strand.
CCTCAACGCTCTCAGGCCGTTGGTCCTGTGACAGTGTGCAACTTCGCCTCCTCATTCTCCACCGTGTCCTCAGCCTCCACTGTCTGGACAAGTCTTAGTGCCCCTCCAGCATACCATGTGTGCAGGGAACGGCGGTGTCATGCTGTTGTTCACATGGTTTGCCTTTGCGAACGGAGTCACAGGGGAGGAACTGCTAAATGTCATTCATCAAGAAATCGAATCATGGCTTACTCCACGAAAACTGGAAATGGGAACCATGGTGAGCGACAACCGGAAGAACATCTTGTGTACGCTGCGACAATGAAGCCTGAGCCATGCGCCCTGCATGGCACACGTGTTCAATCTGGTTGTCAAGCGGTTCCTGAAGTGTTCAACCCATCTGCAAGACATCTTAACAATGGGAAGGAAACTTTGCATGCACTTCAGCCACTCGTACACCGCAAAGCACACCCTCCTTGAGCTGCAGCATCAGAACAGTATCCCCCAACATAGTCTGATTTGCGACATTTCCACACGTTGGAATTCCACCATCCATATGTTGGACCGACTATACCAACAGAGAAAAGCCATCACCGATTTCTTGATGATCCAAGCGGATAGGGGGACTCCCCTGTGTAACTTCAATGTCAACCAGTGGCAGCTCATATGTGACACCTGCCATTTGCTCAGGCCCTTTGAGGAAGCCACATTATTAGTAAGTCGCCAGGATTACGGGATGAACGACGTCATTCCACTGCTTCATCTACTAGAACACGTGTTGGAAACAATGGCTGGCCAGGGCAATGGAGACGAGGCGCCTATGTCTCATGGCCACATGAGCCCTGTGGGGGGCTGAACTGGAGAAGGAGGAGGAGGGGCACAGTGGAGCACAGTTTAGGTTTTGCGAGCGGGGCGGTTTTTCTAGTCATCTGACAGGAGAGGAGGAGCAGCTAGAGGGTTATGAGGAAGGCGAGACAGAGGACTCAGACACACCGTGGCAGTGTGCAGTGGAGATTGAGGAAGGGAGTCCCTCTGAGTCACTTGCACAAATGGCACGATGCATGCTCCCTTGCGTTGTGACTGCCGAATTGTCACCAGTCAGCAGCAGGATGACTTCTGGCTCTCCACCTTGGGGGCCTTTTTTCCACCGAGAGGGAGGGAAAACTGACCTACTACAGAGACATCCTACGTAGTCAGTTGGCCGATGCCTATCTGAGCCATCATCTATCCTCTCACAGGTCTGACTCGGGGGGCCCTCTACGCTCACCTTCCACTGCCATGGTTGCTGGGGAGGGGTGGCAGGAGCAGTACCAGCTCCATCAGCAGCAGCCTGAGTCTACAGTCACTGATGAGTAGCTTTCTTCACCCGCATAGTGAAGCAACTCATCAGCAGCAGGTGGACATGGAGCAGGACCAGAACCAGCAGGTGGTTGCATACCTTGACATGACCATGCCAACACACCTTGAAGATCCGCTGGACTTCTGGGCAGCCAAACTTGATTTGTAGCCGTAACTAGAAGAGGAGGGGACGCGATCCGAGGCACGGCACGTGCCCGCCCTCGGATCGAGCCCCATGTCACTCACCTCGCGCGCCGGCTTACTAAAATTTAAAGGGAGAGTGCACCACTAATTGGTGCCTGGCCCAATCACTCCCTAACATATAAAAACCCACTTCCCCTTCCTCTCCTTGCCGGATCTTGTTGCCTTGTGCCCTGAGAAAGTGTTATAGTGTGTTCCAAGCCTGTGTACCCAGACCTTCTGCTGTTGCCCCTGACTACGAACCTCGCTGCCTGCCCTGACCTTCTGCTACGTCTGACCTTGCCTCTGTCTAGTCCTTGTGTACCGCGCCAGAGAGGTCGAGTCGCTACTGGGGAACACGACCTGGTAGTTACTGCCGCAGCAAGTCCATCCTGCTTTGCGGCGGGCTCTGGTGAACACCAGTAACTGCTTAGAACCGATTCCCCAGTACGGCCCGCGTCATCGCCTCTCTGGCTCAGAGGATCCACCTCCAGTGTCTTCACCAGCCGCTAGTCCGGACCCTGACAGTAGATCTGGCCATGGATCCCGCTGAGGTGCCGCTGCCAAGCTTTGCTGATCTCACCTCAGTGGTTGCCCAGCAGTCCCAGCAGATTGCTCAACAAGGACAACAGCTGTCGCAGTTGACCGCCATAATGCAACAGCTTCTGCCTCCACAGCCTCAACCGCCAGCTCCAGCATCTCCTCCTCTCCGAGCCGCTGCTATTTCTGCTAGAGTCCGCATGTCTCTCCCAGATAAGTTTGACGGGGACTCTAAAAAGTGCCGGGGATTCCTGTCCCAATGTTCCCTGCACTTAGAGATGTTGTCGGACCAATTCCCCACAGAACGGTCTAAGGTGGCGTTCGTCGTCAGTTTACTTTCTGGGAAGGCCTTGGCCTGGGCCACACCGCTATGGGACCGCAACGACCCTGCCACTGCCTCTGTCCAGTCCTTCTTTTCTGAAGTCCGCAGTGTCTTTGAGGAACCTGCCCGTGCCTCATGCGCGGAAACTGCCTTGCTGAACCTTGTCCAAGGAGACTCTACTGTGGGCGAATACGCCATACAATTCCGTAATTTGGCCTCTGAGTTGGCCTGGAACAATGAGGCTCTCTGCGCGACCTTTAAAAAAGGTTTATCCAGCCATATTAAGGATTTTCTGGCCGCACGAGAGATACCCTCCTCCCTGACTGAACTCATCCACCTGGCTACCCCATTGATATGCGCTACATTGAGAGACGTCAGGAGCTCCGTCAGGAGCTCTGCCAGGAGAAAGATCTTGTTCACACCAGGCGATACCCACGCCTGGCTCCTCTCTTCCAGCATCCTTTGCAGTCAGTTACTGTGTCTCCCGCTGAGGAGGCCATGTAAGTGGACCGGTCTCGCCTGACCCAGCAAGAGAGGACTCGCCGGAGGAACGAGAACTTATGCCTATACTGTGCGAGCTCTGAACATTTCCTAAAGGATTTTCCTCTTCGTCCTCAGCGTCAGGGAAACGCTCGCACCTGGTGAACGTGGGAGAGGCGTCACTGGGTGTAAATGTCTCCTCTCCACGCCTGACTATTCCAGTGCGGATTTCTCCAGCTGATAAAGCCTCCTTCTCTGCGGAGGCATTCTTGGACTCTGGTTCAGCAGGAAACTACATTAAAGCCTCCTTCATCAATCGGTTTAACATCCCTGTTATCTGTCTCATCAAGCCCTTCTTCATTTCCTCAGTTAACGGAGAACAACTAAATTCCACCGTGCGTTACCGCACGGCCCCAGTACGCATGACCGTGGGGGTTCTCCATCAAGAAATGATTGAGTTCTTTGTCCTGCCTATCTGCACCTCTGACATCCTTCTTGGCTTACCCTGGCTCCAGTGGCATTCTCCTACCCTCGACTGGACCACTGGGGACATTAAATCCTGGGGCTCTTCCTGCCACACATGCTGCCTTAAGTCGCTACCCACCAGCCAAGTCTCCATTGCTTCTCCATTGCTCGGCCTTCCTATCAAGACTTTTCTGACGTCTTTTGCAAGAAACAGGCAGAGGTCTTACCACCACATAGGCCCTATGACTGCCCTATTGACTTGCTCCCTGGAACCACACCGCCCCGTGGCAGGATTTACCCTCTCTCCGCTTCAGAAACTGAGGCCATGACGGAGTATATTCAGGAGAATCTCAAAAAAGGTTTCATCAGGAAGTCTTCTTCTCCTGCTGGAGCAGGATTCTTCTTTGTTGCCAAGAAGGATGGGTCTCTACGCCCTTGTATTGAATACCGCGACCTCAATAAGATCAATAAGATAAAGAACAGCTACCCTCTGCCCCTCATCTCGGAACTCTTTGACCGGCTGCGCGGAGCAAAGATTTTTACTAAGCTTGACCTCAGGGGCGCGTATAATCTCATCAGAATTCGTGAAGGAGATGAGTGGAAAACCGCTTTTAACACCCGAGATGGTCACTTCGAATACCTGGTCATGCCATTCGGTCTTTGCAATGCCCATGCAGTCTTCCAAGACTTTGTCAATTAAATCTTCCGGGACTTGTTATATACTTGCGTGGTGGTCTACCTCGATGACATTCTAATCTTCTCCTCCAACCTAGAGGAACACCGCCTCCATGTTTGTCAAGTGCTCCAGCACCTCCGTGTTAACCATCTCTATGCCAAGATTGAAAAATGCCTCTTTGAACGTACCTGTCTTCCTTTCCTGGGATATCTGGTCTCAGGACAAGGTCTTCAAATGGACCCCGACAAGCTCTCCGCGGTCTTGGATTGGCCACGCCCCTCCGGACTTCGCTCTATCCAGCGCTTCCTCGGATTCGCTAAGTACTACCGTCAGTTTATCCCCCACTTCTCCACTATCGTGGCTCCCATTGTGGCTCTGACCAAGAAAGATGCGAATCCGAGATCCTGGCCTCCCCAAGCGGAAGAAGCTTTTACTCGCCTTAAGGCCGCCTTCGCCTCAGCACCAGTCTTGACTAGGCCTGATCCTCTGAAACCATTCTTCCTTGAGGTAGACCCCTCTTCAGTAGGAGCCAGGGCGGTTCTTCTTCAAAAAAACGCTAAAGGAAAAAACGTCACTTGCGGTTTTTTCTCTAAAACATTTTCTCCTCCTGAAAAAAACTACGCTATTGGTAACCGAGAATTGCTGGCCATTAAAATGGCACTTGAGGAGTGGAGGCATCTCCTGGAAGGATCCCTCCACCCGATCACCATCTACACTGACCACAAAAATCTGTCATACCTACAGTCCGCCCAGCGCTTAAATCCTCGCCAGGCCAGATGGTCATTGTTCTTCGCCCTCTTCAATTTCCAGATACATTTTCATCCTGCGGACAAGAATGTCAGGGCGGATGCCCTATCACGTTCCACTGATGCCACGGAGGGAGAAACCTCTCCCCAACACATCCTTCCCCCTGAGTGTCTGATCTCTGCTGCTCCTGCTTCTCTGGTGCCAGTTCCTCCAGGAAAAACCTTTGTCCCCCCCACATCTTCGCCTCCGGACTCTCAAATGGGGTCACTCCTCCCACTTGGCGGGTCACGCTGGTATCAAGAAATCCATTCAGTTGATTGCCAGACACTATTGGTGGCCTTCCCTTGAAAAAGATGTGACTGACTTTGTACACTCCTGTACTGTCTGTGCATGTGATAAAACTCCTCGCCAGAGGCCTGCGGGTCTTCTTCTTCCTCTGCCGGTACCCGAACAGCCTTGGTAACACATAGCGATGGACTTCGTCACTGACCTTCCTGTATCCCATGGCAACACTGTCATTTGGGTGGTCGTTGATCGATTCTCCAAAATGGCCCATTTCGTTACGCTTCCTGGCCTCCCTTCTGCGCCACAATTGGCGAAGCAATTTTTTTTGCACATTTTTCGTTTCCACGGACTGCCTACGCATATCGTCTCCGATAGAGGCATTCAATTCATCTCGAAATTCTGGAGAGCATTCTGCACCCAATTGAAGATTAAATTGAATTTTTCCTCTGCCTACCACCTGCAATCTAATGGACAAGTGGAGAGAGTAAACCAGATCCTTGGTGACTACCTGCGACATTTTGTCTCCTCCCGCCAAGATGATTGGGTTGACCTGTTACCCTGGGCTGAATTCTCGTACAATTTCAAAAACTCTGAGTCATCCGCTAAGTCTCCATTCTTTGTGGTGTACGGCCGTCAACTGCTTCCCCCCCTCCCCACTTCATCTGGAGTTCCTGCCGTAGATGATTTGACCCGGGACTTTTCCTCTATTTGGAAGGAGACTCAAAAGTCGCTCTCTCTGGCCTCCTCTTGTATGAAGAAACATGTGGACAAGAAGAGAAGAATTCCTCCTGTCTTTGCCCCTGGTGACAAAGTGTGGCTCTCTGCCAAATATATTCGGTTTCGTATCCCTAGCTACAAGCTGGGTCCACATTACCTCGGGCCATTTAGGGTCAAAAGTCAAATCAACCCTGTCTCTTACAAGCTCCATCTTTCCCTTCTCTTCGTATTCCTAACTCCTTTCATGTTTCCCTTCTCAAGCCTCTCATTCTTAACCGCTTTTCCCCCAAGGTCACCGTTCCTGCTCCTGTCTCGGGGTCCTCTGACGTCTTCTCGGTTAAAGAAATCCTGGCTTCAAAGGTTGTCAGAGGTAAAAAAAAAAAAAAAATGTTTGTTGATTGGGAGAATTGTGGCCCCGAAGAGAGGTCTTGGGAGCCAGAGGACAATATCCTAGACAAGGAACTCATCTACAGATTCCTTGGTTCCAAGAAGAGGGGGAGACCCAAGGGGGGGGGGGGTACTGTCACGCCGACAGCGTGCTTCTGTCTGCAGCGCTCCGGTCAGCATTGCTGACCGCGAGCGCTGCTCCCTGGTCCCGACGCGATCTGAGGCACGGCTTGTGTCCGCCCTCGGATCGCGCCCCATGTCACTCACCTCTCGCCCCCGTCTGCTTCCTCCCGGCGCGCGGCCCCGCTCCCTAGGGCGCGTGCGTGCCGGCTTGCTAAAGTTTAAAGGGCCAGTGCACCACTAATTGGTGCCTGGCCCAATCACTCCCTAACATATAAAAACCCACTTCCCCTTCCTCTCCTTGCGGGATCTTGTTGCCTTGTGCCCTGAGAAAGCGTTATAGTGTGTTCCAAGCCTGTGTACTCAGACCTTCTGCTGTTGCCCCTGACTACAAACCTCGCTGCCTGCCCTGACCTTCTGCTACGTCTGACCTCGGCTCTGTCTAGTCCTTGTGTACCGCGCCAGAGTGGTCGAGTCGCTACTGGGGAACACGACCTGGTAGTTACTGCCGTAGCAAGTCCATCTTGCTTTGCGGCAGGCTCTGGTGAACACCAGTAACTGCTTAGAACCGATTCCCCAGTACGGCCCGCGTCATCGCCTCTCTGGCACAGAGGATCCACCTCCAGTGTCTTCACCAGCCGCTAGTCCGGACCCTGACAAGTTTGCCCTGAAAAAGCTGTCATGCCCCCCCCCCCCCCCCCCAGTAGTGTGCCATCAGAGCGGGTGTTTAGTGTGGCGGGGGCCATAGTAACCCCAAGAACTCGTCTATCCACACTTTGTGAAGATGAATCAGGCATGGATCAGCCATGATTTCTACCCACCAATTCCTGATGCATCAGAGTAGATTGACCATGGTGCCACACTAACACTTCACAAATATGGACAGTGTCAAACAGATTTAAGGTGCTGCTCCCCAGTCACAAACATTCCTCCGCATCAGACCACAAATAAGTATTGAGGATATGCATTAGCTAAAACTTAACTTTTCTTAGGATGTACCCAAAATTTTTTGGAAACCAAACAAAAGTAAAGGTGTGCAAAAAACACCATGTGCCACCTACACCACCAATTATTGATGTAATGCAAAGACCTCTAAAAGGTGGAAGGGAACAACGTATTGTCCATTGTAACCGGTGGGGGTAAAATCTTCCCCTATACGGCCCTACTCTCGCATTATTAATTCTCTTCTTGGCAAGTGTTACTCGCCCTAAAAAGGGCTGCCCCACACAGGAACCTCTCCCTATTTCCATCTACAAACACTGCCATTTCCCAGGGTTTTTAGGTGGAAATAGGGAGAGGTTCCTGTGTGGGGCCGCCCTTTTTAGGGTGAGTAACACTTGCCAAGAAGGGAATTAATAGGGCGAGAGTAGGGCCTTACAGGGGAAGTTTTTACCCCCACCTGCTACAATGGACAATATGTTGTTCCCTTACACCTTTTAGAGATCTTTGTATCACATCAATACTTGGTGGTGTAGGTGGCACATGGTGTATTTTGCACACCTTTCCTTTTGTTTGATTTAAAAAAATTTTTTTTTACAAGTTACATTTTACCTAATGTATATCCTCAATACTTGTGCACAATAACACTTTTACAAAAGATACTTTTCTTCTGCTTACCTGCCTCAGCTACTATTCTGATCCTGCCACACATCTGATGCCAAGTTCTCCTTTTTTCACCCACCATCGTCACCTCGTACTGGTATTGCCACCCACCGCCCCACTATGTGACCAGGTCACTTTCAGGACTCCTGATGCTGCTGATGCCACCTCAAGCCTGTCTTATACTGCCACCATATGTTCTCCTCATGCTGTTGCCACCTCCACGCTGTGTCATTCAGCCACTATATGGTCTCCTTATGCTGCCGCCACCTCCAGGCTGTGTCACTGTAGCGCCATGTGGTCCCCTCATGCTGCTGGCACATTAAATAAAACTTTTAAGGTTCATTTGAAATCTTCAATTTAAATGTAAAAATAATATATCTTTAATCTTTTCAATTGTGAGGCCCTATGGTCTCGTCAGGCTGTTGCCACCTCCAGGCTGTGTCATTTAGGCACTATATGGTCTCCTCTTGCTGCTGCCACCTCCACGCTGTGTCATTGTGCCGCTCCGCGATAGTGATTCTAATAGCGACGCCTCTAATCTGCATGTCATACTGAATAACAGTATTATTTCACTAACCCAGCACACTCCCTATGCGTGTTACGGCAAGGCAAAGTGTTCTACACCCCTATTGAGGCTCTCTGTAGGCCAGAAATAGATGTTTTTAATACAGATTCGCCACAAATAAATTCGGACCGAACCAAATTTTCTTGCAAAATTCAGCAAATCAGCCGAATTTAATTTTTCAAAAATTCGCTCATCTCTACTCAAGACGTCATGAAGCCATGAAGGGTTAAGTCCTGTCCAAATCTTGATCGATGGATGGATTGATCAGACTGAGTGCAGCAGATACAGCCCCCCCTCCAAAGACCAGCAGGGTCATTAATTATTGATCACAGCTAATGGCTGGTAATTGAGAGCGGAGCAGAGATGGGGACATCCATTATTCATCGCAGGGGAGCCGAAAACTGATTTCTCCTCTACTAATCTGAGAGAAGAAAGTCCCATCAAATCTAATGACACCCCATGTTCTTACACCTGACTGACATAATAAGAGCGGTCTATAACTGGACAGCAGAGAATAGAGTACTGTGCACATTGACTACAAAGACTTACCATGTAGGAGATAGGGTTATATATCTCCTGTATATAGTGATGTGGACCATGCTGGTATAACCTGAGTATATACTGTATATATAATATATATGTACAGCTGGTATAAGTTATATATCTCCTGTATATAGTGATATGGACTGTGCTGGTATAACCTGAGTATATACTGTATATAATATATATGTACAGCTGGTATAAGTTATATATCTCCTGTATATAGTAATATGGACCATGCTGGTATAACCTGGGTATATACTGTATATAATTATATATGTACAGCTGGTATAAGTTATATATCTCCTGTATATATTGATATGGACTGTGCTGGTATAACCTGGGTATATACTGTATAGAATTATATATGTACAGCTGGTATAAGTTATATATACTGTATATAGTGATATGGACCATGCTGGTATAACCTGGGTATATACTGTATATAATTATATATTATAATTTTTGTTTGAACATGTGTCTGCACTCTTCCCCACCCCCTCAACCCAACCCTATATAAGTAGTAGTTAGCTACACATGGGCCATTTCTTTCCTAGCAGCCTCCCAGTCTGACTGGGAGAGCATGGTAAGTGAGCTGTAGCACCCTGTTCACACTGGTGTGGTGCTGTGCGGCGTCTGTTGCTGCCGTGGCGCCGTGTCTGCGGGGAGGTGCGACCCATAGACTGGTTTGAGTGGCATTGGGGCCGCTCTGCCAGTGGGTTGTTCCCCCTGTGGGCACTGGTGTCGCGGCGGTGGTGGTCGCCGCCCAGTGCTATGCCATTTTATGCTAGGGACGTTAGGGACCCACTCTAAATAGGTGGCCTTGATGAGTGGGCTTTGTACTTTTTGATCAAAACGTATATACTAACAACCTGTTAGTTTTTGAAATTATGCCGAGAAGCAATTAGATCATTGGGCAAGATTGTAGATGTGCACCATGTCTGTCTTCTACCTGAATTCATATAATTATATATGTACAGCTGGTATAAGTTATATATCTCCTGTATATAGTGATATGGACCATGCTGGTATAACCTGGTATATACTGTATATAATTATATATGTACAGCTGGTATAAGTTATATATCTCCTGTATATAGTGATATGGACCATGCTGGTATAACCTGGGTATATACTGTATATAATTATATATGTACAGCTGGTATAAGTTATATATCTCCTGTATATAGTGATATGGACCATGCTGGTATAACCTGGGTATATACTGTATATAATTATATATGTACAGCTGGTATATGTTATATATCTCCTGTATATAGTGATATGGACCATGCTGGTATAACCTGGATATATACTGTATATAATTATATATGTACAGCTGGTATATGTTATATATCTCCTGTATATAGTGATATGGACCATGCTGGTATAACCTGGTATATACTGTATAATATATATGTACAGCTGGTATAAGTTATATATACTGTATACAGTGATATGGACCATGCTGGAATAACCCAGACATTGAGGTCTTCTTTACAAGGATGTGCAGTTAACTCTTTGAGGTTGTATCTTGCAGATGTGTTATTCAGTCTCTAGGATACAAAGTAACGTGCATACGGATCAGTAATTGTCTTGGTAGAAGACACAAGGAGAAGATGAAAGCTGAAGGAGACAGGAGGGTGATGAAGATTGAGGAGGGGGTAGGCAGCAGTAATATGGGGAGGCTATGAGGATACAGTGTGGGAAGGGGAGAGAAGTCTTTAAGAATGCCCTTGGCTGCAATGAATTCTGGGAGTAGCTCAGTCGCGACGCTCCCCCCTCCATTTCCGTCTTCCTTGCATTATTAATAACGCTAAATTATTTAAGCTGATTATTCAATCTCTGCTATTTAAAGTGACGGCTCGGATAGGGAGTGGCAGTAGGGGGCGGGTAATGAAGTAGTTAAAGGCTAGCAGCTATTGAGTTTCAAACCCATATAGAAAAGCTGGAACATATATTGAAAATCTTTAATTATTTAAAGTGGAGTCAAGTACTGTATGACATTTCGGCTGGTCCGAGGGTAGTGGGGCGTTGTGCCTTTAAGGATGGCTAAAACTGGCATTTATGGATTAGCATGTGCATGGGTAACTATAAAGGGTTAATGTAAAATGACTGCCATCCTACAGATACCTCTTCTTCTTGGCTCCGTCATCAAATGTTTTCGACTCCATGGGCTCAGTGGTTAAGTGATATATTGACCTCAGCAGGTTTTTCCATTTTGCCGAGGCCTGCCATCTGCTTGTGCTTTGGTCACTGAATTGTAAGCTCAGGGGGACAGAGTTCTCTTTGCATCTGCCTCAACCTCCCTTTGTCTTGAGGAGAAGATAATGGTGCAGCGCGCAGGTTTTCCATAGGTTTGTTTGGCTTAGGAGATAAATAAAGGAAAGAAATACAAACACTACAATTCACGGCTCTTCTGGAGGAAGATACTCGATGAGAATAGGGCTTACAATCGAGTGGACCAGCTGCCACTCCAAGGGTAAGTGGCTCTACAGGCACTCAAGAACGTGTAGGTACATGTGAACAGCGCCCTCTATGGACAAAGGAAAAATGTAGGAGGCCCTGTGAACATCATCTCATTTCTTGCTTATGGGTTGTCCTGACCCTCGGAGTCAACATCACCAAGATCCACGTCACCGGCGTAACATCTCTGCCATAGCCATGTTACTTCATGTGGATTAATGGGATGACACGATGGTCAATCTACAACAATGGCCACTGGATTTGAAGAACATCTATGGTCCAGGCTATGGATACAACATATCTGCTGGATGTTTTTGCGACATCTTGCCTATACGATAGATACAAAGGCTTCTTTTGGATTGATCAGATGACCTACCATGTTTCTGGGTTTAAAGGGATACTCCGCCCATAAACATCTTATCCCCTATCCAAAGGATAGGGGATAAGATGTCTGATCGCCGGGGTCCTACCGTGCTGCACCTGGTGTTCGTTTAGAGCGTCTGGTTCAGTGCCAGTGGCTCATGACGTCACGGCCACAATTGCATTGAGGGGGTGGGTCTGTGACGTCACGAGTGGACCGTGACATCATGAGCCTCCGCCTCACATCGCCAGTAATCCAGCATGGAGCAAAGTTCACCGGATGTCTGGGGTGCTGCAGCCGAGATCGCGGGGGTACGCAGCGGCGGGACCCCCGCGATCAGACATCTTATCCCCTATCCTTTGGATAGGAGATAAGAAGTTTAGGGGCGGAGTACCCCTTTAACAGTGTACCTGCCACGTTTTTAGGTAATTGAGGCCCCTTCACAGCATGCTGAGGCACGTACCTGCACGCCTTAGGCCTAAGGTTGTCAATCACCTGGATCAAGCATCTTACGTGTGTTTTGGGTTATCTGTTCCCCCCCTAATGAAGTGTTTTCCAAGCGCAGTACTTAAAGGGGTAATCCACTGCCCCAGAGTTCGGAACATTTTGTTCCGAATGCTGGGTGCGGGCTGCTGGGGTCGTGACATCACCTCGAGGCCCTCATGGTGTGACATTACAAGGGGGTGTGGCATGACGTCACAACCCCCGCAGCCCACACCCAGCATTCGGACCAAAACTTTCCAAACCCTGGGGCAGTGGAGTACCCCTTTAAGTACCCCAAACAGGTCGTGTTTTCAGGATTTCTTTTGTCCTTCACATTTGATATAACTGTGGTGATGCCTGATGCAATGGCCATCATTATATCACCTGTAATAGACTAAGAAAATCCTAAAAACATGACCTGTTGAGGGTGCCTAAAAACCACACTGCCCTAAGGCAATGTTAAATGAAAACGGTCATGATACACCGGGTTATAGTGCGGGTGAACAGGAGACCGATGCGTGTTCTCGGACTGCTATACCTACCTGCAGTCCGCCGCCCCCATCCTCCAAAGGTCCCGCTTCTTCCAGCGCTCACTTGCACTTTGAGGCAGTCCGGCTGGCTAGATTTAAATATTCATAAGTGCCGGTCACGCAAGCGCTCGTGCCTACTGAGCACTCCCGTGATCGGCGATATGAATATTTAAATCTAGCCGACGGGCCCGCCTCAAAGTTCAAGTGAGCGCTGGAAGAAGGAATTAGGTAGGTAGGTATAGCAGTCCGAGACCCCGCATCGGTCTCCTGTTCACCCGTACTATAACCAGGATATAGTGTGGGGGAACTGGTGACAGTTTTCCTTTAATGGGATGGGCCATGCTCTTGCATCAATCCAAGCCACTTCAATGCATACCAAAAATGGCACCTTGGGTTATCCATTCTTCCCAAGTCAACAATGGTTGAGGAATACTATGATCTCAGGTCATCCAGGCAAAATAGCTGCAGCGGTATTGATAAGCCAAGCCATATTTTTGTGCTATTTAGTCTATGGAAACATTATGACCTTGTTTGGATATAAATTTTAGGTCATCTGGTCCTACACAATAACCAATAAGAGGACAATATTGAAAAGATCCAGGCCACAGTGGGAAACACGTCTACTGCTGGCTTATTAGAATGTGCTGCCATGGTTTAGAGTCTTGGCATTTAGATAGATTGATGGGATGACCCACCATGTACTGGCACAATACTACTTCCAAATCACCCATATAGAAACTGGGGGGGGGGGATTTATCAAACCCTATCCAAAGGAAAAGTTGCTGAGTTGCCCATAGCAACCAATCAGATCGCTGCTTTCATTTTTTAGAGGCCTTCTCAGAAATTAAAGTAGTGATCTGATTGGTTGCTTTGGGCAACTCAGCAACTTTTCCTCTAGACAGATTTTGATAAATCTCCTTTTGTATGTTTGTAAAGGCTTCCTGCAGATAAGTCGCTGAATCTCCGCTCGTGGAATTAAGCAAGCGGAGATTCAGCCAGGTAACCGGCTGTGGCGGTAGGACTGCGCGGCACTGCGCCGTCACTATTGACGACTATGCAGTGCTCGCGGAATTCCGCTCAAAGAATGAACATGTTCTTTGTTGTGAATTGTCCGCCACTGAAGTTGCTCAGTGTGAACGGGTCTTGCGGAAGACCCAGTCACACTGATGTTAAAGTTCACCACGCAGAATTACATAGTGTGAACGGACCCTTAGACTGAGGTCAGTTATTTACAGAGGTACTCTGCCCCTAGACATCCTATCCCCTATTCAAAAGGATAGGAGATCCCAGTGGCGGGACCCCTGCGATGTGGGCTGTGGCACCACAGACATCTGGTGCACGGAGCAAACTTTGCTCTGTGCCGGATGACTGGTGATGCCGGATGGAGACTCGAAACATCACGGCCATGCCCCCTCAATGCAAGTCTATGGGAGGAGGCGTGACGACCATCACGCCTCCTCCCATTGACTTGCATTGAGGGGGCGTGACCATGACGTCATGAGCCTCCGGAGCTGCACCTGCCCTCTAAATGAACGCCGGGTGCAGCAGGAATATCGAGTCCTCAGCGGCAGGACCCCAGTGATCAGCCATCTTATCCCCTATCCTTTGTAAAGGGGATCGGATGTCTAGGGGCGGAGTAGCCCTTTAAGGGTCCTAATCATTACCACCTCTAAGGCTAGGTTCACACTGCGGAATCTCCAGGCAGAAAATTTCCGCCCGGAGATTTCGAGTGCGGCCAGCGCTGACTGAATCAGTGGGCACTAAGACCGTGCGGACACTGCAGTCTCCAATAGACAGCAACGTGTTCCGCGAGTATTTCCGCCTGAAAAATGAGCAACGCCATTCTTCAGGCGGAAATTTCCAAGCGAATTTTCCGTTCACAAATTCCGAAGTGTGAATTTGTGAACGGAAACCCATTCACTACACTAAACATTTTAGCAAGCGCAATTTCTACCTGCAATTTCAAGGCGGAATTTCCGTAGCGTGAACCTAGGCTAATAGTAATATAGTATTAGCCAGCAACGTCACAGAGATATACGACCCTTTTGTGTCTCGCGCCTCACTATATACAGGAATAAACAATTGTATATAGCAGTAACATCATGGCATATCCTTCAGTACAATAAAGCAGTACACATGTTCTATGGGATTTATACCGTCATTATAAAACATGGTGTCCTAATACCGCAACGCTTCACAGATAGGAAAGGATGAAGAACAAGAACGGCACCGCTCCGTCTTTGTCTTTTGTTATCTGACTCTTTGTATGTCATCGATTCAATGCAGACACGGCCATCTTTATTGTTGAGTCCCAGCGCCCCCTAATGGTTGATGTGTAAAATTACAATATGTGTTTGGTGGGCATAGGAAAAAGCATTCATTTTAATATAAACCTTAAAAGGAGGTGAAATCCTATACTGTGTATCTGGAGCCTTTTCTATTAGCCATAGTGGAGATTAGAGATGAGTGAACTTACAGTAAATTCGATTCGTCACAAACTTCTCGGCTCGGCAGTTGATGACTTTTCCTGCATAAATTAGTTCAGCTTTCAGGTGCTCCCGTGGGCTGGAAAAGGTGGATACAGTCCTAGGAGAGACTTTCCTAGGAATGTATCCACCTTTTCCAGCAAACCGGAGCACCTGAAAACTGAAATAATTTATGCAGGAAAAGTCAGCAACCGCCGAGCCGAGAAGTTCGTGATGAATCGAATTTACTGTAAGTTCGCTCATCTCTAGTGGAGATCAGCTAGAATAAGAGTCTCCTGTACGGATTTGCCTGTTGTCCTTGAATGGAGGCCATGATAATCTTCTCTGTATCATTCCATATTTAGTATAGATAATGCGGAAGTGGGCACACAAGGAGAGTCGT
The DNA here is from genome assembly GCF_029499605.1 of Hyla sarda. Taxonomy (NCBI): domain Eukaryota; kingdom Metazoa; phylum Chordata; class Amphibia; order Anura; family Hylidae; genus Hyla; species Hyla sarda. The sequence goes on from NC_079192.1 coordinate 32,359,447, forward strand.
CTTTAAAGGGGTTTTCTTCCAGGTTAAAAAAAATATATAAAATTATTTGACTATGCTACAGGGGCTGTAAAGTTAGTGTAGTCCATAATATAGTGTCTGTACCTGTGTGTGATGGTTTTCTCACAATTCTTATGTGATTTTCACCCCAATACTTATTTTTAACAGCATACAAGATGACTCATGCCTCGGGATTTCCCAGGTTACAATGCGGCCAAGACCTGACATCACTAGTCAGTTGAGCAAAGGGAGCCTGTCTGCTTCAATGGGTGGAGCGACCACTGGGTGGGAGAGAGATTATTTTGCAATAGCTGGAGGCACCCTGATTAGAAAACACTGAATGGATGCAGTTCATTTGTGCTGCGTTGGGTGGGAGGGAGGGAGGAAAGTGACCTCAAACTTACAAGCATGGAACTATGGGATGTGTAGTTTGATAACCAAATTCAACACGAAATACCAAGTTCACAAAAAGATAGCCTGGCAGGTATGTACTAAAATCACCTTATGGTGGATAACCCCTTTAATTCTGGAGGACCCACCACATCACGGACAGCCTACTTATTTCAGTGAGCGCAATGTAATGCTTCATTTCACCTGTGGGGGCACCGGAGGGAGGGAAACTATGCTAGCAACCACTACACCCAATCACAGAGGACCTAGGTCAGGTACGAATTGTATTTGGTCTTTATTTCAAATTACATCCCAGAAAAACATCCTATGTTTGTCCGACCATACTGGGAGCTGTTGCAAAACTACAAATCCCAGTGCGGCCGGACATCCAAAGTCTGTTTTTCTGGGATGTAATTTGAAATAAAGACAAAATATAATTCTTGCATTTGGTAATCCTCCCCTTTGATGCCATGCACTGTGCAATTTTATTTTATTTTTTATATATCAACTGGCTCCAGAAAGTTAAACAGATTTGTAAATTGCTTATATTAAAAAATCATAATCCTTTCAGTACTAATGAGCTGCTGAAGTTGAGTTCTTTTCTGTCTAAGTGCTCTCTGATGACACCTGTCTCGGGAACTGTCCAGAGTAAAAGCAAATCCCCATAGCAAACCTATTCTGCTCTGTGCAGTTCCCGAGACAAGCAAAGATGTCAGCAGAGAGCACCGTTGATAGACAGAAAAGAACAACTCCACTTCAGCAGCTCATAAGTACTGAAAGGATTAAAGGAGTACTCTAGTGCAGAGTATTCCTGCTCCGTCCTGCCCGAGCTGCAAAATAAATGAAAATGAACCATCACTCACCTCCCTGGGTTCCCGCGGAGCGCCTCTACAGCTGATCGGTCCTCCGGTCCATCTCCTTCATACTTCCGGGTGTAACAAAGCGTCACATGGCGCTCAGCTTATCGCCGGCCGCCGCGATGTTCTGCCTCGGCCAGCGATAGGCTGAGCGCCATGTGACGCTTCGTTACACCCGGAAGTATGAAGGAGATGGACCGGAGGACCGATCAGCTGTAGAGGCGCTCCGCGGGAACCCAGGGAGGTGAGTGATGGTTCATTTTCATTTATTTTGCAGCCCGGGGAGGACGGAGCAGGAATACTCTGCACTAGAGTACTCCTTTAAGATTTTTTAATAGAAGTAATTTACAAATTTGTTTGTAGTTGACATAAAAATAAATAAAAAGTTTTTTCCTGGTAAACCCCTTTAAAGGGGTACTCTGCCCCTATACATCTAATCCCTATACAGGGTGTTCCCCAGCCCCTTGGTGCATTATTCTACTCCAGTGGTTCCCAACCAGGATGCCTCCAGCTGTTGCAAAACTACAACTCCCAGCATGCCCGGACAGCCAAAGGCTGTCTGGGCATGCTGGGAGTTGTAGTTTTGCAACAGCTGGAGGCACCCTGGTTGGGAACCACTGTTCTACTCACTCGCATAGGCCCTTCATATATATTTATAATCCCTTTCTTCAGCAAGTAGCACAGTAGCATTTGTGCGGTTTCATCTGTGAAGCGGGGAATGTGCGCTTGTGGTACGGGCCATACGGGATGACGAGGACGTATTCGCTACATACTATAGAAAGGGAATAGGAATATTTATAAAGGGGGGGTGTAGCACAGGACGGATGTAAGTGGGCAGAAGAGTGCACAGAGGGGCTGCGGAACAGTCCGAGTGCATCAAGAAGCTGATTTACATATTAGGACTTCAGCACAAGGGATCTGAAACATGTAACCTACCTTGTAGTCCCCTGCGCTTCTTCCATGTTCCCAGCTCAGCGCGGATGATGCTGCTGTCAGCTTCCCTTTAACCCTATGAGAACGCATTAGCAAGACTGAAGAGGGCTGGGCAGGCAAGATCCCAGAAACACCGATCAACTAAAACATTTGTCAGGATGTTTTGGTCTAAAATTCCTCCACAATGTTGTACAGATCTTAAAGGGGTACTCCGCTGGAAAACATTTTTTTTTTTGCGTGACATCACAAGGGAGGGGTGTGTGGCCAAAAAAATCTTAATCCTTCCAGTACTTATTAGCTGCTGAATACTACATTCTTTTCTTTTTAGAACATAGAGCTCTCTGCCGACATCACGACCACAGTGCTCTCTGCCGACATCACGACCCCAGTGCTCTCTGCCGACATCACGACCCCAGTGCTCTCTGCCGACATCACGACCCCAGTGCTCTCTGCCGACATCACGACCCCAGTGCTCTCTGCCGACATCACGACCCCAGTGCTCTCTGCCGACATCACGACCCCAGTGCTCTCTGCCGACATCACGACCCCAGTGCTCTCTGCCGACATCACGACCCCAGTGCTCTCTGCCGACATCACGACCCCAGTGCTCTCTGCCGACATCACGACCCCAGTGCTCTCTGCCGACATCACGACCCCAGTGCTCTCTGCCGACATCACGACCACAGTGCTCTCTGCCAACATCACGACCCCAGTGCTCTCTGCCGACATCACGACCCCAGTGCTCTCTGCCGACATCACGACCCCAGTGCTCTCTGCCGACATCACGACCCCAGTGCTCTCTGCCGACATCACGACCCCAGTGCTCTCTGCCGACATCACGACCCCAGTGCTCTCTGCCGACATCACGACCCCAGTGCTCTCTGCCGACATCACGACCCCAGTGCTCTCTGCCGACATCACGACCACAGTGCTCTCTGCCGACATCACGACCACAGTGCTCTCTGCCGACATCTCTGTCCATTTTAGGAACTGTCCATAGCAGCGTATGTTTGCTATGGGGATTTTCTCCTATTCTGGACAGTTCATAAAATGGACAGAGATGTCAGCAGAGAGTTTTCCATTGGAGTACCCCTTTAAGCTCTAGTAAGTTGAGCTGTGGTTGTTTACAATGGACAAATTCAGACAGATTGATCCTTCTAGATAACTATGTCTCCTATTTTAGAATACACAAACCTACCTGTGACAGCAGAGACGCCAATAATTCCCTTCCTTTGAATACTAGTGCATTACATACATTGCATCCTGAAGGCTCCGGCTAGAAAACACCCAATAACGTACAATAAATAAAGTATCTTTTAATAGAAACAATGCGGTGAGCACACACTTAGACAGGCAAAGAGTGACTGGGACGATTATGGGTAATGTCCCTTGGGTAAAAAGTCTACAACAATGATTCCCAACCGGGGTACCTCCAGCTGTTGCAAAACTACAACTCCCAGCATGCCCGGACAGCCTTTGGCTGTCCGGACATGCTGGGAGTTGTAGTTTTGCAACAGCTGGAGGCACCCTGGTTGGGAAACACTGGTCTAGAAAGTAAAAAAGGGCACTGCAACCAAGGATACATTTTTGGGGACACATCTACTTCCTACTGTGTACTACAAGGAACGTGAAAAGGGGAGGCGCAGATTTTAAGAATTTGAAAATGTGTTTCTTACATAAGGAATGCATTAGAGTAGAAACGGCATCTTTAGAAGGGCATGACTGGCGCGAGCGCAACCGCTGGGTACCCGATCTATCACAAGGGCAAATGGGGGACGTGATGTAGCACACTGACCTCTTCAGTGTTTACCAAAAACTACACCATGAGGGGAGGTGGACTTGTAAAATGGCATGTGATCTCTCTTCTGACCAGGACCTGCCTGCGCCAATCACTTGTATAATGCAATGAACTTCGTGGGTGGCAGGGAATTCTCTGCCGCTGACCGGAACAAAGAGGCTTCATGTACGTAGGTTCAGATAAAAAAAAAAAAGCTTTTTTCAGCCAAGATGCAACGCGTTTCACTGCGCAAGCATAGGACATTGCTGTGGCTGAGATAGGACATTGCTGTGGCCAGTGATTGGCTGAGCTGGCAGGTCCTGCACTGAATGCTTGAAGGAAGATCAGGGAACAGGACAGAGGTGAACCGGAGCTGCAGGGAACTGGGGCTAGGTAAGTATAGGTTTTTGTGGTTAATGCATACCTGTTTGTGGGGCAAGTTGCCCTTTATAATGGCAGCTTTTTATTTTACATTAGTGTTTCCCAACCAGGGTTCCTCCAGGTGTTTTGCAACATCTGGAGGCACCCTGGTTGGGAAAAACAGTTTTAAACCCTAATGTCCTGAGAAATAAAAAAATAAAAAATAAAAAAACGTGGGTTGATGAAAAAATAAAATGCAATAAAACTTCTATGTTAATTTTATTCTGCTGTCAAGTACCATGTTTATGTTTTACTACTCAAAAAGAGTATAAAAATGACTTCTTAAAATTACTCTGTCTTGATATTCTGCGACCTAAAGCTTTTTTTTTCCCCCCCGATTAAATTAGTGGACCCCCCGACCTACGATGGCCCCGACATACGATAATTTCAACATGCGATGGTCTCTCAGAGGCCATCGCATGTTGAAGGCAGCATTAACATACGATGCTTTTGTATGTCGGGGCCATTGCATAAACGGCTATCCTGCAGCGCAGACTGCTTCAGATACCACCGGATAGCCGATTACGGTGTCCCGTGTGCTCTGGTGACGGTTTCCTACCTGTCCTCGGGGCACCAGAGCGTCCTCTTCAGGATCCCCTCCATCGTCGGCGCTCTCCATCATCGTCATCACGTCGCCGCGCACGCCGTCCCGTCATCCAATAGGAGCGGCGTGCGTAGTGACGTGATGGCGGCGACGTGAGAGTGACGTACCTGGGGAAGCAAAGACGTCTGAAGCGTCGGGGACATCACTGGGACGCGGCGACAGCGATGGTGGGCGACATCCAGGGCAGCGGTGACGGGTCCGGAGCGGCGGGGACAGGTGAGTATAACTTCCTATACTTTACATTGCACGGATCCCTAAACATACGATGGTTTCAACAAACGATGGTTCATTTGGAACGGATTACCATCGTATGTTGAGGGACCACTGTACTCTTTTTATGCACTGTAATCTGTCATTTTTGGGACTTTTTGATCTATTTAGAATGAATGTTTTTTTGGGGGGAGATGAGGGGCCCACAAGAAACAACAACTTCGGGCATTTATTGCGTTCACCCTCCGGCTTACATGATGTTATATTTTAATAGCTCACACATTTACACACACTGTGATAGCAAATATGTTTATTTTTTGTAGTTAACACTATTATTTAAAAAAAAAAAAACAAAAAAAAAAGATTTTTTATATATTTCTATTTTTTTAAATGTATTTTTTGTTTTAATTAAACATTTAGTTTAATTGAAGATGCAATTGCTTGCACAGTACACTGTAATACTAATATATTGCAGCGTGCTGTCATTCCATTGGTCTCCTATTACACTCTGCACCGGACTGCCATGACAGTCCAACAATAAACCCCAGGATTATCATTGAGAGGATTATCTAGGAGAGAGAAAGAGAGAGAGAGATATCTATATCTATATATATATCTCAACTGGCTCCAGAAAGTTAAACAGATTTTTAAATTACTATTAAAAAAAATCTTAATCCTTTCAGTACTTATGAGCTGCTGAAGTAGAGTTGTTCTTTTCTGTCTAAGTTCTCTCTGGACAGTTCCCGAGACAGGTGTCGTCAGAGTAGAAGCAAATTCCCATAGCAAATCTCTTCTACTCTGTGCAGTTCCCGAGACAAGCAGAGATGTCAGCAGAGAGCACTGTTGTCAGACAGAAAACAACAACTCAACTTCAGCAGCTGATAATTATTGGAAGGATTAAGATTTTTTTTATAGAAGTAACTTACAAATCTGTTTAACTTTCTGTATCCAGAAAAAAAAAAATGAATTTCCTGGAATACCCCTTTAACTTGAATGGATTAACCCCGAGTTCCCTGCTGCGTGTTTGAGCTGCAGCGGGTTTTTCGCAATGTAAATCCCATAGCAGACCTGACTGGGGTCAATGTAATTTCCTGCAAATTTTCCACCAAGGAACAAGCGCTGCAAGAAACTCACATAAACCTATCCCAACAAAGGAAAGCCTGCCAGGTATGGAGCGAGCTCAGCTCCAGAGCCTGCTCCATGCTCCCCTAACAACTGCCAAGCCGCAGGTGTATTATGGGGAGCATTAAGGGGTTAAACGTACATTGATCTCTATAGCTCCTGAAATGAGTTTGGCAGGGCCTTAAAGTTACTTTATCCGGAAAAGCTAGACCGCGGTTGTAAGTTAATTCATCAGATCTAAAAGGGGCCCTAAGTAGAAGATAACAGATCAATATCTGCACCGATTGATTAGTACTGTCTTATTTGGGATAAGTGCTATTCATAGTTCATTAACCAAGCCTAAAGGGGAAGCTCACATCAAGGGCCCGCTTCTTTAGCCTGAAGAATAAGCGCATCTCCCGCCTTTACTCAACCTAGCCATGAATGTGCACTCGAGTGTAATACTACATTTCCCCACTAGTGGCCACTGCAGGAGGAGCTGTGCTTTGCAAATCCTGGTGAGGTCAGTGTTTCAGGAAATCGTTTAATATGGCATAATCGTATTGATGTCAGATGTGAAAGGGGGCACATACTTTTACAAATCACTACCATTATGCGGCACTACTGTATATCCTTTTTATACTGAACCATCTTTGGGAAAAATAAAAAGGTCCCGGTAGTCGCCTATACAGAAAGCAGTGCTGACTAGTGTATATATACTAAGAGAGTGAGGCATTCCCTGGTCTACTGTGCTAGGGCCAGGAAAATAGAGGAGGAGTCCTGGTGCTCAGCTGGTGTTACCTAGGACTCCGGACATCAGGCTATCCACTAGTACTTATAGACTGACATGTGACCTGGATGTCCCCATCACGTGGCTCTCCCCTCCGGGTGACTCTTCAGCTTGTGGAATTTGACGCTCTCCCGTTTCTCAAAGAGTTTCCCGCATTGTTCACAGGAGAAGCTGTACTGGATCTCCGAGCCGTGCTTCTTCATGTGCCAGTTCAGAGACGCCCGCTGCCTGCACTGGAAGCCGCAAACCTCACACCTGTGGGCACAAAAGACTAGCGATCAGGTTAGGTAGGACAAAGCGCTGTTAGGGTACATTCACGTGTATGGTATCTGCTGCAGATTTAACGCAGTGTTCAATCTTTAAGTTGCATTGATATTTGCAGGAAATCCTGTTTGTGTGAATGTACCTTGAAGGTAGGGTAACACACAGCACATCCGCAGCGTATTTCACACTGCGGATGCGCTGATGACTGTCACAAGAGTGAGCTCCCTGCCGTGCCTGTGTGTCCGCTTGTAGCAGTTTACTCACAGACATCGCAGTTGCTCCCCAGGCTCCCTGAGCTAGGTCAAGAGTAGAGATGAGCGAACTTCCAGTAAATTCGATTCGTCACAAACTTCTCGGCTCGGAAGTTGATGGCTTTTCCTGCATAAATTAGTTCAGCCTTCAGGTGCCTGGTGGGCTGGAAAAGGTGGATACAGTCCTAGGAAAGAGTCTCCTAGGACTGTATCCACCTTTTCCAGCCCAACGGAGCACCTGAAAGCTTAACTAATTTATGCAGGATATGTCATCAACTGCCGAGCCGAGAAGTTCATGACGAATCGAATTTACTGTAAGTTCGCTCATCTCTAGCCAAGAACTGCAGTGTTGTCTGAGAGCAAACTGCGCATGCGCGCACAGTTCAATACAGACTCGCAGATCGCTGTGTGTCTGCTGGTAGCAGCGGATCCAAACAGACACACAAGCACAGCATCCACAGTGTGAAATATGCTGGGGATGCACTACGTGTGACCCTACCGTTCGAGAGGAAATATATGATTAACTCAAATGTCATAGGACTCTAAACCCCTTAAAGGGGTACTCCGGTGAAAAGCTATTTTCTTCAAATCAGCTGCTGTATGCTCCAGAGGAAGTTGTGTAGTTCTTTCTAGTCTGACCACAGTGCTCTCTGCTGACACCTCTGTCCATGTCAGGAACTATTCAGCGCAGAAGTAAATCCCCATAGAAAACCTCTCCTGCTCAGGACAGTTCCTGACATGGACAGAGGTGTCAGCAGAGAGCACTGTGGTCAGACTGGAAAGAACTACACAACGTCCTCTGGAGCATACAGCAGCTGATAAGTAGTGGAAGGATTAAGCTTTTTTAATTGAAGTAATTTACAAATCTGTTAAACTTTCTGGCACCAGTTGATTTGACAAGAAATTGTTTTCCACTGGAGTTAAAGGGTTAATAGCGCGCGGCACCGCGATCAGTGCTGCGCGCTATTAGCCACGGGTCCCCACCGTTGATAGAGGCCGGGCCAGACCCGCTATGATGCAGGACCACTCCGTGGCCCCGCGTTATAGTACGTGAGCGGACTCATGACGTACTGGTGCCAGAAAGTTAAAGAGCACCTGTCATCAACAAAAACTTTTAATATGTTGTTCATAATTATTAATGAAGAGATATTGTAATATATCTTCATTAAAAAATATTAATATTTATACCAGTTTTTTCATTTTATACTTTTGGCCACTAGGGGTCACTCTTCTATGCCTGGTCTGCAAGCAGCATCCTATGCTTTTCATAGTAAGTGTACAGCTTTTAGGACTAATGCTAAAGGGCTCTGGTCCTTCCACAGGAAGTTCAGTACTGTGAGCTACAAGCCTGCACATGCCTCTCATATAACAGCCAGTCACATCCCCCTCCCCCCTGCTCTGTGTTCTCCCTGCCCCTCACCACACGTTATCTTATACATTGTATTATCTCACTGCACTCCCTGCTCTGTGCCCCCCCCCCTCCTGACATTCATCTTAATCACTGCCTCTGTAATTGCTCCCACCGCCCCTGGTTCTCAGAATTGACTTTTTAGTGCAGAGAGACACAGGAGAGAGAGAGACAGAGGCTGCCATCCCTCACCTGTACTTAGTCTGTATGCACACTGCAGAGCAGTGTTTCCCAACCAGGGTGCCTCCAGCTGTGGCAAAACTACAACTCCCAGCATGTCTGGACAGCTGTTGGCTGTCTGGGCATGCTGGGAGCTGTAGTGTTGCAACAGCTGGAGGTGCCCTGGTTGGGAAACACTGCTGCAGAGGGAGAGCAGCATACAGGAAGACTGGCAGAAGCAGAGTCCCAGCCAGGCTTCATGTGACATCATGCCTGCCGGGACCCGCCTCCTTCCACCCCTCAGAAAGTCAGTGTTCCTGAGCTAATGAAGAGGGATAAAAAAAGGTATTTCCACTGCATTTTTAACTTCAATAAACACAGGGATAGGCATAGTTAGAGAAGGGGACAGATGGGGAGGGGGATCAGGGAAAGTTTAGATGATGACAGGTACTCTTTAAATAGATTTGTAAAGGACTTCTATTTAAAAAGTCTTAATCTTTTCTTTTCTTTTTAAATTTCCTTTCTGTCTGACCACAGTGCTCTCTGCTGACACCTCTGTGCATTTTAGGAACTGTCCAGAGCAGGAGCAAATCCCCATAACAAACCTCTCCTGATCTGGACAATTCCTTATACGGACAGAGGTGTCAGCAGAGAGCACAGTGGTCAGACAGAAAGGAAATTCAAAAAGAAAAGAACTTCCTGTGGAGTATACAGCAGCTGATAAGTACTGGAAGGGTTAGGATTTTAAAATAGAAGTAATTTACAAATCTGTTTAACTTTCTGGCACCAGCTGATTAAAAAAAAAAAAAAAGTTTTCAAGCTAAGTAGCGGAGCAGAAAACGGGTCAGAAGAGTGCACTAAAGCACTACATTTCCATATTTAGATTTTCTAGCATAATTTGGGAACAGGGCCACAAATAACCCCAGCTGTTGCAAAACTACAACTCCCAGCATGCCCGGACAGCCAACGGCTGTCCGGGCATGCTGGGTGTTGTAGTTTTTGCATCAGTTAATGGCACCCTGGTTGGAAAACACTAGATATGAGCGCACTTATAGTAAATTCAATTCGTCACGAACTTCTCGGCTCGGCAGTTGAGGTCTTATCCTGCATAAATGAGTTCAGGTTTTAGGTGCTCCGGTGGGCTGGAAAAGGTAGATACAGTCCTAGGAGACTCTTTCCACCTTTTCCAGCCCACCGGAGCACCTAAAACCTGAACTCATTTATGCAGGATAAGACCTCAACTGCCGAGCCGAGAAGTTCGTGACGAATTGAATTTACTATAAGTGCGCTCATCTCTAGGAAACACTCGCCAGCAGGTAAGTGCTGGTGACCGATTCCCTTTTACCCTCACTGACTGCAGTAATGAGACACGTACGCCAGTGATTCCCCCAAAGCAGGTTGTCACATGTCCCCACTATATATCCAGTAATGTTCCTTACTGTAGCGGGGTCTCCCCAGTGTGTGTTCTCCTATGGACTTCGAGGTGACTTTTCCTTTTAAACGATTTGCCGCAAGTCTCGCAGATGAATTCACGGACGCCTGAAGGAAGTAGAGGGAAAGATGAGACAGAGAGAATGCCACCCTCCCCTCTAGCATCTCCACCCGATCGTACCAGTGTGTATGATCATGTGACGCCGCAGGTGATTAGACAGGTAGAACTTCTTCCCGCAGCCGGCTTCAGGACACACTTTGGTTTTACCTTTTCTGTGAACTAAATTCACATGGTTCTGAGGAGAGAGAAGAAATCTGCATCAACCATTGGGCTATCCAGGAAACTTCAGGTCCAGAACTATCCTTTTCTTTTTGCTTATTTGATGCTTTTGTTTATCTTAAATTTCTTATGTGGCTGTAGGAGCTCTTTTTAATGTAGGACGAAGAGTACTTGATGTTCTCACCATTTATTGGCGCATATATATATATATATATATATATATATATATATATATATATATATATACACACACACACACACACACACACACACACACACACATACATACATATGCACACACACACACACACATTTGTGTTCAACTCCTTAAAGGGGTACTCCGCCCCTAGACATCTTATCCCCTATCCAAAGGATAGGGGATAAGATGTCAGATCGCCGCGGTCCCGTTGCGGCACCGCGCTCTCATTACAGCACAGAGCGAGTTCGCTCTGTGCGTAATGACTGGCGATACGGGGGACGGAGCAGCGTGACGTCATGGCTCCGCCCCTCGTGACATCACGGCCCGTCCCCTTAATGCAAGTCTATGGGAGGGGGCGTGACGACTGCCGCGCCCCCTCCCATAGACTTGTATTGAAAGGGGCGGGCCTTGACGTCACGAGGGGGCGGAGCCGTGACGAAACGATGCTCTGGCCCCTGTACTGCCCGTCATTACGTGCAGAGCGAACTCGCTCTGTGCTGTAATGAGAGCGCGGTGCCGCAGCGGGGATCCCAGGGCTTCCCAGCAGCGGGACCGCGGCGATCTGACATCTTATCTCCTGTCCTGGATAGGGGATAAGATGTCTAGGGGCGGAGTACCCCTTTAAAGGGCTACTCTGGTGGAAACATTTATTTAAATTTTTTTTTTTTAAATGAACTGATGCCAGAAAGTTAAACAGATTTATAAATGACTTCTCTTTATCCTTAATCTTTACCCTTCCAGTACTTTTTAGCAGCTGTATGCTACAGAGGAAATTATTTTCTTTTTGAATTTCTTTTTTGTCCTTCTGGAAAATTAAAAAATGTATACGTTTAAAAAGGTCCCCTTCTGACCCCTATAACTATTTTTCCGCATATGGGGATGTATGAGGGCTCATTTTTTGCACTGTTATCTTAAGTTTTTATCGGTACCATTTTTGTTTTGATCAGACTTTTTAAACGCTTTTTATTTATTTTTTAATGGCATAAAATGTGACCAAAATACGCTATTTTGGACTTCGGAATTTTTTTTTTTTTACGTGTATGCCATTGACCGTGCAGTTAAATTAATGATCTATTTTATAGTTTGGACATTTACGCAACCGGCGATACCACGTTTTTATTTTTATTTACATAGTTTTTAGTTAGTTTTTTTTATGGGAAAAGGGAGGTGATTCTGACTTTTATTAAAGAAGGGGTTAAATCACATTCATTAACACCTATTTTTTGCAATGTTAAAACCCCCATAGGGGGCTATAACACTGCACACACTGATTTCCTACACTGATCACTGCCATGCATTAACATGGCATTGATCAGTGTTATCGCCACTCGACTGCTCCTGCCTGGATCTTCGGCACGGAGCAGTCATTCGGCAATCGGACACGCAGGAGGCAGGTAGGGATCCTCCTGGTGTCCTGCAAGCTGTTTGGGACGCCGCAATTTCACCGCGGTAGTCCCGAACAGCCCGGCTGAGCTGCCGGGATGCTTTCGGTTTCACTTCAGACGTGGCGGTCAACGATCGTCAATGTCCGGTATTAGCCGCGGGTCCCGGCCGTTGATAGCCGTCAGGAACAACACAATATGATGCGGGGTCACCGCGTGACCCCGCGTTATATCGCAGAAGCCGGCGCAGGGCGTAAATATACATCCTGAGTCGTTAAGGAGTTAAACTAAGTATTATCTGGCTTCCTTTAGGCCATACTTTACCTTTATTGGTAAGACACATCCTTCTGCCGAAAAAAAATCTGATGCAAGTCATGCAAGCCAGTTTTTTGTGGCAAGCTGCACAAGATTTCTGGTAGTTTAAAGGAAATCTGTCATCAGAATCACCCGCACTAAACCTGTTACACAGGCTTGTAGTGCGGGTGATCCTGATTAAAACGCTTCTTACCTGGTTATAAAAGGTTCAGTGGTTCTATATTTTTAGTTTTCTGTTATTCCCTGGCTTGGGACTCAGTGGGAGGTGTTATCATCTGGGACTCGGCCACACTTCATTCTAGCTGGGCGGAGCTGCCGCCCGGCTCATGAATATTCATGAACTTATCCTCGTAGTCTAACTCCTTTTTCTAGGTCTGGTGGGGAGGGCCGCGCATGAGGATAAGGTCATGAATATTCATGAGCCGGGCGGCAGCTCCGCCCAGCTAGAAAGACGTGTGGCCGAGTCCCAGATGATAACTCCTCCCACTGAGTCCCAAGCCAGGGAATAACAGAAAACTAAAAATATAGATATCTTAAGAAGCGCTCAACCATTTTTAACCAGGTAAGAAGCGTTTTAATCAGGATCACCCGCACTACAAGCCTGTGTAACAGGTTTAGTGCGGGTGATTCTGATGACAGATTTCCTTTAATTGATCATTCCCAATATGTCCAGATAGCTATGTGCTAAAATCTATCAGATCACAGAATCACTGGTGTAGATGAGATGTCTATAAGATAGCAGTGTATGTCAGGTCTAGCATAGATCAGAACCAGAGGAGGATAATTCCACACCTCTTAGAGGAGACTATACCTGTATGGTACATACCTGGAAGCTGTTCAGAGAGGTATAGACCTGTGTGCACCCCTCGTACGGACAGTGAAACATCTCCGGCACCCCATCAGCATCTAACACTGGAGCACGACGGTTCCTCTTCCTGTGAGTCAAAGTTAAGCAGAACAGGGGGGGTCAGAAGAGTGCATCAAAGGACTACATTTTCATAAGGAAATTTCTTTTATACTCACTGTAAAATCCCTTTCTCGTAGCCTTCATTGGGGGACACCTATACTGATGGGTATATGATCTTGCCACTAGGAGGCGCTGACACTAGAAAAAAAAAGGCCGCTCCTCCCTGGCAGGATATACCCGCCCACTGGAAGTGAGGTAATCAGTTTAGTCACAAAGCAGTAGGAGAAGCCAACAAAGAACATGTCTGAAGGACCCTAGAAAGAATAAAATAAAATAAAAAATAACTGAAAAGAATCTGGCCAAAAAATGAAGAAATGGGTGGGTGCAGTGTCCCCCAATGAAGTCTAGGAGAAAGAGATTTTATGGAGAGTAAAAAAATCTCCTTTTCTCGGTCGCTCTTCATTGGGGACACCAATATTGATGGGACGTACCAAAGCAGTCCCCTAGGGTCGGAAAAACAACCACCAGAGAAAGGGAAACAGACCAGAGAGACCGAACCCGCTCACCCATGGACGAGATCCCGGGCCAGAAACAACCAAGGCCCGGAAACTGAGTCCACCAGACTGTCCCCTCCAGAATGGCACTAGAGGCCATAAGGGGTCCGGGCCAACACAGCCATGTGTAATGGCGGCTGAGGAGCTGGGCACATCAGAGAAAGAGGACCCTGGATGATCAAGGAAGAGGGAGAGGGGGAAGGGGGGGGATGTAGTACATACTCGCCCACGGCTCCTGAAGTCTTCAGACAGCATTAGGCCACGCTGCATCAAGCCAGGCTGCCATAGCGAGGCGGGCAGGGGCAAGTGGGGGACCTGGACCCAGGGTACTACTGCCATGGCCGCTGGCGATAAGGGGTTGATGGCCCATACTCTTATGCACCATGCCCCTTTGTCACATGTGGGTGATCAGGTAGCGCCATGCTCCTGTCGCCCAGCCTAGAAAAATAACAAAAGGAAAAAAGAACCTAACTAGACTAAACTAGAAAATAATAAAATAGACCAGGTCTGAGGTGCTCCCAGACCTGTGTCTTGTCTCCTACTGACACTAGCTAAAACTGATTACCTCACATCCAGTGGGCGGGTATATCCTGCCAGGGTGGAGCAGGCTTTTTTTTTTCCTAGTGTCAGCGCCTCCTAGTGGCAAGAGCATATACCCATCAGTAAGGTGACCCCCAATGAAGAACGATCGAGAAATGTAGATTTTCTAGTATAATTTGGAATCAGGGTCATTTAATCCAGCGAGCCTCCAAAACTACAACTCCCATAATGCTCGGACAGCCATCTGGGAGTTGTAGTTTTGCAACAGCTAGAGGCACCCTGGTTGGGAAACACTGCATTACCCTGTACCAGCAGGTAAGTGCATGTGAGCATCTTTGACCACTAAAGCTATAATCACATGGCAGAATTTCCACACACGCACCAATTCAGAGTCCGCATTCATTTGGGTGGTTTCTGGTTTGTGCGGATTTCGTGTGAAATCGGTATGCAGAAATTTTGAAGTGTGAATCGGAGTGCGGAATTGCATTGAAGTCGCTTGGGTTTTAATATGATGTGAAATCCGCATTTGGAAATTCTGCCGTGTGAATATAGCCTAACTGTGGAGAGACAGGTATGGAGAGAGCTCAGCGCCTCAGACCTTTCCATAACAATGTTTATAAATGGCTCAGAGCCGGAGGAGGGGGGGGGGGGTAAACGTCAATGGGGTCTGTTGGGAGCCATTGGTATCCGGTATTCAATGAAACCACTGTTTATTGTTTTGTTCCAAAGAGGGAGCAGGACAATGGAAAAGACAAAGCAGAGGTGAACCTAGCCTAACATATGACAATGCACATGGCAAAGTCCAGAAGGGTCAACATGGCAGGCAGTGAACTGCACTGAGCTCTAGCCCCTGTAAGGCCATGTTCACACCGCAGAATTTCCCAAGTGGAATCGGGTGGAAAAATTCAGCTCGGAAACGCTGTTGCAGCCGAGTCCCATTGTTTTCAATGGGATTTTGCTGCATCATGCACATGGCAGACACTTGCCACTGAAATCCCAACTTCGGCCTCCACAGAAAATACTGACAACTCTAATCTTTCTGCGGAATAAGCTTGGAAATACATTGTCTATGGAGACAGCGCATTTCCAAGCGGTCCTAGTGCCGGTGTAATGAAGAAAACCGAGTCCCTGTAGCGGAATGTGACCCTCTGCACAGGGGACACACACTTCCGCTTTACAGGCGCCTCCCTCTCAATCCCTAACCAAAATATACTAACCCCTATCCCTAACCAAAATATACTAACCCCTATCCCTAACCAAAATATACTAACCCCTATCCCTAACCAAAATATACTAACCCCTATCCCTAACCAAAATATACTAACCCCTATCCCTAACCAAAATATACTAACCCCTATCCCTAACCAAAATATACTAACCCCTATCCCTAACCAAAATATACTAACCCCTATCCCTAACCAAAATACTAACCCCTATCCCTAACCAAAATACTAACCCCTATCCCTAACCAAAATACTAACCCCTATCCCTAACCCTCAATCCTAAACCCCGACCGACCCTCAATCCTAAACCCCGACCGACCCTCAATCCTAAACCCCGACCGACCCTCAATCCTAAACCCCGACCGACCCTCAATCCTAAACCCCGACCGACCCTCAATCCTAAACCCCGACCGACCCTCAATCCTAAACCCCGACCGACCCTCAATCCTAAACCCCGACCGACCCTCAATCCTAAACCCCGACCGACCCTCAATCCTAAACCCCGACCGACCCTCAATCCTAAATCCCGACCGACCCCCAATCCTAACCCCTCACAGCAATTAGCACTAAGAATGGCTGAGAGCGCTGAGCTCAGGTCACATTGAGATACGGGACGGGTCAGAGTTTTTTTCACTTGTCTGAGAACTCTCCTAGGAGAAAGGTCAGGATTTATGTGAAATGTACATGACCAACCCCTTTGTCCAAAGCGGAGTTTCCCGTATTTTTGGAGGACACCCCTGCTCACCTCTCAGGTTCCTTGACCGTGTGCTGCACGGGTTCCACTTGGTACCTTCCAGTCTCCAGGATCACCCGCTCAATCGGTTCTTCCATAGAATCCGTATTGGCTAACGGGGAGGCGAGTAGGACACCATGGGCTTCGTCCAGCTCGGACTGCTCCGCCTGTAGGGTGTACAGCGTGTTCTCCTCTAGGTGGAAGTACAGAGGGACAAACTCACTGAGAGCCTACCCTACATACAAAACTGCCTGCACTAAAAGAAACACACGCTGTTATGTCACATATCTGTCGCCATGAACCAGGGGACACACAAAGTACAGTCATGTGATGTAGGGAAAACATCCCCATTCCTGCATTATTGGAGCTCAGCTTAATTATTAGGGATGTGTTTCTTATTGTTTCCAAATGAAGGTTTTCAGCAGAAATGAGAAAGGTGCTCTACTGTATAAGTTTGTGTTTTCCAATCAGGGTGCCTCCAGCTGTTGCCAAACTACAACTCCCAGCATGCCCAGACAGTTGTTCTGCAACAGCTGGAGGCACACAGGTTGGGAAACACTGGTATAAGTGTATAGATGACAAAACTGGAGTTTCAGGAGTGACTGAAGGTTCTGGACGTAAAGTGTGTTCTACTGTATTAGTCCATGTTCTCCAACCAGTGTGGCTTCAGCTGTTGCAAAACTGAAACTCCCGGCATGCTGGGAGTTGCAGTCTTGCAACAGCTGAAGGCACACAGGTTGGGAAACACTAGTATAAGTGTATATAGATGACAAACTGGAGTTCCGGAGGTGACTAAAGGTTCTGGCGTAAAGTGTATGCCACGGTTTAAAGGGGTTATCCAGGAAAAAAATAAAATAATTTGTATATCAACTGGCTCCAAAAAGTTCAACAGATTTGTAAATCACTTTATTAAAAAAAATCTTAATCCTTCCAGTACTTATGAGCTGCTGAAGTTGAGTTGTTCTTTTTTGTCTAACTGCTCTCTGATGACTAGTAGGAGCAAATCCCCATAGCAAACCTCTTATGCTCCGGACAGTTCCCGAGACAGACAGAGATGTCAGCAGAGAGCACTGTTGTCAGACAGAAAAGAACAACTCAACTTCAGCAGCTGATAAATATTGGAAGGATTAAGATTTTATTTTATAGAAATAATTAACAAATCTGTTTAACTTTCTGGAGCCAGTTGATCTGAAAAAAATTAAAAAAAAATAAAAAGTTTTTTCCTGGAATACCCCTTTAAGTACGTGTTTTCCAACCAGTGTGCCTCCAGCTTTTGCTAAACTACATCTCCTAGCATGCTGGGAGTTGTAGTTTTGCAACAACTGAAGGCACACAGGTTGGGAAACACTAGTATAAGTGTATAGATGACAAACTGGAGTTCCCGGGAGTGACTAAAGGATCCGGACGTAAAGTGTGTTCTACTGTTTAAGGACGTGTTCTCCAAACAGTGTCCCTCCAGCTTTTGCAAAACTACATCTCCCAGCATGCTGGGAGTTGTAGTTTTGCAACAGCTGGGGGAACACTGGTCAGGAAACACTGGTATAAGTTTCAGGAGTGACTGAAGTGTGTTCTACTGTATAAAAAGAGGAGTTCTACTGTATCAGTCCATGTTATTCAATCAGTGTGGCTCCAGCTGTTGCAAAGCTACAGCTCCCAGCATGCCCGGACAGCCAACGGCTGTCCGGGCATGCTGGAAGTTGTAGCTTTGCAACAGCTGCAGGCAAACCGAAATTGCTCTTAAAAGGAGGTCTCCAGTATTGTAAAGCTTAGAAGTTTCAGATTACAGGGAGTGCGACCGCTGGGACCCCCTCGCGATCTCCCGTACGGGGCCCCGGCAGTCTGCGGCAAAAGGGTGGGTCGACCACCGCACGAAGCGGCAGCCAACACACTCCCTCAATACAACTCTATGGGAGAGTCAGAGCGCTGCCTTCGTCAATCTCCTCCTCTGTATTGAGGGGGCGTGTCTGCTGCAGATTCATGCGGTTGGGGGTCCCAGCGGTCAGACCCCCCGCGATCTAAAACTTATTCCCTATCCTGAGGATAGGGGATAAGTTTTACAATACTGGACTGCTCCTTTAAATTTTTTTTGATATGTTATAGTTTATTAACTATAAAAAAAAAAAAATTCTAATTGGAAGAAAAAAAAATGTTTAATTCTGTGTCTATTTTCAATTTGAAAATATGGCCACTAGGGTTCTCCCTAGCAGTCCCTGGCCGCAAGTGTTTTCAGTGATTTCGGACTCACGCCAAGAGTCCAAAATCACCGACGATGCCTGAGCACGTGACTGTCAATCAGACAGGCGGGAGTGAGCGCTGCGCTCGCACCAGTGCAGGGCACGCTCCTGACTCGGCTGGCCAGCAGCGTCTTTAGGCTCCGCCCCTGACAAGGAGAGTCTGCGCGTGCTGGCCCCGAGTCAGTGGAGTGCTTTTCTGCATACAGGACATCGGGTTTGCCCTGGAGGCATATATTATATATATATTATTGGCATATATTATAAACTGTGATTATCATACATACAGGAAGAAGGGCAGAAGCTGGCCCTGGCAGGCATCAGATGATGTTGTGCCTGCCGGGCCACGCCCACTTACTCCCCCTCGCTCACAGCTCCAAACTGAGCTACCGAAGATGGAATAAAATAGGTATTTACAGGGGGTTTTGAATTTAAAAAAAAAAAAAAGGATAGAGATAGAGTCAGGGACAGATTAGGGGAGGGGGATTAGGGAAAGTGTAGTTGATGATAGGTCCTCTAAGCAGATCATGCTAGACACTGATACACTGCACCAAAAAAGATTGACTTTTGGGACTGAACGTGCTAGCTTTTGGGTGACAAGCTCTGAGGTTTAGGTCTATGAAAAGAACCTGATGTGAGGGACATTACATTTTCTGTTATACCCAATGCTGCAAGTGGAACTTATTGCTGTATGTGAATTGTTACAATAAGGACTTCTGAGCTGTGACACCTGTCTGTTTCCTTGCAGACTGTGAAGGGTCTTGTTCTACACAGGACCAGGGGGCTTGTCACTTATTTACTGGGATTTATTGTGAATGGTGGCAGCGTCACATATCAAGTTACCTGTCAGGACCCCCTCGCTGCTGTTTATATCCTGGTCCCCGGGCTCAGTCTGGGTGAATGCAGACACAGCTTCCAAGGTGGTACATCCACCGTCATCTCCACTGCCTTCTCCACCGACATCTAGCTGGATCCCTTCTGCTGCCAATGCCTCGTATCCAGGCCCAGCGATAATGATGACCTGCGAGGGGCAATTGGCAGCAGCTACCACCCGCCCCAGTGCTTCCTGGGTCACTCCCTCAAAGAGACCTTCAGCTCCGGGCCCCACGGGGACACACACCACAGTCTCCGTCTCCTCCGTGCACTGCTCTTCTCCCTCTGTCACACTCTCGGAGTACAGGGCATGGACCGGCTGGTCTGTCTCCTCACACATCTCCGACACCTGGATCACCGGTGTAGGTCTGGAGGAGGAATCGTCGGAGCTTATGTCATCGTCACACACTGTGAATAAAGAAAACATGATGGAGTGATGCTGGTACAATCCACTCATGCATCCCCCCCCCCATTCTTTAAATGGCACCTTTCATAAAAAAAAACTTTTGATATATTATAGATTAATGTATGCAGAATAACTTTCCAATAGCATGTTATTAAAAAATATGCTTCTTTCTATTAAATTTTCCACTTTGAAAAAATTACCACTAGGGGGCTCCCTACCGGTCCTGGAAGCAAGCCCTTTTTATAGATTTCAGACTCATGCTGGAGTCCTAAATCTGAGACTGTAACCGGGACACAGACAAGTTCAGCACTGCTCCCTGCCATGCTGGAGTCCTAAATCTTAGACTGAAACCGGGACACAGACAAGCTCAGCACTGCTCCCTGGCAGGGAGCATTGCTGAGCTTGTCTATGTCCCGGCTGCAGTCTCAGATTTAGGACTTCAGCATGGCAGGGAGCAGTGCTGAGCTTGTTTGTGTCCCAGCTGCAGTCTCAGATTTAGGACTCCAGCATGAGTCTGAAATCTATTTAAAAAAAAAGGGCTTGCGGCCAGGACTGGTAGGGAGACCCCCAGTGGTCATTTTTTCAAAGTGGAAAATTAAACAGAAAGAAGCATATTTTTTAATAACATGCTATTGGAAATGTATTCTGCATACATTAATCTATAATATATCAAAAGTTTTTTTTAATGAAAGGTACCCTTTAAACTGCAGCTCTACTTGCCCAGAATATAAGGGCATGGGGAGCTAGTTTCCTGTGGGCACCACAAGAAAGAGAGGTGACCTGTAGTTGCATAGTGTGTGTCTTACGTTTATGATTTAGTGACTTCAAGGGGCACCGAAGGTCTTGAAAGAAATGGTGCCCAGCCTGGCATTGCCACACTGCTGTGGTGTAGAGGAGTTGGCTGGTGTCCAGCTCGGAGAGGGCAGGCTCATGAGGGCAGCGGCTCTTGTGGTCATAATACCAGGTCATTAAGGTAAGCAGATTGTTCACACAGCGCTTCTGTCCTGCAAAAACAAGAGACTGTGAGCGGATTGTCTGCCCGTGTGGGCACCGCACCCCATCCCCCCCAGATGGTGCCACAGCAGTCCAGGGTGAAGGGGGCGCCTGTCAACCGGATTCTTCCACCAACCTCTACCATAAACCCAATGTAATCCTAGACGAGGACGGTAGGTGAATACACTACAGATCTCAGAATGTCCTAGAAGGCATGCTGGGAGCTGTAGTTTCAGAAGTACAGGTAAGGGGTTAATAATCACGTACTTGTCCGGTGAGGTGGGTTTGGCTGGACATCACCCTCAGGCTTCCTGCAACACAAGAAGATACACAGTAAGTAACGTCACCAATCCTACAATATAGGATTACATTATTGTACTAATATACGACCAAGAGGGTAAGATCATACACCAATGTTTCCCAACCAGGGTGCCTCCAGCTGTTGCAAAACTACAACTCCCAGCATGCCCGGACAGCCTTTGGCTGTCCGGGCATGCTAGGAGTTGTAGTTTTTGCAACAGCTGGAGGCACCCTGGTTGGGAAACACTGTCATACACTGATGATTTTCTGCAGCAGGACTACAGTGTGTGAACATACAAAATAAGAGGATACACAGCGGAAGTGATGTCACTGATCCTGCATTATAGGGTTAATACTGGACTATTATATACGGCATTATAGGGTTAATACTGGACTATTATATACTGCATTATAGATCCGGTATCCAGAGATATCACTGTACTGGTAGGTGCACTACAGTCATCGATCCAGCAGGTACGGCGCCCCCTAAGGACCGGACATGCCCACAGGTACGGCGCCCCCTAAGGACCGGACATGCCCACAGGTACGGCGCCCCCTAAGGACCGGACATGCCCACAGGTACGGCGCCCCCTAAGGACCGGACATGCCCACAGGTACGGCGCCCCCTAAGGACCGGACATGCCCACAGGTACGGCGCCCCCTAAGGACCGGACATGCCCACAGGTACGGCGCCCCCTAAGGACCGGACATGCCCACAGGTACGGCGCCCCCTAAGGACCGGACATGCCCACAGGTACGGCGCCCCCTAAGGACCGGACATCCCCACAGGTACGGCGCCCCCTAAGGGCCGGACATCCCCACAGGTACGGCGCCCCCTAAGGGCCGGACATCCCCACAGGTACGGCGCCCCCTAAAGGACCGGACATCCCCACAGGTACGGCCCCCCCTAAGGACCGGACATCCCCACAGGTACGGCACAGGTACGGCGCCCCCTAAGGGCCGGACTTCCCCACAGGTACAGCGCTCCCTAAGGACCAGACATCCCCACAGGTACGGCGCCCCCTAAGGACCAGACATCCCCACAGGTACGGCACAGGTACGGCGCCCCCTAAGGGCCGGACTTCCCCACAGGTACGGCGCCCCCTAAGGACCGGGCATCCCCACAGGTACGGCGCCCCCTAAGGACCGGGCATCCCCACAGGTACGGCGCCCCCTAAGGACCGGCCATCCCCACAGGTACGGCGCCCCCTAAGGACCGGCCATCCCCACAGGTACGGCACAGGTACGGTGCTCCCTAAGGGCCGGGCATCCCCACAGGTACGGCGCCCCCTAAGGTCAGGACATCCCCACAGGTACGGCGCCCCCTAAGGTCAGGACATCCCCACAGGTATGGCGCCCCCTAAGGTCAGGACATCCCCACAGGTACGGCGCCCCCTAAGGACAGGACATCCCCACAGGTACGGCGCCCCCTAAGGACCGGACATCCCCACAGGTACGGCGCCCCCTAAGGACCGGACATCCCCACAGGTACGGCGCCCCCTAAGGACCGGACATCCCCACAGGTACGGCGCCCCCTAAGGACAGGACATCCCCACAGGTACGGCGCCCCCTAAGGACAGGACATCCCCACAGGTACGGCGCTCCCTAAGGACAGGACATCCCCACAGGTACGGCGCCCCCTAAGGACAGGACATCCCCACAGGTACGGCGCCCCCTAAGGACAGGACATCCCCACAGGTACGGCGCCCCCTAAGGACCGGACATCCCCACAGGTACGGCGCCCCCTAAGGACCAGACATCCCCACAGGTACGGCGCCCCCTGAGGACCAGACATCCCCACAGGTACGGTACGGCGCCCCCTAAGGACCAGACATCCCCACAGGTACGGCACAGCGCCCCCTAAGGGCCGGACTTCCCCACAGGTACGGCGCCCCCCTAAGGACCGGGCATCCCCACAGGTACGGCCCCCCCTAAGGACCGGACATCCCCACAGGTACGACCCCCCAAGGACTGGACATCCCCACAGGTACGGCCCTCCAAGGACCGGACATCCCCACAGGTACGGCGCCCCCTAAGGGCCGGACTTCCCCACAGGTACAGCGCCCCCTAAGGACCAGACATCCCCGCAGGTACGGCGCCCCCTAAGGACCAGACATCCCCACAGGTACGGCGCCCCCTAAGGGCCGGGCATCCCCACAGGTACGGCGCCCCCTAAGGGCCGGGCATCCCCACAGGTACGGCGCCCCCTAAGGGCCGGGCATCCCCACAGGTACGGCGCCCCCTAAGGACCGGACATCCCCACAGGTACGGCGCCCCCTAAGGACCGGACATCCCCACAGGTACGGCGCCCCCTAAGGACCAGACATCCCCACAGGTACGGCGCCCCCTAAGGACCAGACATCCCCACAGGTACGGCGCCCCCTAAGGGCCGGACTTCCCCACAGGTACGGCGCCCCCTAAGGGCCGGGCATCCCCACAGGTACGGCGCCCCCTAAGGACCGGACATCCCCACAGGTACGGCGCCCCCTAAGGACCAGACATCCCCGCAGGTACGGCGCCCCCTAAGGACCGCACATCCCCACAGGTACGGCGCCCCCTAAGGACCGGACATCCCCACAGGTACGGCGCCCCCTAAGGACTGGAGGTGTCACTATAGTGCCCCCATTAGATGAGCCTGGTTGGAGGACATCCTCACTATACCCACTATGATACATGACATCACAGAGGGTGCAGGAGACCTTATATACAGAGAAGGTGATGGAGTGTATGAGGTCACGTGACCTCCAGCCGCCGTACACTACAACTCCCAGCATGCCCCCACGATGTGACAAAGTAATAGCGGCCAGTCTCACCCTTGGCATCCCGTCTCCAGAGCCAGCAGGTGGGCAGCCAGCCGGGCATCGCTCCAGGCCTCTCCGCCGCCGTCCCCTCGGTCCCTCCGCAGCACCCAGGCTCCGTGCGCCTCCCCCAGGTACACCCGCCGGCAGTCATACTTCTTCCGGGACTCCAGCCGCCGCCTTACCCGGTCCGTGTCATTCAGCCGGGGCCTCCCCCGAACCTTCTTCCCGTAATCGTCTTCTTCTTCTTCCTCCGAACCGGGAGTCTCGATCCCAGGGGCCGCCATCTTTACCAATGATGACGTCACCGCCGAGCATCAATAAACTTTATTCACACGGACAACGCTGTATTTGTGCTTTCTTTTTCTTCTCTACTAAAAGAAAAGTTTCCCTTAAGATTTATCAAAACCTGTGTAAAGGAAAAGTTGCCCATAGCAACCAATCAGATCGCTTCTTTCATGTTTAACAAGGCAGCTGCAAAATGAAAGAAGCGATCTGATTGGTTGCTATGGGCAACTCTTCCTTTACACAGGTTTTGATAAATCTCCCCTAGTGTTTCCCAAACAAAGTGCCTCCAGCTGTTACAAAACTACAACTCCCAGCATGCCCGGACAGCCTTTGGCTGTCCGGGCATGCTGGGAGTTGTAGTTTTGCAGCAGCTGGAGGCACCCTGGTTGGGAAACACTGCATATAAGGCTTGGTTTTTGCGCCACCAATTGTACTTTGTAATGCGATCACTCATTTTACCACAAAATCTATGGTGAAACCAAAAAAAAAATAAAAATAATATACATATATATATATATATATATATATATTATTTGTGGGGCAAAATTGAAAAAAAACCACAATTTTGTAACTTCCGCTTCTGCACAGTGAACTTTTCGGTAGAAATGACACCTTTCGAGATGAGCGAACTTACAGTAAATTCGATTCGTCACGAACTTCTCGGCTCGGCAGTTGACTTATCCGGCGTAAATTAGTTCGGCTTTCCGGTGCTCCCGTGGGCTGGAAAAGGTGGATACAGTCCTAAGAGACTCTTTCCTAGGACTGTATCCACCTTTTCCAGCCACCGGAGCACCTGAAAGCTGAACTAATTTATGCAGGAAAAGTCATCAACTGCCGAGCCGAGAAGTTTGTGACGAATCGAATTTACTGTAAGTTCACTCATCTCTAGACACCTTCTCTTTATTCTGTAGGTCCATAAAATTACAACAATACCTGATATGTATAGGTTTGATTTCGTTTTACTACTATTTAAAAAATAAATAAAAACTAACTTTTTGGAAAGAAACATTTTTGAATTGTCCTCTTCTGACCCTTATAACGCGTTTATTTTTACGTATACAGGGCTGTATGAGGGTCATTTTTTTGCCCCAGGATCTGTGGTTTTTGTTGGTACCATTTTTTATATTCATGGGACTTTTTGTTGGCTTTTTTTTCTAGTATGTAAAGTGATGAAAAATACACATTTCTGACTGAATAGTTTTTTTACATGGACGCAATTAACTGTGCGGTTTAATGAACATTATATTTTAATAGTTCAGACATTTACGCACACAACAGTACCACATTTTTTTTTGTTGTTTATATTATTTTATTTAAAAAAATGGGAAAAGTGGGTTTTCAAATTTTTATTAGGGGAGGGGTTTGTTCACAATTAACACTTATATACTCATATTTTATTTACTATTTTTCAGTCTCCATAGGGAATTATTACATGTAATCTTTGGATTGCATACACTAAACAATGCTGTACTATAGCACAGCATTGATCAGTGTTTTCAGCATTCCATTAGTACAGTCTGCCGAGGCTGCCTGTATATGAGGCCACCGCTCATCGCACTGCAGGGATCCCAATCAGCCCCTTAAAGGAGAACTCCAGAAAAGGAAAATTGTACTCCATACTGCCAGTAGTAAAAAAATAAAGAGGTACATACCTCCCTTCGCGCCTCCGGTAATCCATTCCGGTCTCCGCCGCGATCCTCTTCCTGGTTGCCGGCGAGTCATACTGCACTCAGCCAATCGCCGGCCGCAGCGCAGTCCTGACTCGGCCAGCGATAGGCTGAGCGGCAGTGTGACGTTTTCCTCCCCGGGGCCGAAAAAGTCACACTGACGCTCAGCCTATCGCTGGCCGAGTCAGGACTTCGCTGCGGCCGGTGCAGTATGACCCCCCGACAAGCGGCAACCAGGAAGAGGATCGCGGCGGAGACCGGAGTGGGTTACCGTAGGCACCGGGGGAGCGAAGGAAGGTATGTATCTCTCTATTTTTTTTACTGCTGGCAGTATGGAGTACAATTTTCCTATTCTGGAGTACTCCTTTAACTTACAGGCAACTGTAATTTATCCATTTTAGGTCCCGCAATCAACTTTGATAGTGGAATCTAAAGGGTTAATGCTGGACATAGTTGTGATCGCCAATTCTTACCAGTTTTGAAGCAAG
The DNA here is from genome assembly GCF_029499605.1 of Hyla sarda. Classification (NCBI taxonomy): domain Eukaryota; kingdom Metazoa; phylum Chordata; class Amphibia; order Anura; family Hylidae; genus Hyla; species Hyla sarda. The sequence goes on from NC_079192.1 coordinate 32,386,216, forward strand.
CTCAGCAGCGCAATTTAACTTCCTTGCAGGGATAGGGGTACGGATATGAAGACAAGATATGAGGTCGAGATAGGAGGACAGGATATGAGGTCAGGATATGAAGTCGGGATGTGAAGTCAGGATATGAGAATGACATATGAGGACAGAATATGAGGATGAGATATGAGGACGGGATATGAGAATGAAATACAAGGACCGGATATGAGGATGAGTTATGAGGTCAGAATATGAGGATATGATATGAGGACGGGACATGATGTCGGGATATGAGGATGAGATATAAGGTCGGGAAATGAGGTCCGGCATATGAGGATGAGATATGAGGTCAGGATATGAGGACAAGATATGACGAGATATGAGGACAGAGTATGAGGTTGGGATATGATGAGATATGAGGTCGGGATAGGAGGATGAGATATGAGGTCGGGATATGAGGATGAGATATGAGGTCGGGATAGGAGGATGAGATATGAGGTCGGGATATGAGGATGAGATATGGGGATGGGATATGAGGACAAGATATGAGGACGGGGTATGAGGTTGGGATATGATGAGATATGAGGTCGGGATATGAGGATGAGATATGAGGTCGGGAAATGAGGATGAGACATGGGGATGGGATATGAGGACGAGATATGAGGATGGGGTATGAGGTTGGGATATGAGGATGAGATATGGGGATGGGATATGAGGACAAGATATGACGAGATATGAAGATGAGATATGAGGTTGTGATATGAGGACGGGGTATGAGGTTGGGATATGAGGATGAGATATGACAAGATTTGAGGACGGGGTATGAGGTTGGGATATGATGAGATATGAGGTCGAGAAATGAGGATGAGATATGGGGATGGGATATGAGGACGGGGTATGAGGTTGGGATATGATGAGATATGAGGTCGGGAAATGAGGATGAGATATGGGGATGGGATATGAGGACGGGGTATGAGGTTGGGATATGATGAGATATGAGGTCGGGAAATGAGGATGAGATATAAGGTCGGGATATGAGGACAAGATATGACGAGATATGAGGACGGGGTATGAGGTTGGGATATGATGAGATATGAGGTCGGGATATGAGGATGAGATAGGAGGTCGTGATATGAGGACAAGATATGACGAGATATGAGGACGGGGTATGAGGTTGGGATATGATGAGATATGAGGTCGGGATATAAGGATGAGATATGAGGTCGGGAAATTAGGATGAGATATGAGGATGAGATAGGAGGTCGTGATATGAGGACGGGAAATTAGGATGAGATATGAGGATGAGATAGGAGGTCGTGATATGAGGACGGGGTATGAGGTTGGGATATGATGACATATGAGGTCGGGATATGAGGATGAGATATGAGGTCGGGAAATTAGGATGAGATATGAGGATGAGATAGGAGGTCGTGATATGAGGACGGGGTATGAGGTTGGGATATGGGGACAGGATGTGAAGACAGGATTTGAGGACAAGAGCGTCATTGTTGTTTTTTCTCTGCCACAAGGTTTACTGAATTAGTTTTGGAATAAAGAGGAATCATTTTAATGCCCCTCTCCTCCTCCTCCTCTATCTTATTCTGCACTGGAATGTTGTCCTCCGTTCAGTCCAGGCGCTGATGACCTCGCTGGATTAAATCTGTGTTATTATTTTTAAAAGTGGTAAAACATAACACAAAACATATAAAATGTAACATTACTGTAATCGTACTGATCAGAAGAATAACGTTTTCATGTCAGTTTTATCGCGCAGAGAGAAATCCAAACCTCCACCTCCGCATTTGTGTTTAGTATTTCTTTTTTTTTTTTTTCTTCAAATTGTACGTTTCCCACTAAAATATTCGGTTTCATAAATAGATATATAAATGTATCTGGTTCTGGTTAAAATACTGACTGAAATGTGGCACTAAATACCTTGTGTGCACATAGCCTTGAATGGGATGGTGACTGTACGCCTATCATACTCCTGGTGGTCTAGAGTGCTTTAATGGTTTATAATTAAAGGAGTATTCCGTCGACTAAAACTTATCCCGATTGGTGGGTGTCCAACTGCTGGGAGCCCCTGAGATCTTTATTGTAATTATATTACGATGTACAGTGACCCCCCCGACCTACGATGGCCCCGACATACGATCATTTCAACATACGATGGCCTCTCAGAGGCAGCATCAACATACGATGCTTTTGTATGTCGGGGCCATCGCATAAACGGCTATCCGGCAGCGCAGACTGCTTCAGCTGACACCGGATAGCCGTTTACGGTGCCCCGTGGGGTCCGCTGACGATCACTTACCTGTCCTCGGGGCTCCGTCGCGTCCTCTTCGGGATCCCCTGCATCGTCGGCGCTCTCCATGGTCGTCATCACGTCGCTGCGCACGCCGTCCTGTCAGCCAATAGGAGCGGCGCGCGTATCGACGTGATGGCGGCGACGGAGAGCGAGGATGCCGGGGAAGCAAAGGCCTTGCCGGAGCATCGGGGACACCTCAGGGACGCGGCGACAGCGATGGAAGGCGACATGCAGGGCAGCGGTGACGGTCCAGAGCAGCGGGGACACGTGAGTATAACGTCCAATACCAATGGTCTTCAACCTGCGGATCTCCAGATGTTGCAAAACTACAACTCCCAGCATGCCCGGACAGCCGTTGGCTGTCCGGGCATGCTGGGTGTTGTAGTTTTGCAACATCTGGAGGTCCGAAGGTTGGAGATCACTGTCCTATACTTTACATTGCACGGATCACTCAACATACGATGGTTTCAACAAACGATGGTCCGTTTGGAATGGATTACCATCGTATGTTGAGGGACCACTGTATTGTGGGACCCCTAATGCTGCCCCTGTTTAGTTCACCCTGTACTACAAGGTGAATAAAGAAGGAAGCCCTATCCTCTGGATCTGATACAACCAGAACACCGGCTTATTGGTGGCTCCTCACATGGGGGGAGATTTATCAAAAAGGAAAAGTTGCCCAGTTGCCCATAGCAACCAATCAGCTTGCTCCTTTCATTTTTAACAAGGCCTCTGCAAAATGAAAGAAGCGATCTGATTGGTTGCTATGGGCAACTGGGCACCTTTTCCTTTGCACAGGTTTTGATAAATCTCCCCCATAGACTCATACAGGGGTCTACTGAACGCAGCCCACCCATTCTATGACATCCATATCCCTTATAGGCCATATAGACAGGGGCTGCGGACATGTGAGGCTACAGCACTGCACATGGTTTCCATTGACATTCATTGAGGTAGTCCAGTATGGTGTGATCCTCCTTCGTATTATTCAATTAAAGGGGTACTCCAGTGGAAAACGTTTTTCAACTGGTTCCAGAAAGTTAAACAGATTTGTAAATTACTTCTGTTTAAAAATCTTAATCCTTCCAGTACTTATCAGCTGCTGAATGCTCCACAGGAAGTTTTCTTTTCTTTTTGGATTTCTGTTCAGTCTGACCACAGTGCTCTCTGCTGACACCTCTGTCCATGTCAGGAACTGTCCAGAGCAGGAGCAATTCCTCATAGCAAACCTCTCCTGCTCTGGACAGTTCCTGACATGAACAGAGGTGTCAGCAGAGAGCACTGTGGTCAGACTGAAAAGAAATTCAAAAGGAAAAGAACTTCCTATGGAGCATACAGCAGCTGATAAGTACTTGAAGGATTAAGATTTTTAAACAGAAGTAATTTACAAATCTGTTCTGGAACCAGTTGATTTACAAAAAAAAAAAAAAAAAAAAAAAACTTTATTGTGTGTATAGCATGCTGCCTCATGCTGAGCTATGCCACAGGCAAAGGAGCAGACAGGGAATAAATAGCAGGTGCTGCAACCTCCCTGATAGTCTGTTGTAAAAATGCAATGTTCTGCTGCAGCTTTAGCAGGGAACTGTGATGAAAAGCTGACGGAAACCAATGCATTCTGGGAATTGTAGTGCATTGCAACTTCTGGAAGTACAGGACTAAGATCCACAAAACAAACGGCGATCTGTTTCTGAAAGAATTCCAACATGGCGACAGTTTTACATCCCATGGGGGTGCCTAAATGTATAGGCATAACTATAGGGCAGTGTTTCTCAACCAGTGTGCCTCCAGCTGTTGCAAAACTACAACTCCCAGCATGCCCGGACAGCCATGCTGGGAGTTGTAGTTTTGTAACAGCTGGAGGCACCCTGGTTGGGAAACACTACTATAGGGGTGTTGCGATTGCAATCAGGGGGACAGAAGAGGTGTGTTAGTTTTCAGTTTCAATTTACCCCCTATGTGTCATGTGACTACTCTGGGTTGTGCTGAGTGGTTGAAGACTCACTGAGGGGACATGTTTTTTTTTTTTTATGTTTTTTGCCACTTTGGGACACCGGTCATTGATTTTATTTCTCATTGTTGTTACAGAGTCTATCGAATTCCCCCAATATGAAAGAACCGGACCCAGGGATGAGTTCCCTTTAAATGTCATTGTCTCCATGATTCCTCTACCAGTCCTATTATGGTCCAGTTATTGTCCCTGGAGACATGAAACCGGACCTGAGCGTATGGGGTCGACTACTGCTCCATCCTCCGATGCTGCCTCATCTCCTCTTCCTCCTCTGTGGGTGACTGTCTTGCCTCTTCCTTGGCCGATTTGGCCTCTTCTTGCGCAGGAAGACTCACTTCCTGCGGGCCAGAGGTCAGTCGGAAAAGGACCGGCAGCTGGCCGAGGACCGGGTTGGCTTCTTGAAGACACTGGATCCATTTCCCCAACATTCTCTCATCTCCAGATCCTGCCATGCACATAGCGTAGACTGGACCTTCCTCCACTGCAAACAAGAGAAAAACATAATGGGAGACGCCAAGATGGTACTTAAAGGGGTACTCCGGTGGAAAACTATTTTTTTAAATCAACTGGTGCCAGAAAGTTAAACAGATTTGTAAATTGCTTCTGTTTAAAAATCTTAATCCTTCCAGTACTTATAAGCTGCTGAATACTACAGAGGAAGTTGTGTAATGCTTTCCAGTCTGACCACAGTGCTCTCTGCTGACACCTCTGTCCATGTCAGGAACTGTCCAGAGCAGGATAGATTTGCTATGGGGATTTGCTCCTGCTCTGGACAGTTCCTAACATGGAAGCAGAGAGCACTGTGGTCAGACAAAAAAGAACAACTCAACTTCCTCTGTAATATACAGCAGCTGATAAGTACTGGAAGGATTAAGATTTTTTAATAGAAGTAATTTACAAATCTGTTTAAGTTTCTGGCACCAGTTGATTAAAAAACTAAATAAATAAATAAATACATTTTTTTTCCACCGGAGTACTCCTTTAAGTCAGTCTGCCTAGGAAAACCTATATTAGGACCTAGTGCGCAAGTGTGTCTCCAGTTGTTGCAAAACTACAACTCCCAGCATGCCCGGCTCATTACACCTTCAACCCAGCTTTTCCCATTTCCAGAAAGACAGTCATATAACCCATTACTTAGTACCAGGGTTGGAAAAACACAGTTGTTTTCTTCCAAAAACAGTGACACCCCTGTCCTCAGGTTGTGTGTGGTATTACAGCTTGGCTCCATTCACTTCAACAGAACCGAGCTGTAATACCACACACAACCTCTAAGACATGGGTGGCACTGTTTTGGAAGAATTCGGCTCTGTTTTTTCTTAACCCCTTTAATGGCGGACATATTGTCAATCATCCAGCTTTCCCATACTCATGAATGGGTCTACAGCCACAGTATGATCCATCCTTGACTGTACGGCGGCATAATTTACCAATCAGGAGTTTGGGAAAGCCAATGAATATGGCAGCACATTACAGCTTCTACATAACCCAGAGCACTGTTTTCCAAAGAGTGTGTCTCCAGCTGTTGCAAAACTACAACTTCCAGCATGGCCGGACAGCCGCAGGCTGTCCGGCCATGCTGGAAGTTGTAGTTTTGCAACAGCTGGAGGCACACTTGTTAAGAAACACTGGTGTGAGATAATACTGTGTTGTTATAGGTATATACCCATATCCCGCCGAGAATGAGATGCCAACATATACAGTGGCAGCGGGTGCCATTCTTTAAAGGGTGTCTCTACACCAATTTAACCAAACGTAATAGTGCACAATCGAAACAAATGTATATTGCTTGGCTTTCCAAATCTCCTGATTGGTAAAATTATGCAGCAAATACAGTCGAGGATGGATCAGAGCTGATTTCTTTCAAAAACAGCGCCACCATCTGTCCTCAGGTTGTGTACGATATTGCAGCTCAGTTCTGTTGAAGTGAATGGAGCCAAGCTGTAATACCACACACAACCTGAGGACAGGGGTGGCGCTATTTTTGGAAGAAAGTGACTGTATTTTTCTGGATATCCCTGATAAGTTGGTACTAAGTTACGGGTTAGATCACTTTCTTTCAGTAATTAGGCAAAGCTGGGTAGAAGGTGTAATGAGGCGGAAATGCTGGGAGCTGTAGTTTTGCAACAGCTGGAGGCACACTGTTTGCAATACACTGACAGAAAGGAGGCAGAAGCAGCCACAACATTTCGCCTTTCGGCCTCCACCATTCGTACCTTCATCCACATTGAAGCTGTGGTCATCCCCGAGGTCTCGCTCCAGATCCAGGTCAAGTTGTAGGGGGTAATAGAAACATCTCTCGGGGTCTAATTCCTCCTGAGCAATGAACAGACGGATTACTATCCCCCCTCCTTACCAGCGAGGAGCCCGGATGGCACTACAGCTGGCGCAGGGTACCCACCTTCTTTCTAGCGGCTGGCTCTGCGCGGAGGACGTAGTACTGGACACAGATCTTCTTCAGCCAGAGCGGGAACGGACCCTCCACTATTACAGGGTATTTGGGATCATGTTCGGCCAGGAGAGCAATCTGATCCGGAGACTGGATACCTGAGAGAGGAAAGTCAAAGGGTTAATCCAGGGATAGAAACACAAGAGCTAATTTCTTTCAAAAACAGCGCCACCCCTATTCTCAGGTTGCGTGTAGGTATTGCAGCTCAGTTCCAATGAGGTGATTGAAGTCAAGTTGTAATGCCACACACAACCCGAGGACAGGGGTGGTGCTACTTTTGGAAGAAATTTGCTCTGTGTTTCCATCCCTTTAAAGGGGTACTCCGCCCCTGGCATCTTATCCCCTATCCAAAAAGTTTTCCACCGGAGTACCCTTTTAATGGTCTGGTTGGGGACCCTGAGGTAAGATCCAGGCCTCGTACAGGAGATCGTTAGGGGGGGTCCCAGTGGTCGGACCCCCATCGTTCAGACACTTATGCCGTATCCAAAGGATTTTTTAATCCCTTGTATTACCTATACAGTACAGGCTCTATGGAGATCTATCCCTATAATGCGCCCCTCTATGTACCCTATAAGGGTCTCTCATGCAGAGGTACATACCCACAAGAGGCTGGTGCTCCTGGACCGTCCCATCTTCACAAACCTCGGAAGACGGCAACTGTGGAAAAACCATATTTACACGTCAGATCTGTAATTATCCAATTGCTTGGTAGCCATTTTATTCTATAAATAAGCGAATAAGTGGCTGCCCATGCACAGTCCCTCTCCAATACAGTCTATACCAGTATTCCCCAACCAGCATGCCTCCGGCTGTTGCGAAAACTACAACTCCCAGCATGCCCGGACAGCCAACGGCTGTCCGGGCATGCTGGGAGTTGTAGTTTTGCAACAGCTGGAGGCACCCTGTAGATGTAATGTACTAGTGTCCAATACTACTGTCCATATAGTATATATATATATTGATCAGGGCATCTAAAGGGTTAGCTGATGTCTGCTGTCAGCAGTGAGGCCCTGGCTGCTGACAGCAGCCGGTACTCGCCATCTATGAAGCAAGGCCAGATCCTGATTGAACTCTAAACACCGCAGGGCGTAAACGTACGTCACGGAGCGCTAAATAATGGGCGGCCATGAGGTACATTTACGTTCTGTGTCCTCTAGGGGTTAAACTTTTACATGCTCTATATAAAAATTGGCCCTACGCCAGAACGGTGCCAGATTGACTCCTCTAAGGCTTCAGTCCGCTGTAGGATTATGTGGCTACCATTATAAGGATGGCCCCGTGTAAATCATGTAAAGGGGCCTCGTCTTCATGTCTAGGATCAGGGTCCCTAAATAAACATTAAAGATATGAAAGCCGCTTTTTAATATCTTGTTCCTAGGCTGAGATACAGTCACGTGAATTGACAGGCCCTTAAGCCTGAGGCTGCACTACTGAAAGATTCTCGAGGCATCATATCCCCCCTTCTGATTCCAGTCAGGGAGACCTTGTATGGCTCCAGATCACCAACTAAGATCAATGGGGGAGATTTACTCAAAACCTGTGGAGAGGAATAGTAGCTGAGTTGCCCATAGCAACCAATCAGATCGCTACTTTCATTTTTGAAAAGGCCTATGTAAAATGAAAGTAGTCATCTGATTGGTTGCTATGGGCAACTGGGCAACTTTTCCTCTCGACAGGTTTTGATAAATCTCCCCCAATATGTACATCTTTACTGACTTGAATACTGTCAGTACTGTGTGGACATCAGAATGCCTCAGTAGTGCAGCCTCAGGCTTTTGGCCTGCAATTTCAAGGGGTGATATCTCAGCACAGAAGAGTAGGAGAGGGGAAAAAAAAAGGAGGGGATACGGGGCGCTCTCTATGGGAGCGGTGTATGGAATAAGGCGCAGCTCTGAAGGTGTTTCCGGTAGGAGGTGTGATGTTTCAGCTTGCTGCTCGGTGCCCCCTTGTCCGTTGCCCCAAACAGGGTACGGAAAAGACGATATGGAAAGGAAATGACCTCTGACCTCCGAGCGCTACTGAGATAGTGGAATTGTGCGAATTATGCGAAGATGTCAAAGGTACACAGGAACTTTTTTTATTGAATAAAAGAAACAACTGGACAACGCGTTTCGGCGTGTTCTCACGCCTTCCTCAGGTCCATAAAGATAATTTTATGGTAGCCTGTTCTGGTTTTCCTGTGAACTGGCCGTCCAATATACAGGAAAACCAGAACAGGTTTAGGTCCATAAAATTATCTTTATGGACCTGAGGAAGCATGAGAAACCGCCGAAACGCGCTGTCCAGTTGTTTCTTTTATTCAATAAAAAAGTTTCTATGTACCTTTGGCATCTTCGCATAATTTGCACAATTCCAGGATCTCAGTAGCGCTCGGAGGTCAGAACCCCCGCATTTTCTGCATTTCCTTTCCATATTAGCACAGAAGTAAGATATTAAAAAACTGTTTTCATTGTTTTAATCTACGTGAAAATGGCCTCCTGGAGATCTTCTTCTGCTAGGACTTTATTTATAAATGACTTTGCACATAGTCACCTGGTACACGGTCACTTGGGCATCTCTGTCCGCAGCTATCCGCGCCAGGCAAACTTTTGACAGGGCGACAGGATCAGCTTCTAGGTCAACGGGCACAGGGTAAGGGTTGATATGCTTAAACCGGGGAAACCAATACATCATCCGCTGGTACTTCTTCACGGGGTGGCTGAGCTTCCCAAATGTTTGGGCCAACAGGAAGTAGGTGTGCCTGTTAGGAGTGACCCCTGGAAAGACGAAAAACTGTTGAGCTGCATCCATATAAGGCTGCGTTCACACGGCCGTCTAGACCCGTCCCCTTCTTCTCCCGTCAAAATAAAAAAACAAAAAAAAACGGACAATAACGGATGTTATTCATGTGTTTCCATTTGGATCCGTTATTGTTCAGTTAATAAACCAAATAAAACAATTTTTTTTTGTTCTGAGCATGCTCAGAAGTAAAAACGGATCAAAAAACTGATTGAAAAAACTGATGCAAACGGATGACATTAAAGGCTCATCCGTTTTCCATAGACTTCAATGTTAAATTTACTGTATCCATTTTTTCTTGTTTTTTTGACGGAAGAAAAATACTGAAGTTCTGGCGCAGACAGAATTTCTGGCGCACAACCCGACAAGACATGTCAGGTTTGCAATAGTAAATGAGGGCCAGTGTGTCCATTGGCCAACAGATAAGGATAAGGTTTCGGATGTATGTGTTTGCTGGTGTGGACGCAGCCTTACTGTCTGTTAGCAATAAGGGTTAAGCAGTATAACTCTACTGTATAGGTCAACACATAACGGGAGGAGTAGACTCCTTGTCACATAGCTCCTCCCTCCTGTCTATATCACCCTGTGGTGGGAGGAGCAGACTCCATATCACATAGCTCCTCCCTCCTGTCTATATCACCCTGTGGTGGGAGGAGCAGACTCCATGTCACATAGCTCCTCCCTCCTGTCTGTATCGCCCTGTGGTGGGAGGAGCAGACTCCATGTCACATAGCTCCTCCCTCCTGTCTGTATCGCCCTGTGGTGGGAGGAGCAGACTCCATGTCACATAGCTCCTCCCTCCTGTCTACATCACCCTGTGGTGGAGGAGCAGACTCCATATCACATAGCTCCTCCCTCCTGTCTATATCACCCTGTGGTGGGAGGAGCAGACTCCATGTCACATAGCTCCTCCCTCCTGTCTATATCACCCTGTGGTGGGAGGAGCAGACTCCATGTCACATAGCTCCTCCCTCCTGTCTATATCACCCTGTGGTGGGAGGAGCAGACTCCATATCACATAGCTCCTCCCTCCTGTCTATATCAGCCTGTGGTGGGAGGAGCAGACTCCATGTCACATAGCTCCTCCCTCCTGTCTATATCATCCTGTGGTGGGAGGAGCAGACTTGATGTCACATAGCTCCTCCCTCCTGTCTATATCACCCTGTGGTGGGAGGAGCAGACTCCATATCACATAGCTCCTCCCTCCTGTCTATATCACCCTGTGGTGGGAGGAGCAGACTCCATATCACATAGCTCCTCCCTCCTGTCTATATCACCCTGTGGTGGGAGGAGCAGACTCCATATCACATAGCTCCTCTCTCCTGTCTATATCACCCTGTGGTGGGAGGAGCAGACTCCATGTCACATAGCTTCTCCCTCCTGTCTATATCACCCTGTGGTGGGAGGAGCAGACTCCATATCACATAGCTCCTCCCTCCTGTCTATATCACCCTGTGGTGGGAGGAGCAGACTCCATGTCACATAGCTCCTCCCTCCTGTCTGTATCGCCCTGTGGTGGGAGGAGCAGACTCCATGTCACATAGCTCCTCCCTCCTGTCTGTATCGCCCTGTGGTGGGAGGAGCAGACTCCATGTCACATAGCTCCTCCCTCCTGTCTATATCACCCTGTGGTGGAGGAGCAGACTCCATATCACATAGCTCCTCCCTCCTGTCTATATCACCCTGTGGTGGGAGGAGCAGACTCCATGTCACATAGCTCCTCCCTCCTGTCTATATCACCCTGTGGTGGGAGGAGCAGACTCCATGTCGCATAGTTTATCCTATAACTTGAGAAAACATAAGTAAAAAATAACTTTTGACACGTCCTAGAGACATGTCAAAAGTTTTGATCTGACACCCCCACCGATCAGGAGAACGAGAGGGAAGAAGTGCTCAGTAGGGCTTTTCACTCCCTGGCTCTCTGCGCGCTCTGTTTTGTTTCTCCATTATAAGTCTATTGGGCAGAGAGACAAAGATCACTTCAAGCTGGGAGTGAACTGCACTGCCGCACACTTCTCCTGATTGGTTGGGGTCTCAGACCCAAAAAGCGGGAATACTGATGAATCTCTAGGACATGTCAAAAGCTTTTTTTAAAGTGGTACTCCGCTGGAAAACTTTTTTTTTTTAATTAACTGGTGCCAGAAAGTTAAACAGATTTGTAAATTACTTCTATTAAAAAATCTTAATCCTTCCAGTACTTATTAGCTGCTGAATACTACAGAGGAAATGGTTTTCTTTTTGGAACACCGAGCTCTCTGCTGACATCACAAGTACAGTGCTCTCTGCTGACATCATGACCACAGTGCTCTCTGCTGACATCTCTGTCCATTTTAGGAACTGTCCAGAGCAGCATATGTTTGCTATAGGGGATTTTCTCCTACTCTGGACAGTTCTTAAAATGGACAAAGATGTCAGCAGAGAGCACTGTGGTCATGATGTCGGCAGAGAGCTCTGTGTTCCAAAAAAAAAAGAATTTTCTCTGGAGCATACAGCAGCTGATAAGTACTGGAAGGATTAAGATTTTTTAATAGAAGTAATTTACAAATCTGTTTAACTTTCCGGAGCCAGTTAATTACATTTTTTTTTTCCAGTGGAGTACCCCTTTAACCCCTTCCCGACCTATGACATACCTGTACGTCATGGGTGGCAAGGTGTTCCCGACCCATGACATACAGGTACGTCATGAACATTTTTGCCGCTACTCGCGGCATCCCGCAGCGCCCGGTAAGATGGTGGCTATCACTGATAGCCAGCCATCTTACCATGCGACCACGGGGGGTTTCATCCCCCACCCCCCCCAGCGATCGCTGCTATCAGCTGGTCAAATCTGACTAGCTGATAGCAGCGTTTCGCTATGAAAATACTTAGCAGCGCGGTGTGTGAGTCCGGATCACGGGGATCGGGACACACACCGCTCTGCTAAGTGTCCCTGACCCGTCCCCCGGCGTCACTTACCCGTCCGAGCGGTGTCCCGAGCGGTCCCGGCGCGAGCGACGTCCTCCAGGCGGTCCCGGCGGTGCTGCGTCCCGGAGGTGAGTTTCCGGCAGCAGTGCGGCATCTTCATTGGCAGCAGTGAGATCGCCGTAAAGCGATCTCACTGCTGCCTCTGAGAGTTTCAAAACTGCAACTCCCAGCATGCCCAGACAGCCTTTGGCTTTCTGGGCATGCTGGGAGTTGTAGTTTTGCAACATCTGGAGGCCCACAGTTTGGAGACCACTGTATAATGGTCTCCAATCTGTGCTCTTCCAGATGTTGCAAAACTACAAATCTCAGCATGCTCAGTCTGTCCAGGCATGCTGGGAGTTGTAGTTCTCTAACATCTGGAAGAGCACAGATTGGAGACCATTTTACAGTGGTCTCCAAACTGTGGACCTCCAGATGTTGCAAAACTACAACTCCCAGCATGCCCAGACTGCCCAAGCATGCTGGAAGTTGTAGTTTGGCAACATCTGATCCTTCAGATATTGCCGAACTACAACTTCCAGCATGCCTGGGCAGTCTGGGCATGCTGGGAGTTGTAGTTTTGCAACAACTGGAGGCACACTAGTTGGGAAACATTGTCCGTTTCCTACCTCAGTGCCTCCAGCTGTTGCAATTGTTGCAAAACTATAACTCCCAGCATGCACTGACAGACCATGCATGCTGGGAGTTGTAGTTTTGCAACAGCTGGAGGCACACTGGTTTGGAAACACTAAGTTTGGTTGCAAAACACTTGAAAGTTTATTACTTAACTTAGTGTTTCCAAACCAGTGTTCCTCCAGCTGTTGCAAAACTACAACTCCCAGCATGCACGGACAGCCAAAGGGCATGCTCTGAGTTTGCAACAGCTGGATGTTTGCCCCCCTCCCCCCAATGTGAATGTACAGGGTACACTCACATGGGCGGAGGTTTACAGTGAGTGCTGCAAGTTTGAGATGGCGCAAATTTTGCGCTGCAGCTCAAACTTCCAGCGGCAAACTTGCTGTGAACCTCTGCCCATGTGACTGTACCCTAAAAACACTACACTACACTAACACTAACCTAAAATAAAAAGTAAAAAACACTACATATACACATACCCCTACACAGCCCCCCTCCCCAAAAAATGAAAAACGTCTGGTACGCTACTGTTTCCAAAACGGAGCCTCCAGCTGTTGCAAAATAATAACTCCCATTGACTGTCCAGGCATGCTGGGAGTTTTGCAACAGCTGGAGGCACCCTGTTTGGGAATCATTGGCATAGAATACCCCTATGTCCACCCCTATGCAAATCCCTAATTCAGGCCTCAAATGCGCATGGCACTCTCTCACTTTGGAGCCCTGTCGTATTTCAAGGCAACAGTTTTGGGACACATATGGGGTATCGCCGTACTCGGGAGAAATTGCCTTACAAATTTTGGGGGGCTTTTTCTTCTTTAACCCCTTATGAAAAGGTGAAGTTGGGGTCTACACCAGCATGTTAGTGTAAAAAAATAATTTTTTTACACTGACAAGCTGGTGTTGCCCTATACTTTTCATTTTCACCAGAGGTAAAAGGGAAAAAAGACCCTCTAAATTTGTAATGCAATTTCTCCCTAGTACGGAGATACCCCATATGTGGGCGCAAAGTGCTCTGGGGGCGCACAACAAGGCCCAGAAGGGAGAGTGCACCATGTACATTTGAGGCGATTTGCACAGGGGTGGCTGATTGTTACAGCGGTTCTGACAAACGCAAAACAATAAATATCCATATGTGACCCCATTTTGGAAACTACACCCCTCACGGAATGTAATAAGGGGTGCAGTGAGCATTTACACCCCACTGGTGTATGACAGATTTTTGGAACAGTGGTCTGTGAAAATGAAAAATAAAATTTTTGATTTGCACAGTCCACTGATTCAAATATCTGTCAAACGCCAGTGGGGTGTAAATGCTCACTGCACCCCTTATTAAATTCCATGAGGGATATAGTTTCCAAAATGGGGTCACATGTGGGGGGGGTCCACTGTTCTGGCACCATAGGGGCTTCCTAAATGGGACATGCCCCCCAAAAACCCTTTCAGCAAAACTCACTCTCCAAAAACCATTTGTCGCTCCTTCCCTTCTGAGCCCTCTACTGCGCCCGCTGAACACTTTACATACGCATATGAGGTATTTCCTTACTCGAGAGAAATTGGGTTACAAATTTTAGGGTGATTTCTCTCCTTTTACCCCTTGTAAAAATTAAAAAATTGGGTCTACAAGAAAATGCGAGTGTAAATAATGAAGATTTAGAATTTTCTCCTTCACTTTGCTGCTATTCCTGTGAAACACCTAAAGGGTTAAAACACTTACTGAATGTCATTTTGAATACTTTGGGGGGTACAGTTTTTATAATGGGGTAATTTATGGGGTATTTCTAATATGAAGACCCTTAAAATCCGCTTCCAACCTGAACTGGGCCCTGAAAAATTACGATTTTGAAAATCTTGAGAAAAATTGGAAAATTGCTGCGGAACTTTGAAGCCCTCTGGTGTCTTCCAAAAGTAAAAACTTGTCAATTTTTTTATGCAAACACAAAGTAGACATATTGTATATGTGAATCAATATGTAATTTATTTGGAATATCCATTTTCCTTTCAAGCAGAGACTTTCAAAGTTAGAAAAATGCTAAATTTTCAAAATTTTCATGAAATTTTTAGATTTTTTACCAAGAAAGGATGCAAATATCAGTGAAATTTTACCAATAACATAAAGTAGAATATGTCACGAAAAAACAATCTCGGAATCAGAATGATAAGTAAAAGCATTCCAGAGTTATTAATGTTTAAAGTGACAGTGTTCAGATTTTCAAAAAATGCCCAGGTCATGAAGGTGAAAATGGGCTGGGTCATGAAGGGGTTAAGACACAGTTTCCACAGAAAAATAAAATACACCTACCATAGTACTCCATTTGATCCAGGACCCTTATTGCACACTCCTGCTGCCGGGGGTAATGGAGGAACATGGTCTGGATGAAGTTTCGTGGGATGAAGACCTCCTTGGGGAAGACATCCAGCAGTTTGTTGTAAACCTCAATGTCTTTCTCCACTCCAAAGTGAGGCATCCACCGGAGCGCGGCCTCGATCATCTCAACGTGCCCCCTCCTCCGCACATCGCGCCCACAGAACATGTCCAGGACCTGGACGAACGAGGCTTTATCCCTCTGATCCTTGGCAAACGCATCTTCGAATGGAGCCACAGTTTTCGGCGGGTCGGACTTCGGGGGGCCGGGTGAAGACGAGGTGTGGACTGCACGGAGCAGCTGCGACTGCAACAACATATGGGGAGATGAGTGTACATAGAATAAAGCCATACGGTATGACAGTGTTTCCCCAACCGGGGTGCCTCCAGCTGTTGTAAAACTACTACAGCAGTGATTTCCAACCAGGGTGCCTCCAGCTGTTGCAAAACTGCAACTCCCAGCATGCCCGGACAGCCAACGGCTGCCGTCACGCCCCCTCCCATAGAAATGAATGGAGGGGGCGTGGTGTGACGTCACGTCCCCGTCTCGGAAGCCCGGCAGTTTCCGAAACATCAGACGCAGCTACACACAGAATGCGGGCTGCTGCAGGGAGATTGTGGGGGGCCCCAGCAGCGGGCCCCCCGCAATCAGACATCTTATCCCCTATCCTTCCTTTTAACAGCTGCTGAAGTTGAGTTGTTCTTTTCTGTCTGACCACAGTGCTCTCTACTGACACCTCTGTCTGTTCCAGGAACTGTCCTGAGCAGGAGAGGTTTGCTATGGGGATTTACTCCTACTCTGGACAGTACCTGAGACAGACAGAGGTGTCAGCAGAGAGCACTGTGGTCAGACAGAAAAGAACAACTCAACTTCAGCAGCTGATAAGTACTGGTAGGATTAAGATTTTTTTATAGAAGTAATTTACAAATCTGTTCAACTATCTGGAGTCAGTTGATGAAGATTTTTTTTTTTTTTCATGGAATACCCCTTTAATAATCTGGCAGCGATCACTTCCATTATTGACGGAATAAAGGAATTTTTCAGTATCAGAATGATGACAGTGCGGGGTCTCAGACACAGGTGTGTGTTCACACTCACTCTCGCTCCATGTGGTTCCACCGCTGGCATTTGTCGGAGTCGGGCACATAGCTTCTGGGCGGTGATCAACAAGCGCAGGCTCCTCATCTTCTATGATCAACTGCAACAAGAAGGTCATCCATGGGTTAATAGGAGACAGGATTATGGGTAATGTTCTGAATTAACCCTGTGTGTTTCCATTCCTCACAGCTTTCAATATCTCTGCTGTCAGTCAACGCGGACGAACACAATACTTCTCATATGTGATTAAAAAAAAACCTTTGTAACGTAAACTGGTTGGACTTCAGACTAATGTCGTCTACCTGCGCTGACACATTGTAACAGATCATCAGAGAGTATTGTGCTGCTGGGGCATCCACTAAGGATTGTCTACTGGTCTATGATGGACACAACTGGGAGACGTATTAGGTCAGGATGGGATTACAGAATCAACAGCAGCAGAGATACTGACAAGGGGGATGACAACCAGACATAACATTACACTCCACTGGGGCCGGATGATCCTGTACTGGGGGGGACTGGGGCTGGATGATCCTGTACTGGGGGCACTGGGGATGGATGATCCTGTACTGGGATACACTGGGGATGATCCTGTACTGGGGGCACTAGGGCTGGATGATCCTGTACTGGGGACACTGGGACTGGATGATCCTGTACTGGGATACACTGGGGCTGGATGATCCTGTACTGTGGGCACTGGGGCTGGATGATCCTGTACTGGGATACACTGGGGCTGGATGATCCTGTACTGTGGGCACTGGGGCTGGATGATCCTGTACTGGGGGCACTGGGGCTTGATGATCCTGTACTGGGGGCACTGGGGCTGGATGATCCTGCACTGGGACTGGATGATCCTGTACTGGGACTGGATGATCCTGTACTGGGGACACTGGGGCTGGATGATCCTGTACTGGGGACACTGGGGCTGGATGATCATGTACTGGGGGCACTGGGGCTGGATGATCCTATACTGGGTGCACTGGGGCTGGATGATCCTGTACTGGGGGCACTGGGGCTGGATGATCCTGTACTGGGGGCACTGGGGCTGGATGATCCTGTACTGGGGGCACTGGGGCTGGATGATCCTGTACTGGGGCTGGATGATCCCATACTGGGGGCACTGGAACTGGATGATCCTGTACTGGGGGCACTGGGTCTGGATGATCCCGTACTGGGGGCACTGGGGCTGGATGATCCCATACTGGGGGCACTGGGGCTGGATGATCCTGTACTGGGGGCACTGGGTCTGGATGATCCCGTACTGGGGGCACTGGGGCTGGATGATCCTGTACTGGGGGCACTGGGGCTGGATGATCCTGTACTGGGGGCACTGGGGCTGGATGATCCTGTACTGGGGCTGGATGATCCCATACTGGGGGCACTGGAACTGGATGATCCTGTACTGGGGGCACTGGGTCTGGATGATCTGGTACTGGGGGCACTGGGGCTGGATAATCCTGTACTGAGGGCACTGGGGCTGGATGATCCTGTACTGGGGGCACTGGGGCTGGATAATCCTGTACTGGGGGCACTGGGACTGGATGATCCTGTACTGGGGGGGACTGGGGCTGGATGATCCCATACTGGGGGCACTGGGGCTGGATGATCCCATACTGGGGGCACTGGAACTGGATTATCCTGTACTGGGGGCACTGGGGCTGGATGATCCTGTACTGGGGGGGACTGGATGATCCTGTACTGGGGGGGAGCTGGATGATCCTGTACTAGAGGGGACTGGGGCTGGATGATCCCATACTGGGGGCACTGGGGCTGGATGATCCTATACTGGGGCACTGGAGCTGGATGATCCTGTACTGGGGCTGGATGATCCCATACTGGGGGCACTGGAACTGGATGATCCTGTACTGGGGGCACTGGGGCTGGATGATCCTGTACTGGGGGGGGGGGGGGGGGCTGGATGATCCTGTACTGGGGCTGGATGATTCTGTACTGGAGGGGACTGGGGCTGGATGATCCCATACTGGGGGCCCTGGGGCTGGATGATCCTGTACTGGGGGCACTGGGGCTGGATGATCCTGTACTGGGGGCATTTGGTCTGGGTGATCTCGTACTGGGGGCACTGGGGCTGGATGATCCTGTACTGGGGGGGGGGGGGCTGGATGATCCTGTACTGGGGGGGGGGGGCTGGATGATCCTGTACTGGAGGGGACTGGGGCTGGATGATCCCATACTGGGGGCACTGGAGCTGGATGATCCTGTACTGGGGCTGGATGATCCCATACTGGGGGCACTGGAGCTGGATGATCCTATACTGGGAGACACTGGGGCTGGATGATCCCATACTGGGGGCACTGGGACTGGATGATCATGTATTGGGGGCACTGGGGATGGATGATCCTGTACTGCGAGACACTGGGGCTGGATGATCCTGTACTGGGGGCACTGGAGCTGGATGATCCTGCACTGGGGGCACTGGAGCTGGATAATTCTATACTGGGGGACTCAGGCTGGATGATCCTGTACTGGGTGCACTGGGGCTGGATGATCCTGTACTGGGGGCACTGGGGCTGGATGATCCTGTACTGGGGGGACTAGGGCTGGATGGTCCCATACTGGGGGCACTGGAGCTGGAGGATCCTGTACTGGGGACACTGGGGCTGGATGATCCTGTTCTGGGGGCACTGGAGCTGGATGATCCTGTACTGGGGGGACTGGATGATCATGTACTGGGGGGGACTGAGGCTGGATGATCCTGTACTGGGGGCACTGGGGCTGGATGATCCTGTACTGGGGGCACTGGGGATGGATGATCCTGTACTGGGGGCACTGGGGCTGGATGATCCTGTACTGGGGGCACTGGGGCTGGATGATCCTGTACTGGGGGCACTGGGGCTGGATGATCCTGTACTGGGGGCACTGGGGCTGGATGATCCTGTACTGGGGGCACTGGGGCTGGATGATCCTGTACTGGGGGCACTGGGGCTGGATGATCCTGTACTGGGGGCACTGGGGCTGGATGATCCTGGACTGGGGCCGGATCATCCTGTACTCAGGGCACTGGGGCTGGATGATCCTGTACTGGGGGCACTGGGGCTGGATGATCCTGTACTGGGGGCACTGGGGCTGGATGATCCTGTACTGGGGGCACTGGGGCTGGATGATCCTGTACTGGGGCTGGATGATCCTGTACTGGGGGCACTGGGGCTGGATGATCCTGTACTGGGGGCACTGGGGCTGGATGATCCTGTACTGGGGGCACTGGGGCTGGATGATCCTGTACTGGGGGCACTGGGGCTGGATGATCCTGGACTGGGGCCGGATCATCCTGTACTCGGGGCACTGGGGCAGGATGTTCCTGTACTGGGGGCACTGGGACTTGACGATCCTGTACTGGGGGCACTGGGGCTGGATCATCCTGTACTCGGGGCATTGGGGCTGGATGATCCTGTACTGGGGGCACTGGGACTGGATGATCCTGTACTGGGGGCAGATGATCCTGTACTGGGGGCACTGGGGCTGGATGATCCTGTACTGGGGGCACTGGGGCCGGATCATCCTGTACTCGGGGCACTGGGACTGGATGATCCTGTACTGGGGGCACTTTACATCCCCTGTCCCTGTCCTAGGGGGCAGTACTGGTGTTCTGGATATGATGTCCTCAGGACACAGCTCAGTGCAGCCGATCAGAGTTTTTACATCATCTCCAGAGGATACAATGTACTGCCCGCCCTGTCATATGTCCTCACACCCAGAGGAGGGCGCCATCACTCCCATCCCCACTCACACATCCTCTACCTGCACCGGATCCTCACTGTCACCCTCACTGTCACTTTACACCTATGGGCGCCGCCATCTTGGAGCACTAAGACATACCTCCCGCCCAGAACTATTACCAGACACTAGAGGTCCACTCTCCGCTCTGTTCTATATTTTTTTTTTTTTACAGGCGCCATTTTACCGAAGTCCATTGGGATGTTTCATGATGCATTACGGGACTCCGACAAAATGGCAGGCGAGTAATATAATTAAGACGTCATCATAAAGACTCTGCAGATGTTGTTTTTTGTTGTATTTGCACCTAGGAAATCTGTGTTTCAGCCAATATGGCGGTTCATTACACCTTCTACCCAGCTTTTCCTCATTCCTAAAAGGCAGTGATATAACCAATAACTTAGTACCAAAT
Source organism: Hyla sarda (assembly GCF_029499605.1). Lineage (NCBI taxonomy): Eukaryota > Metazoa > Chordata > Amphibia > Anura > Hylidae > Hyla > Hyla sarda. Next base: position 32,406,916 of record NC_079192.1, read on the forward strand.
TACTAGGGTTATCAGGGTTCAAAAACACAGTTGATTTTTTCAAAAACAGCACCACCCCTGTCCTCAGGTTGTGTGTGGTATTACAACTTGGCTCAATTCACCTCAATGAAACTGAGCTGCAATACCACACACATCCTGAGGACAAGGGTGGCGCTGTTTTATTTATTTATTTTTTAAGAAATTAGCTCTGCTTTTTGAACCCCATATAAACCCCTTTAATGGCGGCAGTATTGTCAATCATACAGCTTTCCCATACTTCTGAATGGTGATACAGCCAAAGTATGATCCATCTTAGACTGTATTGCGGCATCCTTTACCAATCAGGAGTATGGGAAAGCTGGGTGAAAACCGATATGGCAGCACATTACAGCTTTTCCATTATATATAGGTCGGGATGCTGACTTATACTGTGGCGGGGAGCGTAGGGCGCCATTTGTTTTGATTCAGAGCTATTGGGCATGCTGGGAGTTGTAGTTTTGCAACATCTGGAAGTCCGCAGGTTGGAGACCACTGCCGTATACGGTCCTGTCTCTTGTCCTGCAACATAAACAGCTTCAGCACTGGAAAGTTGTGTAACAACCACTGGGGGAACGTTAAAGATGTTGGTGGTCACCCAGCTTTTCCACAACCCTGACTGGTAATCTTACTTCAATGTGCATTAATAACCCTAACTCTTCTATTCCCGCTTAACATTCTGAGACCCAAAAAAAGCAGGGTAACAACCTCTGATGACTATATTGTTTTTTTACACAGCTTTTCCACAACTCTGAATGGTCATTTTTACTACGGCATGCAGCGATGTTCTTTCCTTTATTCCAGCATAATATTCTGGGAACTGAACGTCAACTTGTGGGAGCTTTAAATGGTTGCCACATTAGTTTTGACCCAGCTTTTCCACAACCCTGAATGGTAATTTTTACCTCAATATGCATTGATACCTCTTGCTCTTGTATTGCTGCTTAACATTCTGAGATCTTAGAAAGCTGGGTCACAATCTCTGATGGCCATATTGGTTGTCATCTAGCTTTTCTACAACCCTGAAAGGGAATTTTTACCATAGTAGGCAGCGATATCCCTCAGTCTTGTAATGCTGAATAGTATTCTGGGAACACATAAGGCTGAACAACTATTTTGGGAGCTTAAAAAGTTGCCATATTGGTTGTCATTCAGCTTTTCCACAACCCTGAATGGGAATTTTTACCACAGAATGCAGCGATATCTCTCTCTCTCCTGGGGTGTCCATCTTGGTGGTCACTTAGCTTTTCCAAAACCCTGAATGGTAATTTTACCCCTAACTCTTGTATTGCTGCTTAACATTCTTAAAGTAAGCTGGATGACAACTTTGATGTCACCCAGCTTTTTCACAACCCTGAATGACATTTTTTACCGCAATATGCAGCAATATCCCTCAGTCTTGCATTGCTCCATACAATTCTGGGAACCCATAAGGCTGAACAACAACTATTGATGAAGCTTAAAAAAGGTTGCCATATTGGTTGTCACCCAGCTTTTCCACAACCCTGAATGGTATTTTTCTTTTCTTTTTACCACAGCATGCAGCAATATCCTTCTCTCTTGTATTGCAGCATACCATTCTGGGAACTGAACGACAACTTGTGGGGACTTAAAAAGGTTGCTATACTGATTGTCACCCAGCTTTTCCCCAACCCTGAAAGGGAATTTGTGCCTCAGAAGGACTGATAATATAATATCTCCATTAAAGGAGTTATCCAGCATTAGGAAAAATAAAAATAAAAAACCTGGTTGCTTTCCTCCAGAAACAGCGCCACCCCTGTCCTCAGGTTGCGTGCGGTATTGCAGCTCGGTTCTATTGAAATGAATGAAGCCAAGTTGTAATACCATACACAACCTGAGAACAGGTGTGGCGCTGTTTTTTAAAAACTCTTAATAGATCTGCAATGCAGTCATGTGCATGGGCACTGAGACCAGTGTTTCTCTACCAATGTGCCTCCAGCTGTTGCAAAACTACAACTCCCAGCATGCCCGGACAGCCAAAGGCTGTCCGGGCATGCTGGGAATTGTGGTTTTGCAACAGCTGGAGGCACACTGGTTGAGAAACACCGACTTAGACTAGTATACTTCGTGCCTCTGCTGTTCAGCCCTGACAAGATCTCTGCTTGCTGTCAGTGAATAGGATGAAACCCTATCCAGACCTGAGGGTTTGCTACAATCGCATCCAGTCTCTGCAGTCCCCTGTATGGGGAGTTGTCTCTGGTGCCCGCCTTTATGCCAGGCCCGTCTCTGCCCCCATTCCGCCTCCTCCCCCTTGGATATGGTGCGTTTTGGGTGTTTTTTTTTCCTGGTCAGACCTGTCCATCCAGTTCATGTAAGAGCCTGCTGTATCAGATCATAGCTACCTGGGCACATAACCTTCCCTGCAATTATAAAAGGATCTAGATATAAAAAATATAAAAAACAATCAAAAACCAAAACAACCACATAGTATAAAAGCATTTCCATATCTGGTAAATACTTAAATTCTTTTGGCACCTAGCTAACAGCTGGGGGCACTGTTGCATTGAAATCTATGGAAATTGTTGCCCACAACTTTAGTGGTGAAATTTGGTACTGCAAGTGATTGATCCTTGTTCACATTGGGGATTTAAGGGACAGAATCAGGTACCTTTACATAAAGGGCACATAGGACTCCCTATACCAAAACCAATGTCAGAAGCAGACGGACGGAAGGCAATGAATGGAAGACTATGAGGCGCCACCTACTGTAATTGGTGAGTAACTGGGGCATGGCTGGCATAAAGAGTATTTAACCCCTTAAGGACTCAGCCCATTTTGGCCTTAAAGGAGTAGTCCAGTGGTGATTCAGTGGTTTACAACTTATCCCCTATCTTAAGGATAGGGGATAAGTTGCAGATCGCGGGGGTCCGACCCCTGGGGCCCCCCGCGATCTCCTGTACGGAGCCCCGACAGCCCGCGGGAAGGGGGCGTGTCGACCTCCACACGAAGCGGCGGCCGACACGCCCCCTCAATACAACTCTATGGCAGAGCCGAAGCGCTGCCTTCGGCAATCTCCGGCTCTGCCATTGAGATGTATTGAGGGGGCGTGTCGGCCGCCGCTTCGTGTGGGGGTCGACACCCGCTATCTCGGCAGAGAGCCGGGGCCCCGTACAGAGAGATCGCAGGGGGCCCCAGCGGTCGGACCCCCCGCGATCTCAAACTTATCCCCTATCCTTAGGATAGGGGATAAGTTTTTCACCACTGGACTACCCCTTTAAGGACTCAGACAATTAAATTTTTACGTTTTCATTTTTTCCTCCTCGCCTTCTAAAAATCATAACTCTTTTATATTTTCATCCACAGACTAGTATGAGGGCTTGTTTTTTGCGCGACCAGTTGTCCTTTGTAATGACATCACTCATTATATCATAAAATGTATGGCTCAACCAAAAAACACTATTTTTGTGGGGAAATTAAAACAAAAAACGAAATTTTGCTAATTTTGGAAGGTTTCGTTTTCACGCCGTACAATTTATGGTAAAAATGACATGTGTTCTTTATTCTGAGGGTCAATACGATTAAAATGATACCCATTATTATATACTTTTATATTATTGTTGCGCTTAAAAAAAATCACAAACTTTTTAACCAAATTAGTACGTTTATAATCCCTTTATTTTGATGACCTATAACTTTTTTATTTTTTCGTATAAGCGGCGGTATGGGGGCTCATTTTTTGCACCATGATCTGTACTTTTTTTTGATACCACATTTGCATATAAAAAACTTTTAATACATTTTTTATAATTTTTTTTTAAATAAAATGTATTAAAAAAGTAGGAATTTTGGACTTTTTTTTATTTTTTTTCGTTCACGCCGTTCACCGTACGGGATCATTAACATTTTATTTTAATAGTTCGGACATTTACCCACGCGGCGATACCAAATATGTCTATAAAAAATGTTTTTTATGCTTTTTGGGGGTAAAATAGGAAAAAACGGACATTTTACTTTTTTATTGGGGGAGGGGATTTTTCCCTTTTTTTTTACTTTAACTTTTACATTTTTTTACATTTTTTTTTACACTTGAATAGTCCCCATAGAGGACTATTCATAGCAATACCATGATTGCTAATACTGATCTGTTCTATGTATAGGACATAGAACAGATCAGTGTTTTCGGTGATCTTCTGCTCTGGTCTGCTCGATCACAGACCAGAGCAGGAGATGCCGGGAGCCGCACGGAGGAAGGAGAGGGGACCTCCGTGCGGCGTTCTGAATGATCGGATCCGCGCAGCAGCGCTGCAGGCGATCCGATCGTTCATTTAAATCGCGCACTGCCGCAGATGCCGGGATCTGTATTGATCCCGGCACCTGAGGGGTTAATGGCGTACGCCCGCGAGATCGCGGGCGTCGGCCATTGCCGGCGGGTCCCTGGCTGCGATCAGCAGCCGGGATCAGCCGCGCATGACACGGGCATCGCTCCGATGCCCGCGGTTATGCTTAGGACGTAAATGTACGTCCTGGTGCGTTAAGTACCACCTCACCAGGACGTACATTTATGTCCTGTGTCCTTAAGGGGTTAAAGGGGTACTCCGGTGAAAACCTTTTTTCTTTTAAATCAACTGGTGGCAGAAAGTTAAACATATTTGTAAATTACTTCTATTAAAAAATCTTAATCCTTCCAGTACTTATTAGCTGCTGAATGCTACAGAGGAAATTCCTTTCTTTTTGGAACACTGATGACATCACGAGCACAGTGCTCTCTGCTGACATCTCTGTCCATTTTAGCAACCGTGCATAGCAGATGTATGCTAAGGGCAGCATGGTGGCTCAGTGGTTAGCTCTGCTGCCTTGCAGTGCTGGGGACTTGGGTTCAAATCCCACTAAGGACAACAATAAATAAAGACTTATTATTATTATAATAACGTCAGCAGAGAGAACTGTGCTTGTGATGTCATCAGAGAGCATTCCAAAAAGAAAAGAATTTCCTCTGTAGTATTCAGCAGCTAATAAGTACAGGAAGGATTAAGATTTTTTAATAGAAGTAATTTACAAATATGTTTAACTTTCTGCCACCGGTTGATTTAAAAGAAAAAAGGATTTCACCGGAGTACCCCTTTAAAGGGTATTTCTATTTTTATACACTATTTTACAGGTTATACCACTGTTCCCTAACCAGTTTTCCTGCTGCTGTTGCAAAACTACAATTCCCAGCATGCCCGGACAGCCAAAGGCATGCTGGGAGTTGTAGTTTTGCAACAGCCAGAGGCGCCCTGGTCGGGAAACACTGGGTTTTACAATCCATTACAAAAAGCAGGATTAAAAAAAATAAATAAAAATACATAGCTGCATTCTAGAAACAGCGCCCCACTTGTCCTTAGGTTGTGTATGGTATTGCAGCTCATTTTCATTGAAGTTGTAATACCACACACAACCTGAGGGCAGGGGTGGCACTGTTTTTGGAAAGAAAAAATAGCTGAATTTCATTTATTGTTATTTTGTTCAATTTTTTTGTTGACATCGTTGCTTTTTTTTTTTTTTGCATGGATCATTCATACAGTGGGTAAAAAAAAAATTAGGACTGCGTTAGGCGTATGTGGCACCCCCCACCGAAGGAATTTAGAAAGAATAAGGCAACATTAGTCTCAGAGAGTTGTGTATGGTAATTGCAGCTCATTTCCATTGTAGTTGTAATACCACACACAACCTGAGGGCAAGGGTGGCGCTGTTTTTGGAAAGAAAAAAATAGCTGATTTGTTTTTGGTTTTGAAATTTGTGGTTTACATAGTTGTTTTATTTATTTATTTATTTGGTTTTCAATTTTGTGGTTTACATAGTTGTTTTATTTATTTTTTATTTTTTCTGCATGGATCATTTATACAGTGGGTAAAAAAATTTAGGACTGCGTTAGGCGTGTGTGGCACCCCCCACCGAAGGAATTTAGAAAGAATAAGACAATGTTAGTCTCAGAGAGTTGTGTATGGTATTGCAGCTCATTTCCATTGTAGATGTAATACCACACACAACCTGAGGGCAGGGGTGGCGCTGTTTTTGGAAAGAAAAAAATAGCTGAATTTTTTTTTTTTGGAGGGGGGTTTCAAATTTGTGGTTTAAGGGGAATAAGGCAACGTTACTCTCGGAGAGGCACACAAGCATTTTGGTAATAGTATTCCTATGTGAGGCGACAGGTTGATGGTTTCAGTCTCTTGTAGGGGCAGTAGGCTTGGTTTTTGAGGGTCTTTCTTGGCAGAGGGCACAGTCTGATGCCATACACACCATCCAGGCTGCTGTCTCTGCCGTAGACTTTGGCAGCCACACCTGTGAGTCTCCCCGGCAGGGTTGCACCCACAGCCGTGGGCTACAATGTTCTACCATGGTAGTATTCTTCTCTCTAGACCAATCTTTGCCAACCAGGGTGCCTCCAGCTGTTGCAACACGACAACTCTCAGCATGCCCGGACAGCCTTCGGCTGTCCGGGCATGCTGGAGGTTGTCGTGTTGCAACAGCTGGAGGCACTCGGTTTGGCAAACACTGTGTGGTGTCAGCGGGGTGCAATGCAGGGCAGATGTTATAACCCAAGGGGCAGAGGTTATCAACCCTTTCTTGCCGTGACGCCAGGGTGTGGTTTAGTCTTAAAGGGGAACTCCGCCCCTAGACGTCTTATGCCCTATCCAAAGGATAGGGGATAAGATGTCAGATCGCCGCGGTGCCGCTGCTGGGGACCCCGGGGATCGCTGCTGTGGCACCCCGCCATCATTACTGCACAGAGCGAGATCGCTCTGCACGTAATGACGGGCAATACAGGGGCCGGAGCATCGTTACGTCACGGCTCCGCCCCTCGTGACGTAACGGCCCGCCCCGTCAATACAAGTCTATGGGAGGGGTTGTGGCGGTCGTCACGCCCCCTGCCATAGACTTGCATTAAGGGGACGGGCCGCGATGTCATGAGGGGCGGAGCCATGACGTCACGCTGCTCCGGCCCCTGTATCGCCCGTCATTACGCACAGAGCGAACTCGTTCTGTGCAGTAATGATGGCGGGGTGCCGCAGCGGCGATCCCCGGGGTCCCCAGCAGCGGGACCCCGGCGATCTCACATCTTATCCCCTATCCTTTGGATAGGGGATAAGATGCCAGGGGCGGAGTACCCCTTTAACCACCCGAAGGTAATACCGCTGGTCCTGGGCTAGGCACGGGGACAATGAAGACACCGATGCCAAGTTACGGACAAAGAGTAGCTTTACTGAGGGTAGACCGGTGATACAGTCTATACAGTAAAGCCAATATCCCAAGGACGTGAACAGTGACACTGGGGGACCTCGCAGGCTTGCTGGGACTTGCAGTAGGTAGAGACACTTTAGTGCAGGCCACGGTGACTAGGCAATTGACTTGACTGATGACTGACAAGACGATAAATTTAGCTTACTTGAGCTGACTTGTGGCTGCAGACTTTAGGCTTGAGGCCTCCAATGCTCCGGACACACTCTCTGAGACGACTGTACTGGACCTCAGCAGGAGCAGGAATGTTGGAAGAGATTGCAGCCCCTCCCCTGGTTTAATAGGGGGCTGTGCAAGGAGCCCACAGGTCACTTGGGGGGTCACCTGGTCACTAGCGCCTCCTGGGTAACAATCACATGGTAACAGCTATTAAAGAAACAGTAAATTTTTTATGTATAACATATGTACACTGTGGGTAACACTGGAGGGGGCCCTGGGGATATGAAGGGACACTGCCTGACAGGGCAAGAGAGGTGTGGAGAAACACCATCCCGTACTGGGCCACCACAAACTCCCCCTCTTTAACGGAGTCATCCTCGATGCCCAGTCCTTGAGGGCGGAGAACCAGAATGACCACAGGGGCCACAGACAGTTCCTGGGGCATTACAAACAACGTCCATATTCCAGGTCTGCAATTAGTGAGTGGATGAAGACAAAGAGTCCATGTAGTATAAAATGTCCATACACGCTCATAAACATGTAAAGGTTTTGTAGCCTTGTAACTGCTGTAGTAACTCGTTCAAAGGACAATATACATGACAATATACATGATTTCTTCGGATTGGGCTGCCGGAGGCTTTTTACCCAATGCCTTGGCTACTGGGGTCTCTCGGTTGGACACCATTTCCCCCAGAACTCTATATACCTATGTTACCTTTTTACTGTATGTGTGCTGTTAGTTAACAGGAATACCTTCTAGCCAGTAAAGTATCCTGGGCACATGGACACAAGAAAATATTAGACGTTATAGACATTTGTGGACTGGTTTTTCTGTAAATGCTGCAGCCCTAATGTAGATATAGACATATGTACATTATGTAGTATTAGTTAACTATGTGTGACAATTAACTTTAGGTGGTACTTGAATCTTTATACCTGGCCTAGATTTGGCCTTGAGTGGACCATTGGGACTTACGCAGCACCACTTCTTGAGAATCAGGAATGCCTACTTCTTCGGGAGCTCTCGATACAACTTGATTTGGAGCAGGTTCTCTTTTGTCGAATTCTAGAGTAGATAGCTGTTCTGGATTGGCAGGACTTGGACTTGTTGGCAGAGACATTTGTGAGACAGGTCGTCTGGAAACTGGAGAATAGACTGGCGCCAACGGTGACAGGACGGGGGCTGGTGTGGCGACTAATTTTGGTTGCACCGCTTTTGGGGTTGGCGCGATACAGAAGATTACAGGTTGGCTAGGAGAGAACATTGGAACATCCATGGATGTATGGATCCCCTCTTCTGACACGTACTCCCGTGTAGGTCTGACTGCTGGTGGAGAAGGTACGGGGAGCACAGGTAGGTCTTTTTTGTGACAAAGCTTAATTCTCTTACGATGGACAACTTGCGTCTCGTACCCGAGTTTTTGTTCCTCGAACACGTCAGAGTCTGGATAGGGTATGGCCGTCAATGTGTATGGTTCTGTCTCCCAGATAGAGTCCAGTTTATGAGTTCTCGGGAACTTCCGCAGCCAGGTTTTGTCACCTAGCTGGAGGGGTTTGGCAGGGGCATGACGGTTATAATCTTACTGTTGTCTTCACTGAGCCTCGCCCATCTTTTTGCCAACAATCTCTTTTGCTTCTTGTGCCCTTCTTTGATGGTCAGAGACCCACTCCATGGAGGCTTGCGGGGAGTTATTGAATGGGGCCTGAAGCCCAAATGTCCGGTCTTTCGGCAGCTGCCCATGCCGCCCCATCATCAGATAGAAAGGGGTGTACCCTGTAGAACAATAAACCATGTTGTTATAAATCTCCAACAATTCGGGCAACAATCGTGGGCAACTCTTCATGCTTTGATACAGAAGCTGCTCACAACATGTGGATGAAGACTTGATTGATGCGCTCACAGAGCCCAGAGTTGGGCCTCGAAGGCTGTTCCACGGTCCGTTAGGACAGACTAGGGGCAACCAAGGGTTTGCACCCAATTGGAGTAGAACACCTGGGCTGTCTTGGCTGTGAGGTCTTTAACGGGTACCACAACAACCCATTTGGAGTAGTGATCCACCATGGTGAGAGCAAAAGTGTACCCGGACCGGATAGGAGACAACTTCACATGGTCTAGCACGACCAACTGATTAGGCTTTTCACTCTGGATGGAATGGAGGGGTGCTCTTGCGTCCTTGCATACATTCATGGTGATGTTGCAGACTCCAAACTCACTGCACCATTTCTCAATGTCGCTCCGCATTCCAATCCAGTAAAATCTTCGCCTGACAGTAGCCTCGGTCTTGTGGACTCCAAAGTGACCCGACTGATCATGATATGAGGACCATCACCGCGTCTCTTCGGGGAACCAGATGAAGTCGATCACCAAAGACCGGATCCAAAGAATTTTGGTACAACAGTCCCTTATGCATGAACAGCCGCTTCCTCTGTCACCACAAACGTTTCAACCCGTAGTCACACTGGGCCTGGTGTAGACGGGTTGGTACCTTTTTCACCAGGAAGTAGTCCAACAGATCCCCCATGACTCGACTTTCGTCTTGAAGTCTTTCAGGTGTATATGTCTTCTTGGACCTTCTCGGACCTGGGTTCGCCGTCCTCAAGGGCAGTCACAACATTCTGATTCACAAACTTCTGGTAAAATGAGGGCATCTCCACGTCTTCCCACTCGTCTTCGACAGGTGGTTCTTCGCCGGGGGTCATCTGAGACAGTACATCGGTGTTGACATTTGACTTGCCGCTCCTGTACTTGGTGAAACTGTAATTGGCCAATCTTGAGGCCCTACGCTGCTTGATGGTACCCAACTTGGCAGTATTCAGATGGGCCAACGGGTTATTATCTGTGTAGACAGTCAATGGCGTGGCAGCAAAGTAGTCCTTAAACTTTTCAGTTACGGCCCATACGAGGGCGAGAAGTTCCAGCTTGAAGGAGCTGTAGTTTGCATCTTTTTTTCTGCTCCTCACAGGTTACGACTGGCATAGGCTATCAAATGCTCTTACTCTTCTTGCACTTGGGACAGGACAGCTCCCAGACCTTCGAAACAGGCATCAGTATATAGCCTGAACGGCTGGATACGTCAGGATGGGTGGTTCTGTCAGCAGACATTTAAGAGCTCGGAACGCTGTCTCTTGCTCTTTGGCCCACTCAACAGGTAGTCTTCCACTGTAGATTCGCCGTACCCTGTAGGAGAGCTGTGAGGGGTTCTGCAATCTGGGCAAAGTGGGGAATGAAGCGGCAGTAGTAGCCGGCAAATCACAGGAAGCTACTGACATCTTTCACCGTGGGGGTAGGCCAGTTCTTGACAACCTCCACCTTTTCAGAATTGGGCTGGACTCCCTCGGCACTGACAACTTGACCTAGGTAGTGTACCAGGGGCTTAAGCAAATTACACTTCGACGGCTTAATCTTCAATGCATCTTTGATCAGGTCCAATAGGACACTTTGAAAATTCAGATGGCCCAGGCACCGTCCCATCAGACGCTGTAATGTAGCAGGGGCATTACATAGCCCAGTGGTGGGCAACCTTTCTTTTCAACTGAGCCAAATCTCGCCAAAACCACGATTGAAATTTATTTTGAGAGCCACATTTTTAAAACCGAAAATACATAGGATGGTACACTGTTTTTAGTTTCAATAAGTTTTTATAGAGAATATTCTGCATGCAAGTATTCACATAGGTCGGGAGGATACAAATAACACAACTAATAAAACAAAAACTTTAGAACGATATTATTTATCGATAACGTTAAATTCCGTAAAATTTGCCTTACAATGTAGAGAAAATTACATCCTGACAAATTGGGATCTGTGGATGACGCACTGGTATTTATCTGTGGATGACGCATATATGGCATCTTGTGTGTGTGTAAATAGTATTATAAAATTAGTGGGGCTCATCATGGATATTTTAAGCAGGGTTCTCCACCTTGATGGATACACCCAAACAGTAGGCAAGAAGTAAAAGTAATAAAACAGGCATGCACACCTTGCACTGCCTCCCTCTGCAGTCAAGTTGAATAAAAGTAAAAAATGAAATAAAAATCAAGATACAACTAAAAAAGTACATATAAAAGTATGTGAAAACACACTCAAATAGTCCTCACTGGTACTGTTATATATTGACCTCAGAACCTGGCCACTAACTTATTTTGCTGGCTCCTAGATTACGATATTCCGCAATTTTATGTCCACACCCCCCTTTTCACATCAACCCTTTTTATGTCAATCCCACAATGTCACATTTCTCCCCTCATGTCACATTTCTGCCCCTCGTGTCACATTTCTGCCCCTCTTGTCACATTTCACCCCCTCATGTCACATTTCCCCCCCTCATGTCACATTTCTGCCCCTCGTGTCACATTTCTGCCCCTCGTGTCACATTTCACCCCCTCATGTCACATTTCTGCCCCTCATGTCACATTTCTGCCCCTCGTGTCACATTTCTGCCCCTCGTGTCTCATTTCACCCCCTCATGTCACATTTCTGCCCCTCATGTCACATTTCTCCCCCTCATGTCCCATTTCTCCCCCCTCATGTCACATTTCTCCCCCTCATGTCCCATTTCTCCCCCCTCATGTCACATTTCTGCCCCTCGTGTCACATTTCTGCCCCTCGTGTCACATTTCACCCCCTCATGTCACATTTCTGCCCCTCATGTCACATTTCTCCCCCCTCATGTCACATTTCACCCCCTCATGTGACATTTCTGCCCCTCGTGTCACATTTCTGCCCCCTCGTGTCACATTTCACCCCCTCATGTCACATTTCTGCCCCTCATGTCACATTTCTACCCCTCATGTCACATTTCTACCCCCTCATGTCACATTTCTACCCCTCATGTCACATTTCTACCCCTCATGTCACATTTCTACCCCTCATGTCACATTTCTCCCCTCATGTCACATTTCTACCCCTCATGTCACATTTCTCCCCTCATGTCACATTTCTGCCCCTCATGTCACATTTCTACCCCTCATGTCACATTTCTCCCCCCTCATGTCACATTTCTCCCCCCTCATGTCACATTCTCCCCCTCATGTCACATTTCTACCCCTCATGTCACATTTCTCCCCTCATGTCACATTTCTCCCCCCTCATGTCACATTCTCCCCCTCATGTCACATTTCTACCCCTCATGTCACATTTCTCCCCTCATGTCACATTTCTCCCCCCTCATGTCACATTCTCCCCCTCATGTCACATTTCTCCCCCCTCATGTCACATTTCTCCCCCCCTCATGTCACATCCCCCCCCCCCTCCATGATGGCCATCACGCCTTTATTTTTACCCTGCTCTGTTCACATCTCTCATTTCCATAGTTAGGCACACTTAATTCATAATCACCCCCCCCCCCTCCCATGATGGCCATCAGTCACCCCTTTCTTTTTGCCCTGTTCACATCTCTCATATGAGTACATAATTCATAATCATCCCCCCCCCCTCCATGATTGCCATCAGTCACCCCTTTCATTTGTCTCTCACTGGCCCTGCCCACATCTCTCATTTCCAAGTTCCAGAGGCATATAGTTCATATTCATCCCCTCCATTCCCCCCCAACCCTTCCTTTTTCTGTCACAGAAATTGAGTCCCCAGAGGCAGGCAGGCCAGGCCATTGCTACACCTACTGGATAACACGCTGCTGATTTGGGAGGCACAGTCTTCTTCTGAGGGCGGCAGACAGAGAGAGGATGCTGCCTCGCCGCCGTGGCGTTACACAGAAAGTCACGCCCCCCCTATACCACATGACCCGACTGGAGCTGTGTGGAGCCGGCCGCCGGGGCTGCACACAGAGCGCGCACTGACAGAGGCTAGCTGCAGAGTCCTGACTTTTGGGGAGGCCGCCCGAGAGGAGGGAGGGGAGCGGGCGTCTGGCACACAGAAGAGCCGCATTAAAGTGTGTAAAGAGCCGCATGTGGCTCGCGAGCCGCGGCTTGCCGACCACTGACGTAGCCCAAACGGCATACTTTTAAACTCGAACAGCCCCATCGGTGTCACAAAGGCGGTCTTCTCTCGGTCCTCCACATCCATAGGCACATGCCAATATCCGCTTATTAAGTCCAAGGTGGAGAAGTAAGCAGCCGACCCAAGGGCTGTGAGTGACTCTTCAATTCTGGGTAGAGGATTAGCATTTTTGTGGGTGACATTGTTCAACTTCCTGTAGTCAACGCAAATGCGGATGGTTTCGTCTTTTTTCTTGACCAGAACAAGGGGGGCCACCCAGGGTCTCTGACTTTCTTGAATGACGTCCGCCTCTTTTATATCAGCCAGCATCTTCTTGACAGTCTGATACATGCCTGGCGCAACCGTATGGTGTCTTCCTTTAATAGGTGGGCTGTCGCCGGTGAGGATTCTGTGTTGGATCATAGACATATGTGTTTACTAAAAGCCTCATGGTACCTTTTGGTGACATTGACTCCCTTGACCTGATCCCTTGGGGTAGTATCATCTGCTACTTGGAGTTGCGCCCACCAGGGCTCAGGAGTACTTGCACCGGATCCTTCAGCCACTTGGGCTGCATGCTGTCGGGCCACCTTGCGTTCTTTTAGGATGTCCCTTGACTCTATGAGATACAGCTGGGCGACTGGGGTGTAGGGGAGAGAGGCATGCAAGGCATCTACAATTTCAGCAAAACAGTTTTTCATAATGTTCATCCCCAATATAAACTCAGCAGATTCCTTATCTAACACATTAGTTACAATCACTCCCTGCCCTCTAAGTACATGCTCTGCCAACTGAATGGTTGACTCCCAATATCCATGTCTGGGTATTGGTTGCCCATTACCCGTCATTACTCTAAAGTCAACATCATCAGGCTCACACAATAAACTAGCATCCCAGCGCTTATAAAAACATTTTTAGGTATAGTAGACACTTGTGACCCTGTATCTATCAGCGCCTACAACTGTACGCCTTCTACAGTTTTTATATAGGGACAGGAGGGGACATAAAGTGCGAGTCCTGACTTAAGTGTTCGGAGTTTGGACCTGATGACTGTTTTCCTGAGGGCCGGTCCGTGACCTCAGGGGCAATCCGTTTAAATCGAAAAACTGCCTCTTCTAATGTCCTGACTTATTGCAGTAAGTAGAAAGGGGCCTTTGAGTCCCCGAGGGCCTGTTGGGCAGAGGGTTGCGGGGGTTGAAATTGCGGGGAACAGGAACAGGGGCAGGTTTTCTAGGCAGGCAGGTTTTCTAGGTTCACGGTCAGGTGGAGCGGCCCGGGTGGCCTTCACAGCCTTAGTCAACTGTTCAATGTCCTGCTTAACACTTTGTTGGTCAGAGGCTGTGGTGACTGGCAAAGCAGATGATACTGGGAAGGGGGCCGGTGATGGTGGTGGTATAGGCATAAGTATCGCCCCTAGGGGCTGTTGGACAGGGGTACAAGCTTCCTCTAACTCAGTCCCGGACTCAATCACTTGAACAGCCAGTCTCTTAAAAGCGGGGAAGGACAAATTAGGGTTTTGGATCGCTAACATTCTCAACTGGGCTTTGTCCCACTTATTATGAGCCCCATCGATTAATCTGTCCATTAACACCTTCTTGCCCTGCTCGGGACTTATACCATCTAGTTTTTGGACAGTCTCTAGGGCATTCTGTAGGGATACGGCATAAGCTCTTATGGCCTTGTGATGTCCTAGTACAGGATATCATTATCAGCTTGAGTCCCTGTATGTCCTCAGGGCTCACCTGCAGTGTTCCCCCATAATGTTATTAGTTGTACATTGAATGTAAAGGACCTTTGATATGGTCACATGGTTATTAGTCACATGATAATGGTTGTCACATGCTAAAGTCACATGTTATGTTACCCAGAGAGCACCAGGTGACCAGATGACCTGCAGCTAGCCTATGGGCTTCTTGCTCAGCCCCCCTTTATAAGAGGGGGAGGTACTACAATCTCTCTTGTGATTCACTTTCTGCTGAGGTCAAGTCCAGTCCAGACATCTCAGAGCCAGTATCCAGCACATCTGGAGGCCTCAAGCCTAAATTACAGCCACAAGTCAGTAAGCCAAGCCATCTATGTCTGCTGTCACTATCTTCAGTCAAGTCTAGTCTATTATAGTCAGCATGGCTGTACTAAAGTCTGTCCAAGTCACTGCAAGTCGCAGCAAGCTGCAAGGTCCCCTGTGTTACTGGTCACCTCTCTGGGATCCTGGCCTAGCTGTAAAGACTATTACCATCTGTCTACCTCAGTAAAGCTACTGTTAACCCTAACCTGGCCTTGGACTATTATTTGCCCTGCCTAACCTAGGACTAGCGGTGGTACCGTTCGGGTGGTTCTCAGTTAAAACCACGTGCTGGCGTCACGAACACGAAGGGGTTAACAACACCTGCCCCTGGGCTACAACACCTGCCCCATACACCTCACATCGCACCCCCGTGGCTTACCACAGCCTAGCTTACGGTAAAGCCGATCTCACTGTCCATATAGCTGCTATGTATTTGCAGGCTCAGTCCAGACTTATGGCCTAGCTTTCGGTGAAGCCTAGCTAAAGTTGTGGCCGATCTCACTGTCCAAATAGCTGCTAAGTATTTGCAGGCCAAGTCCAGACTTATGGCCTAGCTTTCGGTGAAGCCTAAAGTTGTGGCAACTCTCAATGTTAGTCAGGCATTCCCACAGTCCATTCAGCTGCTTAGTATTTGCAGTATCCTGACTAAACATTCCAGTTTCAACTTTCTCATTTCCACCATGTCATGCTGCATTGGGGTATATGACTCAGGATCCAGTTGATCCATACACAGACATTACACTTTTGACGTGAGGAAGAGAGCACTGTAGAGGTTTACAGGAGCACATCATGGTAACCAATAATTCCCAATTCTGGTGGGATCAGCCAAACATTGAATATCTATGGTGGGCTCCTGACAGCAGATGTTGGGGAGACTGTGTTGAACAACTACCCATCATAAAGAAAGTGGTGGAACAAGCCTGACCCTCCCAACCCAGAAAAAAAGCATGCAGACAACAGTAATTCAGTAGTTCGGTCACAGCTTTTATTTAACATAAATGATCCAAAACTGTAACAACCAATAAACTGGTATGGCTCGTAAATACTTTATCATGGTGGATGAATCGGTATACCAGCAATCATTCCACTTGATGGGCAAGTCAGCTGTGACCTAAATAGTAGCACAAAATCTAAAACAAAAAACCAAGCAAGCACAAGATCACAAGTTCTATCACCATAATAAAACAACCCAATGAGAAAAGCTTCCATGTGTACACAAGTACAGTACAATACCACACACCACCTCCTTAAAGCATGTTTACAATTTTCTACCTCTTGTTTTTTTACAGATAAAACTGTATATGTAACTCTGTAATAGAAATACAAAGGTTTAAAAAAAGAAAATGTAAATATAAAAAGAACAATAACCACGTAAGTTACAAACAAAGTACCATACAGGAAATACAGGTAGCAGAAAATGGAAAAGCAAGGCACCCGGAAAACCAATTGGGCTAGCGCGCAACTTCACAGGGCGCCAGTAAGCTGAGGCACGAGGGTGGGGAAGATGTGTAAATGTAAGAGGTGTGAAGCCCCCTGTCCCCACAGTCAGAAATACCTATGCCTAACCGGTCAGGTATTGTACAAGAGAATGGTCGGGTATGTTGATTTTTAAGATCCCTGATCTTTTCGTTTATGGGGAGATAACAGTGTCCAACAGCGGTTTACTCCCCTTTCCCCAATCCTTGGCAGCAGCCAAAGAATTGCGTTAGTGCTCTTTAGTGGTCCCCCTGGCCGAGCAAAACCGGAGAGAGACAGCTGACAAACAAACAAGTTGTTGCCGATAGTTATCCGAAATGTATTGCCAGCTTCACACCAGGTCACCTTCATACACTGTATGGCAGGGAAAGGCCTCACTTGTCCTCTTCTTCCTCATGTAACCTCTCTGGACATTGTTTATTGTAGATCCTTCTTCTGGATTATGGGAATATTTCTGCACTTTTCCTTGTTTAATCTGCTTTTTGTAAGCCACAATCCCTACCAGGCTGCCCCAATCCTCTAATCTCAGAACAAATGACTGATTCTGGAAAAAGAATGAGACCTTCATGTAGGAAGAAAACAACAAAGTCAGAGGCAGAAGTGATGTAAGGGACCTACAACAACAATAACAACAGTTACAACATATGAAATAGTCACCAAAGGCAGCGGAAAAGGTTTAAGTATTAGCGCTCATCGGTGGTCCCCCATGTGGTAGCCCTTGGGGGGTGTATGGTAGTTGGGGTGTTGTTTCGCTAGATGAGGGGTTAAGGTTAACCCTATAGTTCGTGACGCCAGGCTGAGGGCTAGTATGCTGAGGTAATTCTCCGGCCTATCGCCGCCCTTCCCAGTAACGATAGGTGCATAAAATGACTGAAGGTCCACAAAGTAGTTGAACTTGAACTTGGATAACTTTACTGAAATGCTTGCGGAACATCCAATACACAATAACAGTCTCATTCAAACAGTCTCTATATAGTTCAGTGACTGACAGTTGTTGCGGGCCTTGAATTGTATTATAAGTCTCTGACTTTAGGGTAATTTTGAAGATCGGTCTGGATTTAGGGAATAGATAAGGTCCGGTGATCTTGCAGAGTGCTTAGGGATTGATACACTCACGGTTTAGAAGAGATTAGCCGTCGCCCCAAGGCTCGGGCCTAAATTCACTGATGACAGCAGCGCAGATCCTTCCCTGTCAACAGCCCACGAGGAAAGAGAGCTAACAATGGCCGTCGCTCCCTTATATGGGCAGGGGCAGGGTTGTTCTGATTGGTCCGAATATCTGTCACTCACCGTCACAAAGAATGATGGGTGCAATACGTCACAGGGACCTCCAAAGGTCCTGAAGCAAAAACCATAGAGTTTACCTGATCACGTGACCCGCAGGTCCTGCTACGCTCCGTACAGGTAATTAACTATTTATATACATTTATACAATCCTTTATATATAAATCCTAAATAATTACTAGATAACTAACACCTAGATGAGAGGTGACTAGGGGTGGACTAGACAATAAAGACCCGCACGTCCTAGGGACTCTGGCTATGTGGACCTATACACACAGGTACCGGATAGGATGCGGTCCCGGGACACCACACCCAGAACATATTAATGCCATATGTATGCCCTGGCTGGACACCAGGAGATGAGCAATTGGTGCATCCTAGTCGATAACACTGAGGAGTTACAATCAGCATAAAATTCAGTAACTGCATAAATTCTTTGCCTTCCATGATGTTTTACTCTTTTATTGGTTAGCGCTGTTACCTTGCAGCAGTGACCAAGAACAACTTCTGCATGAAGTTTTTACAGTATACTACAGTATTTATGATCTGAGGTCTCCTAAAAATGACACTATTAAACTACCCTAACTGCACACTATTAAAAAGAAAAAAATCTGAATTCTAGATGATTTACCTGATTTATGTGGGGCCAACATATCCTCCAGTGCTGTGCAGACATTGTCCTCACTTCCATTGTTCCTTGTCTGCATTGGACTGTCAATCTGAATTCCAAATTAAACTAAATGTTTCTGTGGTGGCCCAGTACAGGAGTTGTCCCCCTGTACTCTCGCTGCCCTGTTAGGCATCCTCCCTGCAGTATCCCCTGGGCCCCTTCACCTGTTTCCTCTGTACAATTGGGAGCAAAGCAGAGCGAAGGGGTACACAAGGATGTCCCGGCGATTACCTCTCTGCGGCAGCCCCCACGTTAACTTTAAAGACACAGGGGCCACCGGGAAGTAGCGCACGCAGGGACGTCACTGACGTCCCATGCGTGCGCCCATAGGAGAAAAGCAGAGCGGAGCATCGAGGAGGACGAACACGCGTGGTAAGTCACCAGCGGCACGTCATCTTCAGTGTTCCGACCTCCGCTCCCAGGTCTTGGGACCTACTGCTATGGACCATAGGCCATAGCCGAAGATCGTGACCCTGGTCCCCGGACCGGAGGAGCGGTGGTCGGAGCACTGAAGTGGGGCAGTAAACAGGCGTACAGCCTCCAGCCATACACTATATGGCTGAAGGCTGTATGTCTGTAGGGGAACTGTCACCAATAAGGCTTAGATATCAAATCTTAATTTAATTAGTTAATAAAATTGTTATCAAAAAAGTGTTAACTATTGATGGGAAGGGAGTGAGGGTACAGGTGAGTGCCTACACTCAGAGCCCTACCTATCTAGGGGGGGGGGGGCTCCTAAACTAAGCAGCGTGCTGGTGCTCACCATCCTCGGTAGCAGACATCATACCTCCATCTTATAAGCTACCTGGGATTCACCTCGGGCTGATGGGGCCTGATTCTATCTGTTTATACGCTGACTCTATCTATTGGCAGTGGACAGTCATCAATTAGATCTGGAACCAATCGAATCTGGTCCATATGGGATATCTAACATGCACAGGTCTCCGTATCAGGACCTAACGTTGCTCTTTGGTCTATCACCATTTTTTATTGATCATGGCGCCCACCACACATTAACAACTGTGCATGAAATATTACATGGAGCGAACCTAGAAATACTCTGAAGACTATTTCTTTACTATCACTTTAACCTGTATATGACATTGTTACACATCGTTTATGTCTGATACTTTGTCTTATATCCCATCTCTAAATGCCTTTGTTTATCTATACTTTGACATTTAGATACTGAAGCTATCATGACATTTATTTAAGTTTGACTGTCCCTGACCACTGAGACCGATTTTTACCTATCTCTACCTATCTGAATATATCTGTCCTATGTTAATCGTTCATTATCCAAGTGCTAACCTACTAATGCTTTAATGTACTAATATCTTATTATCGCTGTATATATTTGTTGTCCTCTTGTCCCCTGATGAGCCTATGTATTCACATTAGGCGAAACGCGTTGGTAGAGGAGGCTAACTTATCTGTATGTATTGTCTTTATGCTCCCTATTCCTATCCACACTTAGTTTAGGAGCCCCCCCCCCCCCCCCCCTAGATATGTAGGGCTCTGAGTGTAGGCATTCACCTGTACCCTCACCCCCTTCCCATCAATAGTTAACACTTTTTTGATAACAATTTTATTAACTAATTAAATTAAGATTTGATATCTAAGCCTTATTGGTGATCCTTCGCTTATGCCATATACTGTTTACTCTCACCAAGGGATATCCTTATCATTTTTTGGGTTGAGAAAACCAATTATCTATATTTTCTCTTGAGCTTTTGTAGGGGAACTATACTGCACCTAATGTGGGGAACTATACTGCACCTAATGTGGGGGAGCTATCCTGCACCTAATGTGGGGAACTATACTGCACCTAATGTGGGAAACTATACTGCCAACCTAATGTGGGGGAACTATACTGCACCTAATGTGGGGAACTATACTGCACCTAATGTGGGAAACTATACTGCCAACCTAATGTGGGGGAACTATACTGCACCTAATGTGGGGGAACTATACTGCACCTAATGTGGGGAACTATACTGCACCTAATGTGGGGGAACTATACTGCACCTAATGTGGGAAACTATACTGCACCTAATGTGGGGAACTATACTGCACCAAATGTGGCGGAACTATACTGCACCTAATGTGGGAAACTATACTGCACCTAATGTGGGGAACTATACTGCACCTAATGTGGCGGAACTATACTGCACCTAATGTGGGGAACTATACTGCACCTATTGTGGGAAACTATACTGCCAACCTAATGTGGGGGAACTATACTGCACCTAATGTGGGGGAACTATACTGCACCTAATGTGGGGAACTATACTGCACCTAATGTGGGGGAACTATACTGCACCTAATGTGGGGAACTATACTGCACCTAATGTGGGAAACTATATTGCACCTAATGTGGGGGAACTATACTGCACCTAATGTGGGAAACTATACTCCACCTAATATGGGGGGCTATACTGCACCTAATGTGGGAAACTATACTGCACCTAATGTGGGGAACTATACTGCACCTAATGTGGGGGAACTATACTGCACCTAATGTGGGGAACTATACTGCACCTAATGTGGGAAACTATACTGCACCTAATGTGGGGAGCTATACTGCACCTAATGTGGGAAACTATACTGCACCTAATGTGGGGAGCTATACTGCCCCTAATGTGGGGAACTATACTACCCCTAATGTGGGGAACTATACTGCCTCTAATGTGGGGAACTATTCTGCACCTAATGTGGGGAACTATACTGCACCTAATGTGGGGAACTATACTGCACCTAATGTGGGGGAAACTATACAGCACCTAATGTGGGGGAACTATACTGCACCTAATGTGAGGGGCTATACTGCACCTAATGTGGAGAACTATACTGCACCTAATGTGGGGGAACTGTACTGCACCTAATGTGGGGAACTATACTGAACCTAATGTGGGGGAAACTATACTGCACCTAATGTGGGGAACTATACTGCACCTAATGTGGGGAACTATACTGCACCTAATGTGGCGGAACTATACTGCACCTAATGTGGGAAACTATACTGCACCTAATGTGGGGAACTATACTGCACCTAATGTGGCGGAACTATACTGCACCTAATGTGGGGAACTATACTGCACCTATTGTGGGAAACTATATTGCCAACCTAATGTGGGGGAACTATACTGCACCTAATGTGGGGGAACTATACTGCACCTAATGTGGGGAACTATACTGCACCTAATGTGGGGGAACTATACTGCACCTAATGTGGGGAACTATACTGCACCTAATGTGGGAAACTATATTGCACCTAATGTGGGGGAACTATACTGCACCTAATGTGGGAAACTATACTGCACCTAATATGGGGGGCTATACTGCACCTAATGTGGGAAACTATACTGCACCTAATGTGGGGAACTATACTGCACCTAATGTGGGGGAACTATACTGCACCTAATGTGGGGAACTATACTGCACCTAATGTGGGAAACTATACTGCACCTAATGTGGGGAGCTATACTGCACCTAATGTGGGAAACTATACTGCACCTAATGTGGGGAGCTATACTGCCCCTAATGTGGGGAACTATACTACCCCTAATGTGGGGAACTATACTGCCTCTAATGTGGGGAACTATTCTGCACCTAATGTGGGGAACGATACTGCACCTAATGTGGGGAACTATACTGCACCTAATGTGGGGGAACTGTACTGCACCTAATGTGGAGAACTATACTGCACCTAATGTGGGGGAACTGTACTGCACCTAATGTGGGGGAACTAAACTGCACCTAATGTGAGGAGCTATACTGCACCTAATGTGGAGAACTATACTGCACCTAATGTGGGGGAACTGTACTGCACCTAATGTGGAGAACTATACTGCACCTAATGTGGGGGAACTGTACTGCACCTAATGTGGGGGAACTATACTGCACCTAATGTGGGGAACTATACTGCATCTAATGTGGGAGAACTATACTGCACCTAATGTGGGGGAACTGTACTGCGCCTCATGTGGAGAACTATACTGCACCTAATGTGGGGGAACTGTACTGCACCTAATGTGGGGGAACTATACTGCACCTAATGTGGGGAACTATACTGCATCTAATGTGGGAGAACTATACTGCACCTAATGTGGGGGAACTGTACTGCACCTAATGTGGGGGAACTATACTACACCTAATGTGGGGAACTATACTGCATCTAATGTGAAGGAACTATACTGCACCTAATGTGGGGAACTATACTGCACCTAATGTGGGGGAAACTATACTGCACCTAAAGTGGGGGAACTGTACTGCACCTAATGTGGGGGAACTGTACTGCACCTAATGTGGGGATACTAAACTGCACCTAATGTGGGGAAACTATACTGCACCTTATGTGGGAGAAACTATACTGTCTACTAATGTGGGGAACTATACTGCACCTAATGTGGGGGAACTATACTGCACCTAATGTGAGGAGCTATACTGCACCTAATGTGGAGAACTATACTGCACCTAATGTGGGGGAACTGTACTGCACCTAATGTGGAGAACTATACTGCACCTAATGTGGGGGAACTGTACTGCACCTAATGTGGGGGAACTATACTGCACCTAATGTGGGGAACTATACTGCATCTAATGTGGGAGAACTATACTGCACCTAATGTGGGGGAACTGTACTGCACCTAATGTGGGGGAACTATACTGCACCTAATGTGGGGAACTATACTGTATCTAATGTGGAGGAACTATACTGCCAACCTAATGTGGGGAACTATACTGCACCTAATGTGGGGAACTATACTGCACCTAATGTGGGGGAAATTATACTGCACCTAAAGTGGGGGAACTGTACTGCACCTAATGTGGGGGAACTGTTCTGCACCTAATGTGGGGATACTAAACTGCACCTAATGTGGGGAACTATACTGCACCTTATGTGGGAGAAACTATACTGTCTACTAATGTGGGGAACTATACTGCACCTAATGTGAGGAGCTATACTGCACCTAATGTGGAGAACTATACTGCACCTAATGTGGGGAAACTGTACTGCTCCTAATGTGGGGGAACTATACTGCACCTAATGTGGGGAACTATACTGCATCTAATGTGGGAGAACTATACTGCACCTAATGTTGGGAAACTGTACTGCACCTAATGTGGAGAACTATACTGCACCTAATGTGGGGGAACTGTACTGCACCTAATGTGGGGGAACTATACTGCACCTAATGTGGGGAACTATACTGCATCTAATGTGGGAGAACTATACTGCACCTAATGTGGGGGAACTGTACTGCACCTAATGTGGGGGAACTATACTGCATCTAATGTGGGGAACTATACTGAATCTAATGTGGAGGAACTATACTGCAAACCTAATGTGGGGAACTATACTGCACCTAATGTGGGGAACTATACTGCACCTAATGTGGGGAACTATACTGAACCTAATGTGGGGGAAACTATACTGCACCTAATGTGGGGAACTATACTGCACCTAATGTGGGGAACTATACTGCACCTAATGTGGGGGAAACTATACTGCACCTAAAGTGGGGGAACTGTACTGCACCTAATGTGGGGGAACTTTACTGCACCTAATGTGGGGGAACTATACTACACCTAATGTGGGGGAACTTTACTGCACCTAATGTGGGGATATTAAACTGCACCTAATGTGGGGAACTATACTGCACCTTATGTGGGAGAAACTATACTGTCTACTAATGTGGGGAACTATACTGCACCTAATGTGGGGGAACTATACTGCCAACCTAATGTGGGGGAACGAAAAGGGGAAGAGAGAGAACCGGCACTGCAGGCAAGACTTCTAGTCACAGGTGGGTGCTCAGCCTCAAATAGGTCCAAACTCCAGAACCTTCATCCAACTATGTTCAAAGAAAGGGAAGCGGCACTCCAATTCATGATAGAAAAATTGTGTCTTTTATTCACCCATCAAGATAAGTGCAACGTTTCAACCTCACCATAAGGTCTTTCTCAAGCAATCGACCCCATTGTGACTAGCGCCGCCTACTACAAGCTGCGCTACCACTGCATATCGCTCTACCCAGCGCACACATAGGGATTCAACGCAAGCGATCCCCGCCCATTCTCAATGGCACTCTTGACACAATAGCGCTTAAAGGGGTACTCCGGTGAAAACCTTTTTTCTTTTAAATCAACTGGTGGCAGAAAGTTAAACATATTTGTAAATTACTCCTATTAAAAAAAAAATCTTAATCCTTCCTGTACTTATTAGCTGCTGAATATTACAGAGGAAATTCTTTTCTTTTTGGAATGCTCTCTGATGACTTCACGGCCACTATTCTCTCTGCTGATGTTATTATTTAATAGCACTTTATTTATTGTTGTCCTTAGTGGGATTTGAACCCAAGTCCCCAGCACTGCAAGGCAGCAGTGCTAACCACTAAGCCACCATACTGCCCTTAGCATACATCTGCTATGCATAGTGGCTAAAATGGACAGAGATGTCAGCAGAGAGCACTGTGTTCGTGATGTCATCTGTGTTCCAAAAAGAAAGGAATTTCCTCTGTAGCATTCAGCAGCTAATAAGTACTGGAAGGATTAAGATTTTTTAATAGAAGTCATTTACACATCTGTTTAACTTTCTGCCACTAGTTGATTTAAAAGAAAAAAGGTTTTCACCGGAGTACCCCTTTAAGGCAGCAGGATGCGCTGCGCTAATACAGCCATATAGGAACCTAAGGGACTGACGCAAGCACCTAGCAATGACAAATACATTGGTCCATTCATAATGGTAAATTAATATAGGGGGTATTTTTGCCTGTTGAAAGTTTCTTTTTACCCTTTTTTTTTTCACTTTGGTTTTCGTGGACATGCGCCAAATTTATCATTTGGTGCACGTTGTTAGTAATTTTGGCTCAAATGTTGAAATCAGCTGTTCCCAGCACCTTTTACACAGAACTTCACCGCCACAGAGGATTTTACCCCGTAGAGCGCATTTTACCCCTTGTGCAGCCATTTCGGAGTCCCCCCTGCAGTATATCAGCAAACGACATGAGTTATTTTCTTTTGTGGGGTTTATAGCCACCATGTGAAATGGATTTTATTCTCAACCTGGGTAGTTTTTTTTTTGTTTTTTTTACTTTAGTGCAGTGGTCTTCAACCTGCGGACCTCCAGATGTTGCAAAACTACAATTCCCAGCATGCCCGGACAGCCGTTGGCTGTCCGGGCATGCTGGGAGTTGTAGTTTTGCAACATCTGGAGGACCGCAGGTTGGAGACCACTGCTTTAGTGCTTACCTTTCCTGAACCTGTGCTGGCTCAACGGAGGGTGAAGGTCCCTCAGAGACAACTATGTCGCAGGATAGTATTGAGCAGCCCCGGAGGCGTCGCTGCTTTCAAAAAAAATTTTTTTTTCATGTATTTTTACACCTTTACATTTTCTGACATTACCAAGTGTGTTTTCCATGCCCAAAATTTCATGGCGGGGATTTGCGCCAGAAAAAAACGGGATTTGCGCCAAAATTCCGCCAAAGATTGATTGGCGCAAATGATGAATTACTGACTAAAGTTAAAAGCACACACAGGACCGTGTGATTTTGAGAAAGTTGTAAAAATGACAGTGGAGAAGATGCGCCAAACTTTGGCGCAAAAAGACACTGCGCCAAGTATTGCGCCAAAGTTACGTGAAAAAAAAAAACACATAAATCCTTTGATAAATACCCCCCTATGTCTTTAGAAGTTATGCTAAACCTTTTTAATGTGCGCTCACTGTTACTATATGTTTTTACTGCATCTACTGAAAATGCTTTTACCTTTGTGATTACCCTAATTGACGGGACCTTTACCTAGACACTCCAGGGGTATTTCACTGTCTGCCTTGTCTGCTACCTGTTAGCACCTTACCTGAGGAAGGGTCCTGTTCGGCCCAGAAACACGTTGTTTTAAGTGCTAATAAGTTCCTACTCTGTTGGACCAGCGCCAAGAAAAAGCTCGAAATTTGTTCTGCTACAATCGCCTATATCCAGTCTGACACTGTGGACGTCTGACCTAATATATAATTTGCCATGCTATACGTCTAGTTTTGTAGAACTACACGGCCTTGGGAAGTGTCTACCCTTTTTTATTTTAACAAGTTTAAATAAAGGCTATGTTTTAGGACTGGTATTTCTTGTTTTCGATTTATACTTTAATTATGCTAGTCTGCACTATATATAATAATATTTCGAGTAGTCTTCTATGTACAAGAATATAAATACTAAAATACTGCCTCCTATATACAAGAATATAACTACTATAATACTGTTCCTATGTACAAGAATATAACTACTATAATACTGCTCCTATATACAAGAATATAACTACTATAATACTGCTCCTATATACAAGAATATAACTACTATAATACTGCTTCTATATACAAGAATATAACTACTATAATACTGCTCCTATATACAAGAATATATCTACTATAATACTGCCTCCTATATACAAGAATATAACTACTATAATACTGTTCCTATGTACAAGAATATAACTACTATAATACTGCTCCTATATACAAGAATATAACTACTATAATACTGCTCCTATATACAAAAATATAACTACTATAATACTGCTCCTATATACAAAAATATAACTACTATAATACTGCTTCTATGTACAAGAATATAACTACTATAATACTGCCTCCTATATACAAGAATATAACTACTATAATACTGCCTCCTATATACAAGAATATAACTACTATAACACTGTTCCTATGTACAAGAATATAACTACTACAATACTACTCCTTATATACAAGAATATAACTACTATAATACTGTTCCTATATACAAGAATATAACTACTATAATACTGCCTCCTATATACAAGAATATAACTACTACAATACTACTCCTTATATACAAGAATATAACAACTATAATACTGCTGCTATGTACAAGAATATAACTACTATAATACTACTCCTTATATACAAGAATATAACTACTATAATACTGCTCCTATATACAAGAATATAACTACTATAATACTGCTCCTATATACAAGAATATAACTACTATAATACTGCTCCTATATACAAGAATATAACTACTATAATACTGCTCCTATACACAAGAATATAAATATTATAATACTGCCTCCTATATACAAGAATATAACTACTATAATACTGCTCCTATATACAAGAATATAACTACCATAATACTGCCTCCTATATACAAGAATATAACTACTATAATACTGCTCCTATGTACAAGAATATAACTACTATAATACTGTCTCCTATATACAAGAATGTAACTACTATAATACTGCCTCCTATATAAGAATATAACTACTATAATACTGCCTCCTATATACAATAATATAACTACTATAATACTGCTCCCTATATACAAGAATATAACTACTATAATACTGCCTCCTATATACAAGAATATAACTACTAGAATACTGCTCCTATATACAAGAATATAACTACTAGAATACTGCTCCTATATACAAGAATATAACTACTATAATACTGCTCCTATATACAAGAATATAACTACTATAATACTGCCTTCTATTTACAAGAATATAACTACTATAGTACTGTCCCCTTTGTACTGTAATATAACTACTATAGTACTGCCCCCTGTGGACAGTAAAATCTTGACAGGTTGAAGAATGTCCCTGCGCTCCTGCTCTGTGTGTTACGAAGGGATATACTGTATGTTGACTTGTTAGGACGTGAGGGCAGCATCTTAGACATGACATATGTCCTATCTGTACATCTACGTTCCATGAGGAGATGTGGAGGTAACTTTACACTGTGTAAGGTGGAAGCTATCATGTTTCTGTTAGTGTTTTTGTCCTGTTTGCTCAGTATCACACATCACACGTCTAACGCGTTTCTCTCCATGACTTTATATAATCGCATTATTCAAGAACAAACATCAGATGCCTTAGGTGATAGCGCCTTGTATGACTGCACTCTAAAAGATTCAACTTCCCAACCTTAAAGACCAAGTCCACATACAAATCCTAAGTCAATGCCACGGTGGACAGAGGTCTCCAACATCTGGTCCTCCTGGCAGAGCCAGCAGTCATATGGTCATCAGCCCATTCTCCGTGGAGCCCCTTCATCATAGTAAACTCCACCTGCTAACCCCCATGCAGGGTCTGTATCTTTGAAGGGATTTTCCTCTATTTGACAAACACATGGTGGACATAGATGTCCTTTCATGATGTATCCATTTGGGTAAGTCCATTCTGATTAAACCAGACCACTGTTCCAGTCCAATGGGTTGCTTTTGCTTCAGGTGCCACTCCAGGGTGGTGCAACAGGAATTTCTTCATCCCTAGCCCCTTTTAAACACAGCAATCTCCTTACGATGATACTTTCGTAGACCATCTCAATTAACTTTAGGTATATCTTCAGGGTCAAGGACAGACAAGGCCTATTCCCCAAGCTGGAGACAAGCAGTCCCGCAAATCTTAGTCACACGACTCATGCTCCTCATGACCATCTCCTTTAAGTGCACGCCTTTAAGTAGGCATATTGTACAATGCTTATTTAATCTTAACCTCACCGGGATCACAATCACTGACCACCATTTACAGGACAATGACTATACGACTGACCACCAGTTACAGGACAGTGACTATACCACTGACCACCAGTTACAGGACAATGACTATACCACTGACCACCAGTTACAGGACAATGGCTATACGACTGACCACCAGTTACAGGACAATGACTATACTAGTGACCACCATTTACAGGACAGTGACTATACCACTGACCACCAGTTACAGGACAATGACTATACCACTGGCCACCAGTTACAGGACAGTGACTATACAACTGACTACCAGTTACAGGACAGTGACTATACCACTGACCACCAGTTACAGGACAATGACTATACCACTGACCACCAGTTACAGGACAATAACTATACTAGTGACCACCATTTACAGGACAATGACTATCCAACTGACCACCATTTACAGGACAATGACTATACGACTGACCACCAGTTACAGGACAGTGACTATACAACTGACCACCAGTTACAGGACAATGACTATACCACTGACCATCAGTTACAGGACAATGACTATACCACTGACCACCAGTTACAGGACAATGACTATACCACTGACCACCAGTTACAGGACAATCACTATACCACTGACCACCAGTTACAGGACAATGACTATACCACTGACCACCAGTTACAGGACAGTGACTATACCACTGACCACCAGTTACAGGACAATGACTATACCACTGACCACCAGTTACAGGACAGTGACTATACCACTGACCACCAGTTACAGGACAATGACTATACCACTGACCACCAGTTACAGGACAATGACTATACCACTGACCACCAGTTACAGGACAATGATTGTACTAGTGACCATCAGTTGCAGGACAATGACTACACTAGTGACCACCAGTTACAGGACAATGACTATACTAGTGATCACCAGTGACAGGACAATGACTATACTAGTGATCACCAGTTACAGGACAATGACTATACTAGTGATCACCAGTTACAGGACAATGACTATACCACTGACCACCAGTTACAGGACAATGACTATACTAGTGACCACCAGTGACAGGACAATGACTACACCACTGACCACCAGTGACAGGACAATGACTATACTAGTGATCACCAGTTACAGGACAATGACTATACTAGTGATCACCAGTTACAGGACAATGACTATACCACTGACCACCAGTTACAGGACAATGACTATACTAGTGACCACCAGTTACAGGACGATGACGATACAACTGACCACCAGTTACAGGACAATGACTATACTAGTGACCACCAGTTACAGGACGATGACTATACCACTGACCACCAGTTACAGGACAGTGACTATACTAGTGATCACCAGTGACAGGATAATGACTATACCACTGATCACCAGTAACATGCAATGACTATACCACTGACCACCAGTAACAGGACTATGACTATACCACTGACCACCAGTTACAGGACAGAGACTATACCACTGACCACCAGTTACAGGACTGTGACTATACCACTGACCACCAGTTACAGGACAGAGACTATACCACTGACCACCAGTAACAGGACTGTGACTATACCACTGACCACCAGTTACAGGACAATGACTATACCACTGACCACCAGTTACAGGACTGTGACTATACCACTGACCACCAGTTACAGGACAATGACTATACCACTGACCACCAGTTACAGGACTGTGACTATACCACTGATCACCAGTTACAGGACAATGACTCTACTAGTGACCACCAGTTACAGGACAATGACTATACCACTGACCACCAGTTACAGGACAGTGACTATACTAGTGATCACCAGTTACAGGACAGTGACTATACTAGTGATCACCAGTTACAGGACAATGACTATACCACTGACCACCAATTAGATGACAATGACTATACCACTGACCACCAGTTACAGGACAATGACTATACTAGTGACCACCAGTTGCAGGACAATGACTATACCACTGACCACCAGTTACAGGACAGTGACTATACTAGTGATCACCAATTACAAGCCCAATGACTATACAACTGACCACCAGTTACAGGACTGTGACTATACTAGTGACCACCAGTTGCAGGACAATGACTATACTAGTGACCACCAGTTTCAGGACAACGACTATACCACTGACCACCAGTTACAGGACAATGACTATACCACCGACCACCAGTTACAGGACTGTGACTATACCACTGACCACCAGTTACAGGACAATGACTATACCACTGACCACCAGTTACAGGACAATGACTATACTAGTGATCACCAGTTAGAGGACAATGACTATACTAGTGATCACCAGTTACAGGACTGTGACTATACTAGTGATCACCAGTTACAGGACAATGACTATACTAGTGATCACCAGTTACAGGACAATGACTATACAACTGATCAACAGTTACAGGACAATGACTATACCGGTGACCACCAGTTACAGGACAATGACTATACTAGTGACCGCCAGTTACAGGACGATGACTATACAACTGACTCAGTTACAGGACAATGACTATACTAGTGACCACCAGTTACAGGACGATGACTATACCACTGACCACCAGTTACAGGACAGTGACTATACTAGTGATCACCAGTGACAGGATAATGACTATACCACTGATCACCAGTAACATGCAATGACTATACCACTGACCACCAGTAACAGGACTATGACTGTACCACTGACCACCAGTTACAGGACAGAGACTATACCACTGACCACCAGTAACAGGACTGTGACTATACCACTGACCACCAGTTACAGGACAATGACTATACCACTGACCACCAGTTACAGGACAGTGACTATACCACTGACCACCAGTTACAGGACTGTGACTATACCACTGACCACCAGTTACAGGACAATGACTATACCACTGACCACCAGTTACAGGACTGTGACTATACCACTGACCACCAGTTACAGGACAATGACTCTACTAGTGACCACCAGTTACAGGACAATGACTATACCACTGACCACCAGTTACAGGACAGTGACTATACTAGTGATCACCAGTTACAGGACAGTGACTATACTAGTGATCACCAGTTACAGGACAATGACTATACCACTGACCACCAGTTACATGACAATGACTATACCACTGACCACCAGTTACAGGACTGTGACTATACTAGTGACCACCAGTTACAGGACAATGACTATACTAGTGACCACCAGTTTCAGGACAACGGCTATACCACTGACCACCAGTTACAGGACTGTGACTATACCACTGACCACCAGTTACAGGACAATGACTATACCACCGACCACCAGTTACAGGACTGTGACTATACCACTGACCACCAGTTACAGGACAATGACTATACCACTGACCACCAGTTACAGGACAATGACTATACTAGTGATCACCAGTTAGAGGACAATGACTATACTAGTGATCACCAGTTACAGGACTGTGACTATACTAGTGATCACCAGTTACAGGACAATGACTATACAACTGATCAACAGTTACAGGACTGTGACTATACCACTGACCACCAGTTACAGGACAATGACTATACTAGTGACCGCCAGTTACAGGACGATGACTATACAACTGACCACCAGTTACAGGACAATGACTATACTAGTGACCACCAGTTACAGGACGATGACTATACCACTGACCACCAGTTACAGGACAGTGACTATACTAGTGATCACCAGTGACAGGATAATGACCATACCACTGATCACCAGTAACATGCAATGACTATACCACTGACCACCAGTAACAGGACTATGACTGTACCACTGACCACCAGTTACAGGACAGAGACTATACCACTGGCCACCAGTAACAGGACTGTGACTGTACCACTGACCACCAGTTACAGGACAATGACTATACCACTGACCACCAGTTACAGGACTGTGACTATACCACTGACCACCAGTTACAGGACAATGACTATACCACTGACCACCAGTTACAGGACTGTGACTATACCACTGACTACCAGTTACAGGACAATGACTCTACTAGTGACCACCAGTTACAGGACAATGACTATACCACTGACCACCAGTTACAGGACAGTGACTATACTAGTGATCACCAGTTACAGGACAGTGACTATACCACTGACCACCAGTTACAGGACAATGACTATACTAGTGACCACCAGTTACATGACAATGACTATACCACTGACCACCAGTTACAGGACAATGACTATACTAGTGACCACCAGTTGCAGGACAATTACTATACTACTGACCACCAGTTACAGGACAGTGACTATACTAGTGATCACCAATTACAAGCCCAATGACTATACAACTGACCACCAGTTACAGGACTGTGACTATACTAGTGACCACCAGTTACAGGACAATGACTATACTAGTGACCACCAGTTGCAGGACAACGACTATCCCACTGACCACCAGTTACAGGACAATGACTATACCACCGACCACCAGTTACAGGACTGTGACTATACCACTGACCACCAGTTACAGGACAATGACTATACCACTGACCACCAGTTACAGGACTGTGACTATACCACTGACCACCAGTTACAGGACAATGACTATACCACTGACCACCAGTTACAGGACTGTGACTATACCACTGACCACCAGTTACAGGACAATGACTCTACTAGTGACCACCAGTTACAGGACAATGACTATACCACTGACCACCAGTTACAGGACAGTGACTATACTAGTGATCACCAGTTACAGGACAGTGACTATACCACTGACCACCAGTTACAGGACAATGACTATACTAGTGACCACCAGTTACATGACAATGACTATACTAGTGACCACCAGTTGCAGGACAATTACTATACTACTGACCACCAGTTACAGGACAGTGACTATACTAGTGATCACCAATTACAAGCCCAATGACTATACAACTGACCACCAGTTACAGGACTGTGACTATACTAGTGACCACCAGTTACAGGACAATGACTATACTAGTGACCACCAGTTGCAGGACAACGACTATCCCACTGACCACCAGTTACAGGACAATGACTATACCACCGACCACCAGTTACAGGACTGTGACTATACCA
Organism: Hyla sarda; assembly: GCF_029499605.1. Classification (NCBI taxonomy): domain Eukaryota; kingdom Metazoa; phylum Chordata; class Amphibia; order Anura; family Hylidae; genus Hyla; species Hyla sarda. Next base: position 32,441,367 of record NC_079192.1, read on the forward strand.
CTGACCACCAGTTACAGGACAATGACTATACCACTGACCACCAGTTACAGGACAATGACTATACTAGTGATCACCAGTTAGAGGACAATGACTATACTAGTGATCACCAGTTACAGGACAATGACTATACAACTGACCAACAGTTACAGGACTGTGACTATACCACTGACAACCAGTTACAGGACAATGACTATACCGGTGACCATCAGTTACAGGACAATGACTATACCGGTGACCACCAGTTACAGGACAGTGACTATACCACTGACCACCTGTTACAGGACAATGACTATACCACTGACCACCAGTTCCAGGACTGTGACTATACCACTGACCACCAGTTACAGGACTGTGACTATACCACTGACCACCAGTTACAGGACAATGACTATACTAGTGACCACCAGTTGCAGGACATTGACTATACCACTGACCACCAGTTACAGGACAATTACTATACTTGTGATCACCAATTACAGGACAGTGACTATACCACTGACCCCCATTTTCAGGACAATGACTATACTAGTGACCACCAGTTACAGGACAGTGACTATACCACTGACCACCAGTTACAGGACAATGACTATACCGGTGACCATCAGTTACAGGACAATGACTATACCGGTGACCACCAGTTACAGGACAGTGACTATACCACTGACCACCTGTTACAGGACAATGACTATACCACTGACCACCAGTGACAGGACAATGACTACACCACTGACCACCAGTTACAGGACAGTGACTATACCACTGACCACCAGTTACAGGACAATGACTATACCGGTGACCACCAGTTACAGGATAATGACTATACCACTGACCACCAGTTACAGGACAGTGACTATACCACTGACCACCTGTTACAGGACAATGACTATACCACTAACCACCAGTTCCAGGACTGTGACTATACCACTGACCACCAGTTACAGGACAATGACTATACTAGTGACCACCAGTTGCAGGACATTGACTATACTACTGACCACCAGTTACAGGACAGTGACTATACCACTGACCACCAGTTACAGGACAATGACTATACCACTAACCACCAGTTACAGGACAATGACTATACTAGTGATCACCAATTACAGGACAGTGACTATACCACTGACCACCATTTTCAGGACAATGACTATACCACTGACCACCAGTTACAGGACTGTGACTATACCACTGACCACCAGTTACAGGACAATGACTATACCACTGACCACCAGTTACAGGACAATGACTATACCACTGACCACCAGTTCCAGGACTGTGACTATACCACTGACCACCAGTTACAGGACAATGACTATACCACTGACCACCAGTTACAGGACAGTGATTATACCACTGACCACCAGTTACAGGACAGTGCTTATGCCACTGACCACCAGTTACAGGACAATGACTATACCACTGACCACCAGTTACAGGACAGTGATTATACCACTGACCACCAGTTACAGGACAGTGATTATACCACTGACCACCAGTTACAGGATAATGACTATACCACTGACCACTAGTTACAGGACAATGACTATACCACTGACCACCAGTTACAGGACAATGACTATACCACTGACCACCAGTTACAGGACAATGACTATAGCACTGACCACCAGTTACAGGACAATGACTATACGACTGACCACCAGTTACAGGACAATGACTATACCACTGACCACCAGTTACAGGACTGTGACTATACCACTGATCACCAGTTACAGGACAATGACTATACCACTGACCACCAGTTACAGGACTGTGACTATAGCACTGACCACCAGTTACAGGACAATGACTATACGACTGACCACCAGTTACAGGACAATGACTATACCACTGATCACCAGTTACAGGACAATGACTATACCACTGACCACCAGTTACAGGACTGTGACTATAGCACTGACCACCAGTTACAGGACAATGACTAAACGACTGACCACCAGTTACAGGACAATGACTATACCACTGATCACCGGTTACAGGACAATGACTATACTAGTGATCACCAGTTACAGGACAATGACTATACCACTGACCACCAGTTACAGGCAATGACTATACCACTGACCACCAGTGACAGGACAGTGACTATACCACTGACCACCAGTTACAGGACAATGACTTTACCACTGACCACCAGTTACAGGACAGTGACTATACTAGTAATCAGCAGTGACAAGGCAAGGGGTTGTACTTTATGCAAAAACAGCACCACACCAGTCCTTGGGTTGTTTCTGGTATTGCAGCTCAGCTCTACTGATGTGAATGAGTCTCAGCTGCCATACCAGACACAGCCTGAGGATAGGTTTGGTGCTCTTTTTGGAAGAATGCAGCCATTTATTTTAATCTCGTGCATTCCTTTTATTGTGTAACCAGCTGCTGATATCTAAGCAAATACCTGAGGACCGTAATGCGTGACCTTATCTGAGGACACCCGGGGTATGCTGTACGCTAGGCCTGGTGTGTACATCACAAGTGACGGGATCAGAGGGAGGAACCAACCCATGGATTAGAGTCCATTCTTACTTAATACTGGAGGGGGCCCAATGTAATTCTCCCAAACCTCCAGCGTCACCAATAAGGAAGAACCCTATGTGCACTATGGTGCGGAATTCAGTTTTAGGGTTTGATGTCCACATTCTGTGATAGAATTCCATCGGAAATTCTGCCGTAATTTACTGTGCCTTCTTTTCAGTGAGATTCCGCTGTCCCAATCACACAGCAGAGTTCCCTTGGCTGGCATTCCACCACGGAAATTCTGCTTTCTGCAGTCCGTAGAAATATACGATCAGTCTTATATTTGCAGAATCCCATTAAAGTTAATTGCTTGAATTTCTGAGAACACAGGGATTCCATTGCAATTCTGGAATTTCTGCGGAATTGAGGTAATTCAGCCATGTGAACATACCCTGCGAAGCCATTGTACCTTTCCTTTGCAGCCAAGACTAACCCTTCTTATATTCTATTTCCTTGGTATTTTTAAGATCTCTTCTTGCTGTCAGTGAATGACAACGTTAGTGTGGTGATATTTCTTACAGCTAAAGATTTGCTACAATTGTAGAATAGAAAGATAGATAGTTAGATAGATATGAGACAGATAGATAGATATGAGATAGATAGACAGATAGATAGATAAATAGATAGAAAGATATGGGATAGATAGATGGATAGATAGATATAAGATAGATAGATAGTTATGAGATAGATAGATATGAGATAGATAGATAGATATGAGATAGATAGATATGAGATAGATAGATAGATAGATAGATATGAGATAGATAGATAGATATGAAATAGATAGATATGAGATAGATAGATATGAGATAGATAGATAGATAGATATGAGATAGATAGATAGATAGATAGATAGATATGAGATAGATAGACAGACAGATAGATAGATAGATATGAGATAGATAGATAGATATGAGATAGATAGATAGATATGAAATAGATAGATATGAGATAGATAGATAGCTAGAAAAAAGAAAAGCGGGCAGCACAGCCGGATTGAAGGTGGTGCTAGCTGGTTGACTCGGTCCCAAGTCCCAAATATATATGTAGAAAAACAGCAGCACTCCAAGGTATACGTGAATAATGCGTGGCTTTATTCACCAAAACATCAGAAGTTGCGACGTTTCAGCCTTCTCACAAGGCCTTTGTCAAGCATTGCTTGACAAAGGCCTTGTGAGAAGGCTGAAACGTCGCAACTTCTGATGTGTGCTGTCTTCACTCGAGCCCACTTGGTGCGTTTTGTGTCTTCTTGTTCGTCACGGAATTTTTTAAGAAAGGTGGTTTGTTTGATTATGAATGCTTCACACTCTGTGTCTGGAAGAGTGGAACGTAGTAGGCGTTCAAGTTCTTGGACTTTGTCCTTAGTGGTGTCCACATCATTTTGTAGGAATTCGATTTGTAGAAGGATCAGATCGAGGGAGTATTTGTTAGATATTTGCTCGTATTTGGAGCGATAGTCCATGTTATGAAAAAAGGAATTGTCGTTTGGCTGGGCTCTCATGCCGCGTGGAATCCTGTGGTTTCTGTGATATTCACTGAGTGTGGTTAGATGTAATTCTAATGAAACAAGTCTTTTGGTTTCCATTTCAAATCTCCGTTGTAGTACTAGAGTCGAAGGAGCATGTAGGAAGGCTGGGTCGCCCCCTGCTCTGTTCAAGATCCTGGTGGCGTCCCTCTCTGTATAGGAAAACACGTTTGGAGGTCCACAAGACGTACCGTCCATAGACGGATTTGTATCCATGTTGTCAATGTAGAAGGGAAGATGCGGGTGCAAGCTGGTAAACCACGAAGTAGTAGAGGAGGGAAGCAGCACTCCTGCGATAAAAGTGAACGGGTGTCTGACTGCTGTTGATCTGGGTCAGAGATCCAAAGGGAAGTAGTCAAGAAGAAGCAGTGACACTCCAAGCTGGTGAAATAAAGTGATGTCTTTATTTACTCCAAAGTGAGCTATGTTTCGGAAGCCTCCCGCTGCCTTTGTCAAGCAACAAAATGGTGGAGGAGGAGGGTACTTATAGGTCACGCCGGACCGCCCTCATAATTAGAGTTGACATGTAAACAAATCCATGTGGTATGCAATAACAGCGATCAAAATCAAATAACAGTGCATTATACATGTGTACGTGGTGTACGTGGAGAAGACGCACAGATAGTCCATAGAACAAACAATGTGACAATGAAATGCTGTGGCAGTTCTACAATCTAGATGCCAAGTGGGCGGGGGGCCGCGGTCACTCACCCGGCGAGGCAGCATGACGTGAAGGCAAAGACCAAGGCATTTCCGGCATGTACGGGAGCTTCATGCGGCGTGCGGAAGTGACGAATGTCAACAAACACCATGTGGGCTGTTCTGTGCACTGGATCCTAGAGACCAGAGCGTCCTGTGCGGCGCATGCGCACACTGGGAAGGAGCGAGGACAGCGCCATCTTGAAAGTGGTATGTGTGGGCTCCGGTGTTTCACGGCAATCTCCTGGTGGGTGATTTCTGCACAAGGTAAAGACCAGAGTGTCACGGGGAACCGCAGCTCTCTAGTTGTCCTGTGGGGCAACTCCGGTGGCCACCATAGGCAGTCAGCACAGAGTGCCTGTGTGCCACCCGTCACTGGAGAAGTGACAGCACCTGGTTGGAGTCACAAATGGGTGGGCTGTCCAAGGAGGGGGTGGTCTCAGGTCCAAGTGCTAGTGGTGTGTTGTGTGTGGACAAGGTGCCTGGTCTGCCTGGAGGGTTGTCATGGGTGAGTGAGGGGCCTCGAGTCCACTTCTGCAAAGAGAAATTGAAGAGAATACGTTGAATTCACTGTTACTCACGATATTTGCAATGCATAATTAGCTCTGCTCATCTCCTTTTGTCCTCCCTCTCAGTATATGTTTGGTCCTTATATCATTTTATTTTATTGTATATAAACTTCTTTTATTCACTTTAACTTTTCTTTCTTTCTCTTTGCAGAAGTGGACTCGAGGCCCCTCACTCACCCATGACAACCCTCCAGGCAGACCAGGCACCTTGTCCACACACAACACACCACTAGCACTTGGACCTGAGACCACCCCCTCCTTGGACAGCCCACCCATTTGTGACTCCAACCAGGTGCTGTCACTTCTCCAGTGACGGGTGGCACACAGGCACTCTGTGTTGCCTGCCTATGGTGGCCACCGGAGTTGCCCCACAGGACAACTAGAGAGCTGCGGTTCCCGTGACACTCTGGTCTTTACCTTGTGCAGAAATCACCCACCAGGAGATTGCCGTGAAACACCGGAGCCCACACATACCACTTTCAAGATGGCGCTGTCCTCGCTCCTTCCCAGTGTGCGCATGCGCCGCACAGGACGCTCTGGTCTCTAGGATCCAGTGCACAGAACAGCCCACATGGTGTTTGTTGACATTCGTCACTTCCGCACGCCGCATGAAGCTCCCGTACATGCCGGAAATGCCTTGGTCTTTGCCTTCACGTCATGCTGCCTCGCCGGGTGAGTGACCGCGGCCCCCCGCCCACTTGTGCATCTAGATTGTAGAACTGCCACAGCATTTCATTGTCACATTGTTTGTTCTATGGACTATCTGTGCGTCTTCTCCACGTACACCACGTACACATGTATAATGCACTGTTATTTGATTTTGATCGCTGTTATTGCATACCACATGGATTTGTTTACATGTCAACTCTAATTATGAGGGCGGTCCTGCGTGACCTATAAGTACCCTCCTCCTCCACCATTTTGTTGCTTGACAAAGGCAGCGGGAGGCTTCCGAAACGTAGCTCACTTTGGAGTAAATAAAGACATCACTTTATTTCACCAGCTTGGAGTGTCACTGCTTCTTCTTGACTACTAGATATGAGATAGATATGAGATATATAGATATGAGATAGATAGATAGATAGATAGATAGATATGATAGATAGATAGATAGATAGATAGATAGATATGATAGATATGATAGATATGAGATAGATAGATAGAGAGATATGAGATAGATAGATATGAGATAGATATGATTATAGATAGATGGATAGATAGATATGAGATAGATAGATATGAGATAGATATGAGATAGATAGATATCATAGATATGAGATAGATAGATAGATAGATATGAGATAGATATGAGATAGATAGATATGATAGATATGAGATAGATAGATAGATATGAGATAGATATGAGATAGATAGATATGAGATAGATATGAGATAGATAGATATGATAGATATGAGATAGATAGATAGATAAATAGATATGGGATAGATAGATGGATAGATAGATATGAGATAGATAGATATGAGATAGATATGAGATAGATAGATAGAAAGATAGATAGATATGAGAGATAGATAGATATGAGATATATAGATAGATATGAGATAGATATGAGATAGATAGATAGATATGAGATAGATAGATAGAAAGATAGATAGATATGAGAGATAGATAGATAGATAGATAGATAGATAGATAGATATGAGATATATAGATAGATATGAGATAGATATGAGATAGATAGATAGATATGAGATAGATATGAGAGATAGATAGATATGAGATAGATAGATAGATATGAGATATATAGATAGATAGATATGAGATAGATAGATATGGGATAGATGGATAGATATGAGATAGATAGATAGATAGATATGAGATATATAGATAGATAGATATGAGATAGATAGATGGATAGATATGAGATAGATAGATAAATATGAGATAGATAGATAGATAGATAGATAGAAAGATAAATAAGAGATAGATAGATGAGATAGATAGATAGATAGATATGAGATAGATAGATAGATATGAGATATATAGATAGATATGATATAGATAGATAAATATGAAATAGATAGATAGATAGATAGAAAGATAAATAAGAGATAGATAGATGAGATAGATATGGGATATGAGATAGATAGATAGATATATATGAGATAGATAGATATGAGATATATAGATAGATATGATATAGAAAGATAGATATTGGATATATAGATAGATGGATAGATAGATATGAGATATATAGATAGATAATATATACGTGACACAGACAGATAATATGAGAGGTAGACATGACATGAGTACATGGTGATGGTGCAATCTGAGGAGCAGGGCCCACACATCACCTGCAGTGCTCAGCATATCTCCCAGCTGACATCCTGCAGTAATAGCCAAGGATCAGAAATAACTCTTGGCTAATTCATTCCTTAAGGTTCTCATCTATCTCATAGCTGTCAGCCAGATAAGAAGATATTCCTTCCTAGTCACCCATACACATGTACGCTCATAGTGACTCATCATACATGTGTTCTCAGAGGGGAGAGGGAAATAAGCTGCTGCCAGACTTTTCTGTGTAAACAGTCAGACATGGTGAAATTCATTTCCCCCCAAGTCTTCTGTCCCCAAACATCTGCTATCAGGGCAGAGCTGTGACCCCCCCCCCCCCCCATACAGATTAAATGACCAGCTGATCCCACTGACAGGGCCTGTGGGCCTGTGCCTAGGGCAGCAGTGATTAGGGGGCCAAAAAATGGTGTGGAATTTTTTTTTACCCATTTGGGTGAATCCATATGGATCAGAACCGCTATTAATTTTATCCACAGATTTGCAGCCCCTCATTATGTTGTAGCCGGAGCGTAGCTAGAAACCACAGGGCCCCGATGCAAAAAATTGCCCTTTGCCCCCCTTCTCCTCGACAACCCCCTCCCCCGACCCCAGCTGCACAAAGATATCAATGACTACAGCATTGATGGGAAACAGGAGAATACTTAATGATATAAGTGACTCAGTCTTCTCTGTAGTCTTTGTTCTTCTTCATCTGGTCCAGACCGCCGCAAAGTCTATCTGCAGATTCTGACACCCGGACTTCCTTGGTTCCTCACTTTGTCAGCAGATCCTCATTCTATATTTTAAATAGGCACAGTCATTAAAACTATTTTTTGCTATCGCACTCCTCATGGTAAATAAAAAATCTTTCTAATGTACTTTGTTTAAAAAAAAATAAAAAATGAAGTTTTCTATGTTTTATTTGTGTTTAAAAAAGCTGCCACTAGGTGTCCCCCTACTTGTCCAGAGCACATCCCCCCCCCCCCCATTTCTTGCACAGACTTTGGACTCCTGCTGGCCTGGCATAAGTCCAGAAACAGGAAATGCAGTCTGGAGTGCTGAGGGGGGGGGGGGGGGGGGGTGTTTGCAGCCTTAGTCAATCATAGCTCATCTCACACTGAACTGCTCTGGGTGGTGTGTAGCAGAGTGAGGGAGGAAGTTCTCCCCTGTATGGCTTCAGATGATGTCACACCTGCTGGGGAACGCCCCTTCCCAGTCTGTGTGTCTGACTAAGCAGAAAATACAGAGCAATATCAAGGTAGAAAACAAAAAAATAATAAAAATAAAGGCAGGGGGTGGTTTATCGTGAACTGGGGGATTATAACATTTTATAAGATCATGAGAGGTACTCTTTACGAAAATAATTGATACAAGCCTTATTGTATCACCTGAAAAAGGGGTCTAACTAGAGTCCCATGGCCCCCAGGACAAAATTTGATATCCATACCAGCCCCCCAATTGATAGCATGGTAGGTAGGTATCCAAGTAATTAAGTATCTAAGTAGATTGCTTGCAAGGTAGCTTGGTAGATAGCTAGGTAGGCAGGTAGTTAGGTTGCCAGATACTTTGGTAGATAGATAACCAGATAGGCAGCTAGATAGGTAGGTAAGAAGACATGTCGGTAGGTAGCTAGATAGCCAGGAAGGTAGGTAGCTAGGTTGCCAGGTAGTTTGGTAAATAAATAGCCAGGTAGGTAGGTAGTCAGGCAGGTAGGTAGCTAGATAGGTAGGTGTTACGCTGAGCGTTCCGGGTCCCCGCTCCTCCCCGGAGCGCTCACGGCGTTCTCCTGTTCGCAGTGCCCCGGTCAGACCCGCTGACCGGGTGCGCTGCGATAATGTCCCCAGCCGGGAAGCGATTCGCGATGCGGGACGCGCCCGCTCGCGGTGCGCATCCCGACCCGCTTACCAGACTCGTTCCCCGTCTGTGCTGTCCCGGCGCGCGCGGCCCCGCTCCCTAGGGCGCACGCGCGCCGGGTCTTTGCGATTTAAAGGGCCGGTGCGCCACTGATTGGCGCATGGGTTTTAATTAGTGTCTTCACCTGTGCACTTCCCTATAATACCTCACTTCCCCTTCACTTCCTTGCCGGATCTTGTTGCCATTGTGCCAGTGAAAGCGTTTCCTTGTGTGTTCCTAGCCTGTGTTCCAGACCTCCTGCCGTTGCCCCTGACTACGATCCTTGCTGCCTGCCCTGACCTTCTGCTATGTCCGACCTTGCTCTTGTCTACTCCCTTGTACCGCGCCTATCTCAGCAGTCAGAGAGGTTGAGCCGTTGCTGGTGGATACGACCTGGTTGCTACCGCTGCTGCAAGTCCATCCCGCTTTGCGGCGGGTTCTGGTGAAAACCAGTAGCAACTTAGAACCGGTCCACCGACACGGTCCACGCCAATCCCTCTCTGACACAGAGGATCCACCTCCAGCCTGCCGAATCCTGACAGTAGGAATTATGAAATGTAGGTAGGTAACCAGATAGCCAGGTAGGTAGGTAGCTAAGTTGTTACATAATCAGCTAGGTTTCTAGGAAGTAAGACAGTCAGGTTGGTAAATAGGTGGAAATACAGTCAGGTAGGTAGGCAGCAGAAGGCAGAATAAAACGCTCAATAAGCTGCAGCCACAGATGGATAATACAGTGCTTCACAACCAGGGTGCCTCCAGCTGTTGCAAAACTACAACTCCGAGCATGCCCGAACAGCCAAAGGCTTAAAATTATGAAAAAAAAAATGTAGTGGAAGAATTGCTCTTTCTACCACCTCTGTAACAGAATAATGAATAAATATATAAATAAATAAATAAATAAATAAACAAATAAGAAACACGTAAATACATAAATAAATTAATAAATAAAATATTTTTTTTTAAATATAAATAGATGAATAAATAAATTATAAAAAGTATTAGAAGAATTGCTCTTTCTGGCTCCTCTCTAAGAGAATAATGAATAAATATATAAATAAATAAACAAATAATAAACACCTAAATACATAAATAAATTTATAAATAAAATAAAAAAAAATGAAAATTTAAATAGATTAATAAATACATTATAAAAAGTATTGGAAGAATTGCTCTTTCTGTCTCCTCTGTAGCAGAATAATGAATAAATATATAAATAAATAAATAAACAAATAATAAACACGTAAATACATAAATAAATTAATAAATAAAATAAAAAAATTAAATATAAATAGATTAATAAATACATTATAAAAAGTATTGGAACTATTGCTCTTTCTGGCTCCTCTCTAAGAAAATAATAAATGAATAAAGATATAAATAAATAAACAAACACATATATAAATACATCAATAAATAAATCAATGATAAAAATTGTGGTCTGTGATCTGGTTCCTTTCCAACAGAATAATAAATAAATAAAGAAGAAAATAAATACATAAATAAAAAAAAATAAAAAAATATAAAAATTTTTATAAACTATTTGTAAAAACTCATCCCGCAAAAAACAAGCCCTCCTACAGCTACGTCAGTCGGAAAATACAAAAGAGGCCAAAGAGTTAAAGACAAAACACTAAAAAAAACAACAACAACAAAAACACAACACAAATCTGAGTCATTGCAGCGTTAGCTGTGGAGAGCAGAGGGTTAATGCAGCACACAACATGTTGGAACACAACAGGAGTACGGGCGTGATTATGCAAATATGGGACAGAAAGTGGGCGGGGTTATGATTAAAGCTAAGGAGGGGGGTTGTGTGTGGTGGAGGCAGCTGTTGACGTGTTGCTCCAGTGGAAAGTGCAGGGATAGTGCACAAGTTCTTACCCCCAATATGGAGGGGTGGGCAGGAGATCATTGGTCAGTGTCCAGCCTGGCAGCACTGGAGATACCGCTGCACTACTGGTAAGACCATACAGCCTCAAGCTTTGCCAGGCATGTATGTGTTTGTGTGCATGTGTGAGTGTGTGGCATATGTAAACATACGGATAACGCTCATGTCTGTGCACGCCTGTGGACCCCCAGCTGTTGCAAAACTACAACTCCCAGCATGCCCGAACAGCCTTCGGCTGTCCGGGCATGCTGGGATTTGTAGTTTTGCAAAAGCTGGGGGTCCACTGGTGTACGCTGATGTGGAACCCTATCATTGAAAACTAAAAGTCCCTGCAGTGTTCAAGTTCCCGTCTTTAGGATCTCTGCTTGCTGTCGGTGAATGGAAAAGCTCCAAAGCCTATAAACCCCGGAGCTACAATGGCCCTCATTTACTTAGAAAATCGGGTTGTAAGTCTATCTTGCTTTCTTACCCGACTGCTTTTTTCCCCCTGGTATTTATTATTATTATGTCGCATCCTGTTTGTCGCACGTGGGTTTTGTTAGTTTTGGTTTCCGGGAAAAAATCCACAACAATTCAACAAATTCGGGTTGGAAACCTTTTATAAATACGTGGGAAAGCTCAGAAATGTCGGGTTGCGCCCCTTTTTCGGGTTTGGGAGAATCCACATCGGGTCCGTCGGGAAAAAATGTTGCATCGTGTTGCAGACTGGCGCACATGTCACAGACAAAGATGCGCCAAAAAAAAAAACGACAAAAGAAATCGGGTTTAGAATAGTAAATGAGGGCCAATTTGTATCCGGACTAAACCCATTTTCGGCGAGGCACACCACAGGTTGATAACATTATATCTGCACTGATACACTGTAACAAACCGTCAAGGCGGGAGGGGGGGCCATAATGTGTCCGGCTTATGTCACAGAGGATTGTGTAGACTGGATGCCACTGTAGCAAGTTCTCAGCTGTGCGAAGTAAAAGGCTATATTTACATAGCGGCATATCCGTCTGGAATTGAGGCGAAAAAAATTTCGGCGGAATTCGGTGTTTTTAAAACAACAAAAAATTTTTAAAAAAATCTGCTTAAGTTCAAAGCCCCGTTGACTTAAATGGGATTCCACAAAATTTAACGACAGGTCTTCTTTAAAATTTTATGGAAGGAATGCGGAGTTTCCGCCGCTGTGTGAATGGGACAACGGAATCCCATTAAAGTCTGCGGATTTTTCTGCGGAAGAATTCCGCACGTGAATTCCGCCGGGTCAAAGAAGCCGTAGGGTACGTTCACACAGAGGATAATTCCCATGCATGAAATTAACCTTAGTGTGAATGGGTCCGTCGACCCACGCGGAATATGGAGTATGCGCTGTGGAGAATTCCGCCGTGGAAATTCAATATTCCAGACCCGCTGTATCATATTGGTGGAATCCGGTCGGAAATGCATTGCCGACATGCGCCATCTCCATAGACGGCAAAGTTTGGGCATGCTGGGAGTTGTAGTTTAGCTACAGCTGGGGGCGCCCTGGTTGGGAGCCAATAATATACAGTGGTCCCTCAAGTTACAATATTAATTGGTTCCAGGACGACCATTGTATGTTGAGACCAGAACTCTATGGAAACCTGGTAATTGGTTCTAAAGGCACCAAAATGTCATCCAAAAATAGGAAAAAGTGAGAATTAAAGAAAAATAATATAAAGTTCTTACATATAAAAGTAATAAAGATCTGCTGGGAGCTGTAATCACTGTCTATTTTAGTGTTTCCCAACCAGGGTGCCTCCAGCTGTTGCAAAACTACAACTCCCAGCATGCCCGGACAGCCTTTGGCTGTCCGGGCATGCTGGGAGTTGTAGTTTTGCAACAGCTGGAGCCCCCCTTGTTGGGAAACACTGGTCTATGTAGAGGACAGAAGCTTCTTAAGGGTCCTGTACAGTACACAGTGTCCTAAAAAAGGAAAATGGAACCGCTCTTATTGGTGTCCAAAGGAGCAGGTAACCCTGGCACAGGTAAAGAGTACAGAACATGTAATACCTCCCTGTACTGTAGGGGGCGCTACCAGACACCAGTCAGTGCATGCACTTCAGTAATACAGGGGTTTTACCAGTGAATGCCCATTCTGATTGGTCAGTTCTTCCAGCCATTGACAGGTACCACAGATCTGGACTGTCTGTAGTATTGTATGTTGAGTCTGGTTTCAACTTACAATGGTCCAGAAAAGACCATTGTATGTTGAAACTATTGTATGTTGAGGCCATTGTAAGTTGAGGGATCACTGTACATGCTTGGCTTGGCCGTGAGTCCTGGGGGAGATTTATTAAAACCTGTGCAAAGGAAAAATTGACCAGTTGCCCAAAGCAACCAATCAGATTGTTTTTCTTTAATTTTTAACAAGGCCAAACAAAAATTGTGTGTGTTCATTCCTTAGGCTTCGTTCACATTGCCGGATTCCGCCAATCGGAGTTCCGTCGGCAATCCGGCCAGAAGGAAGCACAATTTTTTTTTCTCCGATAAAAATTCATGTCAAATTACCGGATCACGGACGGACCCTATGCGAGTGAATGGGATCCCGATAGTATCCGTTTGCACCCGTCTCGTTTAAAGGGGTACTACCGTGCTGAAAACTTATCCCCTATCTAAAGGATAGGGGATAAGTTGCCTGATCGCGTGGGGTCCCGCCCCTGGGGACCCCCACGATCTCGCACGCAGCACCCCGCTCTCATCAGGCCCCGAGCGAACATCCGCTCCGGGTCTGATGACTGCTGATCACAGGGCCGGACTATCGTGACATCACGGCGCCGCCCCCATGTGACGTCACGCTCCGCCCCCTCAATGTAAGTCTATGGCAGGGGGTGAGACAGCTGTCTTGCCCCCTGCCATAGACTTGCATTGAGGGGCGGAGCGTGATGTCACACAGGGGCGGAGCTGTTACATCACGATCACCGGCCCCGTCATCAGACCCGGAGCGGATGTTCGCTTTAGGGCCTAATGAGACCGGGGTGCTGCATGCGAGATCGTGGGGGTCCCCAGGGGCGGAACCCCGCGTGATCAGGCAACTTATCCCCTATCCTTTAGATAGGGGATACGTTGTCAGCATGGTAGTACCCCTTTAAGGGTCCGATCGGCAAAAAAAACCAAAAAAAAAAAAACACCTTAACGGGTCGGATGCGAACAGCAATGTGAACGAGGCCTTAGAATGTTCTTAATCTGAAAACCCCTTGTGATAGCCTTCTATAAATCTGATGATGTGTAAGCTGGAGACTCTGTCCATTCCCTGATAACCACGATGGAGATTCCCAAGAGATGTTGGGAAACCCCAGTGATCTTCAGTGGATGTAGAGTAAGAAGCCATAGGAATCAATGGAATATTGAGGACTTTCCTAAGAAACAGGGATTGTCCAAGTGGACAAGGGAACATCTCATCCTAGATCAGCAGATTGCCCAAGGGGCCGCATCCCCACAGAAATGTGGGGTCAATATGTGACCCCAGGAATTATAGGCCTGTTAGTTTGTCAGTTATAAATAAAGAATTTTCTAAGAGATGCTATTTTGGAGAATTAATAGAAATAAATTTATGACTCCATATTACATAGGCTTATGAGGGATCGGTCCTGTTCTCCAAACTGATCAGCTTTCATGAGGAGGTGAGCTCAAGACTGGACCGCGGGGAATCGCTGGATTTCTCAAAAGCATTTCATACGGTGCCACATAAAAGGTTGGGACATAAAGAGAATGAGAATACTTGGGCTGGGGGAGAAGGTGTCCAAGTGGGTGAGTAACTGGCTCAGTGATAGGAAATAGGGTGGGTATTAATGGTACATACTTGGATTGGGTGACTGTTACTAGTGGGGTAATAATAGGTTAAAGGGTAATAGGAGGATCTGGAGCCAGGTCCTGTAATAAGAGGATCAGGAGCCGGGTTACTGTTATAATATCACAAGGGTTACTGTAATAAGATGTTATAGAGTAATAAGAGGATCAGGAGCCGGGTTACTGTAATAAGAAGTTATAGGGTAATAAGAGGATCAGGAGCCGGGTTACTGTAATAAGAAGTTATAGGGTAATAAGAGGATCAGGAGCCGGGTTACTGTAATAAGATGTTATAGGGTAATAAGAGGATCAGGAGCCGGGTTACTGTAATAAGATGTTATAGGGTAATAAGAGGATCAGGAGCCGGGTTACTGTAATAAGATGTTATAGGGTAATAAGAGGATCAGGAGCCGGGTTACTGTAATAAGATGTTATAGGGTAATAAGAGGATCAGGAGCCGGGTTACTGTAATAAGATGTTATAGGGTAATAAGAGGATCAGGAGCCGGGTTACTGTAATAAGATGTTATAGGGTAATAAGAGGATCAGGAGCCGGGTTACTGTAATAAGATGTTATAGGGTAATAAGAGGATCAGGAGCCGGGTTACTGTAATAAGATGTTATAGGGTAATAAGAGGATCAGGAGCTGGGTTACTGTAATAAGATGTTATAGGGTAATAAGAGGATCAGGAGCCGGGTTACTGTAATAAGATGTTATAGGGTAATAAGATGATCAGGAGCCGGGTTACTGTAATAAGATGTTATAGGGTAATAAGAGGATCAGGAGCCGGGTTACTGTAATAAGATGTTATAGAGTAATAAGAGGATCAGGAGCCGGGTTACTGTAATAAGAAGTTATAGGGTAATAAGAGGATCAGGAGCCGGGTTACTGTAATAAGATGTTATAGGGTAATAAGAGGATCAGGAGCCGGGTTACTGTAATAAGATGTTATAGGGTAATAAGAGGATCAGGAGCCGGGTTACTGTAATAAGATGTTATAGGGTAATAAGAGGATCAGGAGCCGGGTTACTGTAATAAGATGTTATAGGGTAATAAGAGGATCAGGAGCCGGGTTACTGTAATAAGATGTTATAGGGTAATAAGAGGATCAGGAGCCGGGTTACTGTAATAAGATGTTATAGGGTAATAAGAGGATCAGGAGCCGGGTTACTGTAATAAGATGTTATAGGGTAATAAGAGGATCAGGAGCTGGGTTACTGTAATAAGATGTTATAGGGTAATAAGAGGATCAGGAGACGGGTTACTGTAATAAGATGTTATAGGGTAATAAGATGATCAGGAGCCGGGTTACTGTAATAAGATGTTATAGGGTAATAAGAGGATCAGGAGCCGGGTTACTGTAATAAGATGTTATAGGGTAATAAGAGGATCAGGAGCCGGGTTACTGTAATAAGATGTTATAGGATAATAAGAGGATCAGGAGCCGGGTTACTGTAATAAGATGTTATAGGGTAATAAGAGGATCAGGAGCCGGGTTACTGTAATAAGATGTTATAGGGGTAATAAGAGGATCAGGAGCCGGGTTACTGTAATAAGATGTCATAGGGTAATAAGAGGATAAGGAGCCGGGTTACTGTAATAAGATGTTATAGGGTAATAAGAGGATCAGGAGCCGGGTTACTGTAATAAGATGTTATAGGGTAATAAGAGGATTAGGAGCCCGGTTCCTGTAATAAGATGTTATAGGGTAATAAGAGGATCAGGAGCCGGGTTACTGTAATAAGATGTTATAGGGTAATAAGAGGATCAGGAGCCGGGTTACTGTAATAAGATGTTATAGGGGTAATAAGGGGATCAGGATCAAGGTTACTGTACCCGTGGAGCTGTACTGAACCCATGCTTTGTCTCTCATCACTCAGTGTGTACACAGGTCAGGAGGGAGGTGGATCAAATGTTATGCTTCAGCTCAAAGTACAGTAGAAGGACACGTATACAGTACAGATTAATGTCACAGCTGCAGGGACATCACCCACGTGTCCCGTTACTTAGGTTATATAGATGACAGATTGTCCTCTGCATATTTAATGTCCTATCAGACTTTTATAAAGAGGTAATAATTAACCCTTTTTTTCTTCCTCCTAGACCAGCATCTATACACCTCCTGAGAACTTCAAAGATCTAAGTATTCATCTGAAGTAACCGATCCGGACCTGAGGAGCATCTTACAGCATCACCCGCCATTCCAGGATCTTCTCACTCCCTGAAGATCACTATACAGTGAAACCTACTGCCCCAGGGCTACAGAGGATTTACCCCACTCACTGCTGGAACATTAACTCATTCATAATGTCCAGATGACTCTATTATTCTGTCCTCAAGGAGACAGGAGCAAAGATGGAGGACAGCGTGTTCATAAGTTACTGTGTGCTTGCATTTAGTTTCTTTGTCTTCCAGACTTTATTTTCTGCCATCTGTCCAATAATCTCACCAAAAATTAGTGACACCTACAAGAAACTCAGCTTTGCCAAGCAATGTGAATGGGACTCCAGGTAACCTCCTATTACCCCTGTAACATCTTATTACCCCTGTACCCGGCTCCTGATCCTCCTATTACCCCTGTAACATCTTATTACCCCTGTACCCGGCTCCTGATCCTCTTATTACCCTATAACATCTTATTACAGTAACCCGGCTCCTGATCCTCTTATTACCCTATAACATCTTATTACAGTAACCCGGCTCCTGATCCTCTTATTACCCCTATAACATCTTATTACAGTAACCCGGCTCCTGATCCTCTTATTACCCTATAACATCTTATTACAGTAACCCAGCTCCTGATCCTCTTATTACCCTATAATATCTTATTACAGTAACCCGGCTCCTGATCCTCTTATTACCCGATAATATCTTATTACAGTAACCCGGCTCCTGATCCTCTTATTACCCTATAACATCTTATTACAGTAACCCGGCTCCTGATCCTCTTATTACCCGTATAACATCTTATTACAGTAACCCGGCTCCTGATCCTCTTATTACTCTATAACATCTTATTACAGTAACCCGGCTCCTGATCCTCTTATTACCCGTATAACATCTTATTACAGTAACCCGGCTCCTGATCCTCCTTCTTCCATTGAAGCCCCCTCCCCCCCCCCCCCCCCCCCCGGCTTGCATTCAAACTCCCTCGCCCGCCACTGCTTTCATTCAACCCCCCCCTGCTTCTGACCCTCCTTCTGCCCCGGCTTTCAAACACTCCCCCTCCCGCTTTTGCCCCTGCTTACATTCAATCCCCTTCCCTTGCGCTCGTTTTCATCAAAAATCCCCGCTCCCCAACCCCTTACCTGTGTGCTGGACTGTGCGCTGTAAGGAACGGGGGATGTCGGGGAAGTGCCGTCGCTACAGTGATGTGGATACTTCTCCACCTGCGTCCCAACACAGGATCCTTTCTGGCAGAAGCTTTCAGCGCATGACGCTGACGCTTCCGCCAGGAGGGAAATTCAAATAAAAAAATGAAATAGTTTTCCCCTCCGCAGCCCATGGCTCCCCGGTTGGGAATCACTGCTATAACATCTTATTACAGTAACCCGGCTCCTGATCCTCTTATTACCATATAACATCTTATTACAGTAACCCGGCTCCTGATCCTCTTATTACCCCTATAACATCTTATTACAGTAACCCGGCTCCTGATCCTCTTATTACCCTATAACATATTATTACAGTAACCCGGCTCCTGATCCTCTTATTACCATATAATATCTTATTACAGTCACCCGGCTCCTGATCCTCTTATTACCCTATAACATCTTATTACAGTAACCCGGCTCTTGATCTTCTTATTACCCTATAACATCTTATTACAGTAACCCGGCTCCTGATCCTCTTATTACCCTATAACATCTTATTACAGTAACCCGGCTCCTGATCCTCTTATTACCATATAACATCTTATTACAGTAACCCGGCTCCTGATCCTCTTATTACCCTATAACATCTTATTACAGTAACCCGGCTCCTGATCCTCTTATTACCCCTATAACATCTTATTACAGTAACCCGGCTCCTGATCCTCTTATTACCATATAACATCTTATTACAGTAGCCCGGCTCCTGATCCTCTTATTACTCTATAACATCTTATTACAGTAACCCGGCTCCTGATCCTCTTATTACCATATAACATCTTATTACAGTAACCCGGCTCCTGATCCTCTTATTACCCTATAACATCTTATTACAATAACCCGGCTCCTGATCCTCTTATTACCATATAACATCTTATTACAGTAACCCGGCTCCTGATCCTCTTATTACCCTATAACATCTTATTACAGTAACCCGGCTCCTGATCCTCTTATTACACTATAACATCTTATTACAGTAACCCGGCTCCTGATCCTCTTATTACCCCTATAACATCTTATTACAGTAACCCAGCTCCTGATCCTCTTATTACCCTTTAACATTTTATTACAGTAACCCGGCTCCTGATCCTCTTATTACCCTATAACATCTTATTACAGTAACCCGGCTCCTGATCCTCTTATTACCCCTATAACATCTTATTACAGTAACCCGGCTCCTGATACTCTTATTACCCTATAACATCTTATTACAGTAACCTGGCTCCTGATCCTCTTATTACCCTATAACATCTTATTACAGTAACCCGGCTCCTGATTCTCTTATTACCCTATAACATCTTATTACAGTAACCCGGCTCCTGATCCTCTTATTACCCTATAACATCTTATTACAGTAACTCGGCTCCTGATTCTCTTATTACCCTATAACATCTTATTACAGTAACCCGGCTCCTGATCCTCTTATTACCCTATAACATCTTATTACAGTAACCCGGCTCCTGATTCTCTTATTACCCTATAACATCTTATTACAGTAACCCGCCTCCTGATCCTCTTATTACCCTATAACATCTTATTACAGTAACTCTGCTCCTGATCCTCTTATTACCCTATAACATCTTATTACAGTAACCCGGCTCCTGATCCTCTTATTATCCCTATAACATCTTATTACAGTAACCCGGCTCCTGATTCTCTTATTACCCTATAACATCTTATTACAGTAACCCGGCTCCTGATCCTCTTATTACCCTATAACATCTTATTACAGTAACCCGCCTCCTGATCCTCTTATTACCCTATAACATCTTATTACAGTAACCCGGCTCCTGATCCTCTTATTACAGTAACCCGCCTCCTGATCCTCTTATTACCCTATAACATCTTATTACAGTAACTCGGCTCCTGATCCTCTTATTACCCTATAACATCTTATTACAGTAACCCGGCTCCTGATCCTCTTATTACAGTAACCCGGCTCCTGATCCTCTTATTACCCTATAACATCTTATTACAGTAACCCGGCTCCTGATCCCCTTATTACCCTATAACATCTTATTACAGTAACCCGGCTCCTGATCCTCTTATTACCCTATAACATATTATTACAGTAACCCGGCTCCTGATCCTCCTTTTACTCTGTAATATTTTATAATAAGTAAGTAATTGTTTTTTTCTTTTTACAGGATTGTCTCTATGGTACATGCACTGATTGTCGGTTCTTTCTGCCTCTATATTTTGGTGTATGATGATGCAGTGAATACGGATCCCATATGGTAAGTATTTCACTTCTTCTATATGTTCATTGTCCACATATTACACCTAAATGTTTTTCCCATTTGCTTTTCTGTTTCTTCGCTGCTTATTTTATATTTCTATGTGTTCATATGTGTGGGTGATACTACAAGTCCCACTATGTAAATAAATAGGGTCCTCAAGCCATTCAGGTCCATGCAGGTGACATGTATGGGGCTTATTACTTCCCTTACAGTCAACCTATTACCATTGGGATCGGTAAATGATGACTTATTCTTAACACTTATCTGGAGCACAAAAGTCAAAGTGCTAAGCAAAGTTTATTTTTCTTTGATCTTGGGTCAGGTCCTTCAGGGTTGCAGATATTGATATTGGGTGACAGAGCATTCCTTAGATAAGTATAAGAGGAGCACAAACACATGAGACACCTAAAAGGTATGGAAGGCAGAAAACATAGTCTATAATAATATGTAGATTATATAGCATGTGTATGTAGGTTGACTCTAATTAGAGGATACCTAAAAATTTATATTGGAATACACATTCATAAAATTAACATTCCACTTTAAGTACTCCGGGGAGGCGGGACTATGGAAGTGTCAACAACTACTCAAAGCAAAACTTTTCACCATCGGTCTCTCTTAAAGGAGAACTACAACATTTATCTTATTCACCTTTTATATTATGTAGAGCAACTTCCTGTACAAAATATACTACTCAAAAAAATAAAGGGAACACTAAAACAACACAATGTAACTCCAAGTCAATGACACTTCTGTGAAATCCCACTGTCCACTCAGGAAGCAACACTGATTGACAATCAATTTCACATGCTGTTGGGCAAATGGAACAGACAACAGGTGGAAATTATAGTCAATTAGCAAGACACCCCCAATGAAGGAGTGGTTCTGCAGGTGGTGACCATAGACCACTTCTCAGATTCTATGCTTCCTGGCTGATGTTTTGGTCACTTTTGAATGCTGGCAGTGCTTTCACTCTAGTGGTAGCATGAGACGGAGTCTACAACCCACACTTCCAGGATGGCACATCCATGCGAGCTGTGGCAAGAAGGTTTGCTGTGTCTGTCAGTGTAGTGTCCAGAGCATGGAGGCGCTACCAGGAGACAGGCTAGTACATCAGGAGATATGGAGGAGGCATTAGGAGGGCAACAACCCAGCAGCGGGACCGCTACCTCCGCCTTTGTTCAAGGAGGAACAGGAGGAGCGCTGCCAGAGCCCTGCAAAATGACCTCCAGCAGGCCACAAATGTCCATTTGTTCACTAAAAAGGTCAGAAACAGACTCCATGAGGGTGGTACGAGGGCCCGATGTCCACAGGTGGGGGTTGTGCTTACAGCCCAACACCGTGCAGGACGTTTGGCATTTGCCAGACAACACCAACATTGGCAAATTCGCCACTGGCGCCCTGTGCTCTTTACAGATGAAAGCAGGTTCACACTGAGCACATGTGACAGATGTTACAGAGTCTGTAGACTCTTTGGAGAACGTTCTGTTGCCTGCAGCATCCTCCAGCATTACCGGTTTGGGGGTAGGTGGCATTTCTTTGGGGGCCGCACAGCCCTCCATGTGCTTGCCAGAGGTAGCCTGACTGCCATTAGGTACCGAGATGAGATCCTCAGACCCCTTGTGAGACCATATGCTGGTGCGGTTGGCGCTGGGTTCCTGCTAATGCAAGAAAATGCTAGACCTCATGTGGCTGCAGTGTGTCAGCAGTTCCTACAAGAGGAAGGCATTGATGCTATGGACTGGCCGTCCGATCCCCAGACCTGAATCCGATTGAGCACATCTGGGACATCATGTCTCGCTCCATCCACCAACACCACGTTGCACCACAAACTGTCCAGGAGTTGCCAAACCGCCACCTCATCAGGAGCATGCCCAGGCGTTGTAGGGAGGTCATACAGGCACGTGGAGGCCACACACAGTACTGAGCCTCATTTTGACTTGTTTTTAGGACATTACATCAAAGTTGGATCAGCCTGTAGTGGGGTTTTCCACTTTGATTTTGAGTGTGACTCCATATCCAGACCTCCATGGGTGTCTCTCTCTTTCTCTCTTTCTCTCTTTCTCTCTTTCTCTCTTTCTCTCTTTCTCTTTCTCTCTTTCTCTCTCTCTCTCTTTCTCTCTCTCTCTTTCTCTCTCTCTCTCTCTCTTTCTCTCTCTCTCTTTCTCTCTCTCTCTTTCTCTCTCTCTCTTTCTCTCTCTCTTTCTCTCTCTCTCTTTCTCTCTCTCTCTTTCTCTTTTTTTCTCTCATATCTATCTATCTATCTCGACCACCCTAGCCAGAATTGGTTTCTATAGGCCTCTCAGTTGAAGTGTTGTCCAGGGTGTGCTTCCTGGTCTCCACTTCTACCCTCTGCGTGTCTTGGAAGTATACACCAGCATGCAATGATCTTTGACACCTGTCCCCTCGTCTGGGTAGGTATATGTGCAGAGGGTGGAGATCAGGCGAGCAGAACCGGTTATAATTTTTCTGCTCCTCAGACAACCCGTTTAAGACCTTGCCATAGACCCAATCACCCTGGACCACATTACTTAGTAAATTTCCAGGCTGTACTTACAGCTATAGGGTACCACTCCCACACCCCTTGGATGTATCAAAGTCCTGACCATACATGGCTTGAGTACTGTACCGCACACGTGTCAATAGTTCCTAGACAGGGCTGAATATCCCTACAGTCCATCAAGTTTTCTGCAGTTAACTACTAAATCTGACAGCACACTTCAACCACAACATGTCTGTGCTTGAGACTCAAAAATGTGGTAGATCACTAACTGGATAGGTTTGGGAAAGACTAAATGTAGTCAATAGGCTCTCCAGGAACATGTCAGGCTTTATATCTGCGTCCCTTTTTGACAGGTTGTCGTCATTTCCTCAGAAGACTCCTCCCCTCTACCTCCCTCTGCAGCTGTCTTCCAGAAGACTTCTCCCCTCTACCTCCCTCTGCAGCTGTCTTCCAGAAGACTTTCCCCTTATACCTTTTTCTGCAGCTGTCTTTCAGAACTCTCCCCCTCTATTTCCCACTGCATCTGTCTTCTAGAAGACTCTCCTCCTCTTTCTTCCACTGCAGCTGTCTTCCAGAAGACTCTCCTCCTCTTCCTTCCACTGCAGCTGTCTTCCAGAAGACTCTCCTCCTCTTCCTTCCACTGCAGCTGTCTTCCAGAGGACTCTCCTCCTCTTCCTTCCACTGCAGCTGTCTTCCAGAGGACTCTCCTCATCTTCCTTCCACTGCAGTTGTCTCCCAGAAGACTTTTCCCCACTACCTCCCACTGCAGCTGTCTTCCAGAAGACTCTCCCCCTCTACTGCCCATTGCAGCTGTCTTCCAAAAGACAACCCCCCCTCCCCCTCTACCTCCAACTACAGCTGTCTTCCAGAAGGCTTTGCCTCTCTACCTTCCAATGCAGCTGTCTTGAAAAAGACTCTCTCCTCTATCTTCCACTGTAGCTGTCATCTCAAAGACTTCCACTTTTATCCTCCTTCTCAAAGACTCCCCCTTTTTACCTCCCACTGCAGCTTTCTTTCAGAAGCTTTTTTTTCCCCTTCTGACTAGAAATCACAAACAATCTGCAATTTTTACGCTTTCATGATGGTGTCATTGTGGCCTTACTGTTTGGGGCATCACTGGACCTGTTAAGAGATAATATTTTCCCATAGGTGTGACTGTGAAAGAAAGTTCTCAAAGAAGCGCCCCATGAATTTTTTTGTTGCTTATATATTTCAGCCATCTTGATATTATTTCAGAACAAAAATGATTTTCTCATGCATCCTACATTTCCCATGAATCCTCTGATTTTATTTGACCCAGGACTAACGCATTAAACACTGATTTTCTGTGGGGCAGACATGTGATCACATGACCCAGTAAAAGTTATAAAAATAGATGGTGCTGTAGAACGATTGTTGGTTAGTGTGCATAATATGGCTGGAAAAAAAAAAGTATGGATGAAATTTATCTGCAAAAACTGTCAGAAGGCAATGAGGAAATGCTTTGCTATATCTCAGACCGAAATTACAACAACCCCCATGGGTCTATTATAAACCTTCAGTAGATGGGGTAAATAGATCAATGTAATACTATTCCATTACATTGATCTATGTTTTCGGCGTTCGATTGCTAAGGGCTGCTTAAGGCAGCCTTAAGTAATTGCCGATCCATGGAAAACCGGAAAGGGCGGGTAAGATGGGTCACCCCAGGGATGACCGGCATTTAGTGTTTAAATGCCTCGATCGATATTGATCATGGTATTTAACCATTTAAATTACGAATATCGGCACTCTCTCCAATGTCCATCATTACTTGCAGATATCAGCTGCTGATAGCAGTGGGGATCTGACTGTTATGCCACAGACCCGATCCGCGGCCATATTCCCCTCACCCGACCCATGACGTAGCAGTACATCATGGGTCGGGAAGGGGCTAAAAATCTTTTCAGGGCAGCAATTTGCTGCCCCTGTGAAGGTACCGCCTGGGTCCAGTGGACCCAGCAGGACCCATAGTAGGGCTGGCCCTGGTTCTGTCCCCCACAATAGATAGGTAGTCCACCACAGGTAGGTATGTCCCACAGTAGTTAGATAATTCCATTATTAGGTAGCCCCTCCCTAGGCAAGTATGCCATCAGGTAGGTAACCCCTCTAATAGGTAAATACATTCTAAGGTAGGTAGATTGATTCCCCCGCAGTAGGAAAATATGTAGGTAGGTAGCCAGGAAGGTAGGTAGGTAAGTAGGTAGGTATCCAAGAAAGTAGGTAGCTAGGTAGGTAGCTAGACAGATAGGTAAGTAGGTAGTAAGGAAGCTAGCCAGGTAGGTAGTCAGTGCTTCCTCCCTCCCTCCCTTCCTCACTCAAGATGCCAGGACGAAATTTGTTTTAACTTATGCTTACCTTGTGTCCCACGCAACCATCTCTGCCACAGCACAGCCTGTCCGCATCCTTCTTCCTCCACAGTTCTGGCGCCAATGAGTGACCTCATCTCACCTGCACTGCATGGAGGCAAAAGTTACAGTTTCCTCTCAGCAAAGGCCGCACTAATAGAAAGTTTTCACTTGTATACACATACAAAGCAGATTCTCTGTCTCTGTCTCGCGCCCTCTCTCTCGCGCCCTCTCTCTCGCGCCCTCTCTCTCGCGCCCTCTCTCTCGCGCCCTCTCTCTCGCGCCCTCTCTCTCGCGCCCTCTCTCTCGCGCCCTCTCTCTCGCGCCCTCTCTCTCGCGCCCTCTCTCTCGCGCCCTCTCTCTCGCGCCCTCTCTCTCGCGCTTTCTCTCTCGCGCCCTCTCTCTCGCGCCCTCTCTCTCGCGCCTTCTCTCTCGCTGTCTCGCGCTTTCTCTCTCGCTGTCTCGCGCTTTCTCTCTCGCTGTCTCGCGCTTTCTCTCTCGCTGTCTCGCGCTTTCTCTCTCGCTGTCTCGCGCTTTCTCTCTCGCTGTCTCGCGCTTTCTCTCTCGCTGTCTCGCGCTTTCTCTCTCGCTGTCTCGCGCTTTCTCTCTCGCTGTCTCGCGCTTTCTCTCTCGCTGTCTCGCGCTTTCTCTCTCGCTGTCTCGCGCTTTCTCTCTCGCTGTCTCGCGCTTTCTCTCTCGCTGTCTCGCGCTTTCTCTCTCGCTGTCTCGCGCTTTCTCTCTCGCTGTCTCGCGCTTTCTCTCTCGCTGTCTCGCGCTTTCTCTCTCGCTGTCTCGCGCTTTCTCTCTCGCTGTCTCGCGCTTTCTCTCTCGCTGTCTCGCGCTTTCTCTCTCGCTGTCTCGCGCTTTCTCTCTCGCTGTCTGTCTCTCTCTCGCTGTCTGTCTCTCTCTCGCTGTCTGTCTCTCTCTCGCTGTCTCTGTCTCTCTCTCGCTGTCTCTGTCTCTCTCTCGCTGTCTCTCGCTGTCTCTGTCTCTCTCTCGCTGTCTCTCGCTGTCTCTGTCTCTCTCTCGCTGTCTCTCGCTGTCTCTGTCTCTCTCTCGCTGTCTCTCGCTGTCTCTGTCTCTCTCTCGCTGTCTCTGTCTCTCTCTCGCTGTCTCTCGCTGTCTCTGTCTCTCTCTCGCTGTCTCTCGCTGTCTCTGTCTCTCTCTCGCTGTCTCTGTCTCTCTCTCGCTGTCTCTGTCTCTCTCTCGCTGTCTCTCGCTGTCTCTGTCTCTCTCTCGCTGTCTCTGTCTCTCTCTCGCTGTCTCTGTCTCTCTCTCGCTGTCGCTGTCTCTGTCTCTCTCTCTCTGTCTCTGTCTCTCTCTCGCTGTCTCTCTCTGTCTCTGTCTCTCTCTCGCTGTCTCTCTCTGTCTCTGTCTCTCTCTCGCTGTCTCTCTCTGTCTCTCTCTGTCTCTCTCTGTCTCTCTCTGTCTCTCTCTGTCTCTCGCTGTCTCTCGCTGTCTCTCTCTGTCTCTCTCTGTCTCTCGCTGTCTCTCTCTGTCTCTCGCGCTTTCTCTCTCTGTCTCTGTCTCTCTCTCGCTGTCTCTGTCTCTCTCTGTCTCTCGCTGTCTCTCTCTCTCGCGCTTTCTCTCTCTCTCTCTTGCTGTCTCTCGCGCTTTCTCTCTCTCTCTCTCTCTCTCTCTTGCTGTCTCTCGCGCTTTCTCTCTCTCGCTGTCTCTCTCGCTTTCTCTCTCTCTCTCGCTGTCTCTCGCGCTTTCTCTCTCTCTCTCGCTGTCTCTCGCGCTTTCTCTCTCTCTCTCGGGATCCAGGATGAGTGTCCCGGATTCCCTAATTGCGAACTGTGGGCAATTTGACAGCCTGTATTCCCCTGGCGGTGGCTGGGTTTGCCTAAGCGTTGGTGCACCACTATTGCCTATATAAAGCTACAGCTCCCAGCATCCCTAGGAGTTATAGTTTTGCACTAACTAGGAAGCCACATTTTCACACCACTTTCCTTGCTGGACTAGGTACCGGGCCCTGACCCACCACTAGTCCCGCACTGTTCCCAAAAATACACACACACAGCTCTGTTGTTCCTTGTAAACCCTCTGCTAAACCCAAACACCGTGCCCCATCAGATGTACACAAAGGCTCCCTTATGTGGGAGATAATCAAACCCTTTGTTATGTCAAGTGGGTTAATCTTGCCCCTCCTGATGTGGTCACAGCTCTCAGATCTACCACTTAACCCAGTGTTTGCCAACCAGGGTGCCTCCAGCTGTTGCAATAGTACAATTCCCAGCATGCCCGGACAGCCAAGTGTATTCTGACACCATAGCTGCACTTAAAAACAGTGGGAAAGAGTTATCAAAACGTGTCCAGAAAAATAGTTGTTGAGTTGCCCATAGCAACCAATCGAATCGCTTCTTTCATTTCTCAGAGGCCTTTTCAAAAATGAAAGAAGCAATCTGATTGGTTGCTATGGGCAACATAGCAATTTTTGGCAGGTAACATATCTAAAGGTACCCATACACCATAGGCTAAAGTAGGCCCAATCCGCCATCTTCAGTTGGATTGCCTGTCGGTTCCAACCAGGGTGTCTCCAGCTGTTGCAAACTACAACTCCCAGCATGCCCAGACAGCCTTCGGCTGTCCGGGCATGCTGGGAGTTGTAGTTTGCCACAGCTGGAGGCACCCTGGTTGGGAAACACTGGTCTAAGATGTGTTGCAGCCTCCTGACTCTCTCTCACAAATGATGTCAGTGGAGAGAAGAGTTGGGCCTATTGGATTTCTACATCTCAAGCCTATCGTTCTGGTAGGGGTAAGCCAGCGCCAGAGTAGTCTGGTGGCTGCTCACCCCATAGAGAACACATAACACATGAAAGTTCGGCTGTTCAAAGTGTTAAGTGTTCATGTGTATGGGGAGGTCAGGGGAGACTTACCTTAAAGGGGTACTCCAGTAGAATTTTTTTTTTTTTTTTTTAATCAACTGGTGCCAAAAAAAGTAATAGATTTGTAAATTACAGTGATCCCTCAACTTACAATGGCCTCAACATACAATAGTTTCAACATATAATGGCCTTTTCTGGTCTTTTCTGGACCATTGTAAGTTGAAAACAGGACTCAACCTACAATGCTACAGACAGTCCAGATCTGTGAAATGTGTCAATGGCCGGAAGAACTGACCAATCAGAATGGGCATTTTACTGGTAAAACCCCTGTATTACTGAAGTGTATGCACTGACTGATATCTGGTAGCACCCCCTACAGTACAGGGAGGTATTACATGTTCTGTACTATTGTGGTATGCCTTGGGGGGTGTATAGTAGGGGGGATGTTGTATCGGTATATGAGGGGTTAATGTTAACCCTATAGTTCGTGACGCCAGGCTGAGGGCTGGTATGCTGAGACAATACTCCGGCCTATCGCCGCCCTTCCCAGTAATGATAGGTGCATGAAATGACTGACGGTCCACAAGGAGATTTAACTTGAACTTGAACAACTTTACTTAAGTGCTTTCGGTACATCCAAGGCACAGTAACAGTCTAATATAACAGTCCTTATATCGCTCTGTGACTGACAGTTGTTGCGGACCTTGAGGTATTTAGAAAGTCTCTGAATTTAGGGTAGATATTGCAGATCCGTCCGGATTTAGGGGTTAGATTAGGTCCGGTGATGCTGCAGAGTGTCTGGGGATTGATACACTATTGATTTAGTATTGATCGGGCCTAACTCACTGCGAGAATAGCTACGCAGGTCCTTCTCGGTTGACAGCCCAGGAACAAGAGAGAGAGAATAATGGCCGCCGCTCCCTTATATGGGCAGGGGCGGGATGAATCTGGTCCCAATACCTGTCATTCACTCATACACAGAATGATGGGATTGCATACGTCATAGGGACCTTCACAGGTCCTCGAGCAGAAACACCAGCAGTTCACCCCGTCACGTGACCCGCAGGTCCTGGTACGCTATGCGCAGGTAATTAACTATTCATTTACATTTATAGAACAATATTTACATAAGCCTTGCATAAGTTACTGGTTTACTAGATGGAATAGAGGTGACAAGGGGTAGACTATACAACATGGCCCCCTACGTCTTAGGGACTCTAGCTATGGGGACCCATACACATAAAGGGACTGCATAGGATGCGGTACCGGGACACCACACTATTCTTTACCTGTACCAGGGTTACCAGCTCCTTTGGACACCAGGTGAGGGCGGCTCCATGTTACTTTTTTAGGACATTGTGTACTGTACAGGACCCCGAAGAAGATTCTGTCCTCTTCGTAAACCAGTGTTTCCCAAGCAGGGTGCCCCCAGCTGTTGCAAAACTACAACTCCCATCATGCCCGGACAGCCTTTGGCTGTCCGGGCATGCTGGGAGTTGTAGTTTTGCAACAGCTGGAGGCTCCCTGCTTGGGAAACACTGACATAGACAGTATTTACAGCTCCGAGCAGATCTTTCTTACTTTTTTATATGTAAGAACTTTCTTTATCTATATTAGTTATCTACTTATTTTTCTTTAATTCTCACTTTTTCCTATTTTTGGATGACATTTTGGTGGCTTCAGAACCAATTTCCAGGTTTCCATAGAGTTCTGGTCTCAACATACAATGGTTTCAACATACAATTGTCGTCCTGGAACCCATTAATATTGTAAATTGAGGGACCACTGTATTTCTATTTTTAAAATTGTATTCCTTCCAGTACTTATAAGCTGCTGTATGCCCCAGATGAAGTTGAGTTGTTCTTTCCAGTCTGAACCCACAGTGCTCTCTGCTGACACCTCTGTCCGTATCAGGAACTGTCCAGAGCAGGAGAGGTTTTCTATGGGGGATTTGCTTGTACTCTGGACAGTTCCTGATCTTGACAGAGCTGTCAGCAGAGAGCACTGTGGTCAGACAGAAAATAATTCCAGAAAGAAATACAACTTCCTGTGGAGCATACAGCAGCTAAGTAGTGGAAGGATTAAGATTTTTAAATAGAAGTAATTTACAAATCTGTATTACTTTCTAGCACTAGTTGATTAAAAAATAAAAATTGTTGCTTTTAACAGCGGGGTGGAGATAAAACGGCATGTTTTCAGAGATTTTCAGCAGAATTTTGAGTGCAGCTCTGGATGTGAATGGAGAATAATACATGGTATGAATCAAAACTAAAACTAAGATTCTCATCATGATACATACAGTTAAAGGGGTACTCCGACACTTAGACATCTTATCCCCTATCCAAAGGACAGGGGATAAGATGCCTGATCGCAGGGGTCCCGCCGCTGGGGACCCCCGTGATCTTGCACGCAGCACCCCAGTTAAAATCAGTCACGCCCCCTTCCATAGCTTGCATTGAGGGGCGGAGGCGGTATTCAGACCCGGAGCGAACATGCTCCGGGGACTGATTTTAACTGGGGTGCTGCGTGCAAGATCACGGGGGTCCCCCCAGTGGCAGGACCCCTGCGATCAGGCATCTTATCCCCTATCCTTTGGATAGGGGAAAAGATGTCTAAGCACCGGAGTACCCCTTTAAATTGTGAAAAGTTACCACCACGACTTATATAGGATTTCACATCTAAATTCACCCCGTTCCGCTCCAAATTAAACAAAGAAATCACATTGGGTTTATGTAATGGCCATCGCTACTGAGATCATGAGAAGTTGTCATGAGACGTTCCGATGTCTACAGCAGCAAATCAATGGAACCATGAATAGAAAATTGTATTGGACATACTAAGGGACTATAGCAAAACTCTAAGTCCACCAACATCTATTACTGTCATCCATGTCACATAAAAGGTGGCAAAAGATGGTTTACAATGGTCTAAGCAACCTGTATGGTCAGCTTTAATCACAACCGCAGTTCTCTTAAAGGGGTACTCTGGTGGAATTATTATCATTATTATTATTATTTTAATCAACTGGTGCTAGAAAGTTATACAGATTTGTAAATTACTTCTATTTAAAATTCTTAATCCTTCCAGTACTTATCAGCTGCTGTATGCTCCATAGGAAGTTTTTTTCTCGAATTCTTTTCAATCTGACCACAGTGCTCTCTGCTGACACCTCTGTCCATGTCAGGAACTGTCCAGAGTGCAAGCAAATCCCCATAGCAAACCTCTCTTGCTCTGGACAGTTCCTGATACAGACAAGAGATTGCAGCAGAGAGCACTTTGGTCATACTGGAAAGAACTCCAGAAAGAAAGACCACTTCCTCTGGAGCATACAGGAGCTGATAAGTACTGGAAGGATTACGATTTTTAAATAGAAATAATTTACAAATCTGTTTAATTTTGTGACACCAGTTGATTTAAAAAAATAATAATAATAATAGTTTACCCCTTTAAGTCTCTGCACCCTTGTGCACTCAGAGTACTAGGTTATAAATTGTAGTTTACAATAAATAATAGTCAACAATAAATACTAAGTAATACATCCGATTAACAGAAACCTCCATCAGCATCGGTCATACTCATCTGTGCCACAATAATATGCCAATAGGTGGCTTAGAATGGTCCAAACAACCTGTATGGCCAGTTTTGATCAGAACCACCGTTCATTTAGGTCTCTACACCCTTGAGTACTAGATAATGTGTTCTAGTTTACAATAAATAATATATGGTAATACCTCCCAATAAAAGCATCCATCAGCATTGGTTACACTTCTCTGTGTCACTAAAAGGTACCAATAGAATAGTCTAAGCATCCTGTATGGCCAGCTTGAATCCAAACCACAGTTCATCCAGATCTCTACACCCTTGTGCACTCAGAGTACTAGGCAATACATTCTGGTTTACAATAAATAACTGTTAACAATAAATACTTAGATTCAGGTTGTTGTGCTCTGACACATTCAGGGTCTGTTAGGCTGTTTATTTTTTCTTGTGCTGAACAGACCCAGAACAGGTTGGAGCACAACTAAGGCCCCTTTCACACTGCCGTTGTGCCCCCTGTCGGAAAACATCCATTAGATCCCATGTGAAAGAAGCCTAACACTGCTGGTCCCTGACGGATCCCTCTGACCTGAATGTGGTCCGACAGGCGTCTGCTAATTAACAGGAGTTGATCAAATAAAACAATTGGACATAAGGACACTCCTGTCCTTCCGAAGGACTGACCAATGAGGCTCCCTTTAGGGTAACGTGCTGGCAGTGTGAAGAAGCCCTTAGGGTCTATTCACATGTACAGTATTCTAGATTTGAGACACAGGATTTGAAGCTGTGTTCAGTCATTTTGTTTTACATTAGAATCTGCAGCATCAAATCTTCGCAGAATACTGTACACGTGAATAAACCATGAATAAGTATAATGGTAGCTGATGTTGACCACTTCGCTGCTTGTCCTAATCAGACTAGGTCGCAGTACTTGGACCCAAGTCCATTGACATATTGGTTAAAAAAAATAATAAATGGCCCCCTACCCTTCCTAAACATTTCTTACCCTCCCACAGTAAATTTGCTTTATCACCCCCTGTCTAAGTAAAAATCAGTGTGGTCCAAAACAGAATGTAGTATATCATTCAATGCTGCAAAAAAAAAAAAAAAATAAAGAAAAAAAAAATATATATACATTTTTTTTTCTCATTGACTTTAACGTGTTAACTTCAGCATCAGATACTCCCATAAGATGCAGGTCTTTTGTTTTCGGTCCTTCTTGTATTCTCCTTTTGTACACTGATCTCCTCAGTAATGCACATTTCACAGTCTGGGCCGTCGCCAAGCTCCACATTACAAGAAGCGTTAACTGATGACAAACACTCCACCCCACATGGCGCTATTATCTCTGCTGGGGCCTGTGCTGCCCTTATCTCAGATAAACGTCTGCTCGCTACTATTTAGAGGGAATAGTCATCTACAATCCAAAGATCACTATTAAAAAACCCTTGAACTTTCCCCTTAAAGGAGTAGTCCAGTGGTGAACAACTTATCCCCTATCCTAAGGATAGGGGATAAGTTGCAGATCGCGGGGGGGTCCAACCGCTGGGGCCCCCCGCAATGTCCTGTACGGGGCCCCAACAGCCCGCTCGAAGGGGGCGTTTCGACCCCCGCACGAAGCGGCGGCCGACACGCCCCCTCAATACAACTCTATGGCAGAGCCGGAGCGCTGCCTTCGGCAATCTCCAGCTCTGCCATAGAGATGTATTGAGGGGGCGTGTCGGCCGCCGCTTCGTGCGGAGGTCGACACCCGCTATCTGGCCGGAGAGCCTGGCCCCCGTACAGAGAGATCGCAGGGGGCCCCAGCGGTCGGACCCCCCGCGATCTCAAACTTATCCCCTATCCTTAGGATAGGGGATACGTTTTTCACCACTGGACTACCCCTTTAAGTGTTTCCAGATTCTCTTCCCATTTATTAGCTAGGACTTTTTTGACCCCGTCCTACAAGTGAAAACTAGAAATCTGGATTGTTAATCTCTTTGTGATGGCTCCTTTGTCCCAATATACCTAGAAAACCTTTTTTTTTTTTGTGTGTGTGGAAATATTCTCTATTAATATAAGCAGTGCCCTTAAAGGGGTACTCTACCCCTAAACATCTTATCCCCTATCCAAAGGAGGGACCCCCGCGATCTCGGCTGCGGTGCATGGAGCAAACTTCGCTGTGTGCCAGATGACTATCAATGTGGGGCGGAGGCCCGTGACATCACGGCCACGCCCCGCTTGTGACGTCACGGCCATGCCCCCTCAATGTAAGTCTATGGGAGGGGCATGACGGCTGTCACGCCCCCTCCCATAGACCTGCATTGAGGGGGCGTGGTCATGACAACACGAGCAAGGCTCAGCTGTGACGTCACGAGCCTCTGGCGCCGAAGCTCTAAACGAACGCCATGTGCAGCACGAGGATAGGGGATAAGTTGTCTAGGGGCGGAGGACCCCTTTAACATAATGACTTTTTAAGTCCTATGTTTTGTACAGGCATAGTTGCCGAAAGTTCCAGTTTTGTGGGGAAAATCATGGGACTGGAATCTGGAAGTGGCAGTAGTTCTAATTCTTGGAAAACAGCAAAAAAAAAAATATATATATATATTAAATAGAAATAAAAAAAAAAAGTCACATTTAAAAATGTCAGATTTTCTTTTAACAAAACATTAGAGAATATAAATGATCTTTCTTACTAATAGTCTTCAACCGACATGCTGATCCATGGTTACAGGCTATTAATAAATCCCTGTGTGTAGAATAATAATGCAGTTGTGTTACCTCACCCAACTTACACTAGGCCTCTGTACAGAGTGAATATCAGTGATTATATAGACCTGAGGAGACTCTGAATATTCCCCCCGAAATCCGGTCTTGCTCAGCCATGTCAGTCTCTAGTTAAAGGGAAGGTAACTGAGGAGAAGCATTTGGCAAAATATAGGAGGATGGCAGCTTTACAGGGATCACCAACTGAGCTCTGGACCCACAACTCCACAAGCAGGAAACACTCACTGAGCTCTGAACCTGTAGCTCCACCAGCAGTGAACACCCACTAAGCTGAGGGCTGAACTCCACAGGGCCACAGGCAGGAAACACCCACTGAGGGCTGAACTCCACAGGGCCACAGGCAGGAAACACCCACTGAGGGCTGAACTCCACAGGGCCACAGGCAGGAAACACCCACTGAGGGCTGAACTCCACAGGGCCACAGGCAGGAAACACCCACTGAGGGCTGAACTCCACAGGGCCACAGGCAGGAAACACCCACTGAGGGCTGAACTCCACAGGGCCACAGGCAGGGAACACCCACTGAGGGCTGAACTCCACAGGGCCACAGGCAGGGAACACCCACTGAGGGCTGAACTCCACAGGGCCACAGGCAGGAAACACCCACTGAGGGCTGAACTCCACAGGGCCACAGGCAGGAAACACCCACTGAGGGCTGAACTCCACAGGGCCACAGGCAGGGAACACCCACTGAGGGCTGAACTCCACAGGGCCACAGGCAGGAAACACCCACTGAGGGCTGAACTCCACAGGGCAACAGGCAGGAAACACCCACTGAGGGCTGAACTCACAGGGCCACAGGCAGGGAACACCCACTGAGGGCTGAACTCCACAGGGCCACAGGCAGGAAACACCCACTGAGGGCTGAACTCCACAGGGCCACAGGCAGGAAACACCCACTGAGGGCTGAACTCACAGGGCCACAGGCAGGAAACACCCACTGAGGGCTGAACTCACAGGGCCACAGGCAGGAAACACCCACTGAGGGCTGAACTCACAGGGCCACAGGCAGGGAACACCCACTGAGGGATGAACTCACAGGGCCACAGGCAGGGAACACCCACTGAGGGCTGAACTCACAGGGCCACAGGCAGGGAACATTCACTGAGGGCTGAACTCCACAGGGCCACAGGCAGGGAACACCCACTGAGGGCTGAACTCGCAAGGCTACAGGCAGGAAACACCCACTGAGGGCTGAACTCCACAGGGCCACAGGCAGGAAACACCCACTGAGGGCTGAACTCCACAGGGCCACAGGCAGGAAACACCCACTGAGGGCTGAACTCACAGGGCCACAGGCAGAAAACACCCACTGAGGGCTGAACTCACAGGGCCACAGGCAGAAAACACCCACTGAGGGCTGAACTCACAGGGCCACAGGCAGGGAACACCCACTGAGCTCTGAACCTGTATGCCACAAGCAGTGATCACCCACTTAGCTGAGAACCCACAGCCATAGAAGCATCGAACGCCCACCGAAATAAGAACCTGCAGTTCCACTAGCAGGAAATACCCATCAAAACTCAGAGCCACAAGCAGGGAACACCCACTGAGGGCTGAACTCATATATGGTCAGAACGCCCACTGAACTCTGAACTCACTGGGCCACAAGCAGAAAATATCCACCCTGCTCTAAACTCACAGAAAAACAGGCAGGGAACACCCACTAAGTGCTGAACTAATAGAGCCACAAGCAGGGAACCCCCACTGAGTTCTGAATTCACAGAGCCACAAGCAGGGAACCCCCACTAAAATCTGAACCTGTAACTCATTGAGCCGACCTGTCATAGAAGACAGGTCTTAAAAATCTAAAACAAAATATGCAATTAAAACATGTATAGAATATTAAAACATAAATATAACAAAATATACACTTCTCTCTCTGTAAGGCTGCATTCACATCTCGGTTTTACACTACGGGTGCTGGATCCGGCTGGGGGAGGGGCAAACCAGGCTAAGTATGCTACGGTTTTAGGTCCGGTCACAAAACTGGATACTGGTCAAAAAATGAGCCGACCGGAGTCCCCATATGACTCCGGTCGGCTGATTGAAGTGAATGGAGTTCAGCGCTGGTCCAGCTGGGCTACGGGACTTGAACCCTTGCTTTCAACATAGGTCATAACTCGCATTTTCTTTTTAAACCTATACATCATTTCCATAGCATATTCTGTGTATGTCTGTGTATGCTTTAATAAGAGGAGAACTTGGGCTCTTTGAAGGGTAAATGCTCCCTTAAAGGGTTATTCCAGGAATAAAAAAAAACAGGCCTTTTTTCTTTCAAAGACAGCGCCCTCCTTGTCTCCACTTAGGGTGTGGTTCTGCTGCTCAATTCCATTGAAGTGAATGGAGCCAAGTTGTAATACCACACCCAAAGTGGAGACAAGGAGGGCGCTGTCTTTGAAAGAAAAAAGACCTGTTTTTTTATTCCTGGAATACCCCTTTAAAGAGTACCTCCAATGATCTTGTTAAATGTTATAATCCTCCCAGTTCACTGCCCCCATCATGATAAACCACCCCCTGCCTTTATTTTTATTAGAATTTTTTTTTCTACCTTGATATTGCTCTGTATTTTCCGCTCAGTCTCAGTCACATTCACTGACTGGGAAGGGGCGTTCCCCAGCAAGCCTGACATCATCTGAAGCCATACAGGGGAGAACTTCCTCCCTCACTCTGCTACACTCAGCCTAGAGAAGTTCAGTGTGAGATGAGCTATGATTGGACAAGGCTGCACACACACACACCCCTCAGCACTCCAGACGGCATTTCCTGATTTTGGACTTCTGCCAGGCCAACAGGATTCCAAAGTATGTGCAAGAGATGGGGGGAAATGTGCTCTGTCTGGACAAGTAGGGAGACACCTAGTGGCAGCTTTTTTTAAAGCACAAAACGTAGAAAACTTCATTTTTTTTTATTTTTTTTTAAACAAAGTACATTAGAAAGTTTTCTTTTTTATTTACCGTAAGGAGCGCAATAGTAAAAATGAGATTTAATGACAGTACCCATTTAATCCATATAGAGGTTGCGCTGCTGCATCTTTGCTCCTGCTGTTGCTCTACTGTGTCTTCTCCATCCTGTGTCCATTCTCTTTCTCCATGTTGTCCATGATTCTCATCTGTCCATATGATTTTTTAAGGCCCCTTTTTCTTCTTTCCTTTATCCAAAATTCTTAGAAAATATTGTATAAGGCCGTGTTTATACGTTGTAGATATATATATATATATATATATATATATATATATATATATATATATATATATGTGTGTGTGTTCTTAAAGTTTTTTCTATCCTCCGTCCCAATTTGGGGGCATTATCTAAACCAGGGTTTCCCAACCAGTGTGCCTCCAGCTGTTGCAAAACTACAACTTCCAGCATGCCCGGAGTTGTAGTTTTGCAACAGCTGGAGGCACACTGGTTGGGAAACGCTGATCTAAACAGTTCTTTTATCCAAATTCTAATATCCATGTTCTCATTCTAGGGGGGACCCATTTCAGGTGAAAATGAATGTTGCCATCACTTCTGGCTACCTCGTCTATGGTAAAAAAAAAAAAAAAAAAAATTCTACGATTGTAATATATCAAAAACATAGAAGAATTTCACAAAAACAAAATACACAAAGGAGGCAGCCGTTTTGTGGATTCACCAGAATCGGTAAACTAGGAAGGCAGTAGACTTCAAATGGGCATTGTCAGAACCAAAAATCTTTTTATAGGTTGCACATCTTAGCAAAACACTCACCTTTCTAATATACTTCATAAAAATGTATCTCGTATAGAAATCATAGTTTATAAAAAAAGACCACTAGGGGTCCCCATAGCATCCTGAACATAAGCCTGTCGGCTGCAGCAGCATCTTTTGTCTCAGCCGAAGCACAGGCAGGGACAAAGTCCAGGAAGTGAGGGGGCGGGACTAACACTCCTATGTGCTCACTCCTGTCCTGTCAGACTGCAGCATAAAAAATGGAGAGGAGGGGGTTACAGAGCAGCCTGCAGTGATTGGATGAAGAGACCCAGCACAGCACAGCAGACTCAGGGAGGAAGTGAATGCATGGTGAGTGAGGGCGGGATCAGTGCTTGCCTCGGACACGCCCCTTACTGAGCAGGGGATGTCGGAATGAGTGAGGAGCAGAACAGAGGGATTTGTGAGCCAAATACAAAAGCTAGACACATAAAACATGTAAATGGGTTACTACTGCACCCCCGTTTTATTTTGGTAGGTATCAGTCCCAGTCATACACCCTACTGAAGAAAACATCTCTATGTGCCCGAAGTTTTCTGAAGCTAGAGGTCCTCTCAAAGAACGGCTTCCCCTTACCGAATAGACCATGAATTAAAGTTAAAGGGGCACTCTGGTGAGAAAACACAAATCTGTTTAACTTTCTGGCACCAGTTGATAAAAAAAAAAAAAAGTAAATTACTTCTATTTAAAAATCTTAATCCTTCCAGTACTTATCAGCTGCTGTATGCTCCACAGGAAGTTCATTTCTTTTTTTAAATTTATTTTCTGTCTGACCAAAGTGCTCTCTGCTGACAACTCTGTCCATTTTAGGAACTGTCCAGAGCAGAATAGGTTTGCTATGGGGATTTGCTCCTACTCTGGACAGTTCCTAAAATGGACAGAGATGAGAGCACTGTGGTCAGACTGAAAAGAATTCCAGAAAGAAATACAACTTACTCTGGAGCATACAGCAGCTGATAAGTACTGGAAAGATTAAAGGGGTATTACAGGAAAAACCTTTTTTTTATATATATCAACTGGCTCCGGAAAGTTAAACAGATTTGTAAATTACTTCTATTAAAACATCTTAATCCTTCCAATAGTTATTAGCTTCTGAAGTTTTCTGTCTAACTGCTCAATGATGATGTCACATCCCCGGAGCTGTGCATGATGGGAGAATATCCCCATAGGAACTGCACAGCTCCCGGGACGTGAGTCATCAGAAAGCAGTTAGACAGAAAACAGCAACTCAACAACTTCAGAAGCTAATAACTATTGGAAGGATTAAGATTTTTTAATAGAAGTAATTTACAAATCTGTTTAACTTTCTGGAGCCAGTTGATTTATAAAAAAAAAAAAAGTTTTGGCCTGGAATACCCCTTTAAAATTTTTAAATAGAAGTAATTTACAAATTTGTTTAACTTTGTGGCACCAGTTGATTTAAAAAAAAAATATATATTCCACCGGAGTACCCCTTAGGCTAGGTTCACACTGCGGAATCTCCGGGCAGAAAACTTCCGCCCGGAGATTCCGAGTTCCGCCTGCGCCGACTGAATTAGTCGGCGCTAAGACCGCGCGGACACTGCAGTCTCCTATAGACTGCTATGTGTTCCGCTAGGATTTCCGCATGAAGAAAGAGCATCCCCTTAAATTTTCTAGCGGATTTTTCATCCGGATTTTCCGCTTCACAAATTCCGAAGCGTGAATTTGTGAACGGAAAACCATCCACTACACTGTGCATTATAGTGGATAAGGAATACGATGTCTAGGGCAGAGTGTTTAATATTAAAAATAATAATAATTATCCTTGAGATAATTATCTATTTGCTGATAAGAGCTGCAGACAAGTGTCAAGAGGGTGGGGCCAAGCTGGTCAAGTCCTAACCCTGGCACATCTCCTCACTCGCCCTAACCTACGAGCACCGCCATGCATAACATAAAGCAGTGGTCTTCAACCTGCGTACCTCCAGATGTTGCAAAACTACAACTCCCAGCATGCCCGGACAGCCATCGGCTGTCCGGGCATGCTGGGAGTTGTAGTTTTGAAACATCTGGAGGTCCGCAGGTTGAAGACCACTGACATAAAGAGTTCTGTTTATCACAGAAGGGGGCTGAACAAGTGAAAAGTTGTGCCAGGGATTGGCACTTGAGCTGTTCAGCTCCGCCTACTTGACACTTGGCTGAGAAATATATTAACTATTTAATTTTTGGCACCCAACATAATCCCCAGGAAAGATGCAGTCTGATTTTAAACTCTGCAGCTCTCAGCAACATACACAAATAAACGTTCGCATAGACTTTATCTCCCAGTATAGAAAGGTATGGAGTCCTCCTCTTCTGCAGAGTGATGGGAGTAACATATGACTGCAGGATCAAATATACAGACTAGAGTCTATACCATAGAGACCGTAACAGAAATAGAAACAAAAAACAGCGCTCCCCCTCATCCTGGTAAACGTCTCCACAAATGGCCAGGAGCAAAGGCCCAAAGTGAATCCACATAACAGTGGCACGGAATTCAGCAGACCAGAGAGAACCATCTACATAATCCACACGGCATGGAGATGTATGTGATATAGGGCTGACGCGTTTTGGTCCTTAGGCCTTAAAGGGGTACTTCACCCCTAGACATCTTATGCCCTATCCAAAGGATAGGGGATAAGATGTCTGATCGTGGGGGTCCCGTTGCTGGGCGGCCGTCACGCCCCCCTCCTATAGACTTGCATTGAGGGGACGGGGCGTGACGTCACACGGGGGCGGAGTCGTGATGTCACAGACTTCCGTTCCGGTGGTCGGGACACAGACCCTCCAGCGGAGAAACAGGTGGGTGCTGCATGCTATATTGCGGGGGTCCCCAGCGGCGGGACCCCCACGATCATACATCTTATGCCCTATCCTTTTGGATAGGGGATGAGATGTCTAGGGGTGGAGTACCCCTTTTAAAGAGGCGGAGTGCCTCTTTAAAGGGGTACTCCACCCCTAGACATCTTAGCCCCTAGACTGCAAGAAAGTTAGACAACCAGCATCCGAACCATTCGCTCAGCCAGCAGCATGAGGAGGAGGTTTGTTACAGTGTGTCATGCCAGTAGTAAGGTGAGGTGTGTCAAAGGGTGGGCAAATGGGCGCAGTCAAGGGGGCGGCAAAATTAGCTTTTGCCTAGGGTGGCAAAAATCCTTGTACCAGCCCTGTTCAGAACGCTTGGTGCAGACAGCCGTGGTTGTTACGCCACACCATACCCCTTCCATTTATATCTATGGGAGGCGGCGTGGCGGTCATCCTTTGGATAAGGGATGAGACAGGCAGAGTGCCCCTTAAATCATAGATCGGGCCTAGGGTTAAGATCTAAGGACTTAAACCCATCAGGCCGGTCACACACATCTCCATGTCATGTGATTTATGTTTCAAATTCGTCCAATAAAGCAGATGGTGTAACCTGGATCCGGTCTGCTGAATTTCTTGCTGCTGTTACGTTCATAGAAACACACCGGTCTGCATAGGAGCTGTATACATGGAACAGTAGAACATTTCTAAATCTGATTATTTATATATTTAAGCAATAATACTAATATTAAAAAAAAAAAAAAAACAGAATTATTATTTTTATTTTTTTTATTCTGAGGATATGTAGATACCAGCAGCTTGATCCATACAGCTACTAAGTAGTAAAAGGGGTAAAGTGTGTGATGATCATTCATGTAAGTGACAACAAAAGAGGGAAAACTGCTCTATATAGCCAATCAATGATATTTAGACAGTTAAATAGGGTGATGAGAGGAAAAGGATAGGCTATGGGTGTAGTTCCCCGGTGTACCCCTTTAAGCATTTCCCAACAAGGGGGCCTCCAACTGTTGCAAAAGAAGTTGTAGTTTTGCAACAGCAGAACGCACTCTAGTTTTAAAGGGGTACTCCGGTGGAAAACAACTTTAAATCAATTGGTGCCAGAAAGTTAAACAGATTTGTAAATTATTTCTATTAAAAATCTTAATTCTACCAGTACTTATCAGCAGGGGTGGACACAGACAGCAGAGGGCCCCTGTGCAAAGAATGTGCCTGCCGCCCCCCACCCCTCATGTCAATTGTTCAGGAAACCCCCCCCCCCTTCATATGTCACTTAGGTGGACCCCCATATGTCACTTGCTCAGGGGGG
Source organism: Hyla sarda (assembly GCF_029499605.1). Lineage (NCBI taxonomy): Eukaryota > Metazoa > Chordata > Amphibia > Anura > Hylidae > Hyla > Hyla sarda. The sequence goes on from NC_079192.1 coordinate 32,484,039, forward strand.
CCCCCACCCATGTCAGTTTCTCATGAAGACCCCCCTCCTAATATCAGTTGTTAATTATTTATTAAGTCCCCCCATATGCTGTAGCTGATTTCAGGCCCCCACATGTAGTTTCCCCGCATTAGGTAGCATAGTTTGCCCACATTAGGTAGCATAGTTTACCCACATTAGGTAGCATGGATTCCCTACATTAGATAGCAGTTTCCCAACATTAGGTAGCATAGATTCCCCACATTAGGTAGCATTGATTCCCCACATTAGCTATCATAGATTCCCCACATTAGGTAGCATAGTTTGCCCACATTAGGTAGCATAGTTTGCCCACATTAGGTAGCATAGTTTACCCACGTTAGGTAGCATAGTTTGCCCACATTAGGTAGCATAGTTTGCCCATATTAGATAGCATAGTTTGCCCACATTAGGTAGCATAGATTCCCCACATTAGGCAGCGTAGTTTCCCCGCATTAGGTAGCATAGTTTGCCCACGTTAGGTAGCATAGTTTGCCCACATTAGATAGCATAATTTGCCCACATTAGATAGCATATTTCCCCCACATTAGGTAGCATGGATTCCCTACATTAGATAGCAGTTTCCCCACATTAGGTATCATAGATTCCCCACATTAGGTTGCATAGATTCCCTACATTAGGTAGCATAGATTCCCTACATTCAGTACCAGTTTCCCCACATTAGGTAGCATAGCCCCCCCCCCAAAACACACACACACACACACACACACATAGATCATTGCCTGCACAGGCTGTGGAGGTACGTCTCTTGCGCTATGTCCCTCATTAGACCCGAGTCGGCTGGCTGCAGACTCACTGTCTAAAGTGCCCGTGGCTGCTTTAGAACAGTAAGCAGCGACGGCGCACCACCGCTGCTCACGTGTGCGTTGACTGAGGGGTGGCCCCCTCACACGCTGGGCCCCTGTGCAGCTAAACCGGCTGCACAGGCGATATGTCCGCCCCTGCTTATCAGCTGCTGTATGCTCCAGAGGAGGTTCATTTCTTTTTGAATTTCCTTTCTGTCTGACCACAGTGCTCTCTGCTGACACCTCTGTCCATGTCAGGTACTATCCAGAGAAAAAGCAAATCCCCATAGCAAACATCTCCTGCTCTGGACAGTTCCTGACATTGGCAGGGGTGTCAGCAGAGAGCATTGTGGTCAGACAGAAAGGACATTCAAAATGAAAATAATTTCCTCTGGAGCATACAGCAGCTAAGTACTGGAAGGATTAAGGTTTTTAAATAGAAGTCATTAAAAAATCTGTTTAACTTTCTGGCACCAGTTGATTTAAAAAAATAAAATAAATTGTATTCCACCAGAGTACCCCTTTAACACTTCTATGCCAGAAACTGGAATACCTGCCATAATAAATTTCTCCTTTCACTGTGATAGGTACTATAATGGGGGTACTGTGTATGGCACCAGGGCATTGGCTGACACGATTATGGGGACACTGTGCCTGATCTTCATACCTTCTTTAGCACAATGCAAGCACTGGCACTCCTCCTGTAGGTGCCATGCCCTGTCCACATGATATACAGAGGACATAGATAATACAGAGGGTGGCGCAGGTACCGGCTGTAAATACAGTTCTATGGAAGTTTTCGAATTCTGTTGCCCCCGAGGATTTATTTATTTTTATTCTATTTCATTTATTTATTTAAGATTTGTGTAAATTTAATATAATTTTTCTCTCTTTTCTTTTTTCTTTCTTGACAGACTTGCTGCTTTTTGCTCGTTTTTGGAAGGAGATGAGAGACCCGTACATGGTCTGTCACCATTTTGCTGTGATCTACGCCTATGGATACGTTCTGGTGAGTACAAATGGGAAATATCTCCGAAAAATGACTTTTACATTGTCAAATTACAGTGGTCCCTCAACATACGATGGTAATCCGTTCCAAATGGACCATCGTTTGTTGAAACCATCGTATGTTGAGGGATCCGTGCAATGTAAAGTATAGGACAGTGGTCTACAACCTGCAGACCTCCAGATGTTGCAAAACTACAACACCCAGCATGCCCGGACAGCCAACGGCTGTCCGGGCATGCTGGGAGTTGTAGTTTTGCAACATCTGGAGGTCCGCAAGTTGAAGACCACTGGTATTGGAAGTTGTACTCGCCTGTCCCTGTGGTCCGGTCCGTCACCGCTGCCCTGGATGTCGCCTTCCATCGCTGTCGCCGCGTCCCCGGGGTGTCCCCGACGCTCCGGCAAGGCCTCTGCTTCCCCGGCATCCTCGCTCTCCGCCGCCGCCATCACGTCGTTACGCACGCCGCTCCTATTGGATGACGGGACAGCGTGATGATGACGATGGAGAGCGCAGACTATGCAGGGGATCCTAAAGAGGACGCCCCGGAGCCCCGAGGACAGGTAAGAGACATCACCGGAGCTCACGGGGCACTGTAAACGGCTATCTGGTGTCAGCTGAAGCAGTCTGTGCTGCCGGATAGCTGTTTATGCGATCGCCCCGACATACAAAAGCATCGTGTGGTGATGCTGCCTTCAACATGCGATGTCCTCTGAGAGACCATCATATGTTGAAAGGATCGTATGTCGGGGCCATCGTAGGTTGGGGGGGTCACTGTAGACGAGTCATAAAAATCAGGTATTCCTGGCACCTTTCATGGCATCAATGAGGGTCTTGTCCAGGACAATGGGGGAGATTTATCAAAACCTGTCCAGAGAAAAGTTGCTGAGCTGCCCATAGCAACTAGAGATGAGCGAACTTACAGTAAATTCGATTCGTCACGAACTTCTCGGCTCGGCAGTTGATGACTTTTCCTGCGTAAATTAGTTCAGCTTTCAGGTGCTCCCGTGGGCTGGAAAAGGTGGATACAGTCCTAGGAGACTCTTTCCTAGAGTCCACCGGAGCACCTGAAAGCTGAACTAATTTACGCAGGATAAGTCATCAACTGCCGAGCCGAGAAGTTCGTGACGAATCGAATTTACTGTAAGTTCGCTCATCTCTAATAGCAACCAATCAGATCGCTTCTTTCATTTTTAACAAGGCCTCTGAAAAATGAAAGAAGCGATCTGATTGGTTGCTATGGGCAACTCAGCAACGTTTCCTCTGGACAGGTTTTGATAAATCTCCCCTAATATGTGGGCTTCTTGTAGAGCCCCCTCTTCCCTGGTCTCCTAATGTCCATCTGTGTACTGTGACAGGAACAGAGTACAACATAGTGGGCTTATACCTTAATGGTAGTATTAGGGTCTTCTTTTTACACAGCAGTGAATAGTGCAGTATCACCAGTAGTTCCCTGAGGGCCCCAGTCCTGCCAACTTAGTTACGGTAATTTGGCATGCTTAAAATAAAAAATAGAAACTATGTTTACCAAATTTACAGGTACTGTTCAAAAAAAAACAAAACAAAAAAAAAAAAAAAACTGCATTTGCAGATAGACACACTAGGGGGAGCTGTGACATTACTATACGAGGCTCTGTAGTAGATGTTTAGCAGAAGTCAAATCTCTATGGGCTTTTTGGCCTTACTAATGGATCAGACACTTTGATAGATGAGGCCTTCTGTACCTTTTGTAGTTATGATGAATACAGCTCATCCATCTATTCTTATCACTGTCTACCATAATTCAATTATTTGTATCCACAGAACCGCGGCGTACTACCGTATTTTGCTAATTTTCGTTTGATATCTGAACTGTCTACGCCATTTGTTAATCTGAGGTGAGAGGAACAATGACGCACCCTCACTGCACACCTACCCTTGAACATGGGAGCAGTATTATAGTAGATATATTCTTGTATATAGGAGCAGTATTATAGTAGTTATATTCTTGTATATAGGAGCAGTATTATAGTAGTTATATTCTTGTATATAGGAGGCAGTATTATAATAGTTATATTTTTGTATATAGGAGCAGTATTATAGTAGTTATATTCTTGTATATAGGAGCAGTATTATAGTAGATATATTCTTGTATATAGGAGGCAGTATTATAGGAGTTATAGTCTTGTATATAAGAGACAGTATTATAGTAGTTATATTCTTGTATATAGGAGCAGTATTATAGTAGCTATATTCTTGTATATAGGAGGCAGTATTATAATAGTTATATTTTTGTATATAGGAGCAGTATTATAGTAGTTATATTCTTGTATATAGGAGCAGTATTATAGTAGTTATATTCTTGTATATAGGAGCAGTATTATAGTAGTTATATTCTTGTATATAGGGGCAGTATTATAGTAGTTATATTCTTGTATATAGGAGCAGTATTATAGTAGTTATATTCTTGTATATAGGAGCAGTATTATAGTAGTTATATTCTTGTATATAGGAGGCAGTATTATAATAGTTATATTTTTGTATATAGGAGCAGTATTATAGTAGTTATATTCTTGTATATAGGAGCAGTATTATAGTAGATATATTCTTGTATATAGGAGGCAGTATTATAGGAGTTATAGTCTTGTATATAAGAGACAGTATTATAGTAGTTATATTCTTGTATATAGGAGCAGTATTATAGTAGCTATATTCTTGTATATAGGAGGCAGTATTATAATAGTTATATTTTTGTATATAGGAGCAGTATTATAGTAGTTATATTCTTGTATATAGGAGCAGTATTATAGTAGTTATATTCTTGTATATAGGAGGCGTATTATAGTAGTTATATTCTTGTATATAGGAGGCAGTATTATAGTAGTTATATTCTTGTATATAGGAGCAGTGTTATAGTAGTTATATTCTTGTATATAGGAGCAGTATTATAGTAGTTATATTCTTGTATATAGGAGCAGTATTATAGTAGTTATATTCTTGTATATAGGAGGCAGTATTATAGTAGTTATATTCTTGTATATAGGAGCAGTATTATAGTAGTTATATTCTTGTATATAGGAGCAGTATTATAGTAGTTATATTCTTGTATATAGGAGCAGTATTATAGTAGTTATATTCATGTATATAGGAGCAGTATTATAGTAGTTATATTCTTGTATATAGGAGCAGTATTATAGTAGTTATATTCTTGTATATAGGGGCAGTATTATAGTAGTTATATTCTTGTATATAGGAGCAGTATTATAGTAGTTATATTCTTGTATATAGAGGGCAGTATTATAGTAGTTATATTCTTGTATATAGGAGACAGTATTATAGTAGTTATATTCTTGTATATAGGAGCAGTATTATAGTAGTTATATTCTTGTACATAGGGGGCAGTATTATAGTAGTTATATTCTTGTATATAGGAGCAGTATTATAGTAGTTATATTCTTGTATATAGGAGCAGTATTATAGTAGTTATATTCTTGTATATAGGAGCAGTATTATAGTAGTTATATTCTTGTATATAGGAGCAGTATTATAGTAGTTATATTCTTGTATATAGGAGCAGTATTATAGTAGTTATATTCTTGTATATAGGAGGCAGTATTATAGTAGTTATATTCTTGTATATAGGAGCAGTATTATAGTAGTTATATTCTTGTATATAGGAGCAGTATTATAGTAGTTCTATTCTTGTATATAGGAGCAGTGTTATAGTAGTAATCTTGTATATAGGAGGCAGTATTATAGTAGTTATATTCTTGTATATAGGAGCAGTATTATTGTAGTTATATTCTTGTATATAGGAGGCAGTATTATAGTAGTTATATTCTTGTATATAGGAGGCAGTATTATAGTAGTTATATTCTTGTATATAGGAGCAGTATTATAGTAGATATATTCTTGTATATAGGAGCAGTATTATAGTAGTTATATTCTTGTATATAGGAGCAGTATTATAGTAGTTATATTCTTGTATATAGGAGCAGTATTATAGTAATTATATTCTTGTACATAGGGGGCAGTATTATAGTATTACTATATCAGCAATGGGTGGAGTACTCCTTATCCGTTGTTATATGGTAGCTTACAACACACTATACCCTTGTCTTTTTTTGTCTTCTCTAGGTGGTTCTTTGATGCAGTGAACATGCCAAAATCCTCTAGACCTTTCTTGGTAAACGGCTTAGTGATGGCTGTTGTCTTCTTCATTGTCCGAATTGCCGTGATACCCACCTACTACTCTCAAGTCTTTGCCACATTCGGGACAGAAGGTTACATCCGTCTGGGCATCGGGCCTCAGGTAGCGTGGATTGTGTCCTGCGTGATCTTGGACATTCTCAACGTTTTCTGGATGTACAAAATCGTTCGAGGATTTTACCGGGTGGTAAAATCAAAACCTGGGGGAAAACCAACAAGGAACCATGCGGACTGAATTCCTGTGAACTACCGTAGTGTTTGAGGCCGAATACAAGGAGAACATTACTGTATGGTGGGCCATACCAAGCGAGCTCTTTCATTGTGGACCATACCAAACAAGAGGGGGTTGTGGACTGTGTCAACAATATTGTACCTCAAGAATGGAAAGAAAAAAAAACAACCTAAAGTTTGTAGTAAATTTTTTATATATTTTTTTTTTGTTGCGTATTAGAGAAAAATTAAGACTCCTAAATCTATGTGGCCAACAGGATGTCTTTTTTAATATGTACGTTCCTCCCGGTAACACGAGCCTTTAAAGGAGATTACCACTTGAGTTTTTGTTAGTAGGGTCCACTGGTTGTCCCCCAGCTTACAGCCTCAGAGATCAGCCAACATTTTTTGGGGGTATCTCTCAGCAAGTGTTCAAGTCCTCTTTGGTGCCCACTGAAATGCAACGCGCCACATCCTCCAGGAATCGAGAGATGCTCCTCAAAAGGAGGAACAACCCTAAGCTTTTCCATCCCTAAGCACGATTTCACACCATATTACGGACACAAGTGTAGGCCCGGGACTGACCCCTGACCCTAGGCCATAGAGGCCAGGAAGGTCTCTTTGTTTGAACGGGGTATATGCAATGTCTATAGAGGCTTATGGATGTACCAGGTCTATAGAGTCTCTGGTGGTGCTAGGATGTATACTACTGTAGAAGACTTAAAGCCATAAAAAAAAGTTTTTCCCAACCAGTGCGCCTCCAGCTGTTGCAAAACTACAACTCCCAGCATGCCCAGGAGACCCTAATGCAAAATGTGTCACAGGGCCCAACCTGCCATGTATAGTACTGGCGTCTTATTAAGGGGTCTTTGGGCTCTCTAAGACATTAGGGCCCAAGTGTGACTGTTACCTTTGCGTTCCCTATAGCAGTGTTTCCCAACCAACGCTCCTCCAGCTGTTGCAAAACTACAACTCCCAGCATGCCCGGACAACCGTATAATTATGCCTGAATAATACCGCCATACTGTGTTAATAAACACTAGTACACAGTGCCTTCACAACAGGGATATATACTGTAAAACAATATTTTTAACCAGTGTGCCTCCCAGCTGTTGCTAAACTGGAAGCGCACTGGTTGGGAAACACTGCCCTATAGCTATAGGAATCCTACAGAACTTTTTGGAGGGGGTCTGGTATAGTAAAATCTTTGGACTGTAGCTATCCTGTAATCCTGTTGTTGAGATCAAATCGAGATTTTTAAAGAAAATATTACGATTCAATGAATGTCATCTATTTTAATGGTTGATCTATAAAATTTACTTTTTCAATAAAACCAATCCACCTAAATGTATTCTTCCGCCTGATGTCCGTAACTACAGTAGAACAATGGACAAGCAGTAATGTTATGTCTACAGCAGTGTTTCCCAACCACGGTGCCTCCAGCTGTTGCCAAACTACACCTATTCCGCAAATGATTAGAACTTGGCGGCACTAGGAAATGCGCACAACTGCACTTCATCAGGAATATCATGAAAACTGATGAAGCGCAGTTGCGCGAAACGCGTTGCATGTTGGGAATAAACTGATTGTTCTACCTATCACCTGGTCCCTCAGCGCCTTATTGTCCACTGGTTTAAAGGTCGTTGGTTTCATATCACTATGTCGCCGCTGCCCTGTGCCGTCACTCCCCGTCATCGCATTGACGTTCACACCGCCCTTATTGGACGACGGGGCGGCGTGAGGGGCGACATAATGATGATGATGACGGAGAGCGACGGTGCAGGGCAGCGGCAGCAGAGGAGCGGAGAAATGATGGGCTGGAGCGGCGGGGACATGTAAGTATCATTCAGCGGGATACATGGGGCACAATAAATGGCTATCCGGCGCCAAGCTGAAGCAGTCAGTGCTTCCGGATAATCGTTTTTGCGATGGCCCCGACACACAGAAGCATCGTATGTTATTGCTGCCTTCAAAATACGATGGCCTCTGATGTTGAAAGGATTATATGTCGGGGCCATCGTATGCTGGGGAACCACTGTGTATGTATATACCGTATTTTTCGCCGTATAAGACGCACTTTTCGGTGCGTCTTATATGGTGAATACACCCCTATCGGGGCGGTCCCTGCGGCCATCAACGGCCGGGACCCGCGGCTAATACAGGACATCACCGATCGCGGTGATGCCCTGTATTAACCCTTCAGACGTGGCGATCAAAGCTGACCGCCGCGTCTGAAGGGAAAGTGACACTAACCCGGCTGTTCAGTCGGGCTGTTCGGGACCGCCGCGATTTCACCACGGCGGTCCCGAACAGCCCGACTGAATAGTTAGTGCTTACAGGACACCGGGAGGGACCTTACCTGCCTCCTCGGTGTCTTCTCCGTTCAGGGATCCCCTGTATGGCTGGCGCTCTCCTTCCTCGTCATCACGTCGTCGCGTGCGTAACGACATGATGATGACGGCGACGGAAGGCGAGGATACCCGGCCGGCAGCAGAGACGTTCCGGAGCGACATCCAGGGCAGCGGTGACGGGTCCGGAGTGGCTGGGATACGTGAGTATTGCCTCCTATGCAGTGGTCTTCAATCTGCGGACCTCCAGATGTTGCAAAACTACAACTCCCAGCATGTCCGGACAGCCAACGGCTGTCCGGGCATGCTGGGAGTTGTAGTTTTGCAACATCTGGAGGTCCGCAGGTTGAAGACCACTATTGGGTTCAAAATCTTAATTTTTTTAGATTTTGCACCTATAAATTGTGCGTCCTATTGGGCGAAAAATATGATACATAAATATATATACATACATACATACGGAGAAAACTCTGAAGAACAAATCCAAACCTTGGCATTACACGTTCCTTGCTGTAGGGGTCGCTTTCTCCCCATGAAAGCAGAGGTTCTGTATAAAAACCAGCACTGTGACGCACGTAAAAATGACTCCTCAGATCTCCTCTGAGTGTTACCTCTGTCTGGTGAGGCTGACAGTCGGCTGCACATATAGGACGACCTTTACCATTGTCTTTAGACCGTTTTTTGCGTCTAGAATAGGTGCATGCAGGGTTTATTTGCACCTTTTTGGTTTACACATTTCTGCTGATTTTGAGTTGCAATCCACTGATTTTGGCAATACGCATGATATAGAAGGGTTTTATGAACTGTGCCTTTTTGTGAAAAGGCGCAAAAAAAGCCTCAAAGCCACTGAAAAGTCTCTAAAACTACACCAGTCCTGACTTAGCTTTTTGGTGTATGTAAAGAGAGAAATTTCAGAAAATGTGACCTGCACAAAATGTATCAAATGCTCTGTGACCATTTAATAAATCTGGTGCTCCTACACGTTACAGCACACAAAAAAAAGGTGTAAAAAAAATACTTACACCTACAATGATAAATGCCGGTCATAGAGTCTACAAGAATAGAATCCGCTTTTTGCAGGAATTCTTCGCTATGGCAAATAGACAGGGTGACCCTCCTTTGTGGTGTCCTTAAAGGGGTACTCCGGTGAAAACTTTTTTTTCTTTTAAATCAACTGGCTCTGGAAAGTTAAACAGATTTGTAAATTACTTCTATTAAAAAATCTTAATCCTTCCTGTACTTATTAGCTGCTGAATACTACAGAGGAAATTCTTTTCTTTTTGGAATGCTCTCTGATGACATCACGAGCACAGTGCTCTTTGCTGAAGTTATTATAATAATAAGTCTTTATTTATTGTTGTCCTTAGTGGGATTTGAACCCAAGGCCCTAGCACTGCAAGGCAGCAGTGCTAACCACTGAGCCACCATGCTGCCCTTAGCATACATCTGCTATGCATGGTTGCTAAAATGGACAGAGATGTCAGCAGAGAGCACTGTGCTCGTGATGTCATCAGTGTTCCAAAAAGAAAGAAATTTCCTCTGTAGCATTCAGCAGCTAATAAGTACTGGAAGGATTAAGATTTTTAATAGAAGTCATTTACAAATATGTTTAACTTTCTGGCACCAGTTGATTTAAAAGAAAAAAGGTTTTCACAGGAGTACCCCTTTAAGCTTTTCACTAGAACTGTTCACAAAAAATAAAAATTCTAATTTTTTCAGCTGGATTAATAACCAGGCCACAGAGGTTGTCAAAGTTAGTTGTGGCATGTCCCTTGGCAGGGAAGGCCCCTCTGTTTGAACGGGGTATATTGAATGTCTATGGAGGCTCATGGAAGTACTAGGTCCATAGAGTCTCTGGTGGTTCTAGGATGAATACTAGAAGATCTACTGCGCCATTAAAAAAATTATAATAATACATTTGTGAGACCCTAATGCAAAATGTGTCACAGAGCCCGGCCTGTCATGTATAATACTGGTGACCCCCTCAGATGATGTCGAGACCTACCTGGGGGTGTTCGAAAAGGTAGCCATGAGGGAGAAGTTACCCCGAGACCAATGGGCTGTGGTCATCACTCCGTTCCTGGCGTCTGGACCCCAGCAGGTGTTATTCGACTTACCAGATGATCAAGCGGCCGACTACCCAACCGTAAAGGGTGAGATTCTGGCAAAACTGGGGGTGAATGTATTGGTCCAGCCCCAGCGGGTCCATTAGTGGGAGTATAACCCGGCTGAACCCACCAGACCACAGTATTATGATCTGCTACACCGGTTGCAAAAAGGGCTGCAGCCTGACGTATTGAGTCCCACTGCTATGCTGGACCGTCTGTTGGTTAATGTGTTCTGGAGGGCCTTGCCGTTCCCTCTCCAGCACTGGATCAGCCAGGTGTCTCCTGGTAATGCCCTAGAGATGGTCGGCCTGGTGGAGCGCTATGAGGCCACCAGAAATCTACAGGGGGGTTCTTTTGGGAAGAGGCCAGTTAAACCCCAGAAATCTCCAATCTCAACCAGTCGGCTAGTGCCACCAAAACCTGCTCGGGATGTACTCCCTACAGACCCAGCTATGATGGTCTGTTGGTGGTATCAAGAGCCTGGTCACAAAAGTGTTGACTGTCCCCATTGGGGGGGAACCCATGGACACTAACACTCATGTAGGAGACTGTGTATGCCAGGAGATGGTGTGCAACTGGTACCCCCGAAACAGACAATAGTCACCTGTGCCAGGTGAAAGTGGGAGATACCCTGGTGGTGGCACTTCTGGTGACTTTGATAAGAGCTGCCCTCGTGCTGCCCGCTGAGTATACTGGCCGAAAAGTTGGTGTCGTGTGCTTCCATGGAGACTTGAAGGACTATCCCACCGCTCTGGTGTCTCTATCCATGGTTGCTGGCAGGTGAACTCATGAGGTGACTGTCACCACATATTTACATTATGAACTAATAATTGTGAGATACTTCCCCTGTTTCCCATCACTGTGGCCTAATGTAAGAGTCACTGATGGGGCAGTAGTAACCCCAATAAAATGGCCTTGCTTAGGGGACAAACTGGAACCCTGGGAACCTGAGACTGAAGGGCCAGCAGTAGGGGTGGCCGCCACTGCGGTGGAAGGCGGGGAGCCAACCCCACTGAATGTAATGGTGGGAGACGTTGAGGATTTTCCGCCGGGTCCGGAGTTGGCAGACTTCAACGTCTCTGGAGACAATTTCGGTACAGCACAGCATCAGGACCCAACTCTATCTCTGGCCTGGGAAAATGTGATAGTAGTTGAGGGTGAGCCGCAACAACCGAGGGCTGAGTCTATGTTCCCCCGTTTTGTGGTTCAACAGGGGATGCTGTATCGGGGTAAATCAAGTACGGGGGGAGCATGTTGAACAGTTGGTGGTGTCCAACGCGTATCGCAGGCTCGTGTTGGAGTTAGCCCACCAGCATTTTCTTGGGGGACACCTGGGCCAGCAGAAAACGCAGGACAGAATTCAACAGCGGTTTTAGTGGCCCAGTGTGTTCAAAGAGGTGGAAAAGTATTGTGAGTCTTGCCCAACTTGCCAGGTAACCAGCCACCAGCCACATTTCCATAGTCCCAGTATCCCATGCCCCGAGTAGATGAGCTTATTGAGAAGTTATCCCAAGCCCGGTATTTTTCTGTTTTGGACCTCATCAAAGGGTACTGGCAGGTACCCTTGACAGAGGCTGCCAAGGAGAAAACGGCCTTCATCACACCAGAGGGGCTGTATCAGTAGAAGGTATTACCCTTTGGACTAGATGCCGCTCCCTCCATGTTTCAAAGGCTAATGGACATTGTACTCCATGCACGTCGTTTGTACACTTTGGCGATTTTGTGATTTAGGATTTTAACCCCTTAAGGACAAGCTAATTCTGATTTTTGCCATAACTCGTATATATCTTTCCATCCACAGACCCATATGGGGCTTGTTTTTTGTACCATCAATTGTATTTTGTAGAAATACAATCTTCCATTCTACCATAAAATGTATGGCGCAACAAAAAAAATATTATTTTGTGGGGAAATTGAAAAAAATTGCAAATTTTGGAGGATTTTAGTTTTTATGCACTTTATGGTAAAACTGACAGGTTCTATTTATTTATGTAGGTCAATATGATTTAAATGATCCCCATATTATATGCTTTTCTATTATTGTACTGCTTTTAAAAAAAACTATTCTGACCCTATAAGTTTCAAATTTTTCCATATACAGGGCTGCATGAAGGCTAATTTTTTTTGCGCTGTGATCTGTAGTACAGTAAGGAGCATGAAGGTTGGCATTATTACACTGTAAGGGGCATAAAAGGGAAATTTGTACAGTGTGGGGCATTAAAAGGGAAACTATTGTGTGAAGAATAAAATGAGCGCTATTACTGACAGGCAGCACTGAGAAGATCACTGTTATAATATATGTGGGCGCTATTACTGACAGGCAGCACTGAGAAGATCACTGTGATTGTATATATGAGCGCTATTACTGACAGGCAGCACTGAAAAGATCACTGTTATAATATATGTGGGCGCTATTACTGACAGACAGCACTGAGAAGATCACTGTTATAATATATGTGGGCGCTATTACTGACAGGCAGCAGTGAGAAGATCACTGTTATAATATATGTGGGCGCTATTACTGACAGGCAGCACTGAGAAGATCACTGTTATAGTATATGTGAGCGCTATTACTGACAGGCAGCACTGAGAAGATCACTGTTATAGTATATGTGAGCGCTATTACTGACAGGCAGCACTGAGAAGATCACTGTTATACTATATGTGGGCACTATTACTGATGGACAGCACTGATGAGATCAGTGTTATAGTATATATGAGCGCTATTACTGACAGGCAGCACTGAGATGATCACTGTTATAGTATATATGAGCGCTATTACTGACAGGCAGCACTGAGAAGATCACTGTTATAGTATATGTGGGCACTATTACTGATAGGCAGCACTGAGAAGATCACTGTTATAGTATATATGAGCGCTATTACTGACAGGCAGCACTGAGAAGATCACTGTTATACTATATGTGGGCGCTATTACTAACAGACAGCACTGAGAAGACTACTGTTATAGTATATATGAGCGCTTTTACTGACAGGCAGCACTGGGAAGATCACTGTTATAGTATATGTGGGCGCTATTACTGACAGACAGCACTGAGAAGATCACTGTTATAGTATATGTGGGCGCTATTACTGACAGACAGCACTGAGATGATCACTGCTATAGTATATGTGATCACTATTACTGACAGGCAGCACTGGGAAGATCACTGTTATAGTATATGTGGGCGCTATTACTGATCATGTTCATATGTTGGAATTTCCGTACCAGATTCCGCATTGGAATCTGCTGCAGCAGAGTCCCATCGAATTCAACAGCATTCTTCTGCTCTGTGCACACGGTGGAATTTCCATGCCAGATGTTTCCGGCATGGAAATTCAATTTTCTGTGTCCGCCAAAAGAATGAACATGTTTATTCTTTGTGCGGAGTCTGCACAGAATGCATAGCTGTCTATGAGACGCTGCATTTCTGTACGGTCCTAGCACCGGCATATTATGCCGGTGCCCTGCAGTTTGCAGAATATCTGCTCAGAGATTCTCCATGTGGACATACCGTCATGTGAACATAGCCTTATAGTATATGTGGGCGCTATTACTGATAGGCAGCATTGAGAAGATCACTGTTTATCTGTGTGCGGTGCCTATTACTGTTTAAAGAACAAGGTGACGGTATTAGGTTAGGGCTACATGGCAAAAATGGGTCGCACAGTCAAAGATCGCCATGTTGTTCTCCTTGAATCGTGCTGAATCTCAGCTAATGTAAGTAAATGTGGTGTCACATAGAGAAATCCAGCACAAATCAGTTCTTGCTCTTTAGGTGGTGTATTAAACCCTTAAAATGGCATCATAGAATGTACTTACTGGACTCTGTCCCAGCCTGTGCTTCAGCTTGGACAAAGATGATGCTGCAGCCAGACAGGTTTATGTCTTGGAAGGTATGGGGACCCAAAGTGGTCTTTTTTTCTTAGCCAAGAATCACTCATAAATAGTAAAGACACATGACTTTTTTGGCTTTAACCAAGCAAACATCTCATCCTGAATGGTTGCCGATTCCTTAGCATCTTCTATATTCATATATATATATATATATTTATATATATATATATATATATATATATAGATAGATATATATAGTAAATTTGAGTAGCCGTATTAGTCCAGTGATGCAGATGCAAATCATAAAATGTTGCAGTATCTTGTAATACCTTTTTTTATTGGACTAACAGAATTTTGTAGAGAAGCTTTCGGGATTCCTCCCTTTATCAAGTCCAAAGCAAATCTAAGCTCACAAGCAGAAGACACAGGTTACATCTCACAAATATGCAGGGGTTAAGACAATAGATGTGGAGAATTCACACTAAGATGGGCCATAAATTGTCCTGTTATAGGAGCATAGACTAAATAGATAATCCTTATTTATTTAGTCTATGTTCCTATAGCAGGGGTGAAACAGGGCTTCAAAGTTTGTATGAATTAACCCCTTGCTGCAGAATGCCCGTTATACCCGGCACTGCGGCACGGGAGTGTTGTGAAGCGAGCTCAGGAGCTGAGCTCGCATCATAGCCGCACGGTCCCGGCTGCAATCAGCAGCCAGGACCCGTGGCTAATGCCTGACATCGCCGTTCTGGCAGATGTCCGGCATTAACTCTTTAGACGCAGCGATCAAAGTTGAAAGAATTCGGGTTGTTTGGATGCCCGTAGACTTTACCCGGAGCGGCCTCATTACTATAGGATCGTAAAAAGTAGATCTATGTTACCCCAAATGTAACGCGAGCGAAGCCGCGGGCAAAAGCTAGTAGTACATATAACAGCCCTAGTAGGATGTCGGTATCTTCTGAGGAAAAATACATTTTTTATCCTCTTTCGGAGAAGATACATTAGCAATCTTTCCTTACTTACATGAATCAGCCTCAGATGAAACAACATTAGCTGCAGAACCATCAACAACAAAGACTCCAGAATTTTTGGCAGGAGGTTGAGAAGTGGAGGGCCTGGGCAAAGCGGCAGCAATAGAAGCCTGAATGTCTGGATTAATAAGCCTGCGAAGTACATCCATAAAAGACGGAGATTCTTGTTATACCACTTTGGCTGTACAAGATTTACATAATGGCTTGGTATAACCCTTTCTCTGTACAGAAAACACACTTCTGAACCCTAGAAATATATATATATATATATATATATATATATATATATATATATATTTTTTTTTTGGGACCTCCTTTTCTCCCTAGGAAAGGTAAAAAGGAACCCCGTAAGCAAACAGACTAAAAAAAACACTAAGAAAATAAACCACATCAGAAGCTTGAATTTGGCACCAAAATTAAGCCCACACCAGGGCTTATTGAGTCCCAGCCTCCTGCAAGTCCATAGGACTATATTGAAGTGTCTCCACATGGACGGCGCAATCTTGTAGAGAGGAGCTTCCGAGAAAGAATAGGCTACCATGTCATACGCCTGCAACAACCATGGAAACTGTGAAGTGCAGCTGACAAGCAGCAGTTTTTCGACATGTCAGAAGGAAGGGATCAGCCAACGAACAAGTGTTTTCGGCTGATTGCTGCCCCATTACACCCTGCCCTATCGGCCTGTTCAGATGATAATCACCCTGTGTAATAGGCCCTTACAGGTGACCGGGGCAGATCAGCGATTTTACAAACTGACTGACTGATTGTCCGGCCCTGAACATCACTCATCCAATAGCTTCCAACCTGGGGTGTGCAATGGTAAGAATAGGTGGCTTGAGCCAAGGGCGTACATACCATAGAGAAACACAATGGCTGTTATGGTTGTGTGGTGACCCACGGTGTATGGTGGGACCACTGGGTGTAGCGGTGTAGGTGGTGGGGTCAGATGGTATTAACTCCTGGGGCAAGATGTTGTTAACCCAGAGTGGTTTTTGGGTACTAGAACCACAAGAACGGTATCTCCGCTATTCCAATGGCAAGGTGGTAAAAGGAGAGTCCACAACCAGTTATGGTTTAACAGAGGCTTTACTGAGTTAAGACAGATGGAATTATCTTCACAGCTAGGCCAGATTCCCAGAGAGGTGGCCAGGAACCTAGAAGGACCTCGCAGCTTGCTGGGACCAATTAGACTTGTAATTGACTTTAGATAATTATCTTGAGGCTTGACTTTAGACTGGACTTGACTATGGGTAGTGACAGCAGACATAGACTTTTGACTTACTGGAATTTCTGTAGCATTATGGCCTTCCAGGGGCTGGTCACTAGCACTGAGATCTCTGATCTTAACTGTCCCTCAGCAGGGAGCATAAGAGAGAGAATTGTAATGGCCGCCCCTTTATATAGTGGGGGGCTGAACCAAAGTCCATTGGTCAAGCTGCGGGTCATACGTTAGGCTGGTGCTCTCTGGGTAACATCATGTGACAACACAACACAACATAACATGTGAACATATCGTGACCTCTAACAGGTCCTTTAGACAGCATCTCACAGGTCCTTGGTACTAACTATACATAGGTATACTGACTATACATACAGTACAACAAATAACTCTAGCAACAGCAGGGGAGACACTGCAGGAGAGCCCCCCAGGTCACTGAGGGACTCAACCTGACAGGGCCTAAGTGTAGTGCAGGACCATGTCCTGTACTGGGACATTACAAACCCCCCTACTTAACATAAGTCGCCCTTGACGCAGGTTCTGTTAGAGTTAAGGGTCGAGGTGGCCCTGGGGCAGGATGCAGTCCTGAGGCATTTTTGCACACAAACGTCCATTCCAGGCTGGTAAATTTCCTTTGTTAAAACTAAGAACATAATTGTCCATACATGCTCTGACTTTTGGTTACTCAACCGAGAACAGGATTAATAAAGACTATGACTAATACATATAACTTTACTTTAAGGACCTTTATCTATGCATTTAATGACTTGACTATGGATGACAATTGACTATACATAACACTTTTGACTATTCATATAACATAAGACTTATGACTAGACTTACGATTATATATATATTAGACACTTTGTACATGACTAGACTTAATACTTTATATTAGACATTTGCGGATTGGGTTGCCTGAGGCTCTCTACCAAAATGCCTTGGCTACTGGGGTCCCTTGGCATTTAAAACCCTTCTCCCCAGAACACTATATTTAAGTTCATGCTAGAGACTATCATGCTAGATAACTGACATAGATAACATTTTGACATATCTGTAACCTTGTATTGACTACGTGCATTACTTTAGTATCAGGAGTACTTTCTGGCGAGGAAAGTATCCTGCACAAGAACACAAGAACATGTGACATTAGAGACATTTGACATATGATATTGAGTAGACTGTGAAATTTTGAGTGCTACAGTACTACTGTATGTGACTTGTGGTGTACATTACTTATGTGCACTTTTCATGTGTACTTTTTAGGTGTACCTTGTGTACATTAGTGTACTTTACGTGTGCATTAGTGTACCACACATACTGTTTATTGTATATTGCAGATGTACCAGATGCTGGTGGAGGGGTGATATGTGCTCCTCCCTATATCAGGACAACCCCTGTAATAAGACAACCAGGCACCAGAAAAAGTCTGTACACAGTGACCCTTTGATGCACAATAACTTATATACATTTTATTGGACCTGGACAAACACACTATAGGACCATAACCTTGCAGTGTACCTCCGTAACTATGTTACTGAATCAAAAATATATTACTTTGAGTATTTACACTACAGTTCATGTACCGCTCAGTAGTCTATGTACATAAGGAGTTCATGGTTCTGTCAACTCAGGGTCCCCGTTCTGAGGAGACTGGTATGCAGCTATATAGAATCTCCTACCCCAAGGAGTCTCTCGGCCAAAGCCGGGCACATGACTTACTATGGCTGGTTGCAAACAAAAGAACTTTTCTTGACAAAGTCTTGTCAGGCACAATTCGTGAACTGTTGCAGGATCTGAAACAATAAGGATGTGCTACTGCACAACAGTCAGTCAGTCTTGCGACCGAGTCTGGTTATTTTTACTGTACACAAAGTTACTATACAGATTTCTTTCTTTTCCAGTCTCGCCTACCAGGTGGTGTCCTAGGCTGTGAGCAGGGGCGGACTGACAACACTCAGGGCCCACGGACCAAATAAAGCAAGGGCCCCCAGTCGACCCCTGGCTACACCTCTGCCCCACCCCTATTCGGACATCAGCCTGATTGGTGATGTCTGGTATTAGCCAAGGGAGTGGGAGCAGGCACTGTGCGTACATGTACACCTTGTGTCCTAAGGGCTCATTTACACGGACAGATCCGCAGCATATTTTACGGTGTGGATCCGCCGACAATGGACCCTACAGTGCTGCCTCCATCTGTGTCTGCTCATAGCGGCAATCCGCCGCTACGAACAGACACACTTTGATGTGCATGTTCGCCGCTGCTCTCGGCCTAGCTCAGGGAACAGGAGGAGCGGCTGGGATGTGTGCGAGTATACTGCGCATGCGCACATGCACCTCGAAGCATGTCTTCTCATAGCGGAGGATTGCCGCTATGAGCAGACACAGATGGAGGCAGTACTGTAGGGTCCATTGTCGGCAGATCCGCACTGTAAAATACGCTGCGGATCCGTCCATGTGAAAAAGCACTTAGGGTGCGTTCACACGTACAGGATCTGCTGTATATTTTCCGCAGCTGATTTTGCTACCTATTAACCCCTTAAGGACGCAGGACGTAAATGTAGGTCCTGGTGAGGTGGTACTTAACGCACCAGGACGTACATTTACATCCTAAGCATAACCGCGGGCATCGGAGCGATGCCCGTGTCATGCGCGGCTGATCCCGGCTGCTGATCGCAGCCAGGGACCCGCCGGCAATGGCCGACGCCCGCGATCTCGCGGGCGTCCGCCATTAACCCCTCAGGTGCCGGGATCAATACAGATCCCGGCATCTGCGGCAGTTCGCGATTTAAATGAACGATCGGATCGCCCGCAGCGCTGCTGCGGGGATCCGATCATTCATAACGCCGCACGGAGGTCCCCTCTCCTTCCTCCGTGCGGCTCCCGGCATCTCCTGCTCTGGTCTGAGATCGAGCAGACCAGAGCAGGAGATGACCGATAATACTGATCTGTTCTATGTCCTATACATAGAACAGATCAGTATTAGCAATCATGGTATTGCTATGAATAGTCCCCTATGGGGACTATTCAAGTGTATAAAAAAAGGTAAAAAAATGTAAAAGTAAAAGTAAAAAAAAAGTGAAAAATCCCCTCCCCCAATAAAAAAGTAAAACGTCCGTTTTTTCCTATTTTACCCCCAAAAAGCGTAAAAAACATTTTTTATAGACATATTTGGTATCGCCGCGTGCGTAAATGTCCGAACTCTTAAAATAAAATGTTAATGATCCCGTACGGTGAACGGCTTGAACGAAAAAAAATAAAAAAAGTCCAAAATTCCTACTTTTTTAATACGTTTTATTAAAAAAAAATTATAAAAAATGTATTAAAAGTTTTTTATATGCAAATCGTGTATCAAAAAAAAGTACAGATCATGGCGCAAAAAATGAGCCCCCATACCGCCACTTATACGGAAAAATAAAAAAAGTTAGAGGTCATCAAAATAAAGGGATTATAAACGTACTGTCACGATGCCGGCTGGCAGGAGGTGGATCCTCTGTGCCAGAGAGGGATTGCGTGGACCGTGCTAGTGGACCGGTTCTAAGTCACTACTGGTATTCACCAGAGCCCGCCGCAAAGCGGGATGGTCTTGCTGCGGCGGTAGTGACCAGGTCGTATCCACTAGCAATGGCTCACCTCTCTGGCTGCTGAAGATAGGCGCGGTACAAGGGAGTAGACAGAAGCAAGGTCGGACGTAGCAGAAGGTCGGGGCAGGCAGCAAGGATCGTAGTCAGGGGCAACGGCAGGAGGTCTGGAACACAGGCTAGGAACACACAAGGAAATGCTTTCACTGGCACGATGGCAACAAGATCCGGCAAGGAAGTGCAAGGGAAGTGAGGTGATATAGGGAAGTGCACAGGTGATCAGACTAATTGGAACCACTGCGCCAATCAGCGGCGCAGTGGCCCTTTAAATCGCAAAGACCCGGCGCGCGCGCGCCCTAAGGAGCGGGGCCGCGCGCGCCGGGACAGGACCGACGGGGAGCGAGTCAGGTACGGGAGCCGGGGTGCGCATCGCGAGCGGGCGCTACCCGCATCGCGAATCGCATCCCGGCTGGAGGCGGTATCGCAGCGCCCCGGGTCAGTGGATCTGACCGGAGCGCTGCAGTGAGGAGAGTGTAGCGAGCGCTCCGGGGAGGAGCGGGGACCCGGAGCGCTCGGCGTAACAGTACCCCCCCCTTGGGTCTCCCCCTCTTCTTAGAGCCTGAGAACCTGAGGAGCAGACTTTTGTCTAGGATATTGTCCTCAGGTTCCCAGGATCTCTCTTCTGGACCACAACCCTCCCAATCCACTAAAAAAAAGTTTTCCCTCTGACCTTTTTGGATGCCAGAATCTCCTTGACGGAGAAGATGTCCGAGGAGCCGGAAACAGGAGTGGGAGGAACAGATTTGGGAGAGAAACGGTTGATGATAAGTGGTTTAAGAAGAGAAACGTGAAAGGCATTAGGAATACGAAGAGAAGGAGGAAGAAGAAGTTTGTAAGAGACAGGATTAATCTGGCACAAAATTTTGAAAGGACCAAGATAGCGTGGTCCCAACTTGTAGCTAGGGACACGGAAGCGGACATATTTAGCGGAGAGCCATACCTTGTCTCCAGGGGAAAAAATGGGAGGAGCTCTTCTTTTCTTATCCGCGAACTTCTTCATGCGTGATGAAGCCTGTAAGAGAGAATTTTGGGTCTCTCTCCATATGATGGAAAGGTCACGAGAAATTTCATCCACAGCGGGCAGACCAGAGGGCAAGGGGGTAGGGAGGGGGGGAAGAGGGTGACGGCCGTACACCACGAAAAATGGGGATTTGGAGGAAGATTCAGAGACTCTGAAGTTATATGAGAATTCGGCCCATGGAAGAAGATCTGCCCAGTCATCCTGGCGGGAGGAAACAAAATGTCGTAAATAATCACCCAAGACCTGGTTAATTCTTTCTACTTGTCCATTGGATTGAGGATGATATGCAGAAGAAAAATTTAATTTAATCTTGAGTTGTTTACAGAGAGCCCTCCAGAATTTAGACACGAATTGGACGCCTCTATCCGAGACGATCTGCGTAGGCAACCCGTGAAGACGAAAAATGTGTACAAAAAATTGTTTAGCCAACTGAGGCGCTGAAGGAAGACCAGGAAGAGGGATGAAATGTGCCATTTTGGAGAATCGATCAACGACCACCCAAATAACAGTGTTGCCACGGGAAGGGGGTAAATCAGTAATAAAATCCATACCAATCAGAGACCAAGGCTGTTCGGGGACAGGCAGAGGATGAAGAAAACCAGCGGGCTTCTGGCGAGGAGTCTTATCCCGGGCACAGATAGTGCAGGCTCGCACAAAGTCCACAACATCCGTCTCCAGAGTCGGCCACCAATAGAAGCGAGAGATGAGTTGCACAGATTTCTTGATGCCCGCATGACCTGCGAGATGGGAGGAGTGACCCCATTTGAGGATTCCGAGGCGTTGGCGTGGAGAAACAAAGGTCTTTCCTGGAGGAGTTTGCCTGATGGAGGCTGGAGAAGTGGAAATCAGGCAGTCAGGAGGAATGATGTGTTGCGGAGAGAGTTCAACTTCAGAAGCATCCGAGGAACGAGAGAGAGCATCGGCCCTAATGTTCTTATCGGCAGGCCGAAAGTGAATTTCAAAATTAAATCGGGCAAAGAACAGAGACCACCTGGCCTGGCGAGGATTCAGCCGTTGGGCAGACTGGAGGTAGGAGAGGTTCTTGTGATCGGTGTAAATAATAACTGGAAATCTTGATCCCTCCAGCAGATGCCTCCATTCCTCAAGTGCTAATTTAATGGCTAGAAGCTCTCGATCCCCGATGGAGTAGTTCCTCTCCGCCGGAGAGAAGGTCCTAGAAAAAAAACCACAAGTAACAGCATGCCCGGAAGAATTTTTTTGTAGAAGGACAGCTCCAGCTCCCACTGAGGAGGCATCAACCTCCAATAGGAAGGGTTTGGAAGGGTCAGGTCTGGAGAGCACGGGAGCCGAAGAAAAGGCAGACTTGAGCCGTTTAAAGGCGTCTTCCGCTTGAGGAGGCCAAGACTTGGGATCGGCATTTTTTTTGGTTAAAGCCACGATAGGAGCCACAACAGTAGAAAAATGTGGAATAAATTGCCTGTAATAATTGGCGAACCCCAAAAAGCGTTGGATAGCACGGAGTCCGGAGGGGCGTGGCCAATCTAAGACGGCAGAGAGTTTGTCTGGATCCATTTGTAGTCCCTGGCCAGAGACCAAGTATCCTAGGAAAGGAAGAGATTGGCATTCAAACAGACATTTCTCTATTTTGGCATAGAGTTGATTGTCACGAAGTCTCTGAAGAACCATACGGACATGCTGGCGGTGTTCTTCTAGATTGGCAGAAAAAATCAGGATATCGTCCAGATATACAACAACACAGGAGTATAAAAGATCACGAAAAATGTCATTAACAAAGTCTTGGAAGACGGCAGGGGCGTTGCACAGGCCAAAGGGCATGACCAGATACTCAAAGTGTCCATCTCTGGTGTTAAATGCCGTTTTCCATTTATCCCCCTCTCTGATGCGGATGAGATTATAAGCACCTCTTAAGTCCAGTTTAGTAAAGATGTGGGCACCTTGGAGGCGATCAAAGAGTTCAGAGATGAGGGGTAGGGGGTAGCGGTTCTTAACCGTGATTTTATTAAGACCGCGGTAGTCAATGCAAGGACGTAGGGAGCCATCTTTTTTGGACACAAAGAAAAATCCGGCTCCGGCAGGAGAGGAGGATTTACGGATAAAGCCCTTTTTTAAATTTTCCTGGACGTATTCAGACATGGCAAGAGTCTCTGGGGCGGATAGAGGATAAATTCTGCCCCGGGGTGGAGTAGTGCCCGGGAGGAGGTCGATAGGACAATCATAAGGCCTGTGAGGAGGTAGAGTCTCAGCTTGTTTTTTGCAAAAAACATCCGCAAAGTCCATATAGGCCTTAGGGAGACCGGTTACAGGAGGAACCACAGAGTCACGGCAAGGGTTACTGGGAACCGGTTTTAGGCAGTCCTTGGAACAAGAGGGCCCCCAACTCTTGATCTCCCCAGTGGACCAATCCAGGGTTGGGGAATGAAGTTGAAGCCAGGGAAGTCCAAGGAGAATTTCAGAAGTGCAATTGGGGAGGACCAAAAGTTCAATCCTCTCGTGATGAGATCCGATGCACATTAGAAGGGGCTCCGTGCGGAAACGTATGGTACAGTCCAATCTTTCATTGTTTACACAATTGATGTAGAGGGGTCTGGCGAGACTGGTCACTGGGATGTTGAACCTGTTGACGAGAGAGGCCAAAATAAAATTTCCTGCAGATCCGGAGTCCAAGAAGGCCATAGTAGAAAAGGAGAAGGCAGAGGCAGACATCCGCACAGGCACAGTAAGACGTGGAGAAGCAGAGTAGACATCAAGGACTGTCTCACCTTTGTGCGGAGTCAGCGTACGTCTTTCCAGGCGGGGAGGACGGATAGGACAATCCTTCAGGAAGTGTTCGGTACTAGCACAGTACAGGCAGAGGTTCTCCATGCGGCGTCGTGTCCTCTCCTGAGGTGTCAGGCGAGACCGGTCAACCTGCATAGCCTCCACGGCGGGAGGCACAGGAACGGATTGCAGGGGACCAGAGGAGAGAGGAGCCGAGGAGAAGAAACGCCTCGTGCGAACAGAGTCCATATCCTGGCGGAGCTCCTGACGCCTTTCGGAAAAACGCATGTCAATGCGAGTGGCTAGGTGAATGAGTTCATGTAGATTAGCAGGGATTTCTCGTGCGGCCAGAACATCTTTAATGTTGCTGGATAGGCCTTTTTTAAAGGTCGCGCAGAGGGCCTCATTATTCCAGGATAATTCTGAAGCAAGAGTACGGAATTGTACGGCATACTCGCCAACGGAAGAATTACCCTGGACCAGGTTCAACAGGGCAGTCTCAGCAGAAGAGGCTCGGGCAGGTTCCTCAAAGACACTTCGGATTTCCGAGAAGAAGGAGTGTACAGAGGCAGTGACGGGGTCATTGCGGTCCCAGAGCGGTGTGGCCCAAGACAGGGCTTTTCCAGACAGAAGGCTGACTACGAAAGCCACCTTAGACCTTTCAGTGGGAAACTGGTCCGACATCATCTCCAAGTGCAGGGAGCATTGGGAAAGAAAGCCACGGCAAAACTTAGAGTCCCCATCAAATTTATCCGGCAAGGATAGGCGTAGACCAGGAGCGGCCACTCGCTGCGGAGGAGGTGCAGGAGCTGGCGGAGGAGATGATTGCTGAAGCTGAGGTAGTAACTGCTGTAGCATAACGGTCAGTTGAGACAGCTGTTGGCCTTGTTGCGCTATCTGTTGTGACTGCTGGGCGACCACCGTGGTGAGGTCAGCGACAACTGGCAGAGGAACTTCAGCGGGATCCATGGCCGGATCTACTGTCACGATGCCGGCTGGCAGGAGGTGGATCCTCTGTGCCAGAGAGGGATTGCGTGGACCGTGCTAGTGGACCGGTTCTAAGTCACTACTGGTTTTCACCAGAGCCCGCCGCAAAGCGGGATGGTCTTGCTGCGGCGGTAGTGACCAGGTCGTATCCACTAGCAACGGCTCACCTCTCTGGCTGCTGAAGATAGGCGCGGTACAAGGGAGTAGACAGAAGCAAGGTCGGACGTAGCAGAAGGTCGGGGCAGGCAGCAAGGATCGTAGTCAGGGGCAACGGCAGGAGGTCTGGAACACAGGCTAGGAACACACAAGGAAACGCTTTCACTGGCACGATGGCAACAAGATCCGGCAAGGAAGTGCAAGGGAAGTGAGGTGATATAGGGAAGTGCACAGGTGATCAGACTAATTGGAACCACTGCGCCAATCAGCGGCGCAGTGGCCCTTTAAATCGCAAAGACCCGGCGCGCGCGCGCCCTAAGGAGCGGGGCCGCGCGCGCCGGGACAGGACCGACGGGGAGCGAGTCAGGTACGGGAGCCGGGGTGCGCATCGCGAGCGGGCGCTACCCGCATCGCGAATCGCATCCCGGCTGGAGGCGGTATCGCAGCGCCCCGGGTCAGTGGATCTGACCGGAGCGCTGCAGTGAGGAGAGTGTAGCGAGCGCTCCGGGGAGGAGCGGGGACCCGGAGCGCTCGGCGTAACACGTACTAATTTGGTTAAAAAGTTTGTGATTTTTTTTAAGCGCAACAATAATATAAAAGTATGTAATAATGGGTATCATTTTAATCGTATTGACCCTCAGAATAAAGAACACATGTCATTTTTACCATAAATTGTACGGCTTGAAAACAAAACCTTCCAAAATTAGCAAAATTGCGTTTTTCGTTTTAATTTCCCCACAAAAATAGTGTTATTTGGTTGCGCCATACATTTTATGATATAATGAGTTATGTCATTACAAAGGACAACTGGTCGCGCAAAAAACAAGCCCTCATACTAGTCTGTGGATGAAAATATAAAAGAGTTATGATTTTTAGAAGGCGAGGAGGAAAAAATGAAAACGTAAAAATTTAATTGTCTGAGTCCTTAAGGCCAAAATGGGCTGAGTCCTTAAGGGGTTAAAGCTAATGGGTTGCAAAGTCAGCTGCACAAAATATGCAGCAAAAATATGCAGCAGACGCTGTACATGTGAATGTACCCTTGAGGGGTTAATGATAAATAAACAAGCAGTGTGTTCACATGTTGTCGCCCCAGTGGGGTCACTTTCCCTCCTCCAGTGTCCACAGGTCGCATTACCAGAACAATTTTTTGAAAAATTGTGGCAAAAATGGCGCAGTTTTACTGCGATTTTTCCTGGAAATTGTTCTGGTAATGTGACCTGTTGACACTGGAGGAGGAAATCAGGGGGGAGAGAGACAGCACACAGGGACATCAATCACCCTCACATGAAGCAGCCGCTCTGTGTTCCCGGAAGGCCTGTCAGCTCTTGCCCCCCTGTCCTCTTCCTGTGCTGGGGGGCGGAGCCATCAATCAGGTTCTCTTCATCCCTGCACTGCTGTCTGTCTCTGCTAATGATTCGCAGAGCAGGAGCAGCGCAGGGATATTTACATAGAGAAAGACATCACCTGAAAGTAGTGCTTGTCTGACTGGGGATCCGGGACAAGTGTCCTTAATCCTCAGCAGCTGCAGCGGGCCCTTTACCTGTCCGGGCCTTCGGACCACGGCCGAATGGACCGGCCAGTCAGTCCGCCCCTGGCTGTGAGATGTACTTTTCCAATGGAAAGGTAGTGAAAGAAGAGTCCACAACCAGTTATGGTTTAACGGAGGCTTTACTGAGTTAATTATTCTTCTTTTTTTTTTTTTTAAGAGCCGAGGAACGTGTTACGTGTTACACATGTTACGCTAAAAAAACGTGCACAAAGGATGCGGTCTATCGCAAGCCCTTCTCCGATAGGAGAGAGGCCCCCCAACAAACCTTACTCTTCGCCTCCGGACCAAAAGGT
The DNA here is from genome assembly GCF_029499605.1 of Hyla sarda. Lineage (NCBI taxonomy): Eukaryota > Metazoa > Chordata > Amphibia > Anura > Hylidae > Hyla > Hyla sarda. The sequence continues at coordinate 32,511,182 of NC_079192.1, forward strand.
ACTTGCGAGGTTCCAGGTTCGATGTCCCTTTTCGCCGAAGCTACTAGGGGACCACAAATGCTCCCGGCATCCCCCTTGGCGTTAGCCAAGGTATCTGCCCGCAGAGCCGATAACGGTAGGTACCCTGCCAAAGCAGGAGTACCCGGGGTGTTTGCAGGGAGGTGTGGAACCTAATGGCCACACACACCTCCCCTAGACCGCCAGGAGGGACACCCAGAAGGGCTACCGCATCCTGACAAATCCTGTGAACACACAACACGCAAAAAGTGACACAGTGAGACAAAAAGAAATAAATAAGTGAATGTGTGCAGATATACTGCCGGGACATCCGGCCGGATCTATAAAAATTTCTCTGATCCTAGCCAGAAGGCCGGGAATCAAGAGGTGAGTGCAACAAGGTGAAGAGATTATGGTGTCCGTGCTTCAACTCAGTGAGCCAGTATACCCAGTGAGTTTTGGCATCTCGGGGTCACCACTCCCCGAGGCACAAAAGTACCTCGGCTCTAGACCCTCTCAGCCTCATGGCGAGACCCGGAGAGAACAGGTCACATCGGGGCAGCCGTCGAGCTGATTCCTCAGAACCAGCCCCGGAAAGCCCTGGTACACCTGCACCCTCCATGCACCACCCATCACCACACCGGCATAGCTTGCCACCGACATGAAAACTGATAAGAACAGATACTACACTTGATCTTAACCAAAAGGCCGAGAAGCGAGAGGCTTTACTGAGTTAAGACAGATGGAATTATCTTTGCAGTTAGGCCAGAATCCCAGAAAGGTGGCCAGGAACCCAGAAGGAACTCGCAGCTTGCTGGGACCAATTAGACATGTAATCGACTTTAGACTGGACTTGACTATGGGTAGTGACGGCAGACATAGATGGACTATGGAGTGCCATATAGCACATAAAAGCATAGACAGCCCATATCAGAATGCCGTAAGTAGGGTCGCCACCTGCCAAAAAATACCAGCCATGCTAATTTGCATAATTAATTATATATGCGTAACATCACAGGATACACATACGTGGGGGAAATTCAGTCCTATTCTGACCCCTAAAACTTTTTTATTTCTCCTTATACGGGCCAGTATAAGGGTTCATGTTTTGCGCCCCCATCTGCTGTAGTTTTTTTATTGCTTTTGTGGTGTCCCAGTACCGCATTCTATACGGTACCTATTTATAGAAGAGTATAGGATAACTCAGCTCACCCTTCCAGCCAGACGCCTGTCGCACGGCACCGTGTGAACCAACACCAAAGTAGAAATGAAGAAATAGATGGTCCAGCGCAGGATAACGTGCAATAAAAGCCAAAATTTATTGTAGATTCAAGCCATAGGATAGCAGGACACAGGGTTACGCGTTTCAGCCGGAAAAACCAGCCTTACTCATACAAAGATACAAAAGAAGTGGCCATTCCTTTATGGGAAGTGGTGGAAGGAAACACCCAGGTGAACACCTGGTGTAATCACGCCCACCAGATCCCACAGTGGAAATACAAAGGCATGTGTATACATACAAAAATAGACACAATATAAAATACTAACATAATGACAAAAAGCACTTTTTAGAATATAGCTATAAAAATTAGTATAATAATAAATATAGAAATGGCCTAGACTGGTTACAGGTATGTAAATATTCAAATATGACAAAGGGTGTAAATTCCCAAATATATTATATAAGCATATGTAATATATGCAAAGGTATATAACTGTAAATTACAATAACCATAAAACCATAGAAAAGAGAGGCATTAAGAGACATAGGATCGTAATCGTAGACACGGATACCATCAATTATTTTAATTCCTATTTGTGATAAAAAAATGTTTTCAATATTAGTAATGTAAAATCACATCCTGTCTACGATTAAGGCCCTTAGGAAATCTACAGTCTAATTCCATAATCCAATATACCTCGCGGTCTAACAATTTTTGCCTGAAATCACCCCCTCTTTTGGGTGGAATAACTCTTTCAATTCCACATAAAATCATGGAGGAATAATCTCCCTGGTGTACTCGAGCACAGTGCTGGGTCACCATTGATGTATGTCGGGAGTTAAAATGGGCAATATCTAAGATATGCTTCCTGGTCCTAGTTTTGAGAGAATTGGAGGTACATCCAACATATTGAAGTTTGCAGATAGTACAGGAAAACATGTAAATAACATGCATAGTATTGCAATTTATATATTGTTGTATTTTTTTCCGGTAGAATAGGAGCTAAATTCAACAACATTATGCATGAATTTACAACAAATGCATATTTTGTGCCCACATTTATATGAGCCCTTGGTAGTAAGAGTTTTAACTCCCGACATACATCAATGGTGACCCAGCACTGTGCTCGAGTACACCAGGGAGATTATTCCTCCATGATCTTATGTGGAATTGAAAGAGTTATTCCACCCAAAAGAGGGGGTGATTTCAGGCAAAAATTGTTAGACCGCGAGGTATATTGGATTATGGAATTAGACTGTAGATTTCCTAAGGGCCTTAATCGTAGACAGGATGTGATTTTACATTACTAATATTTAAAAAATTTTTTTATCACAAATAGGAATTAAAATAATTGATGGTATCCGTGTCTACGATTACGATCCTATGTCTCTTAATGCCTCTCTTTTCTATGGTTTTATGGTTATTGTAATTTACAGTTATATACCTTTGCATATATTACATATGCTTATATAATATATTTGGGAATTTACACCCTTTGTCATATTTGAATATTTACATACCTGTAACCAGTCTAGGCCATTTCTATATTTATTATTATACTAATTTTTATAGCTATATTCTAAAAAGTGCTTTTTGTCATTATGTTAGTATTTTATATTGTGTCTATTTTTGTATGTATACACATGCCTTTGTATTTCCACCGTGGGATCTGGTGGGCGTGATTACACCAGGTGTTCACCTGGGTGTTTCCTTCCACCACTTCCCATAAAGGAATGGCCACTTCTTTTGTATCTTTGTATGAGTAAGGCTGGTTTTTCCGGCTGAAACGCGTAACCCTGTGTCCTGCTATCCTATGGCTTGAATCTACAATAAATGTTGGCTTTTATTGCACGTTATCCTGCGCTGGACCATCTATTTCTTCATTGGTACCTATTTATGTATGGGTCCCCATAGCCAGAGTCTGTAGGATGTAAGGATCCCTGTCATCCAGTCTACCCCTAATCACCTCTATTCCAGTTTATAGATCGGTATTTTATGCAAAGGTTAATGTAAATAGGATAACATATATGTAAATAAATGGTTAATTACTTGTTTCCATAGCATTGCAGGACTTGCGGGTCATGTGACTAGGTGAACTCTATGGTATTAAGCTTAAGGACCTTTGGAGGCCCTGTGACGTAAGCAATCCCATTACACCATGTAATGGTGAATGGCAGATGTTCGGACCAATCAGATTCGCCACGCTCCATGCCCATTTAAGGGACCGGCGGCCATGTTTCTCTTTCTTACCTCGTGGGCTGTCATGAGAAAAGGATCTGCGCAGCAATTATCACCGTGAGTTAAGCCCGAGCCTTGCGGCAACGGCTGAACAATCCAAATTATAGAGTGTATCAATTCCCAGACACTCTGCAGCATCACCGGACCTAATGATACCCCTAAATCCGGATGGATCTGCAAATCTCTCCCTAAATTCAGAGACTGTATAACTAGCTCAAGGTCCACAACAACTGTCAGTCACTAAGCAACCTAAGGACTGTTTATATGAGACTGTTACTCTGCCGTGGATATTGCAAGTACTTCAGTAAAGTTGTTCAAGTTCAAGTTTAATCTCTTTGTGGACCTTCAGTCATTTCATGCACCTATCGTTACTGGGAAGGGCGGTGATAGACCGGAACATTGATTCAGCATACCAGCCCTCAGCCTGGCGTCACGAACTATAGGATTAACATTAACCCCTCATATACCGATACCATACCACCACTACCATACACCCCCCCAAGGGCTACCACACTTTTTTTTTATTAAATTCAGGAGTTGCAGTTAGTTACTGACTACAACTCCCAGCATGCCCTGATACAGCCTGTGGCTCAGCAGCTGCCCCAAACGAAAACTACAACTCCCAGCATGTTGGACTATACAGTAGTATATAGTATAGGTCAATGTTTCCCCAACCAGGGGTGCCTCCAGCTGATGCAAAACTACAACTCCCAGCATGTTGGACTATATAGTAGTATATAGTATCGGTCAGTGTTTCCCCACCAGGGGTGCCTCCAGCTGATGCAAAACTACAACTCCCACCATGTTGGACTATATAGTAGTATATAGTATAGGTCAGTGTTTCCCCCCCAGGGGTGCCTCCAGCTGATGCAAAACTACAACTCCCACCATGTTGGACTATATAGTAGTATATAGTATAGGTCAGTGTTTTCCAACCAGGGGTTCCTCCAGCTGATGCAAAACTACAACTCCCAGCATGTTGGACTATATAGTATAATATAGTATAGGTCAGTGTTTCCCAACCAGAGGTGCCTCCAGCCGTTGGCTGTCTGGGCATGCTGGGAGTTGTAGTTTTGCAACAGCTGGAGGCACCTCTGGTTGGGAAACACTGGTATAGGTTATGGTGCAACATTCCGGGAGTTGGAGGATTGGTTGGATAAATACCTGCCATTGCATTGCCGGCATTTTTAATATAAAAATACCGTCAGGGTGGCCAAAATACCAGCTGTGCCGGTAAAATACCGGCCAGGTGGAAACTCTAGCCGTAAGGATCCTAGTTTCCTATGATTAAACTAAAAAATGTGGCTTATCCTGTGCAGGTGCCTTTCCATAGCTTGAAACTGAAGCGTGGAATCAGTTGTGGAATGCAAGGACATTAGGGCTTTAAAAAGTGGCAGATTTGACCCCCGATGCTGGCCCCCCGTCCTTGTCACAACCTATCTTTGTCCAGATCTACAAGGAGCGGTTTATATTTGAGGGCGTAATGGTAGATGACAATGTTCTGATGTCCCACCAGAGGAATGCCATACTCAGTCCCATACTATCTCTAGGATCAGTTTAATAAGGCTTCTTCCTTTGTCGTTCTTCTGTTTCGCCCCATACAATGTCCAGTCAGGAACACCCATGGGATTAGACACAAGTGACACACGTCGTCCCGCGCGCGACACATCATAGTCACAATCCAGGCAGGTGGAACATGGTGTTCGGTTCTGTTAATCTGTGAGATTTTGTGTGATGGGCCGTGGCTACTGTCATTGCCTATAAATTTCTTCACCCATGGTTCCCCTGCAGACCGTCTCTCCCTCTCTAGCTCGCTCCCCCCCTCCCCTGCACACACCACCAGCGGCATTTTCTTTGTATAAATTGTCCTGTGACGATGTGCAGAGGCCTTGTGCACGTTGCATTATGCTCGCTGCTATGTACTCAGCTATTATGACTATTTTAGGAAGAGCTGCTTATGTAAGACACTCCCTCCTCCGTACACACCACAGCCTCATTCAAAGGGAATTTCTATACAAACGGCACCAGGAATGTGTCACTATGACACGTTATGACATCACCCCACGGGATCCCTGGTCAGTGACACCAGCCATTAAAGTGTCTGTCCATCCATCACATGACACATAGGATTACATAAAAAGTGGAGGCAGCCGGATAATACATTATATTACTTATCATGTACTGATTATCCTTCACTATTATACTCCAGAGCTGCATTCACAATTCTGAAAATTCAGATTTGAAATCTCCCAGCATGCTCAGCCTGGTCAGTAGCTACATGGTTTGCTGTGGTGACCGGAGGTGCCCTCTTTATGTATGGTATTGTCAGAGCTGGATCATAGGAAGGGCACATGAAGTACACGTCAGGCCTCCAACAAGTCTATCTATCTATCTATCTATCTATCTCCTATCTATCTTTCTATGTATCATGTCTATCTATCTCATATCTATCTATCTCATATCTATCTCATATCTATCTATCTATCTGTGATAACCTGGGGGATGTAGGGTATGGGGAGTGTAGCTGTGCGGTGATTAAAGGGTGTTTGTTAACCCTTGCTATTCGGGACGCAAGGGTGAGGGCTCCTCAGTAATGCTTGTCCTACCGCCACCCTTCCCAAGAGCGATAGGGAGGTAGATAATAATGGAATGTCCATAACCGGAACAGTCTCTATACATACAACTGCTTTCTTGGAGATTGACAAAGGTTGGGACTTTAGCAATTTAGAGTCTTTAGGATAATAAGCGCTGTTCCACTGGATTAAGGGGAGTTAGTTGCGGTCCAGTAATCACGCTAGCTTTAGCGGGGGTAGTTTAGAACTCACGTTTTTAGTTCAGCTGAGGCCGGTAGGTTTTCAGGCCAAGCGTGTCCTTGCAAGTTGCGCAGATCCGTCCTGCTAGTCCGGCATCCACAAGAGCAGCAACCCAAGAGAGCGATAATTGGCTACAGCTCCCTTATATGGGCAGGGGATGGACTAGAGCTAATTGGTCCAATACTTGTGTCAATCACCAGTGCAACGGATTATGGGTAACATGTGACCCAAGGACCTCCAAAGGTCCTCCAAGATACCATAGAGGATATTAACATGGTCACATGACCGAAGGTCCTGCAACGCTAAACAAGGTAGGCACTATACATTATATTAAATATACATTATTACTAAATATACATGTATAAACTGTACAGAATTAGAGTAGAGGAGAGGCGACTAGGGGCTGTCCCACCTGAGGGATCCTACCTGAGCGTAGTTTTTCTGACTTTGGGGACCTCTACACTAGGTATGGTATGCAATACGGTACCGGGACACCACATATCTATCTCATATCTATCAATCTGTGGTGGCCCAGTACAGGAAGTGTTACCTTGTATGCTTGCTGCCCTGTCAGGCAGCCTCCTGCAGTGTCCCCTGCCCCCCCCCCTGCATCTGTTTATTGTAATTGTATATAAACCCTATGGTATATATGCAAGAGTGTTATACCTTTAAGACTGTTAACCATGTGATTGTCATGTGATTGTTACCCAGGAGGTATCAGTGACCAGGTGACTTAGGGGCGACCAATGGGACCCCACCAGAGCCTCCCCCATATAAACCCTAGGTGGAGCCTCTGCTCTCTTAATATTTGCTGAGGTCCAGTCAAGTCGTGCCTAAGTTTGTGCCCAGAATCAGTGGGAGGCCTCAAGTCTAGTCTGCAGCCACAAGCTACAAACCTGCAAGTAAGCAACAGTCACAGTCTTGTCAGTCACTAGTCAGTCAAGTCAAAGTCATCTGTCTAGTTAACGTGACCTGCACAAAATTGGCCACCTCTACTACAAGTTCCAGCAAGCCCTTAAGGTATCTGAAGTCACTGGTCACCTCCATGGGCCCTGGCTGAACTGTATAGACTTTGCCACCAGTCTAACCTCAGTAAAGCTACCATTGTCCATAACTTGGCGTCGGAGTAATTATTGCCCCCGTGCCTAGCCCGGGATCCAGCGGTATACCTTCAGGTGGTATTGAGGATAAACCCCACCCTGGCGTCATGAATACAAGAGGTTAATGCCCTCTGCCCCTAGGGTAAGTCCATCTGCCCTTTGCATCACATCCTCTACCACAACTTTTGGCGTCCTATGAACAGGATACGGGTGTGCGCCTTATGCGACAAGTCCTCCCCCAGTCTGAACTGTGTCCAGTATTGTCAGTGAAAATCCGATGCACCAGATTTGCACCAGAAAGTGTACGGGACTTTACCAGGGAAAAGTGTTTTACCCGAGGCGCTTGTGAAATAGAGGGGGAGATGAAAGAAAAGACTGTTATCTGCTACTGTGAACTGTGTAAACTGTATAGAGGTGGTACCTGAAAGGGTTAAATTGGTCCAGTGTTTCCCGCGTGCGTGAGCAGTTGCAGCTCCGCCCCGTTAGTCCCCAGCGGTGACGCCTCTTCAGTGCTGCAAAGAGGAACCAAAGAGTTACCGGTCAAGTACCCGCTGCAGCGCAGACTCTGCAAACACCGACGATTGTCAGTATCAAGTCTCTGGTGCCAGTAGCTATCAGTAATAACCCGTTAGTGCCGGCAAGTCTGGTCTTGAGACGAATTACAACCGGGTACCTGCAAAATAGAGGGGAAGCATCCGTTACAGTACCCCATCAGTCAAGTCAAAGCTGCTGCCGCGCTACAGTAAGCATTTTAAAGGAGAATGCACCTTATTTCCCTTAAAGCGACAGCACACTCAAAATTCAACAGGATGTCAGAACACTACAAAATTTGAAACCTTGTCCAGTGGTGGAACAATACTGGCCACATCAGAAGCGGCGCATGCGCATATTGATATATATTACTGTGAAGTCAGGATTTTAAGGGGGAAATCCCACAACAAAAGCATAGAATATTATAACACTGTGATGATAATTGTAATTGCGTGCTCCCTACAATGGTAAATCACCATTGGTCATTGTAATAGCAACAGCTCCCAAAAGAAGTAAAATATATAAATATTTATTATGATGCAACATAACCAGAGGGTATTACAACATTGTTGAGTAGCAGTGTAAGATATATTGGTTATATAAATACGACAAATGGAGCACAAATTTATGTGTTAAACTGGATAGATAGATCCAGTCCCTGATAATCGGACAGGTATACAAATTGCCCAGACCTCCAATAGGTTATAAACTATATTGGGCCAATTAATATTGGCCACCCAGAAGAAATGCTAAAGAAGTGAAAAATATAACGAAAGAGAGAGACTGTAAGGACGATGAATAAAATTACTGTTACTACACAAACTAAACAAATTTACCAATTCTTATAGATATTTCATATTATAATATTAGTGCATGGAAATACATTAGGTGTGATGGACACCACTGAATATCCCCCTTGGGGACCTCGCGAAGATGATATAAACGCTGTGAATGATAAGCAATCATTATGTCCCCTAGGGGATAGCGTATCCAGACTGTAGATCCATTGTGCCTCTTTTTGAAGCACATCCCCACCACCCACATCACCACCCCTTTGGTTCATTACTACAACCTCTAATACTTATGCCCAGGGGTTAACAGAATGACAAGATCTTATATGATTTGCAAGGGGCTTGTCTCTCCGATGATTAATGTCCCCGATGTGTTCAAGAACACGTAGGCGGAACTCCCTCTTAGTTTTACCCACATAAATTAGCGGGCATGGACATTTACAAGCACATGCGACATTGGACATTTTACAGTTGGCAAAAGATCGGTTAAAAAAAACGTTTGCTTTCCTTCATGCTGTCAAATGTTTAGCCACTTTTACATATCTACAGGCTTTACACATGCCACAGCGGTAGGTGCCTGTAACAACCAGGTTCTCTCAGCAGGTGGTGGTATGAAGTGGCTATGCATTAATTGGTCCGTTAAATTTCTCCTGCATCTGTAGGTAATAGCGGGTCGTTCCCCTACCAGATCCGCAGTAAGGGGATCTGCCGTAAGGATGGGCCAAAACCTGGTGATGATATCTCTAATCTCAGTTGCAGCGGTATCAAATGTCCCAATAATCCTTAGGGTGTTGTCTGATATATCCTTTGGTTTAGGGATGAGAAGGGAACACCGTTCTTTCTCCAATTAATCAGTAAATGCCCTTTTTAATTACTGAATCTAAGTATCCCCGCTTCCTAAATCTATGACGGAGGTCCCGGGCTTGTACCCGAAAAGCATTACTGTCTGAACAGTTTTTCCTAAATCTCAAGCATTGTGCTGTAGGGATACCTCACTTTAATACGGCGGGGTGATGGCTGTCCCATTTTAATACACTATTTGCCAGTCGTGATTTTTCTATATACGCTGGTATCTATCCTACCACCACTGTCCCTTTTTAGTTTTACATCCAGAAAACACAACTCATCTCGATTTGATTTCATAGGTAAATCTTAATCCCAGGTTGTTAATATTAAGCATCCCAACAAATCTCTCAAACTCTGCTTTCTCACCTGACCATATTATGGCCACATCATCGATGTATCAGCCCCAAAAGCTGATACAATCTTGAAACACCTTAAAGTCCTTACCAAACACGATAGTATCCTCCCACCAGCCCAGGAGCAAATTTGCGTAAGATGGTGCTACGGGACTGCCCATGGCAGTGCCCCTTAGCTGGTGGTATACCGTGTATTGAAGATGAAATAATTTTTGGTGAGGACAAACTCCAGTAGTTTAAGTACAAAATTGTTGTGGGCACGACAATGGAGACTATGACTACTTAGGATGGACTCAAAAGCTCTCAATCCCACATCATGTCAGCATCAATAGAGCATAACCAAGAGTTGTCATCGAGAATAATGTCTTCCAGTTTTAAAAGGAGATCTGTTGTATCTCTGATATACGATGGGAGAGACTGCACAAATGGACGCAAAATCTGGTCTAAGTACACACCCACGTTTTTGGGTCAAGTTATTCACCCCAGTGACATTTAAGAGGCGATAGCCCCTTGTGTACCTTCGGTAACCCGTAGAATGTAGCCACCGTGGGATATGGTGGGTACATAAACAAAAATTCATTCTCATCAATAAGTCTTAGCATCTAGAAGTATTTTTTTCAATTGTAATTGAAATAGCGAGGTGGGATCCCTGTCAAGAATCTTATAACCTGATGAGTCATGTAGTACCTGCAAACACATAGATACATAATCTTTACTATTCTGTATCACTAGGTTGCCACCTTTATCGGAAGATTTTACAACCCAACATGGAGACCATCATCTGGTGACGTGCTCGTCCCAGAGTCAAGTATAGGGACTATCAAGCCCTGTCGGAACCTTTGCAATTGGAAGATCATCTGCGAGAAGCCTTGTCACTGTCACCAATGGGAGAGTCCCGGTGCGGTTAGTAAACCTGTCTGATTCTGCTACTGTCTTGGCCAAATACACTCCTGTAGCCCAGCTGTACCACCTAGAGTCAAAGAACATTGGGACAAAACGTCTGGTGGCTCGACAGCGTGCAGCTCAAGTGGACGAAGGATCCAGTGTGAGCCCTCCAGAGCCCTGGTGGGCACAACTCCAGGTTGGAGACCACACTACTCCAAGGGACCAAGTCAATGGAATCATCAATGTCGCCAAGAGGTACCATGAGGCTTTAAGCAAGCACCCCACAGACTTTGGGTATACTTTAATGATCCAGCATGGAATCCTCACAGGTGATAGCCCACCTATCAAGGAAAGACACCGTCCGGTCGCACCAGGCATGTATCAGACTGTCAAGAAGATGCTGGCCTACATGAAGGAGGCGGACGTGATTCAAGAAAGTCAGAGACCCTGGGCGGCGACACTGGTCAAGAAGAAAGACGGAACCATCCGCTTCTGTGTTGATTACAGGAAACTGAACAATGTCACACATAAGGATGCTTATCCTTTGCCAAGGAACAAGGAGTCACTTACAGCCCTCTGGTCGGCTGCTTACGTCTCTACCCTGGACTTAAGCAGCGTATATTGGCAAGTGCCCAGGGCCGTGGAGGATCGGGAGAAGACCGCCTTCGTGACACCCATGGGACTGTTTGAGTTTTAAAAGTATGCCGTTTGGGCTGTGCAATGCTCCTGCTACGTTCCAGCATCTGCTGGAAAGGTGCCTGGGCCATCTGAATTTTCAAAGTGTCCTATTGTACCTCGATGATGTCATTGTGTATTCCAAGTCCTACCAGGAACACCTCAGTCATCTGTCAGACGTCTTCCAAGTCTTAATCAAGCATGGATTAAAGATTAAACCATCCAAGTGTCACCTGCTCAAGCCTCAAGTCCATTACTTGGGTCATGTTGTCAGTACAGAAGGGGTCCAGCCCAATCCTGAAAAGGTGGAAGCTGTCAAGAACTGGCCTACCCTGCGCAAGGTGAAAGATGTAAGGAGCTTCCTGGGATTTGCCGGCTACTACCGCTGCGTTATTCCCCACTTTGCCCAGATTGCAGAACCCCTCATAGCTCTCTTACAGGGTATGGCGAAGGAGAACTACAATGGAATGGGCTGAAGTGCTGACAGAACCCCCCATCTTGGTGTATCCAGACTACAGTCAGCTATCCCGGCTGTATACTGATGCCAGATTTAAAGATCTGGGAGCTGTCCTTTTCCAAGTCCAAGAGGGGCAAGAGCAAATAATTGCCTCTGCCAGTCATAACCTGCTAGGAGCAGAGAAAAGCGATGAAGATTACAGTTCATTCAAGTTGGAACTTCTCGCCCTGGTATGGGCCATGACTGAAAAGTTCAAAGACTATTTGGCTGCCATGCCATTCACTGTCTACACGGACAATAACCCGTTGGCCCACCTGAACACTGCCAAGTTGGGTTCCACCGAACAGCATTGGGCTTCAAGATTAGCCAAATACAGTTTTCCATCAAGTACAAAAGCGGCAAGCCAAATGTCAATGCCGACATACTGTCTAGGATGACCCCCGGTGAAGAACCACCTGTCGAAGACGTGTGGGAAAACTTGGAGATGCCCCCATTCTATCTACGGTTCGTAAACCAGAATGTTGTGACCGCCCTCATGGACGGTGAACCCAGATCTGAAAAGGTTAAAGAAGACCTATACACCTGGAAGACTCTTCAAGACGAAAGTCGAGTCATGGGGGATCTGTTGGTCTACCTTATGCCAAAAAAGGTACCAACCCATCTACGCTGGGCCCAGTGTGACTACGAGCTGAAATGTTTGTGGTAACAGAGGAAGCGAAGGTTTTGCACAAAGGACTTGTTACGCCGAGCGCTCCGGGTCCCCGCTCCTCCCCGGAGCGCTCGCAACATCCTCGCATTTGCAGCGCCCCGGTCAGACCTGCTGACCGGGTGCGCTGCAATACCTCTCTCAGCCGGGATGCGATTCGCGATGCGGGAGGCGCCCGCTCGCGATGCGCATCCCGGCTCCCGTACCTGACTCGCTCTCCGTCAGTCTTGTCCCGGCGCGCGCGGCCCCGCTCCTTAGGGCGCGCGCGCGCCGGGTCTCTGCTATTTAAAGGGCCACTGCGCCACTGATTGGCGCAGCAGGCTTAATTAGTGTGTTCACCTGTGCACTCCCTATTTATACCTCACTTCCCCTGCACTCCCTCGCCGGATCTTGTTGCCATTGTGCCAGTGAAAGCGTTTCCTTGTGTGTTCCTAGCCTGTGTTCCAGACCTCCTGCCGTTGCCCCTGACTACGATCCTTGCTGCCTGCCCTGACCTTCTGCTACGTCCGACCTTGCTCTTGTCTACTCCCTTGTACCGCGCCTATCTTCAGCAGTCAGAGAGGTTGAGCCGTTGCTGGTGGATACGACCTGGTTGCTACCGCCGCCGCTTTGCAGCCAGCCGAATCGTGACAGTAGATCCGGCCATGGATCCCGCTGAAGTCCCACTGCCAGTTGTCGCCGACCTCACCACGGTGGTCGCCCAGCAGTCGCAACAGATAGCGCAACAAGGCCACCAGCTGTCTCAACTGACCGTGATGCTACAGCAGCTACTACCACAACTCCAGCAACAATCTCCTCCGCCAGCTCCTGCACCTCCTCCGCAGCGAGTGGCCGCTTCCGGCCTACGATTATCCTTGCCGGATAAATTTGATGGGGACTCTAAGTTTTGCCGTGGCTTTCTTTCGCAATGTTCCCTGCACTTGGAGATGATGTCGGACCAGTTTCCTCCTGAAAGGTCTAAGGTGGCTTTCGTAGTCAGCCTTCTGTCTGGGAAAGCTCTGTCATGGGCCACACCGCTCTGGGACCGCAATGACCCTGTCACTGCCTCTGTACACTCCTTCTTCACGGAGATTCGAAGTGTCTTTGAGGAACCTGCCCGAGCCTCTTCTGCTGAGACTGCCCTGCTGAACCTGGTCCAGGGTAATTCTTCTGTTGGCGAGTACGCCATCCAATTCCGTACTCTTGCCTCCGAATTATCCTGGAATAATGAGGCCCTCTGCGCGACCTTTAAAAAAGGCCTATCCAGTAACATTAAAGATGTGCTGGCTGCACGAGAAATTCCTGCTAACCTGCATGAACTTATTCATCTGGCCACCCACATTGACATGCGTTTTTCCGAAAGGCGTCAGGAGCTCCGCCAGGATATGGACTTTGTTCGCACGAGGCGTTTTTTCTCCCCGGCTCCTCTCTCCTCTGGTCCTCTGCAATCCGTTCCTGTGCCTCCCGCCGTGGAGGCTATGCAAGTTGACCGGTCTCGCTTGACACCTCAAGAGAGGACACGACGCCGCATGGAGAATCTGTGCCTGTACTGTGCCGGTACCGAACACTTCTTGAAGGATTGTCCTATCCGTCCTCCCCGCCTGGAAAGACGTACGCTGACTCCGCACAAAGGTGAGACAGTTCTTGATGTCAACTCTGCTTCTCCACGCCTTACTGTGCCTGTGCGGATATCTTCCTCTACCTTCTCCTTCTCTACCATGGCCTTCTTGGATTCCGGATCTGCAGGAAGTTTTATTTTGGCCTCTCTCATCAACAGGTTCAACATCCCGGTGACCAGTCTCGCCAGACCCCTCTACATCAATTCTGTTAACAATGAAAGATTGGACTGTACCGTGCGTTACCGCACGGAACCTCTCCTAATGTGCATCGGACCTCATCACGAAAAAATTGAATTTTTGGTCCTCTCCAACTGCACTTCCGAAATTCTTCTTGGATTACCGTGGCTTCAACGCCATTCCCCAACCCTTGATTGGTCCACAGGAGAAATCAAGAACTGGGGTACTTCTTGTCTCAAGGACTGTCTTAAACCGGTTCCCAGTACTCCCTGCCGTGACCCTGTGGTTCCCCCTGTAACCGGTCTTCCTAAGGCTTATATGGACTATGCTGACGTGTATTGCAAAAAGCAAGCTGAGACTTTACCTCCTCACAGGCCTTATGACTGTCCTATTGACCTCCTCCCGGGTACTACTCCACCCCGGGGCAGAATCTATCCTCTGTCTGCTCCAGAGACTCTTGCCATGTCAGAGTACATCCAGGAAAATTTAAAAAAGGGCTTTATCCGCAAATCCTCCTCTCCTGCCGGAGCTGGATTTTTTTTTGTGTCCAAAAAAGATGGCTCCCTACGTCCTTGCATTGATTACCGCGGACTTATTAAAATCACGGTAAAGAACCGCTACCCCTTACCTCTTATCTCGGAACTTTGATCGCCTACAAGGTGCCCACATCTTTACCAAACTGGACTTAAGAGGTGCTTATAATCTCATCCGCATCAGGGAGGGGGACGAATGGAAGACTGCATTTAACACCAGAGATGGACACTTTGAGTATCTGGTCATGCCCTTTGGCCTGTGCAACGCCCCTGCCGTCTTCCAAGACTTTGTTAATGAAATTTTTCGTGATCTCTTATATTCCTGTGTTGTGGTTTATCTGGACGATATTCTGATTTTTTCTGCCAACTTAGAAGAACACCGCCAGCATGTCCGCATGGTTCTTCAGAGAATTCGAGACAATCAACTTTATGCCAAAATGGAGAAATGTCTCTTTGAATGTCAATCTCTTCCTTTCCTAGGATACTTGGTTTCTGGCCAGGGACTACAAATGGACCCAGATAAACTCTCTGCCGTCTTAGATTGGCCACGCCCCTCCGGACTCCGTGCTATCCAACGTTTTTTGGGGTTCGCCAATTATTACAGACAATTTATTCCACACTTTTCCACTATTGTGGCTCCTATCGTGGCTTTAACCAAGAAAAATGCCAATCCCAAGTCCTGGTCTCCCCAAGCGGAAGAAGCATTTAAACATCTCAAGTCTGCCTTTTCTTCTGCTCCCGTGCTCTCCAGACCTGACCCATCTAAACCCTTCCTATTGGAGGTAGATGCCTCCTCAGTGGGAGCTGGAGCTGTCCTTCTACAAAAAAATTCTTCCGGGCATGCTGTTACTTGTGTTTTTTTTTCTAGGACCTTCTCTCCGGCGGAGAGAAACTACTCCATCGGGGATCGAGAACTACTGGCCATTAAATTGGCGCTTGAGGAATGGAGGCATCTGCTGGAGGGATCAAAATTTCCAGTTATCATATACACTGATCACAAGAATCTCTCCTATCTCCAGTCTGCCCAACGACTGAACCCTCGCCAGGCCAGGTGGTCGTTGTTCTTTGCCCGTTTTAACTTTGAAATTCATTTTCGCCCTGCCGACAAGAACATTAGGGCCGATGCCCTCTCTCGTTCCTCGGATGCCTCTGAAGTAGAGCTCTCTCCGCAACACATCATTCCTCCTGACTGTCTGATCTCCACTTCTCCAGCCTCCATCAGGCAAACTCCTCCAGGGAAGACCTTCGTTTCTCCACGCCAGCGTCTCGGGATTCTCAAATGGGGACACTCCTCCCACCTCGCAGGCCATGCGGGCATCAAAAAATCCTTGCAACTCATCTCTCGTTTTTATTGGTGGCCGACTCTGGAGACGGATGTTGTTGATTTTGTGCGGGCCTGTACTGTCTGTGCCCGGGATAAGACTCCTCGCCAGAAGCCTGCTGGCCTCCTTCATCCTCTGCCTGTCCCCGAACAGCCTTGGTCACTGATTGGTATGGACTTTATTACAGACTTACCCCCATCCCGTGGCAACACAGTTGTTTGGGTGGTCGTTGATCGATTTTCCAAGATGGCACATTTTATTCCTCTTCCTGGTCTTCCTTCAGCGCCTCAGTTGGCAAAACAATTTTTTGTACATATTTTTCGTCTTCACGGTTTGCCCACGCAGATCGTCTCGGATAGAGGCGTCCAATTCGTGTCTAAATTCTGGAGGGCCCTCTGTAAACAGCTCAAGATTAAATAAACTTCTCTTCTTCTTATCATCCCCAATCCAATGGGCAAGTAGAAAGAATTAATCAGGTCCTGGGTGACTATTTACGGCATCTTGTTTCCTCCCGCCAGGATGACTGGGCAGATCTTCTACCTTGGGCCGAATTCTCATACAACTTCAGAATCTCCGAATCTTCTGCTAAGTCCCCATTTTTCGTGGTGTACGGCCGTCACCCTCTTCCCCCCCTCCCTACTCCCTTGCCCTCTGGTTTGCTCGCTGTGGATGAAGTGACTCGTGATCTTTCCACCATATGGAAAGAGACCCAAAATTCTCTTTTACAGGCTTCTTCCCGGATGAAAAGATTTGCCGATAAGAAAAGAACTCCCCCCATTTTTGCTCCCGGAGACAAGGTATGGCTCTCCGCTAAATATGTCCGCTTTCGTGTCCCCAGTTACAAACTGGGACCACGCTATCTTGGTCCTTTCAAAGTCTTGTGCCAGATTAACCCTGTCTCTTACAAACTCCTTCTTCCTCCTTCTCTTCGTATTCCCAATGCCTTCCATGTCTCTCTCCTTAAACCACTCATCATTAACCGCTTCTCTCCCAAACTTGTTTCTCCCACTCCTGTTTCCGGTTCTTCTGACGTCTTCTCCGTGAAGGAGATTCTGGCCTCCAAGACGGTCAGAAAAAAAAATTTTTTTTGGGTGGATTGGGAAGGCTGTGGCCCAGAGGAGAGATCCTGGGAACCTGAGGACAACATCCTAGACAAAAGTCTTATCCTCAGGTTCTCAGGCTCCAAGAAGAGGGGGAGACCCAAGGGGGGGGGGTACTGTTACGCCGAGCGCTCCGGGTCCCCGCTCCTCCCCGGAGCGCTCGCAACATCCTCGCATTTGCAGCGCCCCGGTCAGACCTGCTGACCGGGTGCGCTGCAATACCTCTCTCAGCCGGGATGCGATTCGCGATGCGAGAGGCGCCCGCTCGCGATGCGCATCCCGGCTCCCGTACCTGACTCGCTCTCCGTCAGTCTTGTCCCGGCGCGCGCGCGCCCTAAGGAGCGGGGCCGCGCGCGCGCCGGGTCTCTGCTATTTAAAGGGCCACTGGGCCACTGATTGGCGCAGCAGGCTTAATTAGTGTGTTCACCTGTGCACTCCTTATTTATACCTCACTTCCCCTGCACTCCCTCGCCGGATCTTGTTGCCATTGTGCCAGTGAAAGCGTTTCCTTGTGTGTTCCTAGCCTGTGTTCCAGACCTCCTGCCGTTGCCCCTGACTACGATCCTTGCTGCCTGCCCTGACCTTCTGCTACGTCCGACCTTGCTCTTGTCTACTCCCTTGTATCGCGCCTATCTTCAGCAGTCAGAGAGGTTGAGCCGTTGCTGGTGGATACGACCTGGTTGCTACCGCCGCTGCAAGACCATCCCGCTTTGCGGCGGGCTCTGGTGAATACCAGTATCAACTTAGAACCGGTCCACCAGCACGGTCCACGCCAATCCCTCTCTGGCACAGAGGATCCACCTCCAGCCAGCCGAATCGTGACAGGACTGTTGTACCAAAATTCTTGGATACGGTCTCTGGTGATCGACTTTATCAGATTCTGGTTCCCCGAAGAGAGGCGACGATGGTCCTCAACGCATACCATGATCAGTTGGGACACTTTGGAGTCCACAAGACCAAAGCTACTGTCAAGCAAAGGTTCTATTGGATCGGAATGCGCAGCGACATTGAGAAATGGTGCAATGAATGTGCAGTCTGTAACCTCACCAAGATTGTGCACAAGGATGCAAAAGCACCCCTCCATTCCATCCAGAGTGAAAGGCCCAACCAGTTGGTCCCGCCAGCCCTGGACCAATACCCACTCTTGAATGCGTTGAGGAAGAGTTAGCTGCCGCTTCAGAGGTTCCAAGGGCTCCAGAAGACGCAAGAGTTTCAGATTCCCCCGAAGTGGTGTTGCATAGGTCCCAACGGTCGACACAAGGAAAAATTCCCGCAAGGTACAAAGATTAGCTCACAATATAATGTAAAAGTACATAGTTAGTCCATGTACTGTATAATCACAATAGTCCACACATATGAACATAACTAAGTTAGGACTGTAACATCCTGTGTAGTCCCAGTCCACCAGTTTTAAATGTATGCCTATATATGTCTAATGTTTTCTCTTCTCTCAACGTGTACAGGGTATTCTACTGGCCAGAGGGTTCCCCTGAAAGACAGGTAAACACGTATATAGACAGAGTACAGTATGTACAGGTAACACTGTTGTATAGTTTAACAATGTATATTGAGTTCTGGGGAGAACGGTTGAGAACTGAAGGGCCCAGCAGCTAAGGCATTGGTAAGATAGCCTCTGGCAACCCATCTGCTATCGATGTCTTATAGTGCTTAAAAATGTGTTACTCATGCAGTTACAAGTGTAAAGAAATCTCACATGTTTACCCAGTTATGCCAAACAAAGAGCATGTAAGGACATTTGAAAGTGCTACATGGACTCATCCCCTATTGTTATTGATCATCCAGACCTGTGAAGGACATTTTATACTACGATGCCCCATGAACTGTTATTAGGCCTCAGTGGCCACTTCAGTCGTCCGCCCTCCAGGACTGGGTGCCGAGGATGGCTGTATTTAAGAGGAGGAGTTTGTGGTGGCCCAGTACGGGAGTTGTTGCCCCGTACCCTTGCTGCCCTGTCAGGTAGCCTCCCTTCTGTGTCCCCTGGGCCTCCTTGTACTTCTTCCCCCCCCCCCCCCCCTTGTACATATATTTTGCTGTGTGTTGTGATATATAATGTGTTGTTACTTTAAGAAATGTATTATGTGATTGTTACCAGGGGGTGTCAGTGACCAGGTGATCCCAGGTGTGACCTATGAGCTCCCTGCTAGTCTCCCCTGAGTTCCTGAGTCTTTGCTGAGGTCAAGTCGAGTCCTAGTGTGTGTGTCCAGAGTCATTGGAGGCCTCAAGTCCAATCTGCAGCCACAGCCAATTGCAAGTAAGCTACAGTCTTAGCTTTGTCAGTCCTCAGTCAAGTCAGTCCCTGTCAGCAACTGTTAAGTCAGCATAGCCTGCATTTAATTGTCCAGTCCTACTACAAGTCCCAGCAAGCCCATAAGGTCTCTGAGTCACTGGTCACCTCTGTGGGCCCTGGCTGAACTGTATAGACTTTACCATCAGTGTACCCTCAGTAAAACTACCATTGTCCGTAACTTGTCATCGGAGTCATTTTATGCCCCATGCCTAGCCCAGGATTCAGCAGTATACCTTCGGGTGGTATCGATGATTAAACCACGCCCTGGCGTCACGAACACAAGGGGTTAATGCCATCTGCCCCTAGGGTAATTCCATCTGTCCTGCATCAGACCCCGTTACCACATATCTATCTCAAATCTATCTATCTCACACTTATCTCATGTGTCTGGTGTCATAGATGGCTGTGTGACACTTGTGTGTCTCTTCTTGGAGAGCGTCATTGGCCCAGCTGTCATCATAACTCCCAAACAATTCAGTGGAATGAAGTGTGTAGATGCTGTCCACCTCTCCTATGTTTGGTTGCTATAAGGAGTCATGAGGTCTAATCTGGACTTTATGACTCCTTATAGCAACCACATCTATGTTCCAGAAAAGGCATGAGGGCCCCCACCCATTTTGTTTTTTTGCCCAGGGCCGTCCAACAATTATCTGCCCTTAGTCTTGTTACCTTGCAGGTTCCCACACCACCACCATTTCAGCAAGTGGTCTCCTCCTCTGGATGCACAGAGGTGGCATGAGGCTTGGTGGATTATTTGAAGAGGAATCATCCTGCCTGTATTGCCTATTGATCATGGCTCCTTCCTTTCCTATCTCTCCTTCCCTGTGCTATTGTTCCTGGCATGGCTCCTGGCACTGACCCTCAGGCCCATGAATGACTACACTTGGTCTCGTCCTCTTCTGGTGCATTCCTGACCGCTCTCAAGGCAACAGATATTGGCCCTCATTGACTATTGCAAACTCGACAAGTTTTGTGGGGTTGTGCGCCAGATTTGCGCATTGTGGCAGAAATTGTGTCTGTGCCAGATTTTGCGCCAGAATTGAAAAAACCCTGACTAACTCTCCATTTTGCTAAGAAACCCCAAAAATGGGCGTGGCTGCCAGGAAAAGGGGGCGTGGTCACAAAAAAGGGCCGTGTTCCCAACATTTTTACAAAAACCCAACATATTTACTAAGGTTTCCACAGAAAATGTGGTGGATTTGAGCAAAAAAAAAAAAGCAAAGTGTAGGGAAACCTTAGTAAATAATGTGGGGAAAAAATTGTAGGGAATTAAAATCCACAAAGAAACCTACACAACACTCTTAGTAAATAAGGGCCATTGACACCACTGCCCCAATACATGTCTATTCTGGGATGACAACCTGCGGATCTTTTTGGAGTAAGTACACACCTCCTTGATGGGGTTAACAGGAAGAGCAGAGGGTTCCTTAGACGCCACATTCCCATTGTAGACCGTGGCAAATGGATTATGGCTTTCCTTATATGTGATTGTAATCTTATTAAAGTATTTTTAGGATTTGTTTTTATGCACACTCACCATCACTAGTCCTATAGCACCATCCGTTTTATGCCTGTACAGCTGCACCCATGTGTTTTAGAACTCTAATTTGGCCATGTGATCACAAGTCAGACTGTTCAAATCTTCCAGTGCCTAATGGTTACAATAGGATGCCAAATTGACTTCCTGTTGACTACAAGATGATAGCAGCACCTACCAGATCACCCCTACTAGCTCTCAGACCCCTCCCCACCCCTCCCAGCTCCATCAGCTATCTCTATGGGATCAGGATATATAGTAGTTATATACCTCCCCTTCAGCCCTAACTGTATACTGCTGTTATCTCTATGTGATCAGGATATATAGTAGTTATACAGCTCCCCTCTAGCTTTATCTGTATACTGCTGCTATCTCTGTGGGATCCGGATATATAGTAGTTATATACCTCCCCTCCAGCTCTATCTGTATACTGCTGCTGCTATCTCTGTGGGATCAGGATATATGGCAGTTATAAAGCTATCCTCCCAGCTGTACCTGTATACTGCTGCTGCTATCTCTATGGAATCAGGATATATAGTAGTTATACGCCTTCCCTCCAACTCTATCTGTATACTGCTACCTCTGGGATCAGTCTATATATATAATAGTATTACACCTCCCCTCCAGCTCTAACTGTATACTACTACAGTTATCTCTCTGAAATCAGAATATATAGTAGTTATATCTCCCCTGAGGCTGTGTTCACACATTGGCCCTAATTTACTAAGAGTGGAGTGTAGTTTTTCCACGGTGTTTCCTAATGTTTCCCTACGTTTTCCACTTTTCCTTACATTTTGCCTTTTTTACACCTGCTCAGATCTGTTGGGTTTTCGAGAACTCAAATCCACCACATTTTCTGTGATAACCTTAGTAAATATGTTGGGATTTTTTGAAAATGTCAGGCGCCCCCCCCCCCTTTCTGAGTAAAATTGAGAGTTTGTTGTTTTTTGGTTTTTTATTGGCGCAAATTCTGGTGCAGACACAAATTGTGGCGCAATGCGACACATTTTGGTGCACAACCCTACAAAACAGGTCGGGTTTACAATACTAAATCAGGGTCATTGTGTTTCTTGCAGCTTTTCTCTGTTTTTGCTGTATTTTTCCCCAAATCATGACAAACCGCAATTGTGCAAAAAAATTTCTACTGAGGAAGGGGTCGGAGGACTGTTGTTCCCAGTGCCCCGAAACGCGTTTAGAAGTCTGGCATTGTTCACACAGTTTGCCTCTAGTGTCCGTTTGCTAACCTATAGGTCTTGGCAACAGAAGAGTTAATTCAAGCCACAATCCGCCCTGCCTGGCCGCAACTTTACCTTGAACCATCCTTCGTAGCCTACACCTCCCGCAGCATAAGCCTCCACGTGGGACGCAGGTCTTGGATCATCCACCGCTCCCAAACGCAACTCTGCCGCCAGACCCACTGCCGCTCCCGTGCAGACTGACACTCTTGCCGGAGTGTCAGACCAGTTCCATCTTCAGTGAGCCGGGAAGCTGGTGTGATCATCGCTCCACGCTCCCCTGATGTGGGAGCCAGCGGTACGGAACAACACACTGCGCCCCTCTGCCATTGGGGCTGCTAGGGAGACGGACGAATCTAGTGTTCTCCCACCATCGGAGCACGAGAGGAGTGTAAGGCTGCGATCAACGTTAAAGATCCATCAAGCCGCTAGAAGCAGTGGTAGGATACTCTAATTACATTTGTATTATACATTTGGACATTGATTCTATGCCACAAGCATAAACTGAACTCCCATTAATATCATTATATTTTATTTTTGCTCGTGAACCAACGGACCTTTTTCCATATATATCGGAACACTAGCACACAGGACACTATTAATTTTTTACTAATTTTTTACTCTATGTCAATATATTTTTTTAATATTATTTTTTTGATATCCCACTAGGGCCCAGTGGGACTATCACTAGGCAATGCCAGTCTAATGTGTTAATCTGTTATTCATTTTTATATTTATAATTAAATTATTTTTAGGATCAATACTGTTATACTTTAATTTATTTCCACCCTCATCGTTATGCACCATTTGGTGAGGCCCTAGAGGTATAAGCTATTTTTTGCAATTTATTGTTATTTTGGTTGCCGGTGGGGTCCGGCTATAGCTTAAAATGACGTCGGTCCTTCTGTTGTGAGCTGCACCTATTTTCAAGTTTCTAATTTACAAATCTGTTTAACTTTCTGGCACCAGTTGATTAAAAAAAAAAAAAAAAAAAAAAAGTTTTCCACCGAAGTACCCCCTTTAAGATTATTAAATTAGAGGTAAATTACAAATCTGTTTAACTCTCTGGCACCAGTTAATTTTAAAACCATTTTTTTCCCCTCCGGAGTTCCCTTTAAACTGCTCTGGAAAATAAAAGCTGACCACTTGCTATAGATGACAAAGACATTGCTATAGATGACAAAGAAAGTTGTAACCATAACAGAATAAAACACTGTAAGATGTCATCCAATAAATAGGTTGAATGGAAAAGCATGTTATGGACGTGTAGAAAGTAGGATAAACTTATTACCACATTTATTCATAAAATATGTCTATAATTCCTATTCATAAGTACTTTTATAAAAGAATTGAGGGGTTGGGGGAGGATTTATCATGATCGGATATTTTTACCCCGGTCTAAAGTGCTCTGGAGTAAGATGTGACAAATTTATTAAGAGGCGCAAGCTTCTTAATAAATTTGGCGCATATTTGTCACTGTCTATGCGCCAGACTTTGAAATTTACGCCAGCTACCAGCCGTAGTAGATTTCTGGCATAACTTACTCTGACTTCTGGATAGAAATATATGGGAAGCTTATATATTATCATCTCAGTGTATTGCTTAACCCTTTAGTTTTTTTTGGTATTTTTTTTTTCTTTCATTTTTTTTAACATTTTTTTAGAGCCATAACTCACAAAACCACATGACCGCTTATACATTTTTTGGAGGACAACATGTACTTTTTAATGGAACTCTACTTTACCATGTAGCATATTGTGAAACAAAGAAAAATATATATAAATATTTTTAGGATGACATGGGGAAAAAACACTTGCCATTTTGTGAGTTTACCGTGTGGTAATAATGATATGTTGACTCCACTCTGCGGGGCCATTACAATTACAATGATACCCAAAAAAAGTTTGTTGTATTTTACTACTTTGTAGTAGTACAATAGTGGACAAAAAAAACAAAACCTTAAAGGGGTTATCCAACAAGGTGACTTTACTACTAACCCCAGACAGTAATGGACATGCTTAGAAAGGATCCGTGCTTGTCTTGGGGATAAATGGCTGTGTTGTCCACCCTAACGCTGCAGCTTTCTTTTTGTGAAAAAAAAGTCTATTTCCTGTTTGAGTTTCTTCCCTCCAACTACAAGTCCCAGGATCCATTGTTTGTAAGTGAGAGGTCACTTTTCTCCCTCCCACCCATCAGCCACCCCACCCATTGAAGCACACCTGGGACAAATCTCAGCCACTCTGTGGATAATGATCTCCCTCCCACCCAGTGGTCGCTCCACCCACTGAAGCAAACAGTCTTCTTTAAATACCTGACTACTGATGTAATGTCTTGGGCCGCACTGCAACCTGGGAAACTCATTTTGTATGCTGCTAAAAAAAATTGGGGCAAAGATCACATAAGAATTACCTTACCATCCATCACACACAGGTACAGACACAATATTATGAACTACACTAACTTTACAGCCTTTGTAGCATAGTCCAACACCATATTCTGACCCCTAAAAATTTTTATTGTTTCATCCCCGAACTGCGTAAAGGCTTGATTTTATCAGAAGAGTTTTGGTTTTCGTTGGTAACAATATTGGTAGGAGTTTTTTTTTTACTGCAAGGTGAACAAAAAACAGCAATTCGGCACTGAATTTACCATGTATGATAAACAACAATATACAGTGGAGCAAAAAAGTATTTAGTCAGCCACCAATTGTGCAAGTTCTCCCATCCAAAAAGATGAGAGGCTGTAATTTTCATCATAGGTATACCTCAACTATGAGAGACATAATGAGAAAAAAAATCCATATAATCACATTGTCTGATTTTTAAAGAATTTATTTGCAATTTATGGTGAAAAATAAGTATTTGGTCACCTACAAACAAGCAAGATTTCTGGCTCTCACAGACCTGCAACTCCTTCTTTAAGAGTCTCCTCTGTCCTCTACTCATTACATGTATTAATGGTACCTGTTTGAGGTTGTGGACAGGTGTCTTTTATACTGATAACAAGTTCAAACAGTCACACTCCAAACTCCACTATGGTCAAGACCAAAGAGCTGTTGAAGGACACCAGAAACAAAATTGTAGACCTGCACCAGGCTGGAAAGACTGAATCTGCAATAGGCAAGCAGCTTGGTGTGAAGAAATAAACTGTGGGAGCAATTATTTGAAAATGGAAGACATACAAGACCACTGATAATCTCCCTCGATCTGGGGCTTCACGCAAAATCTCACCCCATGGTGTCAAAATGATCACAAGAAAGGTGAGCAAAAATCACTGAACCACACGGGGAGACCTAGGGAATGACCTGCAGAGAGCTTGGGCAAAAGTAACAAGGGCTACCATCAGTAACACACTACGTCACCAGGGATTCAAATCATGCAGTGCCAGACCTATCCCCCTGCTTAAGCCAGTACATGTCCGGGCCCGTCTGAAGTTTGCTAGAGAGCATTTGGATGATCCAGAAGAGGATTGGAAGAATGTCATATGGTCACATGAAACCAAAGTAGAACTTTTTGGTAAAAACTCAAGTCGTCGTGTTTGGAGGAGAAAGAATGCTGAGCTGAATACAAAGAACACCATACCTACTGTAAAGCATGGGGGTGGAACCATCATGCTTTGGGGCTGTTCTTTTGCTAAGGGACCAGGATGACTTATCTATGTAAATAATCTAAAAGAAAAACAGAAGGTGCTCCATGTGCAGGATCAGGAGGTCAGGCCCATAGCGAGGGGGAAAGGGTCTATCCCACACCGCTTACCAGAGTTGGTTGTGTGCACACACACAACAATGGGAAGCGCCTGAAAGTGTAAATGTCATCATCCGCAGCCTTCCTTGAGAACGATAAGTAGGCAGATGGACCGTAAGAGTAGGAGATATCGGCACTGGATGAAGGAGCCAGGAGGAGTAGCAGCATAAAATCAAGGCAGGTTTATTGGATGCAACGCGTTTCGCTGCGCATGCGCAGCTTCATCAGGCCTGCCTTGATTTTATGCTGCTACTCCTCCTGGCTCCTTCATCCAGCGCCGATATCTCCTACTCTTACGGTCCATCTGCCTACTTATTGATCTGTGTAAAGGAAATAATGAATGGGGCCATGTATTGTGAGATTTTGAGCGAAAACCTCCTTCCATCAGCAAGTGCATTGAAGATTAACGTGGCTGGGTCGTTCAGCATAACAATGATCCCAAACACACCGCCCGGGCAACGAAGGAGTGGCTTCGTAAGAAGCATTTTAAGGTCCTGGAGTGGCCTAGCTAGTCTCCAGATCTCAACCCCATAGAAAACCTTTGGAGGGTGTTGAAACTCTGTGTTGCCCAGCAACAGCCCCAAAACATCACTGCTCTAGAGGAGACCTGCATGGAGTAATGGGCCAAAATACCAGCAACAGTGTGTGAAAACCTTGTGAAGACTTACAGAAAATGTTTGACCTCTGTCATTGCCAATAAAGGGTGTATAACAAAGTATTGAGATGAACTTTTGTTATTGACCAAATACTTCTTTTTCACCATAATTTGCAAATAAATTCTTTAAAAATCAGACAATGTGATTTTATGGATTTTTTCCTCATTCTGTCTCTCATAGTTGAGGTTATGACCTATGATGAAAATTACAGCCTCTCATCTTTATAAGTGGGAGAACTAGCACAATTGGTGGCTGACTAAATACTTTTTTGCCCCACTGTATATCATTAGTTACATAAGATGCAAATACACTTTTGCACATCGTGAAACCAATTATGGGTTTGTTTGTTTTTTTGTAGTTGCAGACAATATTTTTATGTTTTCTGTCTACAGAGCTGTGTGAATGTCTGTCTTTTGCACCATGATCTGAGGTTTTTATCAGTGTAATTTGGAAGTAGATGGGATTTTTCACTTACTTTTTGTTGTAAAGATCTGCAATTCTGACACTGGGTATGTTTTTTTTCCCTTTATTGCGTTCACTGTGCAGGATTAATAATGTTATATTTTAATAGTTTAGACATTTATGGTATAGCAATACATATTATGTTTATTTTTTTAAGTTAAGGTTTCTTTTATTTGAAAAATGGGAAAAGGGGGGGATTCAAATTTTTATCAGGGGGATATACTTTTAAAACCTATTTTTGTCTTGTTTTTAACTTTTTTCCCCTTAGGGAACCTGTGTGTGCATTCTTTATAATGCTTATACAGTACACTGCAATACTATACAGTAAATTGCAGTGTACTGTCAGGTCAGCGGTTTTGTAGTATAGCATGCCTGTGGTTGGCTGTAATGGCAGATTGTACATGGTGGCTGCAAAGGCCTTCAGAAGATCTTGGGCTGCCATGGCAACAGATCAGCTCCTTGATCAGTTGATCATGGCTCTCTACAGCCCTGGGCCCTTGGCTCTGCTACTATGTTATGTACACAAACATCATGGGGTATTCAGGAGTTTTTCTTAAATTCTTTAACATTATAGTGCTCAGAATGAAATGACTCATGGTGGGCATGAGGGTAAATGGGGGTGGTCAGTCGCAGCAAACCAGCACCTGACATCTAACTACTAGATGTTATAGTCACTAATGATGGTGCCACCTAAGTGGCTGAACAGGTAGGATTTTAATGTTTTATGATCCCATCTACTGATGCGGTTAGCATCTGTCGAGTGGGGAGCAGGCTCGCCTCCTGAGCCTGCACCATACTAGCTGACCGGACATTTACAGATGAAGACAGATATGTAGCCATCTGTAAATAATAACTTTTCAACAAACTTTCCATAAATCAAAAGTACAAGCAAATATTATAGGGTCTGATCGAATACTTGCCAACAGTCCCAATCTCCATCACTATATGAAGTGGCCGGCTTGGCCAATGAGAAGAAGGGAGAGCCTGGCCAACCAGCTGCAGACACTCTGCTCATGCCTCTCAGTGGCGGGATATTTATCCCTTCACAGCATTTCTGTCCTTGTGACATTATGATTTGACTTAAACTAACCTCTGCTTGTGATCTGACTCTGCCTTTGCCTGCTGACTTTATAATATGCTATCCTCCTGGTTTGACCAGTGTACAGATTATGTACTGTGTTCCCCTCTACGTTTTGACTCTCTGGCTTGTCCTTGGTTTACCCTTCCACCTGCTAGTTTTGTTACTACCTTACCAGTGTGATGCTGACCTGGCTTGTTTACCTATTCTTGACACCTCATGCACTCAGTAAGTGTAGGGACAATCACCCAGTTGGGGGCCTCTGTTTAGGGCAGATCGTCCAAATAAGTAGGGATGGTGGTAAAAAAATTGGTGTTTTGGGGATGTTCTTGAGTATTCCTGGCATGGTGATTAAATGCCCAGATTTCATTAATTTAAATATCATTTAAATTGGCACTGTCAGATACACTGTTGATATGTTATAAAGCATGCAAAAACAATATGTTTTGCAATTGTTTTCATCAGAAAATTTTCAGTATTTCATACTGAAAAGGCCAGTAAAAAAAAACTGGCCACTAGGGGTCCCCCTGCCTCCTTGGACACATACCAGTCCTGCAGTGTCCACTGGTCATTGACATGTCATGGACACCATGAGTGATTGACAGGGCTGCAGGCAGGTCCAGGGCCCTCTGTGAGTCAAAGCAGAGTAAGGGAGGGGAGGAGTCATCCCAGTGAGGAGAAGAGAGGGACACGCCCTATGGCTCTGCATGGACAGAAGTGAGTGCATGCAGTGAGTGACCATTTTAGCAAGCATATTCTAAATAGACATTTTACCTCATCCACCACAGATGCACATGATCCGGATGAGGTACTGAGCAACATATAACAGATTTTTTTTTTTACACTTTAAATGATCAATTAAAATTTTTCTTTAATTTTGTAAGTATGCTATCTATGACTTACAGTATTGTTCTCATAAATATCTGAGTTACACAGATTGTTCAGTTCCTCTTGCATAGTAGAACAAACATGTATCCTTTTACAAGCTTCAGTAATGAGGCTAATAGGACAGTCTGCGTTATTGTCATATTTTTAGCCAATTCCTAATCCACGTCTAATAAGCTCTGTCAATAACATCCTTAAGTATCTCCTTCAATGTGACCTTTTTAGGAGTTATAGACGTACTTGATTCCTTAATGAATGTAAATGGGAGCATTTCTCTCAGTTTCTTCCAATAACTCAGAACATATCACATGTGTACACTAACTGGTTCTAAAAACCTAGAACTTGGCTTCCCAAAGGTTTAGATGTCTAGAAGGAGGAATTTGACTGACTTGGTGCTTCCTCCTGAACTGGAAATACCCCATGTATAGAATCACACTCTTGACTGTTTATGGGACGTGTTTTCTTAAGATGACATAATAGGGTTTTCTAGTTACTTGACAGTTTCTACTCTCTTCTTAGTCATTTGCTGATTCACATTTATTTCATGTGAATTTACATAAACTTTGGGAAACTTTGCCAAATTCTGTCTTCGATTACTTCTAGCAATGACTAGCAGCCTTTCGTGATCCTTTCATCCGATGTAATAGTTTAGTGTGGCAGGATCTAAAAATGTTCATTTTTTTTTTTGACAAATACTTTCACGGTAGACTATAACTGGGCATTGTCTACATCTTTCGAATATGTCATTTCATATAAATGAAACTATATTTGGTAGTAAAAATAAAAACAACGGGGCACTCGTGAAAGATTGCTTCTTTTATTCCAACTTCATGTAGCAGAGCTACAGCGGGGAAAACAAGAAAAAGAACATAAAGCGTGGAGAATGCTACGATTGTTTCATACCACGTAGGTACTTCATAGGGCCTCCAGTAGTACGAAACGTAGCCTTCTCCACGCTTCCAACTCAGTTTTTTTTCTCCCCCTCTTCCACATGAAGTTGAAATTAAAGGAGAAATCTTTCAACATATGGGTGAGTGCTCTGTGGTTTTCATTTCTACCATCAAATATAAACTGTTACCTATTTGCCTAAACTTGCACGTAGAGCAATGGAGCCCTGTTGATATGCCGCGGAATGAACTGTGTCTATACCCTGTAGCTCTATGGAGAGCATTGAGGCATAGGCTTTAGCACTGTGCCAGGTGGGCGGTCCCTCTCCTACTACATTATTAAGACTATACATTAATTAGATTATAACAACTGCCATCGTTCTGCCAAGAGTTGGAATTATCACGTGTGGTGTAGGTGAACGATTTTTCTACACCTTTCATTTGTGTGGTTGTTTTGTGTGTGTGCGCCAAATTTATAAAATGATTACAAGACATGTGATCAATATGGTGCTAGTATATAATTATTTGAAAATTACCCTACAGTACACCACCTTGTATGGTTCCTCCTCCAAGACTTTTTCTGCAACTTTTTAAGCTGCAAAATTTGCAACTTTTTGCCAATGTCGTCTACAGCCAGTTTTGTAAGCCAGGTCTGGGCTGGAGTAGATTTATGACAAATTGAGGGCTTTGCAAGAATTATGTGACTAGTCTAACATGATAGATTCATGACCACTGCAAAAAGTCAACCAGATTATGGCATAGCTACACAATTTTTGAAAAAGAATCTAAAGCAAATCAACACCATACAAAAAAAAAAAAACTGGTAAAACCAATGAGAAATTTCCCCCATTGCTTCTCTTCCTCATTGCATCTAAAGCACCAAAAACAAAAACAAAATTTGACTGGATGGTGTTGAGTTCCTACCCTTCTTCCTACATGGTTTCCAATGGTCCTGGAATGGTCTGTTGGTGCAGTATATGGGATGAGTGGATGATAACACACATCTAGCAGGGTTGCATCTCCAATAAGGGCTTTTGGGGAGCCATCCTAAAAAATTATAAAGTACACAACAGAAGGAGAGAACATCTGCACTCACCGCTCGGTATCGGCTATTGCGTCCGGGAGTCCGGGAGTCACAGGCATGGCATGTAGCAGGAAGCGCTCAGAGACTATACCGGTATTTCGCACAACAGTGTGCTTCATCCGGTCTCATGAGAGTTTTCTGCACCCCGCAGATCGGCTTCACTTTGAACTCCCTGATACTCCAGAGCCGCCGAAGGGCATACAAGTTAGTACGTTGTCTGTCTTCCCCTACCTATTAGTGTGCTCTCCTCATGCTTGTAGTACATTATACCACAGTATCCTAAAAAAATATTTTTGAGGTCACAGTTCCTAACATTCTGGAGTCCATTTTTTTCATGTTCCATAAGGCGCAATCCTTTAACAAAAAAATCCCACACTCAACACCATCAATGACTGACCTTTCAGTCTTGCCACGCGTACAGAACCCTCTCATGTGTGCACCCCTTTTCTACCACTTAGTAAACCTTTTATACCCTTGTGTATTATTTGGGCTTTTTCTGTAATTCCAGTGACATCCATGCTCTTCTTCCTTTCATTCTTTCGTAATACACCTTTATATGCACATTTTATGAGTATGTATGTTTGTATAAACTAAACGGGATGAGTATTTAACTCAGGGAGAGTTCACCACTCCTGGTGTGACGGAGCTTTCAAGGGCCACTAAGCACTCCGCAGTCATTCTGGGTAGGGGAATATGCAAATCAGCTCATTACATCACCTTCTCAGGCCATGTTCCCTGGTATCAGCTTAGCTCCAGTTACGGAATATAAAAAGCTAATCGGGATTAATGCCAAACCAGAACTCTCTCTCCCTGTATAAATATGTGTATATATTTATACAGGGCCGCCATCAGAAATGTTGGAACCCCATACAGCTGAGATTTCTGGGCCCCCCTAACTATATAAACATGGGTATTCTTTTAACCCTATTGACCCACAGAATAAATAGAACGTGTTAGTTTTACTGTAAAATGAACTGCATAAAAATTGAACCCCTGAAGTAGTGCAAAATAATGTTTTTGTTTTGTTTTTACATTCTCCCAAAATAATACTTTTTGGTGCGCTGTACATCTTATGGTAAAAAAAAGGTGTCATTGCAAAGTACATTTGGTCGCGCAAAAAGAAAAAAAAACAAGCCCTAGCATAAGTCTGTAGATAGATAGAGATCTGGATTAGGCAAATAGGAAGGTATATGGTGAAGGTGGAAAAGAGGTAGAAGATAAAGAAAGGGAAGAAGAGAAGTTTACAAGAATGAGGAGCAAAAATGAAAGACTGGTGGCTAAGAAAAGGTTCATATTGCATTTTTAATCTTTATCACGGGTAAGAACAGGATACCAACGTATACTGTGGTGGGGAGTAGGGGTGCAGACAGTTTAATTCAATTGCCCGAACAGCGTCACCTAGTGATTCACTTCTGGCCATATATGCTATTATAACTGGACAGGACAACACAGCAGATTGTGCAGCACAGTGCATTTGGGTCTGGTAAAATAGCATATACAGTGGTCCCTCACGTTACAATATTAATTGGTTCTGGGACGACCATTGTATGTTGAAACCATTGTATGTTGAGACCAGAACTCTATGGAAACCTGGTAATTGGTTCTAAAGTCACCAAAATGTCATCCAAAAATAGGAAAAAGTGAGAATTAAAGAAAAATAAGTAGATAACTAATATAGATAAAGCAAATCCTTACATATAAAAGTAATAAAGATCTGCTGGGAGCTGTAAATCACTGTCTATGTTAGTGTTTTCCAAGCAGGGAGCCTCCAGCTGTTGCAAAACTACAACTCCCAGCATGCCCGGACAGCCAAAGGCTGTCCGGGCATGCAGGGAGTTGTAGTTTTGCAACATCTGGGGCCACCCTGCTTGGGAAACACTGTCTATGTAGAGGACAGGAGCTTCTTCGGGGTACACACGATGTCCTAAAAAAGTAATGGAGTCGCCCTCACCTGGTGTCCAAAGGAGCAGCTAACCCTGGTACAGGTAAAGTGTACAGAACATGTAATACCTCCCTGTACTGTAGGGGGCACTATCAGACACCAGTCAGTGCATGCACTTCAGTAATACAGGGGTTTTACCAGTGAATGCCCATTCTGATTGGTCTGTTCTTCCAGCCATTGACATAGATCTGGACTGTCCGTAGTATTGTATGTTTAGTCTTGTTTCAACTTACGATTGTCCAGAAAAGACCATTGTATGTTGAAACTATTGTATGTTGAGGCCATTGTAAGTTGAGGGATCACTGTACAGAGAGAATGGAGCAGACTCTGTTCAGGCACCACAGTATACATCAGTTTTCTGTTCTTGGCTGGATGCTGACATATACAAAAAGCAGTATGAACAGAGCCTGCTGGAGAGGGGATAATGTAAGAGGAAGGGGTTAATGAAGTGACATGAGGCCTGGGCACATGGTCTCCCCTACAGCAATCTATCTGCTGGCCAGTCACTAAATCACCTTAAAGGGTACCTCTCATCAAATAAACTTTTGATATATTTTAGATTAATGAATGTTGAATAACTTTCCAATAGCATGTTAATGAAAAATATGCTTCTTTCTATTGTATTTTTCCCGATCAGTCCTGTCAGCAAGCATTTCTGACTCATGCTGGAGTCCTAAACACTCAGAGCTGCCAGCCTGCTTTGTTCACAGCCAAACAGGCTGTGAACAAAGCAGGCTGGCAGCTCTGAGTGTTCTCCTTTGTGAACAAAGCAGACTGGCAGCTCGTAGTGTTTAGGACTCCAGCATGAGTCTGAAATGCTTGCTGCCAGGACTGGTAGGGAGACCCCTAGTGGTCATTTCTTCAAAGTGGAAAATTAAATAGAAAGAACCATATTTTTTAATAACATGCAATTGTGAAGTTATTCTGCATACATTAATCTATAATATATCACAAGTTTTTTTGATGAGAGGTACCCTTTAAGAAATGAAAGTAGATAATGTGAGGAGGAAGAGACCTTTCTACACTTCGCTGACCTGCACTGCAGCCCCAGGATCTCCTGCATTATGTTTCTTTGGGTGTTAAAACTGGAGGAGGATGTACAGAAAACTCCCCCTGGGTCCTAGTGATGCCTAGTACCACCTGGGTCCTAGTGATGCTCTTCTCCTAGGCAGCCTTTGCGGTCCTTTTAAAAGAACTGCAGTGGCTCTAGCACACAATGTGGTGGATAGCTAAATAGAGCAATTAGCGCAGCAGACGGGCCCAGTCTCTCCTCTCCGCCCCACATTTTATTTTTTATCGGAGCCCTGACTAGGTACAGAAACAGCAGCTCAGAAGCAGAAGACCATTGTTTAAACAGTGGTCTTCTGCTTCTGTGCTATGTCTGTTGCAGGGGGGGTGTAGCGGGGGCCCGGGCCCCCCAGAAGCCCGGGCCCCTTACTGGAGTACTGGCTGTACTCCCCTGATGGCGGCCCTGTGTGTATGTATGTATATATATATATATATATATATATATATATATATATATATATATATAATGTGTGTGTATATTCTTTTTTTCTCTTTCATCTTTTTTCTCTCTACACAAATGCCCCTCTCTCTTTCTTCAGAGAACCTTATGTTTTCTGAGATCCAACACAATTTCCTCCAATATAGACAGAGTCAGAGAGGCGCTTGAAACCAAGGTGAGGGTAAAACTTCTACTTTATTCCCATAATGCAACGCGTTTCGCGGAGGTTCCGCTTCATCAGCGGAACCTCCGCGAAACGTGTTGCATTATGGGAATAAAGTAGAAGCTTTACCCTCACCTTGGTTTCAAGCGCCTCTCTGACTCTGTCTATATTGGAGGAAATTGTGCTGAATCTTTGTCTGTGAAAGGTGGAGCGGCTGCTGGAACTTCATACTATATGCATTCTGATCCATGGTTGTACTTGGACGCTGTACAACCCATCTTGGTAAGCACAAACTCACATTCTGCGTTACCCATATACCTTGTGATATCACACTACGGAGCGCATCCTACTCTCTTTTTTTATTCTTATGTTTTCTGAGGAAGACAGCGCTATTCACCTTTGTTTGTTATGTTACCGGCCAAGAAATCATCTTAAAGGGGTACTCCGCCAGAATTATTATTATTTTTTTTAAATCAACTGGTGCAAGAAAGTTAAACAGATTTGTAAATTACTTCTATTTAAAAATCTTAATCCTTTCAGTACTTATCAACTACTGTATGCTCCACACGATATTTTTCATTTTTGAATTTCTGTCTGACCACAGTGCTCTCTGCTGACACCTCTGTCCTTGTCAGGAACTGTCCAGAGCAGGAGCAAATCCCCATAACAAACCTCTCCTGCTCAGTTCAGAGGTGTCAGCAGAGAGCACTGTGGTCAGACAGAAAGGAAATTCAAAAAGAAAATAAATTCCTCTGTAGTATACAACAGCTGATAAGGATTAAGATTTTTTAATAGAAGTCATTTACAAATCTGTTTAACTGTCTGGCACCAGTTCATTTAAAAAAAAATATGTATTCCAGTGGAGTACCCTCTAATCCCTCAAGAGCATGGGTGTCAAACATGCATCCCACAGTGAATATCTTTTTGGCCTGGCAAAGACATTCATTGCTCTGGTCAGGGCCGGATCATCATTGGTGCTCCTGGAGCGCCTGCTCAGGGCCCCGTGCCCGCAGGGGGCCTCCGTCACATTCGGGGCATCCATGTGTCCCGAAAAATCTTTTCAGGACACAAGGATGCCCCGGTTACCTCTCTGCGGCCCCGCATTAACTTTAAAAATGCAGGGGCTGCCGGGAGGTAGCGCGCGCAGGGATGTCCATAGGAGAAGAGCGGAGCAGTGAGGAGGACGCGCGGGTATGGTAAGTCTCCACTCACCAGCATGTCATCTTCGGTGTTCCAACCACCGCTCCTCCGGCCCCAGGACCTACTGCTATGGCCCATAGGCCATAGCAGTAGATCGTGACCCCGGACCAGAGGAGTGGTGGTCGGAACACTGAAGTGGGGCAGTAAACAGGCATACAGCCTCCAGCCATACACTGTATATGGCTGAAGGCTGTATGTCTGTGGGGGAACTGTACTGCACCTAATGTGGGGAACTATACTGCACCTAATGTGGGGGAACTATACTGCACCTAATGTGGGGGAACTGTACTGCACATAATGTGGGGGAACTGTACTGCACCT
The DNA here is from genome assembly GCF_029499605.1 of Hyla sarda. NCBI lineage: Eukaryota > Metazoa > Chordata > Amphibia > Anura > Hylidae > Hyla > Hyla sarda. Next base: position 32,547,535 of record NC_079192.1, read on the forward strand.
AATGTGGGGGAACTATACTGCACCTAATGTGGGAGAACTGTACTGCACCTAATGTGGGGAACTATACTGCACCTAATGTGGGGGAACTGTACTGCACCTAATGTGGGGGAACTATACTGCACCTAATGTGGGAGAACTGTACTGCACCTAATGTGGGGGGAACTATACTACACCTAATGTGGGGGAGCTATACTGCACCTAATGTGGGGGAACTATGGGTCTTGTGAAGGGGGGTCATGGAGTCTTGTGAAGGGGGTTATGAGGTGTTGTGCAGGGGGGGATGGGGTCTTATGCAAAGGGGGCATGGGGTCTTGTGCAGGGGGGCATGGGGTCTTGTGCAGGGGGGCATGAGATGTTGTGCAGGGGGCATGGGTTGTTGTGCAAAGGGGACATGGGGTGTTGTGCAGGGAGGGCATGTTTTTTTTTATTTTTTTTTTATGCGGCCCACATAAACTTAAAGGGGTATTCCAGGCCAAAACTTTTTTTTATATATCAACTGGCTCCGGAAAGTTAAACAGATTTGTAAATTACTTCTATTAAAAAAAATCTTAATCCTTTCAATAGTTATTAGCTTCTGAAGTTGAGTTGTTGTTTTCTGTCTAACTGCTCTCTGATGACTCACGTCCCGGGAGCTGTGCAGTTCCTATGGGGATATTCTCCCATCATGCACAGCTCCCGGGACGTGACATCATCATTGAGCAGTTAGACAGAAAACTTCAGAAGCTAATAACTATTGGAAGGATTAAGATTTTTTTAATAGAAGTAATTTACAAATCTGTTTAACTTTCCGGAGCCAGTTGATATATATATATAAAAAAGGTTTTGCCTGGAATACCCCTTTAAACCTTGTTTTTTTGGCCCATGTTAGCCTTTGAGTTTGACATGCTTGCTCAAGACACTTAAACCAAGACACAATGTTAACCATTTCATTGGAATTTACAAGGGGTGATACAACAACCAGACCTGCTTATATTTTAATTGTAAGACTTGGGTCAAAGGGGTAAGACTTCTCCTTAACCCCTTAAAGGGGTAGTCCAGTGGTGAAAAACTTATCCCCTTTCCTAAGGATAGGGGATAAGTTTGAGATCGCGGGGGGTCCGACCGCTGGGGCCCCCTGCGATCTCTCTGTACGGGGCCCCGGCTCTCCGCCCAGATAGCGGGTGTCGACCCCCGCACGAGGCAGCGGCCGACACGCCCCCTCAATACATCTCAATGGCAGAGCCGGAGATTGCCGAAGGCAGCGCTTCGGCTCTGCCATAGAGTTGTATTGAGGGGGCGTGTCGGCCGCCGCCTCGTGCGAAGGTCGACACGCCCCCTTCCCGCGGGCTGTCGGGGCTCCGTACAGGAGATCGCAGGGGGCCCCAGCCGTCGGACCCCCGCGATCTGCAACTTATCCCCTATCCTTAGGATAGGGGATAAGTTGCTCACCACTGAGTCACCACTGGACTACTCCTTTAAGGACTCAGGGTTTTTGAGCTTTTGCACTGTAGTTTTTTCCTTCTCACCTTTTAAAAATCACCCACTTGCATGGGACTTTAGACAAAAACCCCAATCCTCCCAAGTTACAGAACCGTGAGACTATTTCTGGAGTATCAATGTAAGTTCACACTGAAGCAATATAGCGCAAAGCCCACTGCAAAATCTGCACTTTACATGTGTATTTTCAATCAGATTCACCATTGCATTCACCCAATACACATAAAAGGGTAAAATCCATGCTGAAAATTCTAAATTGTGATGGCTGTGGTGTAGATGAAGTAACATTTATTGTGCTACTCAATCCATTACATATTAGACACAATGCCGTCCTGGGGCGCATACCATCTAGTCTAGTACACACATAATGGTATAATGAACTATGTCACACTGGGGGTCCGCCATAAATACTGGAGTCTGAGGCTATGACGGAACAATTAGACAGTTTTATAGAATATCCAATTAAATTGTCTTGATTGTGGAATATAAAAATATCCCCTAAAAAGATTTTACTGCAGACTGAAGAACATTATATCATAGACTTGTCAGAAGGAGAAATAACAAATAAGGGCAACTGATGGTATATAATGGTATATACAGTCGGTATAACCTGGGTATATACTGTATATATTATATATGTACAGCTGGTATAAGTTATATATCTCCTGTATATAGTGATATGGACCATGCTGGTATAACCTGGGTATATACTGTATATAATTATATATGTACAGCTGGTATAAGTTATATATCTTTTGTTACAGGTTCAGATAGCTGGATGTACTTTCCGCCTGGAGTCTGTTTAATCCTCACTATAATAGAGTGCCTAAATAGATATTTTTATTGGGCCACCTCTGTTTTTATTTTTTCAATACTGGCCTTGATGCCCTATGGTGTAGACCCGTCGTCCCCAACCCAGTCTTCAAGGCCCACCAACAATCAGGTTTGTTTCTTCAGTAACTCCATTGGAATAGAACAGGGTAAATGCCAAATTGTGGACTGTTGGTGGCCCTAAGGACTGGGTTAGGGACCTTTGGCATAAACTTTTTAGAATTATAGTTATTTTTTTGGGTAGAAATGCACTGATTCAAGTTAATGCTTAAGCAGGTATAATGCAGAAGCATGGTATACAAATACATGCAGTGACAGCTACCTACAGTATTATTACCCTCATCATGTAAACTACATGGGCATGCAGCCCCTTCACGGTACCAGACATAGTAGCTGCCAAGTACATTATATTTGTTCATTAAAGTTGTTTTCTGGTCCAGACTATAAAAGGAGATGGAGGGAAGAGTCCGATCATCACAGTAATCGTTGTGAATACCAGGACACGTTACAGGCGGCTCAGACCTTGTCATACAGAGCGTCAACGCATGAAAACGAGACAGTGACTGTATTCTCCAAAAGGTGGCAAAAAAGGAAAATGTATATAATCCATCTTGTTTACCCTCATCTTATGATATAAAAAATCCTTTTCTGAACTTTGAATCCCATGCTTCCATTTGCAAAACCATAGAGTTGCATAATAAACTTCTTAGGGCCTGCACCACCAAGGTGGAAGTCGAAGCCTCACCAAAACAGCCCAGGTGGAAGTAGCATCATTAGCACTGGTCATCCTAGGCACAAGCCATGGATTTAGATTGTATCTACCATCCTTGGGAAACAGAAGAAAGAAAAAAACTGAGAGAAAATGCGCCGCAACGTGCCGTTAATTCTGATAGGATAAGAGACAGTTGCAGGTGATTGTAGTCTGCTCACCTGGTGGTGTTGTACTGAGAGTACAACACCTTTCAGAGCCTATTGCCCGATTAGAGGGCAGTCAGCCGGGGTGCAGCCAGGAGCGGTCCCGTCCGGAGTCGATCTCAGGTCGGTACGGCAAGTGAAAAATGAGTCCGCATCAGTGGACAGATAAAAGTGCTCCAGTCGGTGCTTCTCCCGTAATCTCCAGGGGAGGTCAGGATTAGATAGAGGATACTCGGAATATCGAGTGATAGAAAAACAAAATAAAATGTATTCACATAAAAGCGCTAAGGGACTACGCTTTTCGAGGGGAGGGACCTGATGAAGAGGGGGTCCCTCCCCTCGAAACGCATAGTCCCTTAGTGCTTTTATGTGAATACATTTTATTTTGTTTTTCTATCACTCGATATTCCGAGAATTCTCTATCTAATCCTGACCTCCCCTGGAGATTACGGGAGAAGCGCCGACTGGAGCACTTTTATCTGTCCACTGATGCGGACTTCATTTATCCTTGGGAAACAGATACAGCTGAATACAATGGTAGAGCAGGGAGCCTTCAACGTCCTTATCCACCAGATAGTGGCCCTGCTGTTTTCTTACTGTCTTAAAGTCTTGTTGCAGGCTTAAAGTGGCCTATAACCAACAACATACCCGGACAGGAAGACTAGTTCAGTCTAGAGTTTTACTCTTTGAGCAGTACAGTCAAAACCTGAGAGTGTCTGGTGTCCTGAGAGAAACCTAGGCCTAACCACACAGCCATGCTTCAAACACCAAGTGCCCCTTCAAAGCCTGGTAAGCAACCACAGGGGTGAAGTCTAGTCAGTAATAGTCAAGTCTAACAAGTCTGGTAAAGTCAGCATGGGATTGCATAATTCAGTCCAAGTCCACTGCAAGTCTGAGCAAGCCCTCAAGTCTCCTTAAGTCACTGGACATCTCCTTGGGCCTAACTGAGCTGGAAAGACTATAACACCTGGCTACCTCAGTAAAGCCGCCGTTGTTCCGTAACCTTGCATCGGAGTGATTATTTGCCCCACGCCTGGCTCAGGAACCAGTGGCCGTACCTCGGGTGGTGTATAGGATAAGCATGCCCTGGCGTCACGAACACAAGGGGTTAATGCCATCTACCCCCAGGGTAAAAACATTTGCCCTTCCAGATGGACCACTATTTCTGCGTATGATCACCAAAGGGACTTTTGTACTGTGTATGGGGCTCTAAGGAACCATCATTGCTCGGAAGGGGACACTTAGGTGGAACCATGATTGTGTGGGAGATACTATCACTTTTTCCCACACACAGAGGGCACAATAAAAGTGTGTGGGGCCCCATTACTTTTTGGGGTTACAAGTGGGCATTATTAATTTGTTGGGGTAAAAAGAAGGCACAATTACTATGTGCTGTATCAAGATTGCACTAGTAAGCTTTGATCACACCACAATTTGTGCCTCTGAGATACAGGCACATCAGGAGACTGTCAGAATGACATGCCAACGTATCCATGCATGGACAGGCGCAGGCACAATTTATTTTAAGGGCCCAAGCATAGTCAGCTAGTGACTAAGTTTGTGTAATTTCCAAGGTATCCAAGGTTTATCTCAGACTGAAAAGTGCTGCAAGCCGTGTTTTATTAGTCCTATCCAAAGCCATTGAAATGAATGTCCTATTAATTTAAATGGCCCGAGCTAAGACTGAAAAACATGGCTTGCAGCATTCCTGTCTGAGCATGGACATGTCGGCATGTCATTTTGACAGTTTCCTGAAGTAGCTGTGCATCAGAGGCACGAATTGTGATGTGAAGCTAGCCTTACTGTGTGGGTGGGTCTTACTTTGAGGGGGCAGAATTTAAAAGTGGAGGCACTAATACTGTGCATGGTACAAAAGGGGGCACAAATACTCTATGGAGACACTTCTACAGTGTGAGACACAAAGGGGGGAGTATTACAGTGCAGAGCCCTATCTTATTGATATATTTTTTTGGAAATAGGGAAAAAACTGAAAAAATTGCGCAACTATGTGCCGTTACTCTGATAGACAGAGAGAGAAATGCAGGCAGATAATAGATTCAGCTAACCTTGTGATGTCGTGCTAAGCACAACATCTATAGCTGCATGTAGCCCAATTGATAGGCAGGTAGCCGGGGTGCAGCCAGGAGCTATCCCGTCCCAGGGTCGTCTTGGGTCGGTTCAGCAGTATAGTAGAAGATCCACAGGAGTGGACAGAGAAAAAAAATGCTCTGATGGGCGCTTCCCCGTAATATAGTAGATGGGAGCTAGATCAATGATAGGATAGGGGATCAAGGAATGTTGAATACCAAAATATATATATTGAAGCATTGCAAGGACTACGCGTTTCTAGGGGTGGGACCCCCTCTTCATCAGGTCCAGTGGGCCTGATGAAGAGGGGATCCCACCCCTTGAAATGCGTAGTCCTAGCGCTGCTTCAATAAATATATATTCGTATTCAACATTCCTAGGTCCGAATCCTCTCATTGATCTGGCTCCCATTGATTTATTTGAGGGAACTAGCTCAGGGGCTTCAATCAGAAAAAAAATAATCACCTGTTAGTCACTGTCATGTAATAGTCTTGTGATAGTTATAGATTTTTCCTGTAACTATTCTTATATACAATCCAACATAGAGAAGTGAAGAAAATCGCACTCACCCACAATTAATGCAAGAATTATTTTTTTATTTTAATCCAAGATTGTCACGCCGAGCGCTCCGGGTCCTGCTGCCTCCCCGGAGCGCTCACGGCATTCCTCTGCATGCAGCGCTCCGGTCAGCACCGCTGACCGCGAGCGCTGCTCTTATGTCACCGGAGGGGACGTGATTCCAGGCACGGGACGTGCCCGCTCCCCCACGTCCCGCTCCAGGCACAGGACGTGGGGATTCTAAATTGTGCCGTGGGTTCCTGTCCCAGTGTTCCCTGCACCTGGAGATGATTTCAGACCAATTCCCTACAGAACGGTCTAAGGTGGCGTTCGTGGTCAGCCTGCTATCTGGAAAGGCCTTGTCCTGGGCCACACCGCTTTGGGACCGCAACGATCCTGCCACTGCTACTATCCAGTCCTTCTTCTCAGAAGTACACAGTGTCTTCGAGGAGTCAGCCCGGGCTTCTTCAGCCGAGACAGCCCTATTGAACCTTGTCCAAGGGAGTTCTTCTGTGAGCGAGTACGCCATCCAGTTACGCACCCTCGCCTCTGAGCTATCCTGGAATAATGAGGCCCTCTGCGCGACCTTCAAGAAAGGCTTATCCAGTCACATCAAAGATGTGCTGGCCGCACGAGAAATTCCTGCTACCGTGTCTGATTTCATCCATTTGGCCACCCGCATTGACATGCGTTTCACCGAAAGATGCCAGGAGCTTCGTCAGGAAAAGGATCTTGTTCGCACCAGGCGGTTTCCTCTCCTGGCACCTCTCTTCCAGCGTCCTTTGCAATCTGTTCCTGTGCCTCCCGCCGAGGAGGCCATGCAAGTGGATCCGTCTCGCCTGACCCTACAAGAGAGGACTCGCCGTAGGAATGAAAACCTGTGCCTATACTGTGCAAGCACCGAACATTTCCTAAAGGACTGTCCTATTCGTCCTCCGCGTCAGGGAAACGCGCGCACCTAGTTAACGTAGGAGAGGCGTTGCTAGGTGTGAATTCTTCCTCTCCAAGACTGACTATACCTGTGCGGATTGCTACGTCCGCTAATACTTCCTTCTTCGCTGTGGCCTTCTAGGACTGTGGTTCAGCAGGAAGTTTCATTGAAGCCTCCCTCATCAACAAGTTCAATATTCCAGTTACCCCTCTTGTCAAACCTCTCTTCATTTCATCCGTCAATGGAGAAAGTCTGGTCTGCACTGTGCGTTACCGCACTCAACCTCAGCTCATGAGTGTGGGAATTCACCATCACGAACACATTTTTTGTGCTGCCCAACTGTACTTCTGAAATTCTTCTGGGCTTGCCTTGGCTCCAACGTCACTCGCCTAGTCTCGACTGGGCCACTGGGGACATTAAAAGTTGGGGATCTACTTGCCACAAGCGTTGTCTTCACTCAGTTCCTTCTTGCCAAGTCTCCATTACAACTCCATTGCAAGGTCTTCCTAAAGCCTATCAGGACTATACTGATGTCTTCTGCAAAAAGCAAGCAGAGATCTTACCTCCACACAGACTTTATTACTGTCCTATCGATTTGATCCTTGGTACCACACCACCCCGTGGTAGGATCTACCCACTTTCTGCCCCGGAAACACAAGCCATGACGGAGTACATCCAGGAAAACCTCAAAAGCGGTTTTATCCGAAAATCTTCTTCTCCAGCCGGAGCCGGATTCTTCTTCATGGCCAAGAAGGACAGGTCGCTATGCCCTTGTATCGACTACCGCGGCCTTAATAAGATCACTGTGAAAAATCGCTACCTTCTTCCACTCATCTCTGAACTATTCCATCGATTGCGTGGAGCTAAGGTCTTCACCAAACTTGACCTAAGAGGCGCCTATAATCTCATCCGCATTCGTGAGGGCGACGAGTGGAAAACCGGCTTCAATACCAGAGATGGACACTTTGAATATCTAGTCATGCCATTTGGTCTGTGCAACGCCCCAGTAGTCTTCCAGGACTTTGTCAACGAGATCTTCCGGGACTTGCTGTATTCCTGTGTGGTGGTCTACCTTGATGATATTCTTATTTTTTCTTCCAACCTGGAAGAACATCGCCTCCATGTCCGTCAAGTGCTTCAGCGCCTGCGCAAGAATCTGCTCTATGCCAAGATGGAGAAATGCCTTTTCGAACGCAGCAGCCTTCCCTTCTTGGAATATATAGTCTCAGGTCAAGGTCTTCAAATGGACCCTGATAAACTGTCTGCAATAATAGATTGGCCACGTCCCACTGGTTTGCGATCCATCCAACGTTTCCTTGGATTTGCAAACTATTATCGTCAGTTCATTCCCCACTTCTCCACCATTGTTGCACCTATTGTGGCCTTGACCAAGAAAAATGCCAATCCAAAATCCTGGCCACAGCAGGCGGAGGAAGCCTTTGAAAAAACACCTCAAAGCCGCCTTCTCTTCTGCTCCAGTCCTGTCCAAGCCAGATCCTTTGAAGCCCTTCTACCTTGAGGTTGACGCCTCCTCCGTAGGTGCCGGAGCCATCCTTCTTCAAAAGACCACTAAAGGAAAAAATATCACTTGCGTTTTTTTCTCCAAGACCTTCTCTCCCCCTGAAAATAACTATTCCATTGGAGACCGTAAATTATTGGCAATTAAGTTGGCACTTGAGGAATGGAGACATCTTCTAGAAGGATCCCTGCATCCCCTCACCATCTATACTGATCATAAAAATTTGTCTTATCTTCAGTCCGCCCTGCGGTTAAATCCTCGCCAGGCTAGATGGTCATTGTTCTTTGCCCGTTTCAATTTTCAAATTCATTTTCGTCCTGCGGACAAGAATGTCAGGGCTGATGCTCTATCACGTGCCACCGATGCCTCGGAATCTGAAATTCTTCCTCAACACATCATACCTCCGGAGTGTCTGGTCGTTTCCGCCCCAGCTTCTTTGGTGCCAATTCCTCCCGGAAAGACTTATTTTCCTCCACGTCTTCGCCTCCAGACTCTCAAATGGGGTCATTCTTCCCACCTAGCAGGTCATGCTGGAATAAAAAAATCCATACAGCTAATCTCCAGACACTATTGGTGGTCTTCCTTGGAGAAAGATGTGACGATTTTGTACGGGCCTGTACTGTGTGTGCACGAGACAAGACTCCACGCCAGAAGCCGGCTGGTCTTCTTCTTCCTCTGCCTGTGCCTGAACAGCCATGGTCTCATATAGGTATGGACTTTATCACTGACCTTCCCGCATCTCATGGCAACACTATCATTTGGGTGGTTGTGGATCGTTTTTCCAAAATGGCTCACTTTGTCCCGCTTCCAGGTCTTCCTTCTGCGTCTCAGTTGGCTAAGCAATTTTTTCTCCATATTTTTCGTCTCCACGGACTTCCCACACATATTGTGTCTGATAGAGGCGTTCAATTTATTTCTAAATTTTGGAGAGCACTTTGTAGTCAATTGAAGATCAAATTAAAGTTTTCTTCCTCCTATCATCCACAATCCAATGGACAAGTGGAAAGAGTAAACCAGATCCTTGGTGACTACCTTCGTCATTTTGTCTCCTCCCGTCAAGATGATTGGGTCGACCTTCTGCCCTGGGCTGAATTCTCGTACAATTTCAAGAATTCTGAAACTTCCTCCAGATCTCCATTTTTTGTGGTGTACGACCATCACCCACTTTCCCCCCCCCCCCCCCCCTCCCCATTCTCACTTCTCCTGGAGTTCCTGCTGTAGACGAGTTAGCAAAAGACTTTTCCTCCATCTGGAAAGAGACTCAAAAATCGCTCCTACTGGCCTCATCTCGCATGAAGAGACATGCTGATAAGAAGAGAAGAATTCCTCCTGTCTTTGCTCCCGGTGACAAAGTATGGCTCTCCGCCAAGTACATCCGTTTCCGTGTCCCTAGCTACAAGCTTGGTCCTCGGTACCTTGGACCTTTCAAAATCAAGAACCAAATCAATTCTGTCTCCTACAAACTTCATCTTCCTTCTTCTCTTCGTATTCCCAACTCTTTTCATGTGTCTCTTCTCAAACCGCTCGTACTTAACTGCTTTTCTCCCAAGGTCACTGTTCCTGCTCCTATCTCTGGCTCCTCTGATGTCTTCTCCGTTAAAGAAATCCTCGCCTCCAAAGTCGTCAGAGGTAAAAAAAAAAATTTTGGGGGTAGATTGGGAGAATTGTGACTCTGAGGAGAGATCATGGGAACCTGAGGCCAATATTCTAGACAAAGATCTCATCCACAGATTCCTCGGTTCTAAAAAGAGAGGGAGACCCAAGGGGGGGGTACTGTCAAGCCGAGTGCTCCGGGTCCCGCTGCCTCCCCGGAGCTCTCACGGCGTTCCTCTGCATGCAGCGCTCCGGTCAGCACCGCTGACCGCAAGCACTGCTCCTATGTCACCGGAGGGGACGCGATCCGAGGCACGGGACGTGCCCGCTCATGGATCGCGCCCCATGTTTCTCACCTGCCCCGTCCTCCTGCTCAGTCCCGGGACGTGCGGACCCGCTCTCTAGGGTGCGCGCACGCCGGGTCTCTCAGATTTAAAGGGCCAGTGCACCATTGATTGGTGCCTGGCCCAATTAGTTCCAAGCACTCCCTACATTATAAAAGTCCACTTACCCTTCCTGTCCCTGCCGGATCTTGTTGCCCTGTGCCAGTGAAAGCGTTCCCGTGTGTCCATTGCATGTGTATCCAGACCCTTGCCGTTGCCCTTGACTACAAACCGTTGCCACCTGTCCCGACCTTCTGCTACGTCTGACCTTGCCTTTGCCTAATCCTGTTGTACTGCGCCTGACTCAGCAGTCAGTTAGGTTGAGTCGCTATCGGGTGGAACGACCTGGGGGTTACCTGCCGCAGCAAGTCCATCCTGCTTTGCGGCGGGCTCTGGTGAAAACCAGTAACCTCTTAGATTCCATTCCCCTGGTACGGCCTACGCCATCACCTCACTGACACAGAGGATCCACCACCTGTGTCCTCCCTGCATACCAGTCCGGATCCTGACAAAGATGTTCATCTGGACAAACATAGGCAATGGAAGTGGAGGAGTGAAAGACAAGCGACCGGTTTCACGCTAGGGAGCGCGTCCTCTGGTTCTCAAGCCAGAGGAAGCGCTCCCTAGCGCGAAACCGGTCGCTTGTCTTTCACTCCTCCACGTCAATTGCTTATGTTTGTCCAGATGAATATTTTGGATTAAAACTTAAATTTTGTTCTTGCATTAATTGTGGGTGAGAGCGGTTTTTCCTCACTTCTCTATGTTGGATCATATTGGATTACTTTCCTGAATCTATCTGCACCGCTTGCATTGCATCTTGTGAAGCTCCCCTGTATAGCTTGGCTCCTATTCACACATTGTTGTTTCATTGCGTTTTGTTAAACAGTGCCACTCCCACCTTTTTTTCCTTTTTTTATATAACTACTATAATACTGCTCTTATATCCAGGAATATAACTACTATAATACTGCCCCCTATATACAAGAATATAACTACTATAATACTGCTCCTATATGCAAGAATATAAATACTATAATACTGCTCCTATATACAAGAATATAACTACTATAATACTGCTCCTATGTACAAAAATATAACTACTATAATACTGCCCCCTATGTACAAGAATATAACTACTATCATACTGCCCCCTATGTACAAGAATATAACTACAATAATATATGGCAAGGAGAAAATAAGGCTTCAGCACTCACCCAGATTATAGAATCCTTTTATTGTCAGTACAGCATCAGCATAATGGTCCGCTGGCCGGTGGTGGGGAGGGTAGGAGAGGAAGCCGCAACTTCGGCTGCGACTTCCTCTCCTACCCTCCCCACCACCAGCCAGTGGACCAGTATGCTGATGCTGTACTGACAATAAAAGGATTCTACAATCTGGGTGAGTGCTGAAGCCTTATTTTCTCCTTGCCATATATTTGAATATCATTATTTCTATGCTTCATTTGCACCCCCGGTATCATGTACTACCACCAGCCTTGCTAGCGATCTCTGCTACGGATCTTCAGTGCAATAGTGGTGCGGTTCCTCTCCTGTCTCCTTGCCTACTATAACTACTATAATACTGCTCCTATATACAAGAATATAACTACTATAATACTGCCTCCTATATACAAGAATAGAACTACTATAATACTGCTCCTATGTACAAGAATATACCTACTATAATACTGCTCCTATATACAAGAATATAACTACTATAATACTGCTCCTATATACAATAATATAACTACTACAATACTGCTCCTATATACAAGAATATAACTACTACAATACTGCTCCTATATACAAGAATATAACTACTATAATACTGCCTCCTATATACAAGAATATAACTACTATAATACTGCTCCTATGTACAAGAATATACCTACTATAATACTGCTCCTATGTACAATAATAGAACTACTATAATACTGCTCCCTATATACAAGAATATAACTACTATAATACTGCTCCTATATACAAGAATATAACTACTATAATAATTCCTTCTATATACAAGAATATAATTACAGTAATACTGCCACCTATGTACAAAAATAAAACTACTATTACTATATTAGACATACTTTTGGCTTTTGTTTGGCAGTGTAAGGCTATAGACATATTTTAGCTCTACACACTGGCACAACCCGGCCCACGTTGCTTACAATCGCACAGTCAGGGACGGTCGTACACCCCTCACACTCATGCAGTCTGGGATACCCTTATTACTCCATATAGTGTCCACATAATGTGGGTGCAGAGTAGGATTCGTTGTAAATACCGTATATAATCGAGTATAAGCTGAGTTTTTCAGCACGATTTTTCGTGCCGAAAACTCCCCCCTCGGCTTATACTCGAGTGAACAAAGAAAAGTTTTTTTGGCTTAGCTGTGAGGGTGTTGTTCCATTGTGAACTTAATACAGAGGTACTTGATCTTTTTTCTTTTTTGTATATGCCTATATGTGAGAATCTTCAACAGTAACCTGATTGGTTTATATATTTTTCTGTTTTTGTTACAGTTTTCTTCGGCCCTAAGCTGGTATCGCTTTGGAAGGGGCCGTTCTTATCAAATAATGGACTGATTTATACACATTTGCTTAATGAACTCAGCTTATAGGCTTGACTGTTATTATCTTTTGACAGTCGTGACCCACTCAACTGTGTCTTAGCATTATTTTATTTAACTCTACTACGGTACATTATCTGCGATTCTTGATATTTATATGATTTAAAATAAATTTTCTCCTCCATTCCCTGATGAACCCTAGTCATTTGCTAAGGGAGAAACGCGTTGGAAAGGGAGCACGAGATGCTATACAAACCTGTTGTGTTGATGAATTCTTTATAAAGGAATGTTCATATTACCCAACCCCTGTCCACACTTATTGACTAGTGAGGGCAAGGACATCAGACTAGGTAGGGCTCTTTATTGAGTAGGGGTTCACCTGTACCCTTTACCCCTTCCCTACCTTACCTGTGATTTGTGTCCCTTATTTGGTTGAAAGACACAATGTTGTACTGTTTTTGAAAATATTTATATGTCTCTATGTCTAAATTTATTTGTCATTCATTAAAGTTTAGTTTTATATATCTAGGCCTAATTAATGATTCTGATAGTGCAAGTAGATTATATATTTGTCATTTAAGGGCATTTACCATAATTTATATACGAGGGTACATATATTATCCCCTCGTTAGGTGAATTCTTAGCTGTGAGTGAACCGTCCGGGCCGTCCATCTCCGCCTGTCAATCCCTTCTCAGTGGTCTTCAACCTGCGGACCTCCAGATGTTGCAAAACTACAACTCCCAGCAGCCCGGACAGCCGTTGGCTGTCCGAGCATGCTGGGAGTTGTAGTTTTGCAACATCTGGCGGTCCGCAGGTTGAAGACAACTGAGAAGGAATTGACAGGCGGTGAGGATGAAGGGGGGGGGGAACAATGACGGGGGTGTTAATGATAACAGGGGGGGGGATGATGTATTTCCCACCCTAGGCTTATAGTCGAGTCAATAACTTTTCCTAGATTTTTGGGGTGAAATTAGGGGCCTCGGCTTATATCCGGAACGGCTAATACTCGAGTATATACGGTACCTTCACTATATCAGGCATTTAGAGGCAAAGTCATTATAAAGCTATATATAAACTATTGTGAGCTCAGAGCTTCTGCAATACAGAACTGTCTCAAGCAAGCGTGCCAGGCAGGTTGGGACATACTCCCATTTAATGCATTCCCCCGAGGGTTAAAACAGTATGTTCACAAGACAAAAATACATTGTTCACAAAAAATGTTCATACAAAACGATTGCTTTATTCCGAGGAAGGAGGGGGATTGGGGAATTCACTTTAATAAATACTACGGAAATAAATTATTATTATTTATAATCCATAATTATGAGTTCATTCCACCAAAACCACAGAGCAATCAGAAGCTCTAAGAAGACAATCATAGACGCTTTATATTAAAGGAGTACTCCACTGCAGAAACACTTATTCCCTATCCAAAGGATACCCGGAGGCTATATCTCCTATAGAGATACATGGAAGGAGCGTGACAGTGGCTGCTTCGTGCGGGGGTGAACATGCTCCGTTCTGGGGACTGCCGGGGTGCTGCGCAGGAGATCGTGGGGGGTCCCAGTGGTCGGATCCCCCACAATCAGACACTTCGCCCCAATCCTTTGGATAGGGGATAAGTGTTCCTGTACTGGAATACTGGGTGCCCACCGTGCCTTTATGGAGAGGAAGGCCAGTAAGTGATGGAAATGGCTAGGAGAACAGATGGGGGAATTTTAAAAAGTTTGGCTTGCCAAACTTTTGGGAAATGTTCAGTTCGCATCAAACTAGTTCTCCATGAACCGGCAATAATATAAGCCCCTACTATAACACTGCCTAAGAGCATGAAAGCCCTGTATCCAAAGGATAGGGGATAAGATGCCTGATCACGGGGGTCTTGCCGCTGGGGACCCCCGCGATCTCGCACGCAGCATTCCGGTTACAATCAGTCCCCGGAGCATGCTCGGGGACTGATTATAACCGGGGTGCTGCGTGCAAGATCACGGGGGTCCCCAGCGGCGGGACCCCCGCGATCAGGCATCTTATCCCCTATCCATTGGATAGGGGATAAGATGTCTTAGCGCCCCAGTACCCCTTTAATGCGCTGGCAGATGTTCTATACTTACTAACATTAAAATAAAGCGCCATAAAGTACCCCTGGTTGTCGGCAGATGCCTGCCCGCCCTGTGATGCACACAGAGGTATCGAGGACACAGTGGCTTTTTGCAAGTTTACCAAAAGCTAAACCTTTTCGGGAGTAGCAACAGGATTGGTGATGGTGTCTCAAAATGAAGTGAAGAACATCAAGGAATCGCTTTAGTAAATTTTGAAACATTTTTACAAAAAGGAATATGCAAAGCAGCCAAGTCACACAACCTTCAAAGGCAGCTTTTAGCTCCAGTCTCAAACGCTCCTCACTAGAGTTTTTAGTTTTTTTTGTTTTTTCAAATTTTGAATATATAAAAATATATATTTTCCTTTTAGGGGAGTTGCAAGTAGAACTTCAAGACAATCTAGATAGTAAAGACTGCTTTGTTATGTTACAGCTAGGTGTGAAAGTGTTTACGGGCTGGATCTCTGCTGACTGGGATATGTAGTGCACCAACAAACTTCTGCAGGTTTTACTGACAGGACATGAGGTCCCTGTCTAAGGTCAGCCCAGATTAATGCTGTGCTCAGCTGCAGCACAGTATAGATTCGAATTTGTGAATGTTTTCTGCTTGCTCCATCTCTCTCTCTCTATGGTGGCTGCATGAAGTACATGGGGCCTTATATGTGACTAAAACCCACCCCTCTGCTGTGTCCTATTGGCTGATCGATACATAAACCAGCAAATCATTGAATAACCTGGGGTCATGTGATAGCTCCAAGGTATACCCTGATGTCATCTCGCTGCCCCAGTACTTCTTCCTTTCCTGTAGGTGCCAAATCGCCATGAGTTCTTCTCCCCCTGAGCTATTATCACGTGAAACAAACCGGGCAATGTTGGAAAGTTCTGCAAGCCGTGGTAACCCTGAAATCAGGACAAATTGTGGTTCGCGGGACTCTGTTCACTCATCTCTAGCTAGGGGTATCCAAAATCAACGAGTGTCCACCACTCACCACATGTGTGTAGATGTGTATATGTACATTTCAGCACAACTTCCAAACAGCTGAAGATATTTTGAGTCAACTTTTTATACATCTTTCCTATAGGTCAAATAAAAATATTGTAGAGTTTAGTGATGTCCCGATACCGACAATCTCCATAGCCTGAGAGTAAAACAGCGGAGCCCAGACAGTGCTCGGACAGGATGTTTAAATCTCCCAGGCAATCTCAGCAGCCCAAGAATAAAGTGATAAGAAGATTTACCGGAAGTCCCATGCGTATTGTCCCAATACCAACAATCTCTACAGCTCGAGAGTAAGACAATGGATCCCGGACAGTTAAATCATACTTTACCAAGATGTTGGACCAGGGGATGTTGAAAACTCCAAGGAATCTTTGCAGCCCAAATAAAGCGTTGCAAGTCTATGGGACTTTCTATACATCTCTTGATTGTGTTATTCGTGGGCTGAGGAGATTGCCCAGGAGTTTTAAGCATCCTGTCGGCAGACCATCATTATGATAAAGTATGAGTTAACTGTCCAGCAGGAAGGTGCAGAGAACAGGTAGTGCAAGGGCATGGAAAGGAGAGAAGGTGGGGAAAGGAAGATATATTGTGTTCTAAAAGAAGAGGAAGAGGAAAGAGAAGACATTAGTTCGGGGGCAGGGAATAGGGCAATGGTTTACATTTAATGGCTGCAACTCCTCCTGCCAAGAACTATACCTCCTCTGTTGTAGCTCTTTTAGTCCTTTTATGGCCAGTTTACCTGACAGAAGTTGCCAGTGCCCTCAAAACAATTTTTCTGTCTTTCCTATATTGAGTCAATTTTATTCTTTTGGAAGAAAGTTAAAATGAATTATTCCTGGAACTACTCTGCTCTGTGGAGATTTGGAAGGGAATGTGACTTTAAACCTCTTCAAGGATAAATTGACTTGTATGGGATTCTGCTATCCTTTTCTTTCAGACAATATAATCCAAAATGTAAAAGTTTATAAGTGAGGACTTTTTCTATGCACGGCCAAGTAACTGTGTTAAAGGGGTAATGATAGCCTTACAGTTTACTCTCAATAAGATGTAACATGGTAATAAGAGTATCAGGAGCCGGTTTACTGTAATAAGATGATATAGGGTAAAGAGAGGGTCAGGAGCCGGGTTACTGTAAAAGGGTGTTATATAGTAATAGGAGGATCAGGAGCCAGTTTATTGTAATAAGATGATATAGGGTAATAAGAGGATCAGGAGCCGGTTTACTGTAATAAGATGTTATAGGGTAATAAGAGGATAAGGAGCCGGTTTACTGTAATAAGATGTTATAGGGGTAATAAGAGGATCAGGTGCCAGGTTACTGTAATAAGATATTATAGAGTAATAAGAGGATCAGGTGCCGGGTTACTGTAATAAGATGTTATAGGGGTAATAAGAGGATCAGGAGCCGGGTTACTGTAATAAGATGTTATAGGGTAATAAGTGGATCAGGAGCCGGGTTACTGTAATAAGATGTTATAGGGTAATAAGAGGATCAGGTGCCGGGTTACTGTAATAAGATGTTATAGGGTAATAAGAGGATCAGGAGCCGGGTTACTGTAATAAGATGTTATAGGGTAATAAGAGGATCAGGGGTCGGGTTACTGTAATAAGATGTTATAGGGTAATAATAGGATCAGGAGCCGGGTTACTGTAATAAGACATTCTAGGGTAATAAGAGGATCAGGAGCCGGATTACTGTAATAAGATGTTATAGGGTAAAGAGAGGATCAGGAGCAGAGTTACTGTAATAACATGTTACAGGGTAATAAGAGGATCAGGAGCCGGGTTACTGTAATAAGATGTTATAGGGGTAATAAGAGGATCAGGAGCCAGGTTACTGTAATAAGATGATATAGGGGTAATAAGAGGATCAGGAGCCGGGTTACTGTAATAAGATGTTATAGGGTAAAGAGAGGATCAGGAGCCGGGTTACTGTAATAGGATGTTATAGAGTAATAGGAGGATCAGGAGCCGGGTTACTGTAATAAGATGTTATAGGGTAATAAGAGGATCAGGAGCCGGGTTACTGTAATAAGATGTTATAGGGTAATAAGAGGATCAGGAGCCGGGTTACTGTAATAAGATGTTATAGGGTAATAAGAGGATCAGGAGCCGGGTTACTGTAATAAGATGTTATAGGGTAATAAGAGGATCAGGAGCCGGGTTACTGTAATAAGATGTTATAGGGTAATAAGAGGATCAGGAGCCGGGTTACTGTAATAAGATGTTATAGGGTAAAGAGAGGATCAGGAGCCGGGTTACTGTAATAAGATGTTATAGGGGTAATAAGAGGATCAGGAGCAGAGTTACTGTAATAAGATGTTATAGGGTAATAAGAGGATCAGGAGTCGGGTTACTGTAATAAGATGTTATAGGGGTAATAAGAGGATCAGGAGCAGAGTTACTGTAATAACATGCTACAAGGCAAAAAGAGGATCAGGAGCCGGGTTACTGTAATAAGATGTTATAGGGTAATAAGAGGATCAGGAGCCGGATTACTGTAATAAGATGTTATAGGGTAAAGAGAGGATCAGGAGCCGGGTTACTGTAATAAGATGTTATAGGTTAATAAGAAGATCAGGAGCCGGGTTATTGTAATAAGATGTTATAGGGATAATAAAAGGATCAGGAGTAGGGATCGACCGATATCGATTATTGGGCCGATACCAATAATTTGTCACCTTTCAGGCCGATAACTTATACAGATATTTCGGTATAAGTTATCGGCTATTTCAACCCCCGGCGGGGCAGAAGCCGTTGCAGATCAATGATTTAAAGCGGCTTTTGCGGTGCCAGAGACCGCCGCCGCTGCCCGCTTCTCTCCCCCTGCCTGAGTCTAACCACCACAGTTGCCCCATCACCTCCCCCCACCCCCATCCTCTGCCCACACACATACCGCCGCCGCTGCCCCATTGCTTCCCCCCATCCTCTGGCCACATACCGCCGCCGCTGCCCCATTGTCTCCCCCCATCCTCTGGCCACATGCCGCCACCTCCTCCCCATCCTCTGCCCACATACCGCCGCTGCTGCCCCATCGCCTCCCCCCATTCTCTGCCCACATACCTCCGCTGCCCCATCACCTCCCCCCCATCCACTACCCACATACATCCGATGCCCCATTGCCTCCTTCCATCCCCGGTGTTATAATTACCTGTTCCCGGGGGTCCGCGATCCTTCTGGCTCCATCGGCGTCCTGTGCTGTCACTGTGCGTACTGACGGTGGCGTCGTGTTGGGGACGTCACTCGTCATTATGCAGCGCACAGCAACAGCGAAGGAGCTAGAAGGATCGCTGACCTCCGGGAACAGGTAATTATAACACTGGGGATGGGGGTAGGCAATTGGGGGGCAGCGGTGGCGATGGGCGGGGCAGGGGGCGGGGCATTATCAGCATATCGATAAGATAATTGCTGATACCGATAATGTCCAAAATCGCGATTATCGGCTGATAATATCGGCCAAACCGATAATCGGTCGATCCCTAATCAGGAGCAGAGTTACTGTAATTAGATGTTATAGGGTAAAGAGAGGATCAGGAGCCGGGTTATTGTAATAAGATGTTATAGGGTAATAAGAGGATCAGGAGCCGGGTCACTGTAATAAGATGTTATAGGGTAATAAGAGTATCAGGAGCCAGGTTACTGTAATAAGATGTTATAGGGTAATAAGAGGATCAGGAGCCGGGTTACTGTAATAAGAATGTTATAGGGTAATAAGAGGATCAGGAGCCGGGTTACTGTAATAAGATGTTATAGGGTAATAAGAGGATCAGGAGCCGGGTTACTGTAATAAGATGTTATAGGGTAATAAGAGGATCAGGAGCCGGGTTACTGTAATAAGAATGTTATAGGGTAATAAGAGGATCAGGAGCCGGGTTACTGTAATAAGAATGTTATAGGGTAATAAGAGGATCAGGAGCCGGGTCACTGTAATAAGATGTTATAGGGTAATAAGAGGATCAGGAGCCGGGTTACTGTAATAAGATGTTATAGGGTAATAAGAGGATCAGGAGCCGGGTTACTGTAATAAGAATGTTATAGGGTAATAAGAGGATCAGGAGCCGGGTTACTGTAATAAGATGTTATAGGGTAATAAGAGGATCAGGAGCCGGGTTACTGTAATAAGATGTTATAGGGTAATAAGAGGATCAGGAGCTGGGTTACTATAATAAGATGTTATAGGGTAATAAGAGGATCAGGAGCCGGGTTACTGTAATAAGATGTTATAGGGTAATAAGGGGATCAGGAGCCGGGTTACTGGAATAAGATGTTACAGGGGTAATAAGAAGATCAGGAGCCGGGTTACTGTAATAAGATGTTATAGGGTAATAAGTGGATCAGGAGCCGGGTTACTGTAATAAGATGTTATAGGGTAATAAGGGGATCAGGAGCCGGGTTACTGTAATAAGATGTTACTGGGTAATAATTGGATCAGGAGCCGGGTTACTGTAATAAAATGTTACAGGATAATAAGAGGATCAGGAGGCGGGTTACTGTAATAAGATGTTATAGGGTAATAAGAGGATCAGGAGCCGGGTTACTGTAATAAGATGTTATAGGGTAATAAGGGGATCAGGAGCCGGGTTACTGTAATAAGATGTTATAGGGTAATAAGAGGATCAGGAGCCGGGTTACTGTAATAAGATGTTATAGCGTGATAAGAGGATCAGGAGCCGGGTTACTGTAATAAAATGTTACAGGATAATAAGAGGATCAGGAGCCGGGTTACTGTAATAAGATGTTACAGGGTATTAAGAGGATCAGAAACTGGGTTACTGTAATAAGATGTTATAGGGTAATAAGAGGATCAGGAGCCGGGTTACTGTAATAAGATGTTATAGGTTGATAAGAGGATCAGGAGCTGGGTTACTGTAATAATATATTATAGGGTAATGAGAGGGTCAGGAGCCGGGTTACTGTAATAAGATGTTATAGGAGTAATAAGAGGATCAGGAGCCAGGTTACTGTAATAAGATGTTATAGGGTAATAAGAGGATCAGGAGTCGGGTTACTGTAATAAGATGTTATAGGGTAATAAGAGGATCAGGAGTCGGGTTATTGTAATAAGATGTTATAGGTTAATAAGAGGATCAGCAGCCAGGTTACTGTAATAAGATGTTATAGGGGTAATAAGAGGATCAGGAGCCGGGTTACTGTAATAAGATGTTATAGGGTAATAAGAGGATCAGGAGTCGGTTTATTGTAATAAGATGTTATAGGTTAATAAGAGGATCAGCAGCCAGGTTACTGTAATAAGATGTTATAGGTTAATAAGTGGATCAGGAGCCAGGTTACTGTAATAAGATGTTATAAGGTAATAAGGGGATCAGGAGCCGGGTTATTGTAATAAGATGTTATAGGGTAATAAGGGGATCAGGAGCCGGGTTACTGTAATAAGATGTTATAGGTTAATAAGAGGATCAGGAGCTGGGTTACTGTAATAATATATTATAGGGTAATGAGAGGATCAGGAGCCGGGTTACTGTAATAAGATGTTATAGGGTAATAAGAGGATCAGGAGCCGGGTTACTGTAATAAGATGTTATAGGGTAATAAGAGGATCAGGAGCCGGGTTACTGTAATAAGATGTTATAGGGTAATAAGGGGATCAGGAGCCGGGTTACTGCAATAAGATGTTATAGGGTAATAAGGGGATCAGGAGCCGGGTTACTGTAATAAGATGTTATAGGGTAATAAGGGGATCAGGAGCCGGGTTACTGTAATAAGATGTTATAGGGTAATAAGAGGATTAGGATCCGGGTTACTGTAATAAGATGTTACAGGGTAATAAGAGGATCAGGAGCCGGGTTACTATAATAAATGGGTAATAAGAGGATCAGGAGCCGGGTTATTGTAATAAGATGTTATAGGGTAATAAGGGGATCAGGAGCAGAGTTACTGTAATAAGATGTTATAGGGTAATAAGAAGATCAGGAGCCGGGTTACTGTAATAAGATGTTATAGGGTAATAAGAGGATCAGGAGCCGGGTTATTGTAATAAGATGTTATAGGGTAATAAGGGGATCAGGAGCCGGGTTACTGCAATAAGATGTTATAGGGTAATAAGAAGATCAGGAGCCGGGTTACTATAATAAATGGGTAATAAGAGGATCAGGAGCCGGGTTACTATAATAAATGGGTAATAAGAAGGCAATGTTGTGGGTTACTGTAAGAAGGAGCTGTTACACCCTTGTTAGAGTGGTAATAATCTAGTTTTGAGGGTGTTGTTATAATTGTGTTTTATTGCAGAATAGTTCCTGATGTCAGGGCGGTATTGATGTGTTCAGTACACTCTCCAGAATGTGGCTTTCCAGGTTCGCTGGTGTGAGGGTTACGTTCACAGATGGGGATTGTGCGCTGACTACTTGAGACCCTGTTCTCCATATAAAGACTGAATCAGTGGCACATCCATCTGTTTACAAAAGCCAGTTTAAAGACAGGAATTTATCTTCCTCTCGGGTTTCTCCCTCCCTCCAGCTTCTTGCCAGGCTCGCTCCTTCTTGCTCCTGCTCTCTGCATTGCTACCAGATTTATTTAAGAGTAAAAACTCAGAGATTCCCGGAGACGGACTTATAAGGAGTGCAGTGCGAGGAAGCCAGGAGAGAGCCAGCACAACATAGCAATACCCCTGCAAACCGCACTAGCCTTACAGCTCTATACTACAGCAGCCAGGGCCCGGGTTATTTCATGGTGGTTACGATTAGGCGCACTTTTTACACAAGACCGAAATGCCGCAGATTTTCCTAATAAACTTTGACAAGGTAGTCAACAAATCTTCCAGTCCTGCGTGGAAGCATCCTCATAGCAAAGTATGATACGCTTTTATGAGGGTAATGGGACCCTATTAGCTAGATCAGTGTGTGGTGTCCCAGCACCAATAGCTGTCCTGTGGCTTTGGACTGTCTCGGGCAGCTTGGTAGCACAAGGTGTTGGGCTCACCAACGTACTTACTTTCATATTCATTATGATTACATTCTATTGCAAAGTAATATATTTTTCTAAATCAATTATATTCTTGTTATGTGTATATATGTTTTTATGTGTTACTGTACCCTTAAATGAGAGCAGTGAACCTCATGTGACCCTGCCTTCCAATGGGTACCCCTAAATTCTCCCTTGGGGGTAGGATTTGTTCAGTTCCAATCAGTAGAGAGTTACTGCTGAGCACAGTGAGGTTCAGGTGTGCTGTGTGTCGTGTGCTCTGAGGAGAGGCCTAGCTCAAATCTAATCTCAACTGGTCATCCTGCAAGGATTACTTGCACAGTGGAAGTTCATGCCCCTGCAGAGAAGGCTTCAGTACCTTGACAGGCTGGTTTTGACCAGGGCTGAAGTTGAAGGAACATTTCAGGGAAACCTATACAGTACTTAGAAAGGTGGAATACTTAGAATACTTGAAATAAGGTTCCGCTCAAAGATTACTGCTAATTGTTGAAGATCTGGTTGGACTTGATGGACGTATGTCTTTTTTCAACCATACTAACTATGTAACTATGTAAGCCAGTGGTCTCAAACTGTGGCCCTCCAGATGTTGCAAAACTTCAACTCCGGGCATGCCCGGACAGCCGTTGGCTGTCCGGGCATGCTAGGAGTTGAAGTTTTGCAACATCCGAAGGGCCAGTTTGAGACCACTGATCTAAACAAAGATCCTCAGTGATCGGTTTATTGTTGGGGAAACTCTTCCGAAAGAAAAAAAAAAGGATTGTACTAAGAGGACAATGTGTTATAGCTATTATAGTGGTGAAGTGTGGATGTGAGTCATCATAGGTCTTCTACTGCCTTATTTATAGATGAGGATTCATAAATTCCTTATGGCTTATTTCACTATGGTTATAATAACACCATAGTGATAAAACATCAAGTATGGATCCCGGAATGGGTGATTTTTGGGAGGTCTTCTAGGGTCTTAAAGAACATTTCCGTTTTGAAAATGGATCCTGTCATCACAATGACAATTTTTTATGGGGTCTTAGTTCCTCCTTTGCAATGGGAATCACGTACAAGCTTCTCTTAGCAGAACCAGTAGAACTCCATCCAATTTTTCATGAGAAGGGTTGAGCTCTGAGGGTAATGGGTTAATATTTACTGTCATACAGTTAGTGTCACTTTTCTTTTACCAATACGAGATGTTATTCTGGCAAGAGAGTCATGTTGGGCCCTCAGGACCAAATCTTCTGGTAGGACAATTTAACTCCAGGCAAAGATTACCCTTATAGTCTTAATAAAGATGTCACCATATGAGGTCACTATAAGGCCCCTTTCACACTACCGTTATCACACGGTAGTGTGACGACCATTGGGGCAGCCAGGGAAAATAGGGGGAGAAAAAATACAGCTTGCAACGTCTTTTTCTTCCTCTATTCTGCTGAAAAACAGTGTCGCCCGAAGGACCCCATTGACTATAATGGGGTTCATTGGGACCCGCTGTTGCCCATTGCACCCCGTCAAAATGACAGCCTTCAAAGTAAAAAAAAAAAAAAAAAGAGTTTAATGGCCGCTCTTGACGGGGCACAGTGGTAGTGTGAAGGAAGCCTTAGTCCAATCATAATAAGTATGGAATAGGGCAAGAAGTCCAAGGAGGTAAAAATGTCAGACATTGTATGGTTGGGAGGCACAACTACTACAAAACTGGATATTTGTCTTCTCTCCAATCAATTGTTTTGGGAAACGTTGTTGTATAATGGAAATGTAATCATATTGGTCAGCACCATTGGTAATAAACAAGGTATTTAGTAGAGATAAATGTCCAGTCCAAACCAGTGAACTGTCAGATTTGATTCTGATTGCAAAGTATCCTTTGTTGTACGTCACTCTGAGGTCTCCTTGGACTGTAGCCACCTCTTTCAATCTCTTTACCTCCAAGACATCATACGCCTTATCCAAAGTTATGGTTAGGGTTACAGGGTCCCTAACCCTTACTCTGATGGCAAAAATGGCAGACTCCATTTTGAATCCTTGGTCTAAAATGAATCAAAAAGTTTCAAAATCAGGTAAGTCCAGAGTTTGTAATTTAAAATTTGAAATGGAACAAATTTGAATTGTTCCAAATAGATTTTCTCCTCTAGTATCCAGGTTTAGACGAGTCAAAAACGGGAATACAAAGCTTCATTTTCTTACATAGCCATCATATTTTTCACTTTATATATTTTTTCATAATCCATTATCCTTTCTCCTATCACATTTACCGGTAAGGAAGATAACAATTTATTTATGTTTTTTAAGCATTGGTCATTCCTAGCCTGGAACAGTACGTAAATCTTGAGTCCTGATGAAGACCCAACCATGATCCTAAATGTTACATTGGTAAGGTGCCCATAAACATTATAGAGATTTAGTACAAACATGCAAATTTCAGTGGGATCAGCCAACTATCTAAGGTAAATGAAGGTGACCTGAATCTCAGCCCAAACTCAACATATCCCCCAAAAAAGGACCAGACGTGGACTTTTAACAATTTATGTTCTCCGGACAGATAAACCACAGCCAGGGAGCCTGGCATTGTCTTATTCTGCTTTACAATAAACATATATGCTTGTCCGGGCATTGTGCGGATTTTCAGTGGAGAGAAACATCTGTAGGCGAAACAACTGTTTGATGTATATGTCAATGACTTCAGCAACTTATGATAAATAGCATTGTCAACCAAAGAGAATCAGACACAATGTTAGGTTTCCTTTAAGACCCACATCCAAAGCAGGAAACGCATCTGAGAACACGATAATCTTATCCAATGAGAGTCCTTGTAAGGACAGAACAAAAATATTACAAGAGATATTACGACGGCTGCCAGAGTTTGTAATCTTTATTATTTCCTTTATCCTAAATTTCATAAAACAGCAGCTGTTCCTTTTATCCCTCAGCTGAGTCCTTTAGCAATTTCTGATGTTACATACAGTATTTGTTATGGTGGTCTGCCGAATTTGTTCTAACAAAAAAATGAAGCCATCCACAGAAGAGCAGATGAATGTCCAGTTTTTCTACTGGAGACAAAGTTTGACCATTAGACCTCCTTGGACCAAACCATTTGACTCACTCTAGTACCCATATTAAAGGGGTACTCCGCTGCTCAGAGTTTTGAACAAACTGTTCCGAACGCTGGAGCCGGCGCCCGCCCCCTCAATGCAAGTCTATGGGAGGGGGCGTCACGCCCCCTCCCATAGACTTGCATTGAGGGGCGGGGCGTGACATCATGAGGGGATGGGGCTATGATGTCACGAGCTCCCGCCTCCGGCTCCAGCATTTGGAACAGTTTGTTCCAAACGCTGAGCAACGGTGTACCCCTAGCTTGGAATAATGGAGACTACAGATTGTGAGATGTTTCATAACATTAGAAGATCATTAGATATAATCCGGTGTCATCTGGGTTTTCTGTGGTCCAGCATCTATTCATCAAAAAAAAAAAAAAAAAAGATAGTGGCAAGTGATTGGCTTAAAATAACCTTAAAACATGGTGTTGTTGTTACGCCTAGCGCTCCGGGTCCCCGCTCCTCCCCGGAGCGCTCACGGCGTCTCTCTCCCTGTAGCGCCCCGGTCAGTCCCGCTGACCGGGAGCGCTGCACTGACATGGCCGTCGGGGATGCGATTCGCACAGCGGGACGCGCCCGCTCGCGAATCGCATCCCAAGTCACTTACCCGTCCCGGGCCCCTCCTGTCATGTGCTGGCGCGCGGCTCCGCTCTCTAGGGCGCACGCGCGCCAGCTCTCTGAGACTTAAAGGGCCAGTGCACCAATGATTGGTGCCTGGCCCAATTAGCTTAATTGGCTTCCACCTGCTCCCTGGCTATATCTGCTCACTGCCCCTGCACTCCCTTGCCGGATCTTGTTGCCTTGTGCCAGTGAAAGCGTTTAGTGTTGTCCAAGCCTGTGTTACCTGAACTCTTGCTATCCATCTTGACTACGAACCTTGCCGCCTGCCCCGACCTTCTGCTACGTCTGACCTTGCCTCTGCCTAGTCCTTCTGTCCCACGCCTTCTCAGCAGTCAGCGAGGTTGAGCCGTTGCTAGTGGATACGACCTGGTTGCTACTGCCGCAGCAAGACCATCCCGCTTTGCGGCGGGCTCTGGTGAACACCAGTAGCCTCTTAGAACCGGTCCACCAGCACGGTCCACGCCAATCCCTCGCTGACACAGTGGATCCACAACCTGTAAGCCGAATCGTCACAGTTGTCTTCAAAAAGGACTTATGGTGAGTCTGGGCTCAATGAAGGGTCTTCTGCTACTCTGGTGGGCCAGACTGCCCCTCTATTGTATCACATTTTGTGGATGACTAAAGAAAAAGCAGTAAGCTTTGTTTGTATATTTTTTCAGGATTGAGCACGGATTCAGGATTCTAGTAGGATGTAGTTTGAATAGCGGTAGATATATTGTGTAAGTCCACTCTCTGTAATTCCATCAATAGACATCTGATATTATGGTCATTTTCAAATTTTTTCACATTTTCACTTATTTAATAGCATAACTACTATAAAGATGGCTATATATGGCCTCAGTCTGAATCAATCATTAGATTAGATATAAGAGATAGGATAAAAGGAAGCACAAAGTGTATAGAATAAACTCCACTCATCTCTGATAGACTGACTATTGTATTTTATTTTTGTTACAGAAAAGGGATTTTTTTGCATATGTCGGTGTCCTGTGTCCGAATGGTCCTAGCAGGTGGTGGCCCACACGTCCTGTGATGGAGTGAGATAGGCCCAGTGGCACCCAGTGGGGCTTGTATAAACACATACAGAGTGACTCAAGGGAGGAAGGGACAATACTTGAGATCAGGGCTGCCATCAGAAATTTTGGGGCCCCTTACACAACTCAAGGCCTGCCCCCCACCCCCCCACCCCCAAACCCCCTTGGCCTGCCCCCAATTTTATTTTATCTTCTAGATATATATTTCTAATTAGATTAGAGCATTCATGGAGGGGGTGTGCCGGCCGCGGCTTCCTGCGGGGTACAGACATCAGTTTCCGGCAAACTGCCAGGGCCCCATGCAGGAGATCACAAGGGGCCCAATGCTCAGACTCCCCGCGATCTATAACTTATCCCCTATCCTTGGATAGAGGAGAAGTTATTTTTCACCAGACTACTCCTTTAACAGCCCCCCCCCCCCCCTTCCAAGGCCCAGGCATTTTAGTATAGGCAGCTAATTTTTTTGGTGGGGGTCTGACTGCTGAGACCCCCACCGATCACCTCGGTTGAAGTCGTTCTCCAGCTGTTGGAAAGTTAAAACTCCCTTCATTTTGGAGGGCCTCAGGCAATGGGAGTTGTAGTTTTGTAACATCTGGAGAGACGCAGATTGGACACAGTTTTACCCATCATCACTGCAGAACTTACAAGTGACTACAGCTCTGATGGGACAGTCAGGAGAACACACAATGATATCAGTGACCTGAGTGACGTCTTCTGACTTGAGTCATATCTTCTCTGTTATCTTTTCTTCTTCATCTCGTCCAGAGATCAGGTCTTCCTCCAGCTCCATCTTCTCTGCAGAGTCTGACATCCAGACATCATTGGCTCCTCACTGTGTCAGCAGATCCTCATCCTCTGCATGAAGACAGTAATCATTAAAACCTTGCCAGAAAGTGTACCCTAAATAAAATACTGCCCCACACTGTACCCTGAATATAATACTGCCATACACTGTACCCACTAAATATAATCCTGCCACACACTGTACCCTGAATATAATACTGAGAAGTATGAAAGACAAAAAGGGACAATGCGCCTATCTATGTGCCGTTATCCTTATTACAAGTGACAGGTGAGGAAGCGTAAGGAATGCTCTCACCTGGTGGTGTTATGCTGAGAGCATAACACCTGTTGCAGCTTGAAGGGGCCCAACTGGTGTGGGTAAGTGGAAATCCACGGTGTGCTGCCCGGATCCACCCGTCCGGCCGGACGGTCTGAGAGTATGAGTGGTAGCGGGGAAGAGCGCCAGGATCGGATTCCTTTTTCCCCGCTACCACTGAATATAATACTGCCACACACTGTACCCTAAATATAATACTGCCAGACACTATAACCTGAATATAATACTGCCACACACTGTTCCCACTAAATATAATCCTGCTACACACTGTACCCTGAATATAATACTGCTATACACTGTATCCACTAAATATAATACTGCTATACACTGTACTTACTAAATATAATCCTACCACACACTTTACCCTGAATATAATCCTGCTGTACACTGTACCCACTAAATATAATACTGCTATACACTGTATCCACTAAATATAATCCTGCCACACACTGTAACCTGAATATAATACTGCTGTACACTGTACCCTGAATATAATACTGCCATACACTGTACCCTGAATATAATACTGTTGTACACTGTACCCACTAAATATAATACTGCTGTACACTGTACCTACTAAATATAATCCTGCCACACACTGTACCCTGAATATAATACTGCTGTACACTGTACCCACTAAATATAATACTGCTATACACTGTATCCACTAAATATAATCCTGCCACACACTGTAACCTGAATATAATACTGTCACACACTGTACCCTGAATATAATACTGCTATACACTGTACCCTGAATATAATACTGCTATACACTGTACCCACTAAATATAATACTGCCACACACTGTACCCTGAATATAATCCTGCCACACAATGTACCCACTAAATATAATACTGCCACACACTGTACCCTGAATATAATGCTGCTATACACTGCACCCTGAATATAATACTGCTATACACTGTGCCCACTAAATATAATCCTGCCACACACCGTACCCTTAATATAATCCTGCCACACACTGTACCCACTAAAGATAATACTGCCACACACTGTACCCTGAATATAATACTGCTATACACTGTACCCTGAATATAATACTGCTATACACTGTGCCCACTAAATATAATCCTGCCACACACTGTAACCTGAATATAATACTGCCACACACTGTACCCTGAATATAATACTGCCACACACTGTACCCACTAAATATAATACTGCCACACACTGTACCCTGAATATAATACTGCTATACACTGTACCCTGAATATAATACTGCTATACACTGTACCCTGAATATAATACTGCTATACACTGTGCCCACTAAATATAATCCTGCCACACACTGTAACCTGAATATAATACTGCCACACACTGTACCTTGAATATAATACTGCCACACATTGTACCCACTAAATATAATATTGCCACACACTGTACCCTGAATATAATACTGCTATACACTGTACCCTGAATATAATACTGCTATACACAGTGCCCACTAAATATAATCCTGCCACACACTGTAACCTGAATATAATACTGCCACACACTGTACCCTGAATATAATACTGCCACACACTGTACCCTGAATATAATCCTGCCACACAATGTACCCACTAAATATAATACTGCCACACACTGTACCCTGAATATAATACTGCTATACACTGTACCCTGAATATAATACTGCTATACACTGTGCCCACTAAATATAATCCTGCCACACACCGTACCCTGAATATAATCCTGCCACACACTGTACCCACTAAATATAATACTGCCACACACTGTACCCTGAATATAATACTGCTATACACTGTACCCTGAATATAATACTGCTATACACTGTGCCCACTAAATATAATCCTGCCACACACTGTACCCTGAATATAATCCTGCCACACAATGTACCCACTAAATATAATACTGCCACACACTGTACCCTGAATATAATGCTGCTATACACTGCACCCTGAATATAATACTGCTATACACTGTGCCCACTAAATATAATCCTGCCACACACCGTACCCTTAATATAATCCTGCCACACACTGTACCCACTAAAGATAATACTGCCACACACTGTACCCTGAATATAATACTGCTATACACTGTACCCTGAATATAATACTGCTATACACTGTGCCCACTAAATATAATACTGCCACACACTGTACCCTGAATATAATACTGCTATACACTGTACCCTGAATATAATACTGCTATACACTGTGCCCACTAAATATAATCCTGCCACACACCGTACCCTGAATATAATCCTGCCACACACTGTACCCACTAAATATAATACTGCCACACACTGTACCCTGAATATAATACTGCTATACACTGTACCCTGAATATAATACTGCTATACACTGTGCCCACTAAATATAATCCTGCCACACACTGTAACCTGAATATAATACTGCCACACACTGTACCCTGAATATAATACTGCCACACACTGTACCCACTAAATATAATACTGCCACATACTGTACCCTGAATATAATACCGCTATACACTGTACCCTGAATATAATACTGCTATACACTGTACCCTGAATATAATACTGCTATACACTGTGCCCACTAAATATAATCCTGCCACACACTGTAACCTGAATATAATACTGCCACACACTGTACCCTGAATATAATACTGCCACACACTGTACCCACTAAATATAATACTGCCACACACTGTACCCTGAATATAATACTGCTATACACTGTACCCTGAATATAATACTGCTATACACTGTGCCCACTAAATATAATACTGCCACACACTGTACCCTGAATATAATACTGCTATACACTGTACCCTGAATATAATACTGCTATACACTGTACCCTGAATATAATACTGCTATACACTGTGCCCACTAAATATAATCCTGCCACACACTGTAACCTGAATATAATACTGCCACACACTGTACCCTGAATATAATACTGCCACACATTGCACCCACTAAATATAATATTGCCACACACTGTACCCTGAATATAATACTGCTATACACTGTACCCTGAATATAATACTGCTATACACTGTGCCCACTAAATATAATCCTGCCACACACTGTAACCTGAATATAATACTGCCACACACTGTACCCTGAATATAATACTGCCACACACTGTACCCTGAATATAATCCTGCCACACAATGTACCCACTAAATATAATACTGCCACACACTGTACCCTGAATATAATACTGCTATACACTGTACCCTGAATATAATACTGCTATACACTGTGCCCACTAAATATAATCCTGCCACACACCGTACCTTGAATATAATCCTGCCACACACTGTGCTCACTAAATATAATCCTGCCACACACTGTAACCTGAATATAATACTGCCACACACTGTACCCTGAATATAATACTGCCACACACTGTACCCACTAAATATAATCCTGCCACACACTGTACCCACTGAATATAATACTGCTATACACTGTACCCTGAATATAATACTGCTATACACTGTGCCCACTAAATATAATCCTGCCACACACCGTACCCTGAATATAATACTGCTATACACTGTACCCACTAAATATAATCCTGCCACACACTGTACCCTGAATATAATACTGCTATACACTGTACCCTGAATATAATACTGCTATACACTGTACACACTAAATATAATCCTGCCACACACTATACCCACTAAATATAATACCTCTTATCCTCTGTGTCCTCATCATTCCTCATCACCCCCATAACCCCCGCCAAACCTCTCCTCATCACTACTATAACCCCCCCGCACCTCTCATCACTACTATAACCCCCCCACACCTCTCATCACTACAACCCCCGCACCTCTCCTCATCACTACTATACCCACCGCATCTCTCCTCATCACTACTATAACCCCCCCGCACCTCTCATCACTACAACCACCTGCACCTCTCCTCATCACTACTATAACCCACCAGCACCTCTCCTCATCACTACTATAACCCCCCCCCCCCGCACCTCTCCTCATCACTACTATAACCCCCGCACCTCTCCTCATCACTACTATAACCCCCCTGCACCTCTCCTCATCACTACTATAACCCCCCCCCCCGCACCTCTCCTCATCACTACTATAACCCCCCCCGCACCTCTCCTCATCACTACTATAACCCCCCCCACATAACATAATATAATACTGCCACACACTGTTCCCACTAAATATAATCCTGCCACACACTGTACCCTGAATATAATACTGCTATACACTGTATCCACTAAATATAATACTGCTATACACTGTAGCCACTAAATATAATCCTGCCACATCACCCCCATAACCCCCCTCTCATCACCCCCATAACCCCCCCTGCATCTCTCATCACCCCCATAACACCCCCTGCACCTCTCATCACCCCCATAACACCCCCCTGCACCTCTCATCACCGCCATAACCCCCACTCTCATCACCCCCATAACCCCCTGCATCTCTCATCATCCCCATAACCCCCCCTGCATCTCTCATCACCCCCCATAACCCCCCCCCTGCATCTCTCATCACCCCCATAACCCCCCTACATCTCTCATCACCCCCATAACCCCCCACTCATCACCCCCATAACCCCCCTCCATCTCTCATCACCCCCATAACCCCCCTCTCATCACCCCCATAACCCCCCTGCATCTCTCATCACCCCCATAACCCCCTCTCATCACCCCCATAACACCCCCTGCATCTCTCATCACCCCTATAACTCCCCCTGCACCTCTCATTACCCCCATAACCGCCCTCTCATCACCCCCATAATCTCCCCATGAACCTAATCACCCCCATAACACCCCCTCCACCTCTCATTACCCCCATAACCCCCCTCTCATCACCCTCATAACCTCCCCATGCACCTAATCACCCCCATAACACCCCCTCCACCTCTCATTACCCCCATAACCCCCCCTCTCATCACCCCCATAACCCCCCCTCTCATCACCCCCATAACCTCCCCATGCACCTCATCACCCCCATAACCTCCCCATGCACCTCTCATCACCCCTATAACACCCCAAGCACCTCTTCCCCTGCACCTCTAATCACCATTGTAGTCTGCAAACAACAACACCCCCTGCGCCCGCCCCCACCCGTTCACTTACCCTGCCGCGGGGTTCGGTGCAGCTGCTGCTCCTGTCACAGTGTTCCACTGCACGGGGAGGATCCGTCGGGAGGATGCTGGACTGGAGATCGTGCAGGGACAGGTCAGGTGACTGGAGTAGACGTGCGTGTCTGCGCGGGGCACGTTGACTCCCATCAGCCCCTGGCCTGTCTGGCCCTGCCGTACTTCTTAAGGGGCCCGCGCCCTAGAAAGAGTGGGCCTTATAGTTCTGCGGGCCCCCGGGACTATGAGGCCCGTTCATAGTTCTGACGGGCACCCAGCCAGGAGTCAGTGAGTGACAGTCGCAGTCACCCACTGACAAGCCGGGGGGAAAAAAAGATACAGGGACGTCCGGGCCTCCCTGAAGCTCCGGGCCCCATACAAGTGTATGGGTTGTACCCCCCTGATGGCGGCCCTGCTTGAGATGCAAATACTTTCCAACACAACTATTGGGCTGCTGTCCCTTTATCTCAGTCTACTCAGCTTTAGGCCATTCTCTCACTTTCAGGTCAACTCTTGGCAACTCTTGGGTTACACAGTCCATAGGAAAAAGCAAAGTCGGCACTGCCGCGTGCCCCCTATATATGTCCACAGCTTGCTCTTCTACTGTTCTCCGTCTCACTGCTTTAAGATCGGGTGCTCAATCCAAGGCATAAACATCCATAATATCCAAATAGCAGAAACTGATAAGATATGTTCTCCTACCTGGTGTCTGGACCAGTTGAGGTTACAAATGACAGGTAAGATACCATGAATCATCCTATTGACAGTAGGTCAGCTCAATTTCCCTTCAGTGTTTTATTACCACACCAGGGGGAATCTTCACCGGACTGACATATATGTAAGGACAACTCTCAAATACATATTTTCTAGCCAAAGCTGAATAATAGTGTTGAGCGGCATAGGCCATATTCGAATTCGCGAATATATGGACGAATATTCGTCATCTATCCGTGAATATTCGCGTTTTATTTTCGCATATGCAAAAATTCGCATATGCGAAAATTAGCATATGCAAATTTTTGCATATGCGAAAATTCGCACACCAGTTTCACACAGTAGTATTAGAGCCTGCTTTACACCACACAAGCTGGAAGCAGAGAGGGATGATCACTGTTATATGTACTGTTAAAAAAAAAACAATATTCGTAATTACGAATATATAGTGCTATATTCGTGAATATTTGCGAATTCGCGAATATGCGATATTCACGAATAAAATTCGTAATGCGAATATTCGCGAGCAACACTACTGAATAATAGAAGGGGAACAGGTGATCCAGTCCCCCAGAAATCTTCCACCATTCACCTTGTGGGCCACAGACTTCAAGTTTAGCCAAAAACTTACCAGGCCCCATTTTCCAAGAAGACCAGCACAGTACTACGACATCTAAACTCGGCGTGTGTCTTGCCCTTATAAACGCAGATATTGGAACAGAAGTGTAATGCCGAGCGCTCCGGGTCCTGCTGCTTCCCCAGAGCGCTCGCGGCGTTACTCTGCTTGCAGCGCTCTGGTCGGCGCTGCTGACCGAGAGCGCTGCTACTCTGTCACCGGAGGGGATGCGATCCGCGGGACGGGACGTGCCCACTCACGGATCGCATCCCATGTCTCTTCTCACCTGCCCCGTCCTTCCTCTGTCCCGTCCCGGCGCGCACGGCCCCGCTCTCTAGGGCACGCGCACCGGCTCTCTGAAATTTAAAGGGCCAGTGCACCACTAATTGGTGCCTGGCCCAATCAAGTCCAATCACTGTTTTCCCTATAAAACATCACTTCCCCTTCCTGTCCCTGCCGGATCTTGTTGCCTAGTGCCTAGTGAAAGCGTACCAGTGTGCCCTTTGCCTGTGTTTCCAGAATCTTGCTGTTGCCCCTGACTACGAACCTTGCCGCCTGCCCTGACCTTTCTGCTACGTCTGACCTTGCCTTGCCTTGTCCTTTTGTACCGCGCCATTTCAGCTGCCAGAGAGGTTGAGTCGCTACCGGGTGGAACTACCTGGGGGTTACCTGCCGCAGCAAGTCCATCCCGCTTTGCAGCGGGCTCTGGTGAATACCAGTAACCCCTTAGACTCCGTTCCCCTGGTACGGCCCACGCCATCACCTCTCTGGCACAGATGATCCACTTCCAGTGTCCTCGCCCTCCGCCAGCCCGGATCCCGGCAGTAGATCCGGCCATGGATTCCGCTGAGGTGCCACTACCTAGCCTTGGAGACCTTACCTCCGTTGTGGCCCAATAGTCTCAACAGGTAGTCCAACAAGGACATCAGTTGTCACAACTGACTGCAATGGTTCAGCAACTTCTGCCTCTACAGCCATCTTCTCCACCAATTCCTCAACTGCAAGCTGCCGCTTCCAGCACCAGAGTCCGTCTTTCTCTTCCGGACAAGTTTGATGGGGACTCTAAGTTGTGCCGTGGCTTCCTGACCCAGTGTTCTCTGCACTTGGAGCTGTTGGCTGACCAATTTTCCACTGAACGGTCAAAGGTAGCATTCGTGGTCAGCTTATTCTCTGGAAAGGCGTTGTCTTGGGCCACTCCGCTTTGGGACCGCAACGATCCTGCCACCACTTCAGTCCAGACCTTCTTCTCAGAAGTACGCTCTGTCTTTGAGGAACCAGCCCTGGTTTCTTCAGCCGAGATAGCTTTGTTGAATCTTGTTCAAGGAAACTTTACAGTGGGCGATTACGCCATTCAGTTCCAGACTCTTGCCTCAGAATTAGCGTGGAATAATGAGGCTCTCTGCGCGACCTTCAAGAAAGGTTTATCCAGCCACATCAAAGATGTTCTGGCCGCACGAGAGATACCCTCAACCCTGTCTGAACTAATCCATTTGGCCTTCCGCATTGATATGCGTTTTTCAGAAAGGCGATCTTGTTCACACCAGGCGGTTTCCCCGCCTAACACCTCTCTTCCAGCATCCGCTGCAACCTGTGACTGTGCTTTCCGCCGAGGAGGCTATGCAAGTGGATCGGTCTCGCCTGACCCAACTTGAGAGGACTCGCCTCAGGAATGAGAACCTTTGCCTTTACTGTGCGAGCTCCGAGCATTTCTTGAAGGACTGTCCTATTCGTCCTCCGCGTCTGGGAAGACGCACGCACCTAGTAAACGTGGGAGAGGCGTTACTGGGTGTGGATTCTACCTCTCCACGCCTGACTATTTCTGTACGGATTTCTTTGCCTGCTAAAGCCGAGGTCTTACCACCACACAGACCCTTTGACTGCCCTATTGACTTGCTTCCTGGTACTTCTCCATCTCGTGGCAAGATTTATCCTCTCTCTGCCCCAGAGACCCAAGCCATGTCCGAGTATGTTCAAGAAAATCTAAAAAAAGGATTTATCAGAAAATCTTCGTCTCCTGCTGGAGCAGGGTTCTTCTTCATTGCTAAGAAAGATGGAACCCTACATCCATGCATCGATTACCGCAGTTTAAATAAAATTACCGTTAAGAACCGTTATCCACTCCCCCTTATCTCAGAACTGTTTGACCTTCTGCGGGGAGCAAAATTTTTTACCAAACTCGATCTAAGAGGGGCTTATAATCTTATCCGTATACGTGAAGGAGACGAGTGGAAGACTGCATACAACACCCGTGACGGACATTTTGAGTATCTTGTCATGCCTTTCGGCCTTTGCAACGCCCCAGCAGTTTTCCAGGACTTTGTCAATGAAATTTTTCGTGACATGCTATATACCTGTGTAGTAGCCTACCTGGATGACATTCTTATTTTTTCTTCTAACCCTGAGGAACATCGCCTCCATGTCCGTCAGGTGTTACAGCGCCTACGCAAAAATCACCTTTGTGCTAAGATTGAAAAATGTCTCTTTGAACCCAGCAGTCTAACTTTCTTGGGTTACATTGTGTCCAGCCAAGGCCTTCAAATGGATCCTGACAAACTCTCTGCGGTTCTGGATTGGCCACGCCCCTCTGGATTGCGAGCTATCCAACGCTTCCTCGGGTTCGCTAACTACTATCGTCAATTTATT
Source organism: Hyla sarda (assembly GCF_029499605.1). Taxonomy (NCBI): domain Eukaryota; kingdom Metazoa; phylum Chordata; class Amphibia; order Anura; family Hylidae; genus Hyla; species Hyla sarda. Next base: position 32,585,370 of record NC_079192.1, read on the forward strand.
CCCCACTTCTCCACCATCATTGCACCTATTGTAGCATTGACCAAAAAAGACGCGAACCCGAGATCCTGGCCACCAATGGCGGAGGAGGCCTTTAATCTTCTCAAGGCTGCCTTCGCTTCTGCACCTGTTCTGTCCATGCCTGACCCCTCGAAGCCTTTTATCCTCAAAGTAGATGCTTCTTCTGTCGGTGCCGTTGCCGTTTTAACTAAAAAAAACACTACTGGGAAAAATCGCACAAGTGTTTTTTTCTCCAAGACCTTCTCTTCTGCAGAAAAAAAATATTCGACTGGAGATCGTGAGCTTTTGGCTATTATATTGGCACTCGAGGAGTGGAGACATCTTTTAGAGGGGTCCCTGCATCCCACCATCATTTACACGGACCATAAAAATTTATCGTATCTCCAGACTGCCCAGCAATTAAATCCTCGCCAAGCTAGATGGACATTGTTTTTTGCCCGCTTCAATTTTTTAATTAATTTTCGTCCAGCCGACAAGAACGTCAGAGCTGACGCACTATCACGTTCCACCAATGTTTCCGAATCTGAAGCCCCTCCACAGCACATCATACCTCCTAAGTGTCTCATCTCCTCCACTCCTACCACTCTTGTGCAAGTTCCTCCAGGGAAGACTTTTGTACCTCCACGCCTTCGCCTCAAGATTCTTAAATGGGGACACTCTTCTCTTTTGGCTGGACATGCTGGTGTCAAGAAGTCGGTGCAGTTGATTTCCAGACACTATTGGTGGCCCTCCTTGGAGAAGGATGTGACTGATTTTGTTCGGGCTTGTACTACCTGTGCCCGTGACAAGACTCCACCACAGAAGCCGGCAGGTCTCCTCCTTCCTTTACCTGTACCTGAACAGCCATGGTCCCATATTGCTATGGACTTCATCACCGATCTGCCACCATCCCGCAATTATACAGTCATCTGGGTGGTCGTTGATCGTTTTTCTAAAATGGCTAATTTTGTTCCTCTGCCGGGTCTTCCTTCAGCACCACAATTGGCGAAATTTTTTCTTCATATTTTTCGCTTCCACGGGCTTCCCACGCACATTGTCTCAGACAGAGGTGTCCAGTTTGTTTCTAAATGTTGGAGGGCACTCTGCAGTCAATTAAAAATCAAACAAAATTTTTCTTCTGCTTACCACCCTCAATCCAACGGTCAAGTGGAAAGAGTAAATCAGATACTTGGTGACTACCTGTGACATTTTGTCTCCTCTCGCCAAGATGATTGGGTGGACCTCCTGCCCTGGGCTGAATTTTCGTACAATTTTAAAAACTCTGAGTCTTCTTCCAAATCCCCATTTTTTGGGGTGTACGGCCGTCACCCACTTCCCCCCCTCCCTATCCCCAAAGTCAAAAAAACAAATCAACCCTGTCTCTTACCAACTTCATCTGCCCTCCTCTCTCCGTATTCCTAACTCTTTCCATGTCTCTCTACTCAAACCTGTTGTTCTTAACCGCTATTCTCCCAAAGTCACTCTTCCTGCTCCTGTCTCTGGATCCTCTGATATCTTCTCTGTGAAAGAGATCCTCGCCTACAGGGTTGTCCGTGGTAAAATATTTTTTCTTGTTGATTGGGAAAATTGTGGCCCCGAAGAGAGGTCTTGGGAACCAGAGGTCAATATCCTTGACAAGGAACTCATTCGTAAATTTCTGGGTTCCAAAAAGAAGGGGAGACCCAAGGGGGGGGGGTACTGTAACGCCGAGTGCTCCAGGTCACGCTGCTTTCCCGGAGCGCTTGCGGCGTTACTCTGCTTGCAGCGCTCTGGTCGGCGCTGCTGACCGAGAGCGCTGCTACCCTGTCACCGGAGGGGATGCGATCCGCGGGACGGGACGTGCCCCCTCACGGATCGCATCCCATGTCTCTTCTCACCTGCCCCGTCCTTCCTCTGTCCCGTCCCGGCACAGAAAGCGTTCCAGTGTGTCCTTTGCCTTTGTTTCCAGAATCTTGCTGTTGCCCCTGACTACGAACCTTGCCGCCTGCCCTGACCTTTCTGCTACGTCTGACCTTGCCTTGCCTTGTCCTTTTGTACCGCGCCATCTCAGCTGCCAGAGAGGTTGAGTCGCTACCGGGTGGAACGACCTGGGGGTTACCTGCCGCAGCAAGTCCATCCCGCTTTGCGGGGGGCTCTGGTGAATACCAGTAACCCCTTAGACTCCGTTCCCCTGGTACGGCCCACGTCATCACCTCTCTGGCACAGAGGATCCACTTCCAGTGTCCTCACCCTCCGCCAGCCCGGATCCTGACAAGCAGAACCAGTTAATTTCAATAAGCCAGAATTGCTTGCCAGACACCTGATCCCAGGTTGCTCACCCCTTTTTCTCCAACTGGTTACTGGTCTGTACCACCATCACAAATACAGATGAGGACAAAATTATTAGTACCTTCTATTAAAGAGAGAAAAAACCACAATGGACATTACTTGTAAATTGTGGTTAATCAGAATTATTATGAAAAACTAAATAATTAAACTGTCCTGGACAAAAATGATGGTCCCTGAACGTAATATTTTGTTGCACAACCTTTTGAGGGGGTTACTGGAATCCAGTTATTTCTGTAACTCTCAATGAGACTTCTGCACTTGTCTCCAGGTATCTTGGCCCACTCCTGATAAGATCCTGCTCCAGCTGTCTCAGGTGTGAAGATGTCTTCTCCAGACTGCAGGTATCTTGGCCCACTCCTCATAAGATCCTGCTCCAGCTGTCTGTGATAGCCTGGGGGATGTAGGGTATGGGGAGTGTAGCTGTGCGGTTATCAAAGGGGCCTTATTAACCCTTGCTATTCGTGATGCAAGGGTGAGGGCTCCTCAAAACGCTTATCTTACCGCCACCCTTCCCAAGAGCGATATGGAGGTAGATTATAAGAATAGATTGTCCACAACCGGAGAGTTTTCTGAAACAGTAATAACTTTTACTGAAGGTTTTCTGCAAGCTTCAATAATACAACAGTCTCTAAGCATAACAACGTTTTTCCTTGGAGATTGACAAAGGTTGGGACTTTAGCATTTAGAGTCTTTTAGTACTATGCGTTGCCCCACTGGATTTAGGGGTTAGTTGCAGTCCAGTAGTCACGCTAGCATTAGCGGGGATTTAGATTTGAACTCACGGTTTTGGTTCCGCTGAGACCGGTAGGTTTTTGAGGCCTAGCGTAGTGCTGGGCGATATGGCCTAAAATTAATATCACAGTATTGTTTTTTACTATCCCGGTATCACGGTATTACCGCCTGTCCCCCCCCCCCCCCGCTCAAATGTGCTCCCCGCGAGCGCTACCATCACCGCTAGCGGGGTCCCTGTGCCCAATAGCGGTGCCAAATGTGCCCCCCGCGAGCGCTACCATCACCGCTAGCGGGGTCCCTGTGCCCACTAGCGGTGTCAAATGTGCCCCTCGCGAGCGCTACCATCATCGCTAGCAGGGTCCCTGTGCCCACTAGCGGTGTCACAAGAATTCCGAGCACGGCCCTGTTCCCCGTCCCTGTCAGCTCTTAGGGTACGGGAACAGATTTAAAAGCGTCGCACGCAGCTAACGTAGTACTGCGCAGGTGCAGCACTACGCAAATAGCGTAGGGCTAACGTAGGCAGCACTAGGAGCCTAGCGTTAGCCCTACGCTGTTTGCGTAGTACTGCGCATGCGCAGTACTACGTTAGCTGCTCGCGAGGCTTTTAAATCTGTTCCCGTACCCTAAGAGCTGACAGGGACGGGGAACAGAGCCGTGCTCGGCATTCTTGTGACACCGCTAGTGGGCACAGGGACCCCGCTAGCGGTGATAGTAGCGCTCGCGGGGGGCACATTTGACACCGCTAGTGGGCACAGGGACCCCGCTAGCGGTGGGGATTGATCGTGCTCGCAGGGACACAGTAAATGGATTAGCCGCGCTGGGCTCTACAATTCATCCGGAGGTAGAAAATCCATACCGTGGGAGAAAAAAAAAACGGTATCCGGTTCATACCGGTATACCGCCCAGCACTAGCCTAGCGTGTCCTTGAAAGTTGCGTAGCACCGTCCTGTTAGTCCGGCATCCATGAGAGCAGCAACCTAAGAGAGCGATAATTGGACGCAGCTCCCTTATATGGGCAGGGGCTGGACTAAGGCTAATTGGTCCATACTGATGTCAATCACCATTACAGAGATTTGAGGGTAACGCGTGACCAAAGGACCTCCTAAGGTCCTCCAACATACCATAGAGGTTACTAACATGGTCACATGACCGAAGGTCCTGCGACGCTGAACAAGGTAAGTACTATACATAACTATAGAATATATATAATTATTAAATATATACATTTATTATTACTAAAGATAGACTTGAGGAGAGGCGACTAGGGGCTGTCCCACCTGAGGAACCCTACCTGGACGTAGTTACTCTGACTTTGGGGACCTCTACACTAGGTACAGTATGCAATACGGTACCGTGACACCACATGTCTCAGGTGTGAAGGTGTCTTCTCCAGACTGCAAGTATCTTGGCCCACTCCTCATAAGATACTACTCTAGATGTCTCAGGTGTGAAGGAGTCTTCTCTAGACTGCAGGTATTTTGTCCCACTCCTCATAAGATCCTGCTCCAGCTGTCTCAGGTGTGAAGGTGTCTTCTCCAGATTGCAGGTATCTTGGCCGACTCCTCATAAGATCCTACTCCAGATGTCTCAGGTGTGTAGGTGTCTTCTCCAGACTGCAGGTATCTTGGCCCACTCACCATAAGATCCTGCTCCAGCTGTCTCAGGTGTGAAGGTGTCTTCTCCAGACTTCAGGTACCTTGGCCCTCTAAGATGTTATAGAGTAATAAGAGGATCAGGAGCCGGGTTACTGTAATAAGATGTTATACGGTAATAAGAGGATCAGGAGCCGGGTTACTGTAATAAGATATTATAGGGTAATAAGAGGATAAGGAGCCGGGTTACTGTAATAAGATGTTATAGGGTAATAAGAGGATCAGGAGCCGGGTTACTGTAATAAGATGTTAAAGGGTAATAAGAGGATCAGGAGCCGGGTTACTGTAATAAGATGTTATAGGGTAATAAGAGGATCAGGAGCCGGGTTACTGTAATAAGATGTTATAGGGTAATAAGAGGATCAGGAGTCAGTTTAGTGTAATAAGATGTTATAGGGTAATAAGAGGATCAGGAGCCGGGTTACTGTAATAAGATGTTATAGGGTAATAAGAGGATCAGGAGCCGGGTTACTGTAATAAGATGGTATAGGGTAATAAGAGGATCAGGAGTCAGTTTAGTGTAATAAGATGTTAAAGGGTAATAAGAGGATCAGGAGCCGGGTTACTGTAATAAGATGATAAAGGGTAATAAGAGGATCAGGAGCCGGGTTACTGTAATAAGATGTTATAGGGTAAAAAGAGGATCAGGAGTCAGTTTAGTGTAATAAGATGTTATAGGGTAATAAGAGGATCAGGAGCCGGGTTACTGTAATAAGATGTTATAGGGTAATAAGAGGATCAGGAGCCGGGTTACTGTAATAAGATGTTATAGGGTAATAAGAGGATCAGGAGCCGGGTTACTGTAATAAGATGTTATAGGGTAATAAGAGGATCAGAAGCCGGGTCACTGTAATAAGATGTTATAGGGTAATAAGAGGATCAGGAGCCGGGTTACTGTAATAAGATGTTAAAGGGTAATAAGAGGATCAGGAGCCAGGTTACTGTAATAAGATGTTACAGGGTAATAAGAGGATCAGGAGTCAGTTTAGTGTAATAAGATGTAATAGGGCAATAAGAGTATCAGGAGACCGGTTACTGTAATAAGATGTTAAAGGGGTAATAAGAGGATCAGGAGCCGGGTTATTGTAATAAGAAGTTATAGGGTAATAAGAGGATCAGGAGCCGGGTTACTGTGATAAGAAGTTTTAGGGTAATAAGAGGATCAGGAGCCGGGTTACTGTAATAAGATGTTATAGGGTAATAAGAGGATCAGAAGCCGGGTTACTGTAATAAGATGTTATAGGGGTAATAAGGGGATCAGGAGCCGGGTTACTGTAATAAGATGTTAAAGGGTAATAAGAGGATCAGGAGCCGGGTTACTGTAATAAGATGATAAAGGGTAATAAGAGGATCAGGAGCCGGGTTACTGTAATAAGATGTTATAGGGTAATAAGAGGATCAGGAGTCAGTTTAGTGTAATAAGATGTTAAAGGGTAATAAGAGGATCAGGAGCCGGGTTACTGTAATAAGATGATAAAGGGTAATAAGAGGATCAGGAGCCGGGTTACTGTAATAAGATGTTATAGGGTAAAAAGAGGATCAGGAGTCAGTTTAGTGTAATAAGATGTTATAGGGTAATAAGAGGATCAGGAGCCGGGTTACTGTAATAAGATGTTATAGGGTAATAAGAGGATCAGGAGCCGGGTTACTGTAATAAGATGTTATAGGGTAATAAGAGGATCAGGAGCCGGGTTACTGTAATAAGATGTTATAGGGTAATAAGAGGATCAGAAGCCGGGTCACTGTAATAAGATGTTATAGGGTAATAAGAGGATCAGGAGCCGGGTTACTGTAATAAGATGTTAAAGGGTAATAAGAGGATCAGGAGCCAGGTTACTGTAATAAGATGTTACAGGGTAATAAGAGGATCAGGAGTCAGTTTAGTGTAATAAGATGTAATAGGGCAATAAGAGTATCAGGAGACCGGTTACTGTAATAAGATGTTAAAGGGGTAATAAGAGGATCAGGAGCCGGGTTATTGTAATAAGAAGTTATAGGATAATAAGAGGATCAGGAGCCGGGTTACTGTGATAAGAAGTTTTAGGGTAAGAAGAGGATCAGGAGCCGGGTTACTGTAATAAGATGTTATAGGGTAATAAGAGGATCAGAAGCCGGGTTACTGTAATAAGATGTTATAGGGGTAATAAGGGGATCAGGAGCCGGGTTACTGTAATAAGATGATAAAGGGTAATAAGAGGATCAGGAGCCGGGTTACTGTAATAAGATGTTATAGGGTAAAAAGTGGATCAGGAGTCAGTTTAGTGTAATAAGATGTTATAGGGTAATAAGAGGATCAAGAGCCGGGTTACTGTAATAAGATGTTATAGGGTAATAAGAGGATCAGGAGCCGGGTTACTGTAATAAGATGTTATAGGGTAATAAGAGGATCAGGAGCCGGGTTACTGTAATAAGATGTTATAGGGTAATAAGAGGATCAGGAGTCAGTTTAGTGTAATAAGATGTTAAAGGGTAATAAGAGGATCAGGAGCCGGGTTACTGTAATAAGATGATAAAGGGTAATAAGAGGATCAGGAGCCGGGTTACTGTAATAAGATGTTATAGGGTAAAAAGAGGATCAGGAGTCAGTTTAGTGTAATAAGATGTTATAGGGTAATAAGAGGATCAGGAGCCGGGTTACTGTAATAAGATGTTATAGGGTAATAAGAGGATCAGGAGCCGGGTTACTGTAATAAGATGTTATAGGGTAATAAGAGGATCAGGAGCCGGGTTACTGTAATAAGATGTTATAGGGTAATAAGAGGATCAGAAGCCGGGTCACTGTAATAAGATGTTATAGGGTAATAAGAGGATCAGGAGCCGGGTTACTGTAATAAGATGTTAAAGGGTAATAAGAGGATCAGGAGCCAGGTTACTGTAATAAGATGTTACAGGGTAATAAGAGGATCAGGAGTCAGTTTAGTGTAATAAGATGTAATAGGGCAATAAGAGTATCAGGAGACCGGTTACTGTAATAAGATGTTAAAGGGGTAATAAGAGGATCAGGAGCCGGGTTATTGTAATAAGAAGTTATAGGATAATAAGAGGATCAGGAGCCGGGTTACTGTGATAAGAAGTTTTAGGGTAATAAGAGGATCAGGAGCCGGGTTACTGTAATAAGATGTTATAGGGTAATAAGAGGATCAGAAGCCGGGTTACTGTAATAAGATGTTATAGGGGTAATAAGGGGATCAGGAGCCAGGTAACTGTAATAAGATGATAAAGGGTAATAAGAGGATCAGGAGCCGGGTTACTGTAATAAGATGTTATAGGGTAAAAAGTGGATCAGGAGTCAGTTTAGTGTAATAAGATGTTAAAGGGTAATAAGAGGATCAGGAGCCGGGTTACTGTAATAAGATGATAAAGGGTAATAAGAGGATCAGGAGCCGGGTTGCTGTAATAAGATGGTATAGGGTAATAAGAGGATCAGGAGTCAGTTTAGTGTAATAAGATGTTATAGGGTAATAAGAGGATCAGGAGCCGGGTTACTGTAATAAGATGTTATAGGGTAATAAGAGGATCAGGAGCCGGGTTACTGTAATAAGATGTTATAGGGTAATAAGAGGATCAGGAGCCGGGTTACTGTAATAAGATGTTATAGGGTAATAAGAGGATCAGAAGCCGGGTCACTGTAATAAGATGTTATAGGGTAATAAGAGGATCAGGAGCCGGGTTACTGTAATAAGATGTTAAAGGGTAATAAGAGGATCAGGAGCCAGGTTACTGTAATAAGATGGTACAGGGAATAAGAGGATCAGGAGTCAGTTTAGTGTAATAAGATGTAATAGGGCAATAAGAGTATCAGGAGACCGGTTACTGTAATAAGATGTTAAAGGGGTAATAAGAGGATCAGGAGCCGGGTTATTGTAATAAGAAGTTATAGGATAATAAGAGGATCAGGAGCCAGGTTACTGTGATAAGAAGTTTTAGGGTAATAAGAGGATCAGGAGCCGGTTTACTGTAATAAGATGTTATAGGGTAATAAGAGGATTGTCACGATGCCGGCTGGCAGGAGGTGGATCCTCTGTGCCAGAGAGGGATTGGCGAGGACCGCGCTAGTGGACCGGTTCTAAGCCACTACAGGTTTTCACCAGAGCCCGCCGCAAAGCGGGATGGTCTTGCTGCGGCGGTAGTGACCAGGTCGTATCCACTAGCAACGGCTCACCTCTCTGGCTGCTGAAGATGCTGAAGATAGGCGAGGTACAAGGGAGTAGGCAGAAGCAAGGTCGGACGTAGCAGAAGGTCGAGGCAGGCAGCAAGGATCGTAGTCAGGGGCAACGGCAGGAGGTCAGGAACACGGGCTAGGAACAGACAAGGGAACGCTTTCACTAGGCACTAAGGCAACAAGATCCGGCCAGGGAGTGCAGGGGAAGTGAGGTAATATAGGGAAGTACACAGGTGATCACACTAATTGGTAATTGGGAAGATTGGGCCAGGCACCAACATTGGTGCACTGGCCCTTTAAATTGCAGAGACCCGGCGCGCGCGCGCCCTAGGGAGCGGGGCCGCGCGCGCCGGGACAGGACCGACGGAGAGCGAGTCAGGTACGGGGACCGGGGTGCGCATCGCGAGCGGGCGCCACCCGCATCGCGAATCGCATTCCGGCTGGAGGCGGTACCGCAGCGCACCCGGTCAGTGGATCTGACCGGGGCGCTGCAGCAACGAGGATGAGGCGAGCGCTCCGGGGAGGAACGGGGACCCGGAGCGCTCGGCGTAACAGTACCCCCCCCCTTGGGTCTCCCCCTCTTCTTGGGGCCAAAGAACCTGAGGAAAAAAAAGTCAATTTTTCCGTGATGAGGTCCGATGCACATTAGGAGGGGTTCTGTGCGGAAACGCATGAGACAGTCCAATCTTTTATTGTTAATACAATAGATGTAGAGGGGTCTGGCGAGACTGGTCACAGGGACGTAGAACCTGTTGATAAGAGAGGCCAAAAAAAATTTTCCTGCAGATCCGGAATCCAAGGAGACCATAGTAGAGAAGGAGAAGGTAGAGGCAGATATCCGCACAGGCACAGTAAGGCGTGGAGAAGCAGAGTTGACATCAAGAACTGTGTCACCTTTGTGCGGAGTCAGCGTACGTCTTTCCAGGCGGGGAGGACGGATAGGACAATCCTTCAGGAAGTGTTCGGTACCGGCATAGTACAGGCAAAGATTCTCCATGCGGCGTCGTGTCCTCTCTTGAGGTGTCAAGCGAGACCGGTCAACTTGCATAGCCTCCGCGGCGGGAAGCACAGGAACGGATTGCAGAGGACCAGAGGAGAGAGGAGCCGGGGAGAAAAAACGCTTCGTGCGAACAAAGTCCATATCCAGGCGGAGCTCCAGACGCCATCCGGAAGAACGCATGTCAATGCGAGTGGCAAGATGAATGAGTTCATGTAGGTCAGCAGGAGTCTCTCGTGCGGCCAGAACATCTTTAATGTTGCTGGATAGGCCTTTTTTAAAGGTCGCGCAGAGAACCTCACTATTCCAGGACAACTCGTAAGCAAGAGCACGGAACTGAATGGCGTACTCGCCAATGGAAGAAACACCCTGTTCCAGGTTCAGCAGGGCAATCTCGGCAGAAGAAGCTCGGGCAGGCTCCTCGAAGACACCACGGACCTCAGCGAAGAAGGACTGGACTGTGGCTGTGGCAGAATCATTGCGGTCCCCATCAAACTTGTCCGGCAGGGACAAGCAGGGGTTAAGAACGGCCGGTTGCTGCGGAGGAGTTGCAGGAGCCGGCGGAGGAGATGGTTGTTGCAGCTGTAGCTGTGACTGAAGTTGCTGTATCTGCGGCAGCAGCTGCTGTGACTGAAGTTGCTGTATCTGCGGCAGCAGCTGCTGTAACTGTGACTGAAGACGCTGTGTCTCGGAGATCAAGTATGCCAGCTGTTGATCTCGTTGGGCGATCTTTACGCCAAATTTGTCCGGCAGGGACAAGCAGGGGTTAGGAACGGCCGGTTGCTGCGGAGGAGTTGCAGGAGCCGGCGGAGGAGATGGTAGTTGCAGCTGTAGCTGTTGCTGTATCTGCAGCTGCTGTATCTGTGACTGAATACACAGTGCCTCGGAGGTCAAGTATGCCAGCTGTTGATCTCGTTGGGCGATCTTTAGGGCTAGCTGGGCGACCAGTGTAGGATCTTCAGCGGGATCCATGGCCGGATCTACTGTCACGATGCCGGCTGGCAGGAGGTGGATCCTCTGTGCCAGAGAGGGATTGGCGAGGACCGCGCTAGTGGACCGGTTCTAAGCCACTACAGGTTTTCACCAGAGCCCGCCGCAAAGCGGGATGGTCTTGCTGCGGCGGTAGTGACCAGGTCGTATCCACTAGCAACGGCTCACCTCTCTGGCTGCTGAAGATGCTGAAGATAGGCGAGGTACAAGGGAGTAGGCAGAAGCAAGGTCGGACGTAGCAGAAGGTCGAGGCAGGCAGCAAGGATCGTAGTCAGGGGCAACGGCAGGAGGTCAGGAACACGGGCTAGGAACAGACAAGGGAACGCTTTCACTAGGCACTAAGGCAACAAGATCCGGCCAGGGAGTGCAGGGGAAGTGAGGTAATATAGGGAAGTACACAGGTGATCACACTAATTGGTAATTGGGAAGATTGGGCCAGGCACCAACATTGGTGCACTGGCCCTTTAAATTGCAGAGACCCGGCGCGCGCGCGCGCCCTAGGGAGCGGGGCCGCGCGCGCCGGGACAGGACCGACGGAGAGCGAGTCAGGTACGGGGACCGGGGTGCGCATCGCGAGCGGGCGCCACCCGCATCGCGAATCGCATTCCGGCTGGAGGCGGTACCGCAGCGCACCCGGTCAGTGGATCTGACCGGGGCGCTGCAGCAACGAGGATGAGGCGAGCGCTCCGGGGAGGAACGGGGACCCGGAGCGCTCGGCGTAACAAGGATCAGAAGCCGGGTTACTGTAATAAGATGTTATAGGGGTAATAAGGGGATCAGGAGCCGGGTTACTGTAATAAGATGTTATAGGGTAATAAGAGGATCAGGAGTCAGTTTAGTGTAATAAGAGGATCAGGAGCCGGGTTACTGTAATAAGATGTTATAGGGTAATAAGAGGATCAGGAGCCGGGTTACTGTAATAAGATGTTATAGGGGTAATAAGAGGATCAGGAGCCGGGTTACTGTAATAAGATGTTATAGGGGTAATAAGAGGATCAGGAGCCGGGTTACTGTAATAAGATGTTATACGGGTAATAAGAGGATCAGGAGCCGGGTTACTGTAATAAGACGTTATAGGGTAATAAGAGGATCAGGAGCCGGGTTACTGTAATAAGATGTTATAGGGTAATAAGAGGATCAGGAGCCGGGTTACTGTAATAAGATGTTATAGGGTAATAAGAGGATCAGGAGCCGGGTTACCGTTATAATATGTTATTGGGTAATAAGAGGAACAGGGGCCGGGTTACTGTAATAAGATGTTATAGGGTAATAAGAGGATCAGGAGCCGGGTTACTGTAAAAAGATGTTAAAGGGTAATAAGAGGATCAGGAGTCAGTTTAGTGTAATAAGATGTTATAGGGTAATAAGAGTATCAGGAGCCGGGTTACTGTAATAAGATGTTATAGGGTAATAAGAGTATCAGGAGTCGGGTTACTGTAATAAGATGTTATAGGGGTAATAAGAGGCTCAGGAGCCGGGTTACTGTAATAAGATGTTATAGGGTAATAAGAGGATCAGGAGCCAGGTTACTGTAATAAGATGTTATAGGGTAATAAGAGGATCAGGAGTCAGTTTAGTGTAATAAGATGTTATAGGGTAATAAGAGTATCAGGAGTCGGGTTACTGTAATAAGATGTTATAGGGTAATAAGAGGATCAGGAGCCGGGTTACTGTAATAAGATGTTATAGGGTAATAAGAGGATCAGGAGCCGGGTTACTGTAATAAGATGTTATATGGTAATAAGAGGATCAGGAGCCGGGTTACTGTAATAAGATGTTATAGGGTAATAAGAGGATCAGGAGACGGGTTACTGTAATAAGATGTTATAGGGTAATAAGAGGATCAGGAGCCGGGTTACTGTAATAAGATGTTATAGGGTAATAAGAGGATCAGGAGCCGGGTTACTGTAATAATATGTTATAGGGATAAGAGGATCAGGAGCCAGGTTACTGTAATAAGATGTTATAGGGTAATAAGAGGATCAGGAGTCGGGTTACTGTAATAAGATGTTATAGGGTAATAAGAGGATCAGGAGCCGGGTTACTGTAATAAGATGTTATAGGGTAATAAGAGGATCAGGAGCCGGGTTACTGTAATAAGATGTTACAGGGTAATAAGAGGATCAGGAGCCGGGAAAGAAGTGTCTCTGGTGATGGTTACAGGTCTTACAGGGAGGTAGGAAATTGAGTTACTATTATAAGATGGGTCATAACACTTAAGATTTGTCCATAGATCACTTATTCTCAGTGAAGTAAAATAAATAGAGATGTATATAATACGGGCAGTGAGGGAATTCCAGACATATACTCTCCTTATAAGTCCAGGACTCTATATACAAGTAGAGGTGGATTTGAAGTCTAGATGAGGTGATATCATGGATTTCTTAGACCTGTCGCTCTAAGTGGAGGGGTGGAAAGTGAATTTCAGGGCAGAGCTTACAATCTAGTTCAGGGTACAAAACTACAACTCCCAGCATGCCCGGACAGCCTTCGGCTGTCCGGGCATGCTGGGAGTTGTAGTTTTGCAACAGCTGGAGGCACCTCTAGTTTACAACTCTCTTAGTTGGTAGTAGATCCTTCTCCACTTCATCAGCTGTTGTTGTCCTCAATAAGTTCTCTTATTTATGCCCTTTCGCTCGTTCTTCTCCCCCCCCCCCCCCCCCCCCCCGGTTTAACCCTTAAGTCTCCTCACCCTCCTGAATTTTATTTGTAGTTTGCATTCCCCCTCATTCCCTATCTTAATTTCTCAATCCTCCGTCTGGCTTCCTCCTTCCTCCCCCTCCCTCTTCTCTCTCTGCCATCATCAGTCCAAAAAATTCCAAAGTTGGAAAATCTGACACAGTCCTGATATATCTCACTATATAAATATATATATATATATTTCATTATTTTTTTTTTTTTAATACCAACACGTTGACATCACAGGGAATGCGGCTCGACAATTGGCCACACACTGAACCAATCCCTCAGCCCCTCCGCAGACACACATCTCCCGGATAATGAGACATTTAAAAAGTTGAAGGAAAGAGTTTTTAAGAGCATCTTCTGAAGGAGCTCGGCTACAGGACAAGATCGACATGTCTGCTGCTCACTTCAACAGGGGCCCGGCCTATGGACTCAGCGCGGAGGTGAAGAACAAGGTGAGGAGCTCGTCCCAAGAGCTTGCCATCCGAATGGTCATCTGTAGACGGCGCCTGGACCTGTTACCACAGGAGATGACAATCCGAGATGTTGTATTTGTGTATCGTAGGGTAGATGCTGCAGATGAGGTGGTTTTCTGGGGACTTGTAGATTTTTATGAGTTTACGGTCGGACTACATTGCTTTATTGTTGGTAGTCTGAGGACCTCTTGGCATTGTATTAAGTGTATCCTGTACCCCAAGTGTCATTATCCTGTACCCCAAGTGTCAGTATCCTGTACTCCAAGTGTCAGTGTCATTATCCTGTACCCCAAGTGTCATTATCCTGTACCCCAAGTGTCATTATCCCGTACCCCAAGTGTCAGTGTCATTATCCTGTACACCAAGTGTCATTATCCTGTACCCCAAGTGTCATTATCCTGTACCCCAAGTGTCATTGTCCCGTACCCCAAGTGTCAGTGTCATTATCCTGTACCCCAAGTGTCAGTGTCATTATCCTGTACCCCAAGTGTCATTATCCTGTACCCAAAGTGTCATTATCCTGTACCCCAAGTGTCAGTATCCTGTACCCCAAGTGTCAGTGTCATTATCCTGTACCCCAAGTGTCATTATCCTGTACCCCAAGTGTCATTATCCCGTACCCCAAGTGTCAGTGTCATTATCCTGTACCCCAAGTGTCATTATCCTGTACCCCAAGTGTCATTATCCTGTACCCCAAGTGTCAGTATCCTGTACCCCAAGTGTCAGTGTCATTATCCTGTACCCCAAGTGTCATTATCCTGTACCCCAAGTGTCATTATCCCGTACCCCAAGTGTCAGTGTCATTATCCTGTACCCCAAGTGTCATTATCCTGTACCCCAAGTGTCATTATCCCGTACCCCAAGTGTCAGTGTCATTATCCTGTACCCCAAGTGTCATTATCCTGTACCCCAAGTGTCATTATCCTGTACAACAAGTGTCAGCGTCATTATCCTGGACCCCAAGTATCAGCGTCATTATCCTGTACCCCAAGTGTCTGTGTCATTACCATGTACCCCAAGTGTCAGTGTTATCATCCTGTACCCCAAGTGTCATTATCCTGTACCCCAAGTGTCATTATCCTGTACCCCAAGTTTCAATGTCATTATCCTGTACCCCAAGTTTCAGTGTCATTATCCTGTACCCCAAGTTTCTGTGTCATTACCATGTACCCCAAGTGTCAGTGTCATCATCCTGTACCCCAACTGTCATTATCCTGTACCCCAAGTGTCATTATCCTGTACCCCAAGTTTCAGTGTCATTATCCTGTACCCCAAGTTTCAGTGTCATTATCCTGTACCCCAAGTGTCTGTGTCATTACCATGTACCCCAAGTGTCAGTGTCATCATCCTGTACCCCAAGTGTCAGTATCCTGTACCCCAAGTGTCAGTGTCATTATCCTGTACCCCAAGTGTCAGTGTTATTGTCCTGTACCTCAAGTGTCAGTGTCATAATCCTGTATCCCAAGTGTCATTATCCTGTACCCCAAGTGTCATTATCCTGTACCTCAAGTGTCAGTGTCATTATCCTGTACCCCAAGTGTCATTATCCTGTACCCCAAGTGTCAGCATGTCATTATCCTGTACCCCAAGTGTCATTATCCTGTACCCCAAGTGTCAGTGTGTCATTATCCTGTACCCTAAGTGTCAGTGTCATTATCCTGTACCGCAAGTGTGATTATCCTGTACCCCAAGTGTCATTGTCCTGTACCCCAAGTGTCATTATCCTGCACCCCAAGTGTCATTGTCATTATCCTGTTCCCCAAGTGTCAGCGTCATTATCCTGTACCCCAAGTGTCAGTGTCCTGTTCCCCAAGTGTCATTATCCTGTTCCCCAAGTGTCAGTGCCCTTATCTTGTACCCCAAGTGTCATTGTGTCATTATCCTGTACCCCAAGTGTCAGTGTCATTATCCTGCACCCCAAGTGTCAGTGTCATTATCCTGTACCCCAAGTGTCAGTGTCATTGTCCTGTATCCTAGGTGTCATTATTCTGTACCCCAAGTGTCAGTGTCATTATCCTGTACCCCAAGTGTCATCATCCTGTACCCCAAGTGTCATTATCATTATCCTGTACCCAAAGTGTCAGCGTCATTATCCTGTACCCCAAGTGTCAGCGTCATTATCCTGTACCTCAAGTGTCAGTGTCATTGTCCTGTTCCCCAAGTGTCAGTATCATTATCCTGTACCTCAAGTGTCAGTGTCATTGTCCTGTTCCCCAAGTGTCAGTGTCATTGTCCTGTACCCCAGGTGTCAGTGTCATAATCCTGTATCCCAAGTGTCAGTGTCCTTATCCTGTACCCCAAGTATCAGTATCATTATCCTGTACCCCAAGTGTCATTATCCTGTACCCCAAGTGTCATTTTGTCGTTATCCTGCACCCCAAGTGTCAGTGTCATTATCCTGTATCCCAAGTGTCAGTGTCATTATCCTGTACCCCAAATGTCAGAGTGTCATTGTCTTGTATCTCAAGTGTCAGTGTAATTATCATGTACCCAAGTATTAGTGCCATTATCCTGTAGCCCAAGTGTCAGTGTGTCATTATCCTGTACTCCAAGTGTCACCATGGTATTATCCTGTACCCCGAGTGTCAGTACCCTGTACCCCAAGTATCAGTGTCATTTTCCTGTACCCCAAGTGTCAGTGTCACTATCCTGTACCCCAAGTGTCATTATCCTGTACCCCAAGTGTCATTATCCTGTATCTCAAATGTCAGTGTCATTGTCCTGTACCCCAAGTGTCATTGTGTCATTATCCTGTACCCCAGGTGTCAGTGTCATTATCATTTACCTCAAATGTCAGTGTCATTATCATGTACCCAAGTATTAGTGCCATTATCCTATACCAAGTGTTTGTGAGTCATAATCCTGTACCCCAAGTGTCAGTGTCATTATCCTGTACCCCAAGTGTCACCATGGCATTATCCTGTACCCCAAGTGTCAGTGTCATTATCCTGTACCCCAAGTGTTGGTGTCATTATCCTGCACCCCAAGTATCAGTGCCATTATCCTGTACCCCAAGTGTCAGTGTGTCATTGTCCTGTACCCCAAGTGTCAATGTGTCATTATCCTGTACCCCAAGTGTCAGTGTCCTTATCCTGTACCCCAAGTGTTGGTGTCATTATCCTGTACCCCAAGTGTCATTGTCCTGTACCCCAAGTGTCAGCATCTCATTATCCTGTACCCCAAGTGTCAGTGCCATTATCCTGTACCCCAAGTGTCAGTGTCGTTATCTTATATCTCAAGTGTCAGAATCATTATCCTGTACCCCAAGTGTCAGGGTCATTATCTTGTACCCCAAGTGTCCGTATCATTATCCTGTACTCCAAGTGTCAGTGTGTCATTATACTGTACCCCAAGTGTCATTATCCTGTACCCCAAGTGTCATTGTCCTGTACCCCAAGTGTCAGCATCTCATTATCCTGTACCCCAAGTGTCAGTGCCATTATCCTGTACCCCAAGTGTCAGTGTGTCATTATCCTGTACCCCAAGTGTCAGTGTCTTTATCTTATATCTCAAGTGTCAGAATCATATCCTGTACCCCAAGTGTCAGGGTCATTATCTTGTACCCCAAGTGTCCGTATCATTATCCTGTACTCCAAGTGTCAGTGTCATTATCTTGTACCTCATGTGTCAGTGTCATTATCTTGTACCTCAAGTGTCAGTATCATTATCCTGTACCCCAAGTGTCAGGGTCATTATCTTGAACCCCAAGTGTCAGTGTCATTATCCTGTACCCCCAAGTGTCAGTGTCATTGTCCTGTACCCCAAGTGTCAGTGTCATTGTCCTGTACCCCAAGTGTCAGTGTCATTATCCTGTACCCCAAGTGTCAGTGTGTCATTATCCTGTACCCCAAGTGTCAGTGTGTCATTATCCTGTACCCCAAGTTTCAGTGTCTTTATCTTATATCTCAAGTGTCAGAATCATATCCTGTACCCCAAGTGTCAGGGTCATTATCTTGTACCCCAAGTGTCAGTGTCATTATCCTGTACCCCAAGTGTCAGTGTCATTATCCTGTACCCCATGTGTCAGTGTCATTATCCTGTACCCCAAGTGTTAGTGTCATTGTCCTGTACCCCAAGTGTCAGTGTCATTATCCTGTACCCCAAGTGTCAGTGTCATTGTCCTGTACCCCAAGTGTCATTATCCTGTACCCCAAGTGTCACTGTGTCATTATCATGTACCCCAAGTGTCACTGTGTCATTATCCTGTACCCCAAGTATTAGTTTGTCTGTATCCTGTACCCCAAGTGTCAGAGTGTTCTTATCCTGTACCCCAAGTGTCAGTGTGTCATTATCCTGTCCTCTAAGTGTCAGTGTCAATGCCCTATACCCCAAGTGTTCTTATCCTGTACCCCAAGTGTCAGTGTGTCATTATCCTGTCCCCTAAGTGTCAGTGTCAATGCCCTTTACCCCAAGTGTTATTATCCTGTACCCCAAGTGTCAGTGTCATTATCCTGTCCCCAAGCGTCATTATCCTGTACCCCAAGTGTCAGTGTCATTATCCTGTCCCCAAGTGTCAGCCTGTTATTATCCTGCATTCCAAGTGTCAGTGTCATTATCCTGTACCCCAAGTGTCAGCGTCATTATCCTGTCCCCAAGTGTCAGCCTGTTCTTATCCTGCATTCCAAGTGTCAGTGTCATTATCCTGTACCCCAAGTGTCAGTGTCATTACCCTTTTCCCCAAGTGTCAGTGTTATTATCCTGTACCTCAAGCGTTAGTGTCATTATGTTGAACCCCAAGTGTCAGTGTCATTATCCTGTACCCCAAGTGTCAGTGTCATTATCCTGTACCCCAAGTGTTAGTGTGTCATTATCTTGTACCCCAAGTGTCATTATCCTGTACCCCAAGTGTCATTATCCTGTACGCCAAGTGTCATTATCCTGTACGCCAAGTGTCATTGTCATTATTCTATACCTCAAGTGTCAGCGTGTTATTGATAAATATTCCAATAGTCACTGTGTCTTATTGTTCTGGGAATGGAGTTTTCCCTGGAGATGTAGATGAGCTAGCACTTTATTAATGTATCTATTTTCTGCCTTGTGTGTCATATTCTGGAATGATAGCGGGATTCTTGTTACGTGATGGATTGGTTTCACAACAGTAGAATACACTTGTTTGTTGACAGATTGTTGATTTTGCTTGAAAGCTCGGCTGATCCTACTGATGTCTGCTACACCTCAAGAGCTGCCATTCATGTTATGTCTGTGCTTATGGGATTGAGGCCCATTCATATATATTCCTCAATGACTAAACCTATTCCCGCCAACTATTTTACATTATTTTCATTTCCTGGATGGACCACTACTTCTGTTCTAACTTCTAATGGTGATGTTGGGTTCATAAGGAGAAGATATAGATGATTGCAGTTAGGTAGGTAGGAACTTTCTGTGGCTCCTTGGATCATATATGATGACCGTCCAAGGTAATGGGGGTGGTGTATGCTGCCGACTCTTATAGGTTTATCAGGACAAGTTATCAGTACTAGGGTCTACACTTGAAGGTTGACTCATAAGTTCATCAGTAATGGGAAATATAAGTGTGTTTTCTTGACTTGCAATAACGCCATACTAAACCAGACTTCTGAACGTTGATAACCAAGGCAGATATCTTGGAATATGATTGAATTTTATTTACTGAATATGATTTGTAAACATGGTTATATCAATGATAATAGTAGCGGTATAGATTTACAGGGATACGGTATAAGCAGATCATAGCTGAGGGATCATAGCTAATAACCAAGCTAAGAACCACCAGACCAGGTTCTTTGTTTTCTTTACAGAGTCAGAAGGGGGTAGAGGCTATGTATCATTAAAAACCTGAGTGACTCTATGACCAAATGAGAACCCCATAAGTGATAAAAAATGGTTGTTGTGATGTTCCTTCTTTCTGGGTAATGCTAAAAGAGGATGAAGATGGCAGAGGCATAGCAGACACATCTACAATACAGATTAGGGAGACATGATCTAGTTTTGTCTAGCTGGAAGGTCGACCCTCAGAACAATTGTTTTTTGGTGGTCCTGTTGTTCTTGTTGGCGAATGCTCTTTCAGCAAACAGCAATTGAGTTTGGACACCATCATATAAATAAGACAGTGGGCTGGTGATGCCAGAATCGGCAGATTTGACTAAGTTTGCTCTTATGTTACCTTCAGAGAACCTGTGATATGTTATTTACAGAAGGGATACCTAGATTGATTCAGTTTTGACCAATGTGGTTGACACAGTGTGGACAACCACATTTTGCATTGCGTTCCAAAAGTTGATCATAGAGCCCTCAAAATGAGTTCTTTATGGGAAGAAAACTATAGTGAACCATAGGAACCCTTTAAAATGAATGGAAAATTATTATTTTCATTGTCATCTACTGTCTGGAGGTCCAGTGGTTTTGGATACAGAAGTTTGACTCTAGGTTATGGAAGATGAGGGTCCTGAGTGGTTGAATTCTCCCACCCCCTTACCAATAACTAAATTTGCCTTAGAAGGTATCTGGAGACAAGTGTTGGTGAAAAGCAGACCTCCCTTCAAATGCTTGGGAGGACTTGAGAGGCAGATTGAATTTCATTCCAGGTTTACAATTGCTCTTATCCAACCAGCATAGCCCTTTTACCATTAGGCAATGTTGTAGATGGATTCCACTCGATGTGGGCGTCGTTCTGACTTTTCTAATGGGCACCTGTGGTTTGGCAGCATGTTCACATGTGGTCTATGAATGACATACATCATGTATAGCTGGAAAGTGTGAAAGGATTTCATTGATGACATGACAACAGTACAGTGTTGTACGGTAAAGACCAAAAAAGTACAAGTTCTTTAGAAA
Source organism: Hyla sarda (assembly GCF_029499605.1). NCBI lineage: Eukaryota > Metazoa > Chordata > Amphibia > Anura > Hylidae > Hyla > Hyla sarda. The sequence goes on from NC_079192.1 coordinate 32,606,205, forward strand.
CTCTTGTCTGCTGTCAATAATGTTCTCCTGATCCAAGTATGAGCGGCCAACTGAGAATGGAGAAATGTGGGGTAAACCTCTGCCAGAGAAATTTTCGGGTGATAGTTTAATCAAAGATCTTTCCTCCATAAATGATCATTAAAGGGGTACTCAGCTGCTCAGCATTTGGAACAAACTGTTCCGAACGCTGGAGTCGGCGCCGGTAGCCCCGGCCTCTCATGACGTCATTCCCCCTCAATGCAAGCCTATGGGAGGGGACGTGATGGCTGTCACGCCTCCTCCCATAGACTTGCATTGAGTGGGCGGGGGTGTGACATAATTAGGGGCGGGGCTATGACGTCACGAGCTCCCGGTGCCGGCTCCAGCGTTCGGAACAGTTTGTTCCAAACGCTGAGCAGCGGAGTACAGCTGTAAGGAAAGGTCTCAGAACATTCCCAGAAACATTGTTCGTCCTTCATCAGGCATCATTGGTCATGTATGGCTAACATGAATAACTTGTCAATTTGATCATTTTTTCCCACAATTGTTCAGCCATCAATCTGCTTCAATCTAAAGGGGCCCATACAAGGTCGATAGCTGATGGCTATCCCCCCCAAAAACAAAAGTGTTGGCACAACTGTGTGTGGTAGACTCCACCTGAGCACCTGTGCCTGTTTCTTCACTACACATGGTCGCCCAGTAAAAGGTTACATTAAGGGTGTTTGCCCAAATACTTGGAAAGGGGATAATTATTTCCAGAACAGGGAAGTGAGAATCCCCTAAGAATGGAGCAGAGATTGTGTGTGCATGTCCTGCTGCTCCTTCATTCTCTATGGGAGCCACCAAAGATAGTCAAACATTGTATTCGGCTATCTTCGGAAGTTCTCATAGAGACTGAATGCAGCCACAGGGCACACACACAACTGCTGCTCCGTTCTCATGGGAGAATCTGTTACCAATTTTTGGAGAGATTTGGTTCTCCTGTTCTGGAGATTATAGGATTTAAGCTCAGTATAGGGGATAAGTGTTCTGGTTACGGGGTATCTGACTGCTGGGGCCATCCTCGATTTCCTGCTTGGTGCATGGCTCTTCCCATGAATGAAGTGTGTCAAACACGGCACGAAGCGGCCGGCGTGTTGGCCCCTCAATGCATCTCTATGGAAGAGCCAGAGGTACAGCGCTCCTGTGTGTCTTCTCATGGAGATGCATGGAGGGGGCATGTTGGCACAGAGTCGACACAGCTTCATTCATGGGGAGAGCCGAGGTGCCATGCAGGAGATCGCGGGGTGTCCCAACAATCAGACAGACAGCGACCAGACACTTATCCCCTATCCTGTGTATTTTCATAAACTGGAATGCTCCTTAAAGTCTGATCTAATGTGTATGGTCATCTTAAAAGGTGCCTTACAACAGTATGACTATACAACTAAAGATCTTCTATATATAGTGATATGGGTCATGCCGGTATTACCTGGGTATATACTGTATATAATGATATATGTACAGCTGGTATAAGTTATATATCTTCTGTATATAGTGATATGGACCATGCTGGTATAACCTGGGTATATACTGTATATAACTATATGTACAGCTGGTATAAGTTATATATCTCCTGTATATAATGATGTGAACCATGCTGGTATAACCTGGGTATATACTGTATATAATATATATGTACAGCTGGTATGAGTTGTATATCTCCTGTATATAGTTATATGGACCATGCTGGTATAACCTGGGTATATACTGTATATATAATTATATATGTACAGCTGGTATACGTTAAATATCTCCTGTATATAGTCATATGGACCATGCTGGTATAACCTGGGTATATACTGTATATAATTATATATGTACAGCTGGTATAAGTTATATATACTGTATATAGTGATATGGACCATGCTGGTATAACCTGGGTATATACTGTATATAATTATATATGTACAGCTGGTATAAGTTATACATCTTCCTGTATACAGTGATGTGGACCATAGATAAAGTGAAAAAACACTGATTTTCTGGTAACAATGGCGTCTGTCAGGGATGGGAAATATTAGGCAGCAATTGGACAGTCAGTTATTGAAGATGATTTGTTGGAAGCAGGAAAAAAATTGGGAAGTGTAAGGTTCTAAATGACTTTGGCAAAAGCAAAATGTGAGGACAACTAGATTACTGGCTACAGGTCATGGGTGCCCATGGGGAGCGGTCCAATCTCACAAAATGGCTACTGTAGCATAAATTGTTTAAAAAGTTCCTGTTGGCTATGAAATGAAAGTGTCAGATCACATGGGGCATCACAGCTTGCCATGTATGAGGCTGTGTAGCCACGGACCAGTCAGAGTGCCCATGCTGACCCCTGTCCATTGCTGAAAGCAATGGAAGGAAACACCTGGCAGGATGGATCACGTTCTCCATCTTGTGGATGGACGGGTGCGTCACTTGGGGAAGAGATGGCACCAGGAGGCACTATGGGAAGGAGACAAGCCGGTGGGGGCAGAGTGATGGACAACATTCTGCTGGGAACCTTGTGTCCTGGCATCATGTGGATGTTACTGTGACAGGTACCTGCAGGACTTGAGCCCTGACGTACCACCTACCTAACCATTGTACAGACCCAGTCCCCATCACCTTCTTGGCAGCAGGACCCCATTATCGCAGTGGCCTTTCAGCAGGATACTGCCCCCGGCCACACTCTAGATATTGTTCAGCAATGAGATACGTGACCTAAGGTGGTGACTTAGGCTGCATTCACATTACATTTAGGCACTACGGCTGCCGGGTCCGGCTGGGAAATGTCAAAACCAGAAGCTCGCGTATCCCAGCCGGACCATTGCTGGAACCCATTCACTTTAATGAGCCGACTGCAGTCAGATAGTGACTCTGGTCGGCTCATTTTTGCCCCGTATCCGGTTTTGTGACCAGACTTAACACCGTGGTATACTACAGTTTTAGGTCTGGTCACAAAACCGGGTACGGGGCTCAATAAAGTGAATGGGTGAATAAAGTGAATGCCGGTCCCAGCAGCTGTAGTGCCTAAATGTAATGTGAATGCAGCCTTAGCCTCCATATTCCCCAGATCTCAATTTGATGGATCATCTGTGGGATGTGATGGAGAAACAAGTCCCATCCATGGAGGCCGCACCTCACAACTTACAGGACTTCTTCATAGGTCTTGCGTAGTTCAGGCCTCCATGGGTCAGAGTACGAGGGGAGATACACAATATTAGGCAGGTGGATTTAATGTCATGGGCGATCGGTGTATGTCTGTTGAAAGATTTTGATTTATATGAATTCAGTAGAAATAAATGTTAGGAATCACTAAGAAGAGAAAGCGAGCTAAGAAAGGATAACTTTACAGAAATGTTTCATACATCACATAAAAGTCACGTTTTATAGGGAAATATTTATACAGTGCCAAAAATATTTTCCTTGGGAAGATTACTCTTGTTCTCTGATTTTACGAGGTATCTGATGGCGTGGAATACTCTGGAGGTGAACACAAACTTATTACGTAATATATTATTCATTTTAGAGAAAACGTTCTGTCTGTTCCTCCCACAACAGGGTGTCATAGACAAGAGGTAGGAACTATGTAACACAAAGTCAACTCCTCCCACCACAGAGTGATACAGACAGGGGGGAGGAGCCAAGTGACATGGAGTCTGCTCCTCCCACCACAAGGTGATACAGACAGGAGGGAGGAGCTGTTATATGGAGTCTGCTCCTCCCACCACAAGGTGATATAGACAGAAGGGAGGAGCTATGTGACATGGAGTCTGCTCCTCCCACCACAGGGTGATATAGACAGGAGGGAGGAACTATGTAACACAAAGTCAACTCCTCCCACCACAGAGTGATACAGACAGGGGTGAGGAGCCAAGTGACATGGAGTCTGCTCCTCCCACCACAAGGTGACACAGACAGGAGGGAGGAGCTATGTGACATGGAGTCTGCTCCTCCCACCACAAGGTGACACAGACAGGAGGGAGGAGCTATGTGACATGGAGTCTGCTCCTCCCACCACAAGGTGACACAGATAGGAGGGAGGAGCTATGTGACATGGAGTCTGCTCCTCCCACCACAAGGTGACACAGACAGGAGGGAGGAGCTATGTGACATGGAGTCTGCTCCTCCCACCACAGGGTGATATAGACAGGAGGGAGGAGCTATGTGACATGGAGTCTTCTCCTCCCACCACAGGGTGATATAGACAGGAGGGAGGAGCTATGTAATATGGAGTCTGCTCCTCCCATCACAGGGCGAAACAGACAGGAGTGAAGAACAACTGGTTAACATAAGAGTATGTCCCTCCCACTTTAGGGTGACACAGACAGGAGGGAGCATACTTGGGTGAGATACGGTGGTGGCGTGCTCCTGACATGTGGGTGGGGACCAGGTACAGCGAGCATAAAATACATTACATATTTACTAGTCTGGAAGCACGTGGTAAATAGACAGATGATTTAACCCTATGCATTCCAGCAGGGAGCCGCTGGGCTGTACACAGTGCAGAGAGTCTGTCCTGGAGGAGAGCACAGACCATATAAGGCCGGCTCCTCTAACATGGAACGTCTCTACTATATAAGGGTATTGATGAAATCCATAACCCAGGTGTGAAGCGACCCCCCTCCCCGTCCTCACTATACTTTTACATCCTCCATTCATTCCGTCTGCCCTGTCTGTTAATTAGGAGCTGGCAATTACATGACAATCCTGGAGCAGAACATTTCTCCATGAGAAACGCTCTGCAGATGTCGACGCTGCTGCCCCCCCCCCCCCTTCCTGCGCTCTGCAGCTATTCTTAGGAATCTGCCTCTATTCTGGCACAGGGCTCAGTTCTGGGCAAATTAAAGAGATTTCTGGGTTCTCACAATGCAACTCTACCACATAGGATGGGTAATACGGGCATGTGCTATATAGGATAGGTGATAAGCTGACAGCTGGGACCCCCACTGATCACAAGGATGGAGGTCCCTTGTTCTCTGCGTGAATGGAGCAGCGGCACGCAGGCTCGACCACTATTCCATTCGATAACTATGAAATAAATAGAAAGAAAAAAGACCGGGGAACGGCGCCTCGTGTATTACCCTTAAACACAAACAGCAAGTGTAAATGTGGGAGAAACCCACGGCACTTATAGGTGGCTGCTCACCAGATAGGTAAATAGAAGTAACGCATATCACCCCATATAGGGGTACTCACTGATGTCCAAGGGAGGGCTGCAAGCCGGAGGTCACAGGCACATACGTCCTGACGTAGTCATCAAACGGAAAATGGAAAAGGACCTCATTCATCCAGGCGCTGCCGGTTAGGTCATCAGGTGCACAAAATGATGCAATGTATACCTTCGAATATTGTATACATGAAAATTTAAAAATAATAAACAACATACAGATTACGCGTTTCGAGGGTGACAGATTAGGCGTTTCGAGGGTGCACACCTGATCTGAGGAAGAGGGGAGTCACCCTCGAAACGCGTAATCTGTATGTTGTTTATTATTTTTAAATAAACTTTCATGTACCGTATTTATCGGGTTATACCACGCACCGGCCTATAACACGCACCCTCATTTTACCAAGGATATTTGGGTAAAAAAAGTTTTTTACCCAAATATCCATGGTAAAATGAGGGTGCGTGTGTGCGCATGTATACCCCGATACACCCCCAGGAAAGGCAGCGGGAGAGAGGCCGTCGCTGCCCGCTTCTCTTCCCCTGCCTTCCCTGGGGTCTAGAGCCCTGCTGCCGGCCCTTCTCTCCCCCTGGCTATCGGCGCCGCTGCCCGATCTGTCCCCCTGACTATCGGTGCCGGCGCCCCATTGCACGGCGCGGCGCACTGACGTAATTATGCCACCGGGGATGGGGGGAGGCAACGGGGCAGCGGCGCCGGCAATGGGTGCCGCTGCCCCTTCTCTCCCCCTGGCTATCAGCGCCGGCAGTGGGGCGCCGGCACCGATAGTCAGGGGGACAGAACGGGCAGCGGCGCCGATAGCTAGGGGGAGAGAAGGGCCGGCAGCAGGGCTCTAGACCCCAGGGAAGGCAGGGGGAGAGAAGCGGGCAGCGACGGCCTCTCTCCCCCTGCCTTTCCTGGGGGTGTATCGGCGTATAACACGCACATAAACTTTAGGCTAAAAATTTTAGCCTAAAAAGTGCGTGTTATACGCCGATAAATACGGTACACAATATTCCAAGGTATACATTGCATCATTTTGTGCACCTGATGACCTAACCGGCAGCGCCTGGATGAATGAGGTCCTTTTCCATTTTCCGTTTGATGATTCGATAACTATGGGACTGATGAGTAGTGTTTGGCTGTCTACAGTCAGTCTAATAGCAAGAAAATGGATCTGCAGGCTGTTGTAGTTTTGCAACAACCGGGGGCACCCTGGTTGGGAAACGCTGCTCTAGGGAATAGAACGGCAGCGCACACTCTATTTACTAGAACAAAAGGGGATAAGTGTCTGATCGTGAGGGAGTCCAACTGCTGGGACCCCTGTGATCTTCAGAACAGGGCCCTGGTTCTCCCAGCTGCATAGAAGGGAGACGGCACATACTCTATGCATTGTCTATGGGAGCACATGAAATATCATTTTATATAAAGTGCTCTGTGCTTCAGAATTTTTAGATTCTTATGTATTCAACTTATTATACGGCTCAAATGATCGCTGTATTGACTGTGCAGAGGTTTGCTTATATCATTCATTGGCCAATGGCTGGGGCCTATTACACACGGTGATTGTGTGGTGTCAGGTGAGGGTAATGTGTGTATTAAAGGGGTTATCCAGGAAAAAACTTTTTTATATATATCAACTGGCTCCAGAAAGTTAAACAGAATTGTGAATTACTTCTATAAAAAAAATCTTAATCCTTTCAGTACTTATGAGCTTCTGAAGTTAAGGTTGTTCTTTTCTGTCTTAGTGCTCTCAGATGACACATATCTCGGGAACCACCCAGTTTAGAAGAGGTTTGCTATAGGGATTTGCTTCAAAACTGGGCGGTTCCCGAGACACGTGTCATCTGAGAGCACTAAGACAGAAAAGAACAACCTTAACTTCAGAAGCTCATAAGTACTGAAAGGATCAAGATTTTTTAATAGAAGTAATATACAAATCTGTTTAACTTTCTGGAGCCAGTTGATATATAAAAACATTTTTTTTTCTGGATAACTCCTTTAACCTTTTCGTAACGCCAGGGCGTGGTTGACCTATAAACCACCAGAGGTAGACCAGCTTCTCCTGTGCCAGGCACGGGGAAAATAATTACTCCGATGCAAGTTAACAGATAACAGGCTTGATTTGCTGCGGTTGGAAAGATGGTACAATCCATTACAGCTCAGATTAGCATGAAAGGGAAGCTTATCGGTTTGCTGGGACTTATACTTGATTGTGCTGTATATGACTGACTTGACTTGTATGCAACCCACGCTAGACTGTAGTTACTTGAACTTGACTAACTTGGGTGACTTGCTGAATTTGACTTGAATGAAATCCCCCAGACTGTAGTGCTTACCGCCAGGCTTTGACTTTCACCCAGGCGCAGGAGTAGCAGATGCGTGGTTGCTGGACTAGGCCTCATGCCTCCTTCAGAATCACCTCACAGACTCCACACTTCTCTCAACTGTACCTCAGAACTCCCTGCACTGAACTCTGACCTCACTATATATGGGGCAGATTTGGAGCAGTCCCATTGGGCAGATAAGTCACATGGTTTAACTCTGCATACTCCCCTAACAACAAGGTCCTTAACAACAGGTTTAAGGTGACAAGCACATAGAAAATACATTAACCATTGCATAACAGTTAGAGTTATATAGAGTCCCGAAGAATGTTGGCCCAAGACGGACATTGATGCAGCATCTGTCACACAGGATGGGCAGAAGTACAAAAGAACACGTGATTCTGTACTGGGTCACCACAACTGTCCGCTGTGTAAGGCTGGGTTCACATATGTCCGGTATCAGGCATAGGTGAACTGAGCCTCACCCTAGATCTCAACGCAAATGGTGCCATAACTGATGACAAGTTGTCATCAGTTGTATGGCATTTGGCGTCCATTATTTCTGGACGGCAGACAGAGGAACGCAGCAAGCTGTGTTCCCCTGTCCGGTGCTGTCCGGCGTGTCCAACCATCTGGCGTCAAAACTGGATGACTGAACTGTCCCATTGAAATGAAAGGGATCAGTTCTAGCATCAGTTTCTGTCTGGTGCACGCCGAAGGGAAACTGTGCCGGACGTCTGATATATGTGAACCCAGCCTAATAGAGCTGTTTATGGTATCCTGGGTAGACATAGGGGCTTCTTTCTACACTTGCCCAGAATTTGGTGGTGCCCTATCTTAAACATTCAAGTCATGCAGTTGGCACTCAGCTTACAAGGATCCTGTGCACAAGGAAACTACAGGATGGCTTCTGAAGAAAACCCTGCACTCAGTGTAGGGTTATATAGTTTAGTGTCTATATCAGTGGTGTCAAACTTTGGCCCTCCAGATGTTGCTAACTTCATCTTGCAGCATGCCGCGTGCATGCTGGGAGTTGAAGTTTTGCCACATTGCCACACACATAGTAATATAGAGGGAAGTTGTGGTGACCCACGGTGTATGGCGGGACCACGGGGTGTAGTGGTGTAGGTAGTGGGGCCAGATGCTATTAACCCCTACTGTTCGTGACGCCAGGATGTGGTTATATGGTGTAGGGCACCGCCGACAACCAACCCAGAAACGGCATATATTAACCCCTTAAGGACCGGGGGTTTTTCCGTTTTTGCATTTTCGTTTTTTGCTCCTTGCCTTTAAAAAATCATAAATCTTTCAATTTTGCACCTAAAAATCCATATGATGGCTTATTTTTTGCGCCACCAATTCTACTTTGTAATGACGTCAGTCATTTTGCCCAAAAATCTACGGTGAAGCGGGAAAAAAAATCATTGTGCGACAAAATTGAAAAAAAAACGCTGTTTTGTAATTTTGGGGGCTTCCGTTTCTACGTAGTACATTTTTCGGTAAAAATGACACCTGATATTTATTCTGTAGGTCCATACGATTAAAATGATCCCCTACTTATATAGGTTTGATTTTGTCGGACTTCTGGAAAAAATCATAACTACATGCAGGAAAATTAATACGTTTAAAATTGTCATCTTCTGACCCCTATAACTTTTTTATTTTTCCGTGTATGGGGCGGTATGAGGGCTCATTTTTTGCGCCGTGATCTGAAGTTTTTAACGGTACCATTTTTGCATTGATATGACTTATTGATCGCTTTTTATTCATTTTTAAATGATATAAAAAGTGACCAAAAATGCACTATTTTGGACTTTGGAATTTTTTTGCGCGCACGCCATTGACCGAGCGGTTTAATTAATGATATATTTTTATAATTCAGACATTTACGCACGCGGTGATACCATATATGTTTATTTTTATTTACACTGTGTTTTTTTTATTATTGGAAAAGGGGGGTGATTCAAACTTTTAATAGGGGAGGAGTTAAATGATCTTTATTCACTTTTTTTTTTCACTTTTTTTTTTGCAGTGTTATAGGTCCCATAGGGACCTATAACACTGCACACACTGATCTTCTATGTTGATCACTGGTTTCTCATAAGAAACCAGTGATCAACGATTCTGCCGCATGACTGCTCATGCCTGGATCTCAGGCACTGAGCAGTCATTCGGCGATCGGACAGCGAGGAGGCAGTAAGGGGCCCTCCCGCTGTCCTGTCAGCTGTTCGGGATGCCGCGATTAGCCGCGGCTATCCCGAACAGCCCGACTGAGCTAGCCGGGAACTTTCACTTTTAGCCGCGCGGCTCAGCTCTGAGCGCGCGGCTAAAGGGTTAATAGCGCGCGGCGCCGCGATCGGCGCTGCGCGCTATTAGAGGCGGGTCCCGGCTTCACTATGACGCCGGGCCCGCCATGATATGACGCGGGGTTACTGTGTAACCCCACGTTATATCAGAAGAGCAGGACCAAGGACGTACCGGTACGTCCTTGGTCCTTAAGGGGTTAAATAAGAATCCTAAGCAGGTTGTGATGCAACTGGAACTTTACTGAAGAAGGCAGAAAACAGTCTTTACATACAGCCAACTTCCACAGAGGTGACACAGAGAACCTCTCGGGCTTGCTTGGACTTGTAGTGATAATTATGATGCAGGACACTGTACTACTGTTATGACTTTGGTAGGGACAGTAGAGACTTGACTTGTAGACATAGATGAGACTTACAGATTAGATGTGGCTGCAGACTTGTAGGCATTGGCCTAGCTGGACTGGACTGAACTTGTACAGGACTGGTGCGAACTTGTACAGGACTGGTGCGAACTTTTACAGGACTGGTGCGAACTTGTACAGGACTGGTGCGAACTTGTACAGGACTGGTGCGAACTTGTACAGGACTGGTGCGAACTTGTACAGGACTGGTGCGAACTTGTACAGGACTGGTGCGAACTTGTACAGGACTGGTGCGAACTTGTACAGGACTGGTGCGAACTTGTACAGGACTGGTGCGAACTTGTACAGGACTGGAGTGAACTTGTACAGGACTGGTGCGAACTTGTACAGGACTGGAGTGAACTTGTACAGGACTGGTGCGAACTTGTACAGGACTGGTGCGAACTTGTACAGGACTGGAGTGAACTTGTACAGGACTGGTGCGAACTTGTACAGGACTGGAGTGAACTTGTACAGGACTGGTGCTTGCTTGTTAGGAGAGCAGGAACCAAGAGAGGAGAGAGCTAGTGTGGAGACTACACCCCTTTATATATCAGGGGATGGACTAATCCCATTGGTAGCTGGTTGCCTATGGTTACCTGTGCCTCTAGAACTCTGGGTATCAGGTGATCGAATCACATGACCTTAGGAAGGTCCTATACAGTTTAAACATCCTAATAACCTTTATACATAGTTTATATTCTTTGTACAATACAGATAATAAATATACAGCATTAATGTACAATAGAAACCATAATAATGACCTAGGGAGACCCTGCAGGAGAGCCCTGTGGACTTGAGGGACTCTACCTGAGGGGACTTTAGGACTGTACAGCACCACAATTTGATTAATCTCCTCCATTAATGTTGTAGATTTGTGACTGATCCACACATTCTGTATATTGAGGGGGAGATCCACTGTAAATTCACTGCAACAGAATCCATATGTAATTCAAAAGTTTTTTGCTGTGTATGTGAGACAGATCTGCATAAACAATGCTCTGGTGTTTATGGAATCTACTTAATGGGGGGTATACAGTACGAGAGCGGAGGGCAGCATGAGCTGTAAATACAACTATATGTTACCCAAATAAAAGTCTCATACTGTGGAAAAATATATGTGTGGGTGTGTATATATATATATATATATATATATATATATATATATATATAGATCGCTGCTTTCATTTTTGAAAAGGCCGCTTAAAAATGAAAGCAGCGATCTGATTGGTTGCTATGGGAAACTGAGCAACTTTTCCTCTGGACAGGTTTTGATAAATCTTCCCCAATATACAGGGTGGGCCATTTATATGGATACACCTTAATAAAATGGGAATGGTTGGTGATATTAACTTCCTGTTTGTGGCACATTAGTATATGTGAGGGGGGAAACTTTTCAAGATGGGCGGTGACCATGGCGGCCATTTTGAAGTCGGCCATTTTGAATCCAACTTTTGTTTTTTCAATAGGAAGAGGGTCATGTGACACATGATACTTATTGGGAATTTCACAAGAAAAACAATGATGTTCTTGGTTTTAACATAACTTTATTCTTTCATGAGTTATTTACAAGTTTCTGACCACTTATAAAATGTGTTCAATGTGCTGCCCATTGTGTTGGATTGTCAATGCAACCCTCTTCTCTATATACTACTATATACTACTATATGCACCGCAGGAGAAATGCTAGCACAGGCTTCCAGTATCCGTATACACTGCTATATACTACTATATACACTGCAGGAGAAATGCTAGCACAGGCTTCCAGTATCCGTATACACTGCTATATACTACTATATACACCGCAGGAGAAATGCTAGCACAGGCTTCCAGTATCCGTATACACTGCTATATACTACTATATACACCGCAGGAGAAATGCTAGCACAGGCTTCCAGTATCCGTATACACTGCTATATACTACTATATACACCACAGGAGAAATGCTTGCACAGGCTTCCAGTATCCGTATACACTGCTATATACTACTATATACACCGCAGGAGAAATGCTAGCACAGGCTTCCAGTATCCGTATACACTGCTGTATACTACTATATACACTGCAGGAGAAATGCTAGCACAGGCTTCCAGTATCCATACACACTGCTATATACTACTATATACACCGCAGGAGAAATGCTAGCACAGGCTTCCAGTATCCATATACACTACTATATACTACTATATACACCGCAGTAGAAATGCTAGCACAGGCTTCCAGTATCTGTATACATTGCTATATACTACTATATACACCGCAGGAGAAATGCTCGCACAGGCTTCCAGTATCCGTAGTTTCAGGTGCTGCACATCTCGTATCTTCACAGCATAGACAATTGCCTTCAGATGACCCCAAAGATAAAAGTCTAAGGGGGTCAGATCAGGAGACCTTGGGGGCCATTCAACTGGCCCACGACGACCAATCCACTTTCCAGGAAACTGTTCATCTAGGAATGCTCGGACCTGACACCCATAATGTGGTGGTCACCATCTTGCTGGAAAAACTCGGGGAACGTTCCAGCTTCAGTGCATAAAGAGGAAAACACATCATCATGTAGCAATTTCACATATCCAGTGGCCTTGAGGTTTCCATTGATGAAGAATGACCCCACTATCTTTGTACCCCATATACCACACCATACCATCAATTTTTGTGTTCCAACAGTCTTGGAGGGATCTATCCAATGTGGGTTAGTGTCAGACCAATAGCGGTGGATTTGTTTGTTAACTTCACCATTCACATAAAAGTTTCCTCATCACTGAACAAAATCTTCTGCGGAAACTGAGGGTCCTGTTCCAATTTTTGTTTTGCCCATTCTGCAGCACCTGAAACTATGGATACTGGAAGCCTGTGCTAGCATTTCTCCTGCAGGTGTATATAGTAGTATATAGCAGTGTATACGGATACTGGAAGCCTGTGCTAGCATTTCTCCTGCGGTGTATATAGTAGTATATAGCAGTGTATACGGATACTGGAAGCCTGTGCTAGCATTTCTCCTGCGGTGTATATAGTAGTATATAGCAGTGTATACAGATACTGGAAGCCTGTGCTAGCATTTCTCCTGCGGTGTATATAGTAGTATATAGCAGTGTATATGAATACTGGAAGCCTGTGCTAGCATTTCTCCTGCGGTGTATATAGTAGTATATAGCAGTGTATATGGATACTGCAATCCTGTGCTAGCATTTCTCCTGCGGTGTATATAGTAGTATATAGCAGTATATAGAGAAGAGGGTTGCATTGACAATCCAACACAATGGGCAGCACATTGAACACATTTTATAAGTGGTCAGAAACTTGTAAATAACTCATGAAAGAATAAAGTTACATTAAAACCAAGCAGATCATTGTTTTTCTTGTGAAATTCCCAATAAGTTTGATGTGTCACATGACCCTCTGCCTATTGAAAAAACAAAAGTTGGATTCAAAATGGCCGACTTCAAAGTGGCCTCCATGGTCACCACCCATCTTGAAAAGTTTCCCCCCTCACATATACTAATGTGCCACAAACAGGAAGTTAATATCACCAACCATTCCCATTTTATTAAGGTGTATCCATATAATTGGCCAACCCTGTACATCCCATATAACAGTGTCATACAGTCTCTTAAAAGATATTATAGAGAGTAGAGACCATAAAATTGTGTCTCCCAATGGCCTTAAACACATATAACAGTGTCATACAGCCTCCCAAAAAGACAATACACAGCCCACATAATAATGCCATACAGTGCCCTAAATGACATTGCACCAACTATAGAACAAAACCATAGAGTGGCCAAAAAATAAGACAATATAAAGCCCAAATAACTGGACACCCACATACAGTGCCTACATAATATGTTGTCCATATATATCCATATAGTAGAAACCCAATATACACTAGCTAAATCATACAAAACTATGTTTACTGTATACAACCGTCATGTAATGCTAAAATCATACGTCTATACTATGCTCAAATAAAACCGACATACAGTGCCCAAATAGGAAAAATATAGCAAAAGTGTACGACAGCGCCCATATGTGCCCATGTTTATATGTCATTTAGGGCTTCATTGATGAAGTGAAATTTAATTGTTGTCTTTTTGCATTTTTCCAGACAGATCACACAGTATACAGTGCAAACATATGTCACGTGCTGGGATCTGTCGACCCATTGACTTCTGTTGACAAAACCAGGTACTGTTACATATGCATTTCTGCAGTGCTGAATACTGTCTGCTCCCCCCACCCCCCACCCCCACCCCTATAGAAAACATATTTTAATGTAAACTAAATAGACAATTCTGGTCTCTAAGTCACTGACTGAAATGGAAATAGTATAAGATTACACACTTTTATCATTGACACATTACAGTATTTTATCATTTATATAAAAAGTTATACAACAGCTTCAAACAACATCAAACCAAAATGTTTATACAATACAATACACTACAAATGTGAATGTTGCTTAAATTGCAGTGAATGTACCATAATTATAAATCCCTTTATTACTATCAACTAATGTACTGTACACTAAATATGGCGATAATGCAGTATGATTAATATCATTGTATAGATATCATTATACAGTACAGTGTGATTATTATCAGTATATATAGATATCATTATACAGTGTGATTATTATCAGTATATATAGATATCATTATACAGTGTGATTATTATCAGTATATATAGATATCATTATACAGTGTGATTATTATCAGTATATATAGATATCATTATACAATGTGATTATTATCAGTATATATAGATATCATTATACAGTGTGATTATTATCAGTATATATAGATATCATTATACAGTGTGATTATTATCAGTATATATAGATATCATTATACAGTGTGATTATTATCAGTATATATAGATATCATTATACAGTGTGATTATTATCAGTATATATAGATATCATTATACAGTGTGATTATTATCAGTATATAGATATCATTATACAGTGTGATTATTATCAGTGTATATAGATATCATTATACAGTGTGATTATTATCAGTATATATAGATATCATTATACAGTGTGATTATTATCAGTATATATAGATATCATTATACAGTGTGATTATTATCAGTATATATAGATATCATTATACAGTGTGATTATTATCAGTATATATAGATATCATTATACAGTGTGATTATTATCAGTGTATATACATATCATTATACAGTGTGATTATTATCAGTATATAGATATCATTATACAGTGTGATTATTATCAGTATATAGATATCATTATACAGTGTGATTATTATCAGTATATATAGATATCATTATACAGTGTGATTATTATCAGTATATAGATATCTTTATACAGTGTGATTATTATCAGTATATATAGATATCATTATACAGTGTGATTATTATCAGTATATATAGATATCATTATACAGTGTGATTATTATCAGTATATAGATATCATTATACAGTGTGATTATTATCAGTATATATAGATATCATTATACAGTGTGATTATTATCAGTATATATAGATATCATTATACAGTGTGATTATTATCAGTATATATAGATATCATTATACAGTGTGATTATTATCAGTATATATAGATATCATTCTACAGTGTGATTATTATCAGTATATATAGATATCATTATACAGTGTGATTATTATCAGTATATATAGATATCATTATACAGTGTGATTATTATCAGTATATAGATATCATTATACAGTGTGATTATTATCAGTATATATAGATATCATTATACAGTGTGATTATTATCAGTATATAGATATCATTATACAGTGTGATTATTATCAGTATATATAGATATCATTATACAGTGTGATTATTATCAGTATATATAGATATCATTATACAGTGTGATTATTATCAGTATATATAGATATCATTATACAGTGTGATTATTATCAGTATATAGATATCATTATACAGTGTGATTATTATCAGTATATATAGATATCATTATACAGTGTGATTATTATCAGTATATAGATATCATTATACAGTGTGATTATTATCAGTATATAGATATCATTATACAGTGTGATTATTATCAGTATATAGATATCATTATACAGTGTGATTATTATCAGTATATATAGATATCATTATACAGTGTGATTATTATCAGTATATAGATATCATTATACAGTGTGATTATTATCAGTATATATAGATATCAGTATACAGTGTGATTATTATCAGTATATATAGATATCATTATACAGTGTGATTATTATCAGTATATATAGATATCAGTATACAGTGTGATTATTATCAGTATATATAGATATCATTATACAGGGTGATTATTATCAGTATATATAGATATCATTATACAGTGTGATTATTATCAGTATATATAGATATCATTATACAGTGTGATTATTATCAGTATATATAGATATCATTATACAATGTGATTATTATCAGTATATATAGATATCATTATACAGTGTGATTATTATCAGTATATATAGATATCATTATACAGTGTGATTATTATCAGTATATAGATATCATTATACAGTGTGATTATTATCAGTATATATAGATATCATTATACAGTGTGATTATTATCAGTATATATAGATATCATTATACAGTGTGATTATTATCAGTATATATAGATATCATTATACAGTGTGATTATTATCAGTATATAGATATCATTATACAGTGTGATTATTATCAGTATATATAGATATCATTATACAGTGTGATTATTATCAGTATATATAGATATCATTATACAGTGTGATTATTATCAGTATATAGATATCATTGTACAGTGTGATTATTATCAGTATATATAGATATCATTATACAGTGTGATTATTATCAGTATATATAGATATCATTATACAGTGTGATTATTATCAGTATATATAGATATCATTATACAGTGTGATTATTATCAGTATATATAGATATCATTATACAGTGTGATTATTATCAGTATATATAGATATCATTATACAGTGTGATTATTATCAGTATATATAGATATCATTATACAGTGTGATTATTATCAGTATATAGATATCATTATACAGTGTGATTATTATCAGTATATATATATATATATCATTATACAGTGTGATTATTATCAGTATATAGATATCATTATACAGTGTGATTATTATCAGTATATATAGATATATATCATTATACAATGTGATTATTGTCAGTATATAGATATCATTATACACTGTGATTATTATCAGTATATAGATATCATTATACAGTGTGATTATTATCAGTATATATAGATATCATTATACAGTGTGATTATTATCAGTATATATAGATATCATTATACAGTGTGATTATTATCAGTATATATAGATATCATTATACAGTGTGATTATTATCAGTATATATAGATATCATTATACAGTGTGATTATTATCAGTATATATATATATCATTATACAGTGTGATTATTATCAGTATATATAGATATCATTATACAGTGTGATTATTATCAGTATATATAGATATCATTATACAGTGTGATTATTATCAGTATATAGATATCATTATACAGTGTGATTATTATCAGTATATATAGATATCATTATACAGTGTGATTATTATCAGTATATATAGATATCATTATACAGTGTGATTATTATCAGTATATATAGATATCATTATACAGTGTGATTATTATCAGTATATAGATATCATTATACAGTGTGATTATTATCAGTATATATAGATATCATTATACAGTGTGATTATTATCAGTATATATAGATATAATTATACAGTGTGATTATTATCAGTATATATAGATATCATTATACAGTGTGATTATTATCAGTATATAGATATCATTATACAGTGTGATTATTATCAGTATATATAGATATCATTATACAGTGTGATTATTATCAGTATATATAGATATAATTATACAGTGTGATTATTATCAGTATATAGATATCATTATACAGTGTGATTATTATCAGTATATATAGATATCATTATACAGTGTGATTATTATCAGTATATAGATATCATTATACAGTGTGATTATTATCAGTATATAGATATCATTATACAGTGTGATTATTATCAGTATATATAGATATCATTATACAGTGTGATTATTATCAGTATATATAGATATCATTATACAGTGTGATTATTATCAGTATATATAGATATCATTATACAGTGTGATTATTATCAGTATATAGATATCATTATACAGTGTGATTATTATCAGTATATATAGATATCATTATACAGTGTGATTATTATCAGTATATATAGATATCATTATACAGTGTGATTATTATCAGTATATAGATATCATTATACAGTGTGATTATTATCAGTATATATAGATATCATTATACAGTGTGATTATTATCAGTATATATAGATATCATTATACAGTGTGATTATCATCAGTATATATAGATATCATTATACAGTGTGATTATTATCAGTATATAGATATCATTATACAGTGTGATTATTATCTGTATATATAGATATCATTATACAGTGTGATTATTATCAGTATATAGATATCATTATACAGTGTGATTATTATCAGTATATAGATATCATTATACAGTGTGATTATTATCAGTATATAGATATCATTATACAGTGTGATTATTATCAGTATATATAGATATCATTATACAGTGTGATTATTATCAGTATATAGATATCATTATACAGTGTGATTATTATCAGTATATAGATATCATTATACAGTGTGATTATTATCAGTATATAGATATCATTATACAGTGTGATTATTATCAGTATATATAGATATCATTATACAGTGTGATTATTATCAGTATATAGATATCATTATACAGTGTGATTATTATCAGTATATATAGATATCATTATACAGTGTGATTATTATCAGTATATAGATATCATTATACAGTGTGATTATTATCAGTATATATATATATATCATTATACAGTGTGATTATTATCAGTATATATAGATATCATTATACAGTGTGATTATTATCAGTATATAGATATCATTATACAGTGTGAATATTATCAGTATATAGATATCATTATACAGTGTGATTATTATCAGTATATATATAGATATCATTATACAGTGTGATTATTATCAGTATATATAGATATCATTATACAGTGTGATTATTATCAGTATATAGATATCATTATACAGTGTGATTATTATCAGTATATAGATATCATTATACAGTGTGATTATTATCAGTATATAGATATCATTATACAGTGTGATTATTATCAGTATATATAGATATCATTATACAGTGTGATTATTATCAGTATATAGATATCATTATACAGTGTGATTATTATCAGTATATATAGATATCATTATACAGTGTGATTATTATCAGTATATAGATATCATTATACAGTGTGATTATTATCAGTATATATATATATCATTATACAGTGTGATTATTATCAGTATATAGATATCATTATACGGTGTGATTATTATCAGTATATATAGATATCATTATACAGTGTGATTATTATCAGTATATAGATATCATTGTACAGTGTGATTATTATCAGTATATATAGATATCATTATACAGTGTGATTATTATCAGTATATAGATATCATTATACAGTGTGATTATTATCAGTATATATAGATATCATTATACAGTGTGATTATTATCAGTATATAGATATCATTATACAGTGTGATTATTATCAGTATATATAGATATCATTATACAGTGTGATTATTATCAGTATATAGATATCATTATACAGTGTGATTATTATCAGTATATATAGATATCATTATACAGTGTGATTATTATCAGTATATAGATATCATTATACAGTGTGATTATTATCAGTATATAGATATCATTATACAGTGTGATTATTATCAGTATATAGATATCATTATACAGTGTGATTATTATCAGTATATATAGATATCATTATACAGTGTGATTATTATCAGTATAATATAGATATCATTATACAGTGTGATTATTATCAGTATATATAGATATCATTATACAGTGTGATTATTATCAGTATATAGAA